>NC_072794.1:36067231-36692231 GCF_028583425.1 Eublepharis macularius
ACTTTTTGACAATATGCATTCATGAGATGAGCATGATAGGAAAGACCCAAATGCCTTTACAGATGCATTTTTGTTTTAAAGAAATATTTGAAGTTCTTTTCAAAAATAATTAACTAAGGCACATTCAGATTCACAAAACCAAGATATTCCAAATAACGCAACAGTATTTTTTTGATGATGCAGCCATTGCTTAGCTTAGCACTCTAATAATTCAATATGCATATTTGATAAACTTACCAAACATTACTAGAATGTAACAAAAATAACCAACAAAATGCCTGGAAAATGTGAGGAATGGTTGTGCTGGTAGTCTTTCAGCCCACATATGATTTTTTTTTTACATCCAGACCTCTTAAGAATTGTACACTTTGCCCCTTTCCTTAGTGTGAGGGGCCTCTGGAGTTGCCAACTCTGATTTGGGAAATTCCTGGAAAGGAAGGTGCTTGGGCAGGGGACGGAGTTCAGCAAAAATGTGCACTCTAGCGTCCACCTCATGAAGATGTCGTTTCTTCCAGGAGAACTGATCTCCATAGTTTGGAGATCAGTTGTAATTCCAGGAGAACTTCAGGCCCCACCTGGAGGCTGGTGACTCTATGCCTAATAGTGCAATCCTTAGCAGTTACTCAATTATAAATACACTGAGAGCAAAACTGAACATGACAGCAAATGCATCATAGCCTGCGCCATCCACTATATTATACCACTTTTTTGCTTTTGGGAAGAAGGCCAGCTCTGCCCAACATGCAAATTAGAGAGAGACTGGATAGATTTCCTAAATCAAAGAAGCAAAGTAATTACTCTAGAATTTCTGTCTTTGTTCATTTCCATACTCTACATCATAATCCTGCCTCAAACATCAATGATCAATGTTATTTCTCATTGGCTATCAGTAGTCATGTACACCAGCAACTCTACTAAGGAACTCTTCTTCTTCCAGTTATCAAATATTTGGGCTGGAATTTTTGGTCCTTCACCGATTTGGATTTTATCCAAGAATCTAGGAGTCAATGAGGTATTGTCTTAGTATGTGACATGTTCCAAGTAGTGTGGCTATTTGCAACTGTCCAGTTGTTAACCTGTCTATGTTGATATCACCTAGATGTTTAGTTAGCTCTTTTGGAATTGTACCTAGTGCTCCTATCAGTATTGGAATAACTTGTATATTTCTCCCAGAGACGTTGAACTTCAAATCTCAGATCCTAATATTTTGTTAACTTTTCAGTATCTTTTTCTTCTATTCAACTGTCACTTGAGTTTGCTATATAAGTTTGACTTTCTTATTTTCAACTATAGTAATATCTGGAGTATTATGGTCTAACTTTTTATTTATTTGGATTTTTAAGGGAAATTTTATTTTAAAAAGAAAAGATATAACAATAGAAAGTGCATAAAAAACTTACACAAACACTACATTTGAAATTAGTTTGAAACTTATACAAGCACTACATTTGAAATGAGATTAAAGTAATAGATACAATCAGAATTTATAAAAACAAAATTCAATTGAGTAATAACTCTTGTTCCCTCTCCTTGGTTATTTATACAAACTTTTAATATCAACTGTTTTGGTTAATCATGTCCCCATGTTTTATCTTCTTATCTTTATACTGAGTAACCTTAATTAATCTTAATCATGGCCTAAGTAGTCAAAGAAATCCTTCCATTTCCCCCCCAAATCAGCTATTGGTCTATTACATACGTAAGTAGTTAATTTGGCCATTGATGCATATTCATAAATCTTATCAATCCACTCTGACACATCAGGGCACATATCTGCTTTCCATTTTGCTGTGTATAGCACTCTTGCTGCTGTCACCATTAGAGATGGGCACGAAGAACAATATGAACTTTAAAAAGCCACGAATACCCCAATCAGCTGTTCGCGAACAAACTGTTCACGAGGCCCCATTCTAAACAAACAGGTGGTCATTGCAAGCCTTGTTCATTGCTGTTTGTTGCCGTTCGTCAAGCCAGACAATCTGGCACCTGCAATCCCCTTGGCAACCTGAGGCAGGGACTGCCTGATCTCTGTCTGACCTCCTGCTGTTGCTCTCAAATCCCTAAACTAAGCCCAATTTAGCTTGACAGGCAGATCTTCCTTTCAAGTGTGGAGCTCCAAATTTATTACAAGGAAGTAAAGAGCAGGGGGGAGGGGAGCACCCAGCTCTGACTTTGCAGACAGTGAGGGAGAGTCAGTTGCTGTTGGCATTTTGAGAGAGAGACAGGGAGAGTACATTGGAGCTTGAATTTTCTTTGTGTGTGGTGGGATAGGGATCTACCTCTTCAAGTTCCAGGGCTGCTGCCAGGCTCTGGGCCAAGCTATTATTTATTACTGGTACCTTTCCTGATGCTTACTCAGGTAAGGTTTCTGGGAGTGGTGTGGTAGGGATCTACCTCTTCAGGTTCCAGGGCTGCTGCCAGGCTCTGGGGCCAAGCATTATTTATTATTGGTACATTTCCTGCTGCCTGCTCAGATAGGGTTTCTGGGAGTAGTGTGGTAAGGATCTTCATGGCTGGAGAAGAGCCTGCTGGCCCCCATGAACAACGAACTATGAACATGTTCGTGAACAGGTCATATTCATCAATGTTCGTTGTTCATTGTTCCTGGATGGCAACAAACAACGAACACCATATTTGTATTTTTTTTCCTGTTCATGCCCATGTCTAGTCACCATTGTAACTGAAAAGGTCTCCCTGTTCTCTTCTGACATTATTTGGTAGGATGTATAATAGCATTTTTTTTTATTTAGCTCAAATTTGAGTTTTAAAATCTTCTGCAACTCTTCATGTATCTTTATATATGATAAAATGGGTGGAAATTTTTGGAGAAACTATCCCAATGAACTTATGGGAAGATCTAAGGACTAAAGATATAAAATTTACAGGCTGACAGTTACTACGAGAGAATTAGTACAAAATGTTTTTCAGGTAGTACACTACTCCTGAAGACATTGCGAGAATCAGTAAGGGTTATAGTGGACACAGACAGTGTTGGAAATGTCAATGCACGGATGCAACATTTTATCATATGTGGTGGACATGTAAGAAAGCGCAAAAATATTTGTTCGGATTTTGAAATCCCATAAGATCTTAGCTTTCTTATTTTCAACAACTTCTTTAGGCTTAGTGTTAGAGAATTTTTGTGGTGCTCTATTGTTTTCTATATGTGACTCTTGTGGTCTGAATTGACTATAGAACTTTTAAATAAACTCTTCTCTTTGTGTGCTTATCACCCCTCATTCCATCCTGATTTTGGTGGTAATAACATAAAAATCTTTCTGTGTATGGTCTGAGAACAAATGAAGGCTACATTTCCTTCCTGTCCTGTTCTCAGCCTTGAGTATGTTCTTCCTCAGCAATGAAGAGATAATCACTGAGTATTTCTGTTACATGACCTGAAAGGATACATAATCTTAACATCAATCTATCATGTTCCAACCATTATGAGACATTCATTTGATTGTTTATATATTCTTGTAACAATCCTCGGTACTATAAGCAATTGATGTTTATTTGCATTGTGCCTGTGTGATGGTATAAATGTAGGTGCTGCCTGTTTGTTGGCATGCACTCTGCTGTAATAGTATGTATATCAAGTTGATTTGAGAATGCACATCAGGTTGATTTGAGAATCAACTTAAGGAGTGCAACAAGCATATACCCATGTCTGGAAAAGTTTCCGGACTCTCAAAACTGGATGGAACCGGACTTCCGGTTTGGGATCCATGGAGGTCTAACACAGCTCCATTCGCGGAGCTGACCGGACTGCCGTTTTAACCGGCTGGAGGGGTGAAAATAGCCCGCGGCCGACTGCTCTCAGGCGGGGAGCAGGCAAAGAACGCTCAAGACCCTAGGATGAGCTAGATCTCGGACGAGGGGGGGCTCTACACAACGAGTCTCCTCCCAATCCTTGAGGTCCCACCTTGCGACGGGTCGGCTACAATCTCTGCGGCAGTTTTGGGGCCAATTTGGCTGGCATAAGACCTACATACCCAAGCTTTGATTGGGGGAAGAAGCTGAGAGGAGAACTTAAAATCGAAACAGCGATTACAACCCGAGAAAAGTGAAGAGAAGGTAAAGATCGTTATCTTTCGATACGGGACAGATTGACAAAAACAGAAAGGAAAAAAAGTAGATTTTTAAACTGCAACAGACTAGTGAAAAGGAGGGGAAGATTCGGCAGGAGTTGTATTTGAAAAGAGACTAAGTTTAAAGAAGTTATTAAAGAAATCGGACTATTGTTTTGAATACCTGTGGCTTTGGAGCTGTGAGAAAAAGACACCATCGCGAGACCTGCTGTGGGAAGACGGGAGACAGGAAATGCATAATAACAATAGAGCGGCTGGAGAGAAGCGGCCCTTGCTGGAGGGCAGGAAGTAGGGAATCGCCATTTTTGAAAAGGGAAGGGTCGCGGCTTCAGCGGAAAAGGAAGTAGGCCATTTTGGATTATAAAATTATAGAGAAACCATAGAGAAAAGACGCCCGACATTTTGGACACTTTAAAATTTAATTTTGGCAAGAAGATTGGGATATTTGAAAAAGAAAAACGTTTAATTTTACGCCACGGAGTTAAGGAAGAGAGCAGAGTCGTGGGAGCGAGCCAAAGCAAGCCCCACAATGTCGAAAAAAGAGTGGCAATCGGCAATAGAAAACCTGGATAAAAATCTGGACAAAAAACTTTTAGATATGATTAAAGAGCTTAAGGACACGAAATTGGAGCTGATTAAAGAGGTTAAAGAGGTTACACAGACAGTAAAGTCAGAGCTGTCAGAAGTGAAAAAAGGCATGGAAACGATACGAAGTGAATTACAAGGAACGCAGCAGAGAGTTAAAACAGTAGAAGACGCGATGGAGAATTTAATAGACACGCAACAAACAGAGATGAGATTGGTGAAGGGGAGAATGTCAGTTGCAGAAACTAAACATATGGAGAAGCAGCTACGTTTTCGTGGTTTGCCAGAAGTGGATGGAAAGTCAGCGCAAGAACAGATGACTGAGGTGTTGGCTGAATACCTGGGGAAGGAGGAGGAGGAAATTGTGGCTATCCTAGATGTGGCATACCGTGTGAATTCGAGAATTGCAACCCAGAGGAAATTACCAAGAGATGTGATTGTGCAGTTTACAACACGAAATGTGAAAGAGATGATTGTGACAAAACAGTTTCAAGATCCATTGGAGATTGATGGCAAGACGATTATCATAATGAAGGAATTGCCCAGATCAGTGTTATTAGACCGGAAAAAATATAAAGTGCTAATTCAGATTTTGAAGGACATGAAAATCAGGTACAGATGGGAGTTACCGGAAGGAGTGTCCTTTGAGTTTGGAGGGGCCAAAAAACGCATCAGATCTGAGCGAGAGATGGAGCGATTTATTAAGGACAATGAAAAAGACTTACCAACAAGACCATGAGTATGGAGTGTAAAGTACTATCTTGGAATGTAAATGGACTAAACTCACCGAATAAGAGGAAAAACATTTTTCACTGGCTACTAAAACAAAAATGTGACATTGTGTGTTTGCAAGAGACCCATATTAGAAAACAGGATGTAAAATATTTAAAATCTGGAAAACTGGGCAAAGAATTTGTAGCGGCCTCTAATAAGAAAAAAAGAGGAGTGGTGCTGTACTTAAAAGAGGAGCTACAGCCAAAATTTGTTATGAGAGATGTGGAAGCTAGATTTGTAGCAGTGGAATGTATTTGGAATTTAAAGAAAGTGTTGGTAGTCGGACTCTATGCACCTAATGGTGCAAAAGAAAGCTTCTTTGAGGAAGCATTTAGATGATTTTGTATATGACCAGATAATTCTTGCTGGAGACTTCAATGGAGTGACAGACTTGGAACTAGATAAAAAAACTACAACGGCACAAAAGAAAAAAGGACTTTTACCAAAGCTTTTTTTTGAGTTGATTCAACAAGAGACTCTTGAAGATGTATGGAGGAGAGAATATCCTAAAAGCAGACAGTTTACTTTTTATTCTGCAAGGCATTCTACATTATCAAGAATTGATATGATCTGGGCCTCAAAAGACTTAGCGTTATGGACTAAAGAGGTGGAAATAATGCCGATGGTAGGCTCAGATCATAATCCAATTATGTGGAAACTAGGAAAAAGGAGAAAAAGGAAAGCATGGAGAATAAATGAGGACTTGTTACAGGAAAATGAGAATATGGAAATATTGAGAAGAGAGACAAAGTTTTTTATACAATACAACGTGAATAAAGAAGTACCAACCAATAAAGTTTGGGATGCTTACAAGGCGGTTGTAAGGGGCATACTAATGGATTTAAATGGTAGAGCAAGAAAGAAGAAAGAGGAGAAAAGACAAGAGATTGAGGAGAAAATAAAAGCCAAAGAAACACAGCTAAAAAAGAGACCAGGGAAAAAGAAAATATACCAGGAAATTAAAATACTTCAAGAACAGCTAACAGCAATGAGTAATAAAGAATTGGAATGGAATCTTAAAAGACTGAATCAAAAAGCGTTTGAGGGCGCTAATAAACCTGGGAAGTACCTGGCATGGCAATTGAAGAAGAAAAGGGAAAAGAAAATAATAAATAAAATTTGTGAAGATAACAAAACGTATTTGGAGCAGACTACCATTAGTAGAGCCTTTTATAAATTCTACGCTAAGTTGTATAATAAGAAAGAAGTGAATAAAGAATCAATAGCGTCATATTTGGAGAAGATCAAACTTCCAGAAATCTCGGAAGCTTGGAGAAACAAGCTGAACAGTGAAGTAACTGACGAGGAAATAAGTAAGGCAATACAATCTGCAAATCTAGGAAAGGCGCCAGGGCCAGATGGACTTACGGCTAAATTTTATAAGGTAATGGCTAATGAACTGGCACCATTCCTAAAAGAGGTGATAAATGGAATTTTAAGGGATCAAAGGATTCCAGCTACTTGGAGTGAAGCGAACATATCATTGATCCCAAAAGAGGGCCAAGACCTGACTAACGTGAAAAATTACAGACCCATATCGCTACTTAACAATGACTATAAAATTTTTGCGAAGATATTGGCGGAGAGATTGAAGGGGTGGCTCTCGGAAGTTATAGAGGAGGAACAAGCAGGCTTTTTGCCAGACAGACAAATAAGAGACAATCTAAGGACAGTGATCAATGCTATTGAATACTACGATAAGCGTTGTGACAAAGAGGTTGGTTTCTTCTTTGTAGATGCTGAAAAAGTGTTTGACAATTTAAACTGGGACTTTATGTTTGCCACTATGGAAAAGCTACAACTGGGAGAAAGATTCATCAGAGCAATTAAGGAAATCTACAGAGACCAGACTGCAGCAATTGTGGTGAATGATGAATTGACTAAGAAATTGACGATAAGTAAAGGAACAAGACAAGGTTGCCCGTTGTCTCCATTGTTGTTCATTTTAGTGTTGGAGGTTCTGATGATACAAATACGTCAAGATGAGGAAATTCGGGGAATCAAAATAAAGGACTATTCATATAAGGTCAGAGCATTTGCGGACGACATAATGTTAATTGTAGAGGACCCACTGGAGAATATGCCAAGAGTGATAGATAAGATTAAGGAGTTTGGAGACTTGGCAGGTTTTTATATCAACAAAAAGAAGTCAAAGATACTATGCAAAAACATGACCAAGCAGAAACTGTCCGGGGTCTGAGCCCCAGCCCCCAGACTTGACAAGAGGGAACAGCAGGTCAACTGGTCAGCCAGCAGACAATAGGTCAACCGGTCTGACTGGCAAGCAGAGGGGGCAGCCGGGGGACAGCAGGTCAACCCCTCCCATGGGCAAATGGAGCCAGAACCTGCCTGTGCCAGGGGCAAGGGGCAAAGGCCCAGAGCCTCAGGAGGCAGGGGGAGACAGAAGGAGGCCAGTGAGTCCCACTCCCCTGGGGAAGGAAAGGGGACTAAGCAAGGCAGAAGGGGGCAAGGGCAGAGGGATTGGGGGCCCAGCAGTCACCCACCCAAAAACCTTACCTGAGGAGGAGAAGCAGCAGCAGCCCCAACAACCCAAAGCCACGCCCCAGCTAGAAAATAGTAGCCTGGCCCAGGAGTTGCCAAAAGCCAAGCCACTCCAGGTGGGGCTATTGGAGGCACTCTGCAGGAAGCCCTGGGCAACCAGCCAAGGAGCCGCAGCTGGACCCACCTTCAGCCATCAGCTCAGCCAGGCAGGCCGGGCTGCTAGCCAGGGGACTGCAGCTGGACAGGCCTGCAGCAATCAGCCAAGGCAGGGAGGCTGGGCAGCCAGGGAACAAGGCACAGCTGGTGCTGGTCAGTGGGGCCAGATCAGCTACCCCAGCTGCGACTGCTTGGTGCAGCCCAAGACCAGGCTGGAAGAGGGGTGGGACAGTAGAAGGAAGCCCTATAAAAGCTGGCTGGGAAGAGCCCTGGGGTGGTGGGTGTGAGTAGAGGGTGATGATGTGGAGTGAGAGCGGTGCGATGCAAGCGTGGAGGTTTGGAGGAGAGCTCTGGGAGGAAGAAGTGAAAGAGGACGCAGAGGGTAAGCAGGCCAGGTTGAGCAGGCCAGCGAGTGGACTGAGAGGGAGTCTGGGTGAGGTATACCGCCCCTCCTTCCACAGAGCAGGGTCCTGCAGAATCCCTGGCCCCCCTATGACGTCAGGAGCAGACCGCCCAGTGCCACGCCCAGTGGCAGCGGTGGCAAGCCCTGACAGAAACAACAACTATTAATAGAAACGACGGACTGTGAAGTAACAAGCAAAGTGAAATATTTGGGAGTCGAATTAACTGCAAAGAATATAGATTTGTTCAAAAACAATTATGAAAAACTATGGACTCAGATAGAGAGAGACTTGATTAAATGGAACAGATTGAATTTGTCATGGTTGGGTAGGATTGCAGCAGTTAAGATGAATGTGTTACCAAGAGTAATGTTTTTGCTACAGACAATACCAATCATCAGAGACTCTAAACAATTTGAAAAATGGCAGAGGAAAATATCAGATTTTGTTTGGGCAGGCAAGAAGCCTCGAGTGAAAGTGAAAGTTCTACAAGATGCAAAGGAAAGAGGCGGAATGCAACTGCCCAATCTGAGACTTTATCATGATGCAATCTGCCTAGTTTGGTTGAAAGAATGGATGACATTAAAGAACAAGAAACTACTAGCCCTAGAGGGATATAAAAAAATATTTGGATGGCACGCATATCTATGGCATGACAAAGTAAAGGTCAACTCGATGTTCCTGCATCATTTTGTACGGAGAAGTTTATATACAATCTGGAAGAAGTACAGAATTTATCTACAAGAAGGAACTCCCTTGTGGGTGGTTCCGTATGAGGTGATAGACCCGAGAGCTGTTGATAATGAACAACAATGTTTAACATACAAAGAAATAACTAAAACTGAAGCATCTAAACTTAGAATAAAGACGCAAGAGGAACTATGACCTAACTACGACTGGTTCCAGTACAGACAGATTAGAGACTTATATAACTCGGACTCTGTAAAGGGAGGTATACGAATAGAAAATTCGGAACTAGAGCAGACCCTTCTTAAAGAGGACAAGAAAAGAATATCCAAGGTATACCAAGTACTGTTGAAATGGTATACCGAGGATGAGATAGTTAAAACACAAATGGTGAAATGGGCTATAAACTTTAATAAAGAAATAACAATGGAGGCATGGGAATACTTGTGGAAAACTACAATGAAGATAACGACATGTACTAATATTAAAGAGAACATTTACAAAATGATTTATCGTTGGTACATGACACCAAAGAAGATTGCGCTAGGGAATTTGAATACTTCTAATAAATGCTGGAAATGTAAGAAGCATGAGGGCTCCCTCTATCACATGTGGTGGACGTGTGAGGTAGCTAGGCAGTACTGGGGGGAGGTAATAAGAGAAATGAGTGAAATTTTACAATTTCAAATAAATAAGAACCCAGAACTCCTGCTACTAAACTTGGGAATGGAGGGAATTCCAGCCCATCATAGGACGTTGATATTTTATATGACAGCAGCAGCCAGACTTTTGTATGCGCAAAAATGGAAAGTTCAAGAAGTGCCAACTATTGAAGATTGGATCTACAAATTGCTGTACATGGCAGAAATGGATAAGATGACAAGAAAACTGAGAAATCTGGACTCAGGGCAGTTTAACACAGACTGGGAGAAGCTGAAACAATATCTGGAGAAGAAATGGGAGGTGGGAGGAAAACTGTGGCAGTTTGAGAACTACTGAAGTATAATAAAAGTATAATAGAGGGGGGTGACTTTACCGAGGGAGGAAGAGATAAATGTGAATTAATAAGCAGTTAACAGATTGATATATAAATAGATATATATAGGTTAATAGATAGAATATTGATAGAAAATAATTAATGATAAGGTTTAAATATAAGGAGTGAATAACTAACAATATTTTCTTTCTTTGATAAGATTTATATGCACCAAACTGAATGTACAGAAGAGTCAAATTGATTGACTATGTGATGTGCTATATAGAACTACCATAAAAAGATAGAATGAGGAATATATAGAGAATAAGTCAAATTGTTTGATTTGAATGTAAGATTTTTATGGTTCATGATATATAGAAATATTTGAAACTGGAAAATGGGATAAATTGTTTATCTAAGATGGAAACAAAGACTTACAGTTTGGGTATATAACGAGAAAGGTAGTTAAGGATGTACTGCTTAATATAATAGAGAATGTATATCTGTTTTAGATAGAGGAATTTAACAGAAGTAAGGGAAAAGGGACAAAGGGTGGGAAAGCTGTTGGAAGTCAACAAAAGGGGGGGAAAGGGAGGGGGTTAGGAATGAAAAATTTGGGGAAAATTGAATGTAATGTAAAAATAATGGATTCTAACCCAATAAAAAATTTTTCAAAAAAAAAAAAAAACTGGATGGAACCAAATCTTTGAACTGTAACCAAGAGGCTTTGAACTCAAGATTTGTCTAGCTATTCCATTCAACGTGTGAATTCACCATTTTTTACTTCAGTGTTCCTCTTTCCCTGTTTTTCTTGCTTCTCAAATTCTTCCCACCTTTTGCTACTTTTTTATTGCCACCTTCTTCTGGCTTAGGAACCTGATCCTTCTTCCCTCCTTGTTCCCTTGGCTCTTCTGTCCTGCACTGCTTTTGAATTGGAGCAGCTCAGCCAATGACAGTCTTTCTGCACACTTCACCCACTGTGACAACAGGGCAGCTCAGCTAAACACTACTGGAGGTTTCAACACAATCACAGCTCAATCATTTTGTGGAACATTATATATAGGGATGCCTTTAAAAAAGATACCATGGGAATTTAGTGCTCAGGCACTAGCATGCACATATGTATCTTAAAACAACAAAACTGGGACATACAGAGAGGATTTTATGCTGCTTACTTATGCCTTTCTCCCATTAATACTCAAGATGGAATTTATGCTTGCATGATCACTGTCAGATATAAAATTGTATTTGATTGCAAATCTTCCTCCTGATCTGACAGCCCACAAATGTTACTTTGGCATATACAATGTAAAATGAAAATGAAAAGCCTGAAGATTGAATGAATATAAATTGTGTGATGCTTGGCTGCTATTAAACAGTGGAAAACTTTCCAGTCAATTCAAGATTATTATTTTTTTCAATAGAGCTTGATTTTTGATGCATAAAGTGACCATACAAATTCTGTCTATGATATGAAGACAATGGGAGGCTAAGAAGTTGCTTTACATGGGACTGAATTGGGACTGAATGCACCTGTTTGCATACAAGGCTTACTTCTGAGCCTTTGGGAAATATTAAGAATCTTTGCTATTGAAGAAAAGAAATTTATTCTGTACTTTTGAGGAGCTTTTCCTTTTCTTATATGAGTGGCCCTGAATTGTATTTCCACCTAGAAAGAATTTCATCCTTTTGAGCTGGAAGCTGACACAATTTTCACTCAGATAGTCCAGTATTTTCTTGGACTGTCCAGGGGAAACGGAATCAAAATACTGGACTCCTGGCAACTCTAGCTGTGAGGGAAAGAGGTGTCACCACAACCTGGGCTACACCTTGCTCTGCCGCTCGGCCCCTCATTGAGGCTGGACCAGGCCCTGGCCCAGAGGCTCCAAGTCAGTGTTCGTCTTCAAGCAAGAGGTGCTGTGATGGGACAGCTTGGGCAGCACTCAGCTGGCAGGATGGGCTCAGTGGTGTGGGATGCCATGATGGTGCTGACCCACTTCCTCAACAAGAGAGTGACTCACTGTGCTGCCTTCTGTGCCTCCTATTCCATTGCAAGGCCTTGCTCGAGCTGGGCACTGGCCCTGGCCTCATGGGCTTCATGACTGTCAGCCTCAGGTGCATTGCAGGTAAGCAGCAGAGGACCAGGTGGAGGTCTGGAGCACAGCAAGGGGAAAACGGTCAGGAAAGGGGCTGATCTGGGGGTAAAGTGAGGATCATGCACATTCTGTTCCACTGAGAATTGGGATCTGCATAGTGAAACCTGTGTGTAGGAGAAGCAGCTGGCCAGCCCAGCCTGGCGAGACTGCCTCAAGCCTTGCAGTGCATCTAGAGTGTGGCACCACACAATCCTTTGCTCTGTTGCTTACTTGTTTGCCCACCCCGCCCACCTGGTCTCCTATGCACCAGAAGAGAGGCCAGCCAGCCCTGCCACTTTGCTCCACAAATGAGCCAGCAAGACTATTGCAGTGGCAGTGGCTCTCCAGGGCTGGATGGGTAGGGGTGTCCCAGGAGGGTGAGCTCAAGGGAGTGCACTGCAGCTGGGCCCTCAGGAAGCAGTGCCCCCTGTACAAGCCACCCACGTGTGCTGGGTCCACCCTGTAAAAGCCACCCAGGTGCAGTGGGCCCAGAAAAAATCTACTCTGGTGAATCCACTATTTTTAAGATATCATCTGGCAACCCTAGTAGTGCTAGAAAAAAATATACTAACCAAGCCGTTCCTGCTGTTACTGTGCATACTCACATTGCCATCCTGCAAATCCATGAACTAAGGCACCATAAAGGAATGGTGTTTGAATTTGTAATGTGTAGATTATGTGCCATGCATACAAACTCACATGAAGTTCTGCACATTAAAGAAGACTGCAGAATGGGCCAGCATTGTTTTACTGGACAACTTTGGGAGAATGCACAGATGTGTGCTGTTCTCTTGCCCATGATGCAGGCAAACTGGTCACCACAAAGTGAAGCCTGATCCTCTTGTAACTTAAGCTCCTGCCTGTCATCTTACTTCAGGAAGGGAAGTGCCTGAAGGCCAGCAACATTTAGAAAAAATTACACTACTGAATAACTCCAAATCATTTTCATAGCAACAACACCTAATAGCATATCATTGGTCCCAGTTCAGGATTGAAGAAATGAAGCTTTGGCTCGAGTTCTGGCTTCTACACAGGAATTTTGAGCTTCTCTACCTGAGGGCCAAGCTACAAGTGATGAATGACACTTGAACAGCAAGTGGATTGAGTGGAGGGCAAGTGAACAGGGAGAAATACACTTGTCGTTCAAGTGTCATTCGTCACTTGTAGCTTGGCCCTGAGGCTCACTGGCTACAGAGAGAAGACAGTTTCTTAAATATATATAAGTATCTTGACTTTAAAAAAACAGCATAGCATTGCAGCAAATAGAATGTGAAACAAAATAAACTGGGCATCTCAATGAATCTAAACTTGTTGTCCTCTAAGGTTTTGGGTTTTGTACTCTGTGTTCCCCAGGATGGCTTCCTACCACACAGCAACAAAACAAACTCATCCATTCCTACTGTGAGCCTCCATTACTACATAAAAAGATCTTGCTTCAGCCATTGCAATCCTATTGCCATTGCATCTATAAGCAGCAGCACAAGGCAACCATGTGCCAGTATGGTGCAGAGGTTAAGAGCAGCAGGACTCTAATCTGGAGAACTGGGTTTGATTCCCCACTCTTCCACTTTAAGCCAGCTGGGTGACCTTGGGTCAGTCACAGCTTCTAGCTCTCTCAGCCCCACCTACCTCACAGAGTGTTTTGTTATGGGGATAATAATGGCATAGTTTGTAAACCACTCTGAGTGGGTGTTAAGTCATCCTGAAGGGCGGTATATAAATCAAATGTTTTTATTACATTTAACCATTTGGGTAACATTCAGAGGCAGTGCACATGCCCTACATGCAGACGGTCTCCAGTTCAGTCCCTGGTATCTCCAGAAAGAAGCTTAGGTAGCAGAAACCTTGCACAATCCATGGTGGAGAGACCCTGTCCCAATCAGAAAAGGCAGTATTTGGCCAGATTGACTAATGATCATATAAGGCAACTTTCTATAATCATTTACTGCTGGACTACTTGGGTAATGCACAGGGCAATACTATGCAGCTTTAACATACCTAACATTGCATAAGATTAGGCTTCTAATGACCAGAGGTGTAGGTAAACTGAGTATGAGCATATTCTCAGATTCTTATAAAGTCTATATGATTTATAGTAGACATTTAAAACGTTCTCAGCTTTCCATAAGAAAAATTATGCTCTTGATTTGGATTTATGGTTGCCATAAGACAGCAATCTGTCCCTCTACTGAATCACTATTGGTGTAGTGAATCATACTTTCTCTTGGCAAAGTTTCAGTGAATATTCTATCTACTATGACTCTCCTTGGCTTCAATGGATGCTGGATAGAATCCTAATGACAGCAAAGTTGTAAAATGGAGGACAGGCTAGGTAGTTAAGGGGATTGGGGGGGTCTTGTTTTTTAAAAAAACTATATTTGGAAAATGGCCAACCGAATCTGGGAAATCTGCACTACAGATAATTTAGGAGAAATGCAGTATCTAAGATTTATGGACCTTCCTTCAAAGAGCAAAATGCTTTTGGAGAGGAGGATCTGTCACTTCATCATAATGCATTTTTAAAGTCACCTCTTCATAACATAAAAGCTATTGTCATTCTTCTCTTTGGAGATAAAGTATAATTAGAGGGATCCATTTGGAATATATTACACACTGAAATTTCAGTAGGGGAGCCTGGGATGTATTTTACTTAGAGCCAAGCTACAAGTGACGAATTACACTTGCCTGGCAAGTGAACAGACGTGTATTCCTCCCTGTTCACTTGCTATTCACTTGCTCTCCACTTGATCAAGTGGAGCGCAAGTGAATGGCAAGTGAACACGGAGGAATACACGTGAATCTGTTTACTTGCCAGGCAAGTGTAATTCGTCACTTGTAGCTTGGCGCTTAGTTCTCAAAGAAATACAGACACATCTTTGGGGACACATAAACCTGAAAATGCTGGGTGTATTGATTAAATCAAAACACAATTTTTAAAATTAGCTCTTTGAGGATCACTTTCTGTTCATCATACATGTTCATCAATCACAAAATGACAGAAGAATCAAGTGATAAGTCAAATATGTGAACAAGCCCTCAAAGCTGGAACAACAACAACAACAACAAACCAAGTGCTTGTGTCTTTTTGGAGATATATACCTTATATATACCTTATAGAATGCTATGGATCCATTGGAGTGTTTTGTCCGGGGTCAGCAGCCCAGCCCCCGGACTTGCTGGCAGACAGCGGCAGGGGGCAGCCGGGAGACAGCAGTTCAGCTGCTCTGTCTGGCAAACAGAGCCAGACCCTGCCTACTCCAGGGGGAAGGGGCAAAAGGCCAAAGCCTCAGAAGGCTGGAGGGAGCAGGGAGAAGCCAGCTAGTCCCACCCACCATGGGGGAGAAAGGGGGCTAAGCAGGCTAGAGGAAAAGGGCCAAGGCAAGGGGAACAGGGACACAGCAACAGCCCAGACAGAGCCCTTACCTTCCAAGGAGGAGAAGCAGCCACCACAGCCCAGAGCCACACCCCGGCTAGAGGACAGCAGCCTGGCTCAGGAGGTGCTAGGAGCCAAGCCCCTCCAGGTGGAGCTGCCACAGACATTCTGGGGGAGGAGATGGGTAGCCCCTCCCAGCATCAGTGAACAGGCAGCACAGAAGCTGGCCAGGGCAGCTCCTCGCGAGCAAGGCCAGACAGGCTCAGCAGCACAAAAGCTGGCCAGGGCAGCTCCTCGCGAGCAAGGCCAGGCAGGCTCAGCAGCACGGAAGCCGGCTGGGGCAGCTCCTCGTGAGCAAGGCCAAGGAGACCTCAGCTGGGGATGGCTCGCATTCAACCCCACCCTGCCAGCAAGGCAAGGAAGCCAAGAAGGGATTAGTGGTAGGAGGGAAACACCTGAGGGAAGGCACAGCTGGGCCAAGTCAGGAGAGGGAACAAGCCTAGAAGGAGGGCGGGGCGGGGAAAGGAAGCCCTATATAAGGTGGCTAGGAAGAGCTCTGAGGTGGTGGGTGTGAGTGAGGAGTGATGATGTGGAGTGAGAGCAGTAGGATGCAAGGGTGGAGGCTTGGAGGAGAGTTCTGGAAGGAGGAGATGGAGGACACAGAGGGTAAGCAGGCCAGGTTGAGCAGGCCAGCGAGTGGACTGAGAGGGAGTCTGGGTGAGGTATACCGCCCCTCCTTCCACAGAGCAGGGTCCTGCAGAGTCCCTGGCCCCCCTGTGACGTCAGGAGCAGACTGCCCAGTGCCACGCCCAGTGGCAGCCGCAGCAAGCCCTGACAAGTTGGTGGCCCGTACGGGGAAGGTCGTTCCAACGCAGGCGCCAGGCGAGGGGATGCATCCCAATGCCACTGCAGAGCTCAGACCATGGCTAGAGGCACACCTGGACGAGGTGTGGAGGAAGCTGGAGGCAACCTTCCAAGCAGCTCAGGTGAAGCTAGCACAGGCGGTGGAACACCAGATACAAGCCTGCACCCCCACAGCCACTCCACCAGTGGTATGCGCATTCGCGTGGGAAATTAACCCACCAGCCGGCAAGGCGGTGCAGGGGCTGTGCGCCACCGTGAGAATAGGACGGCAGACCCTACAAGCCCTATTGGACTCAGGGAGCGCAGTATCAGCAATTCGTTCCCAACTTATCCCAGCTGACACCCCAGTGCATCGCTGGGTCCCGGTGACAGACGTGATGGGCCGCACCCAGCCGTACCCTATGGTCTGGATCACAGTGGAATACCTGGGAGCGCTCCGCCGCCTGGAAGTGGCCAAGGTAGCCCACTTACCGCTCCCTATGCTGCTGGGGAGAGATGCCCCGGGGTTCTCCAGGCTACTTAGGGAGGCAGCCGAGGGACTGGCAAACCCACAGGTTGCCCCAGCGCTGCAAGTGGAGGAGGCCCCCGACCCGGATGAGGGTCCCTCTACCAGACCAGGAGCAGGCCCGCAGGCCAAGGAACCAGCGGGACCCCTGGCCGACCGCCCCTTCCGCGAGGCCCAAGGGGCAGATGAGTCCTTACAGCGCTTGCGGGAGACAGCAGTTCGTGAAGAGGACCGAGTGCAGGATGAGCGGAGGTCCCAACGGCTTCCCCGCATTGAGAAGCAAGGAGGGGTGTGGGTCCGCCTAGCCCGTGCCCCAAACGGCCAGGGAGAGATCCGCCAGCTACTGGTGCCGGCAGCTTACCGGGCAGAAGTCCTCCGCACGGCCCATGAACACGCTTGGGCCGGGCATCTGGGGCACCACAAGACCCTGAAGAAGATCCTCGAGCAGTTCTTCTGGCCCTCTGTGAACGCGGACGTGAAGGCCCACTGCCGCTCGTGCCCCACCTGTCAGCGGGTGGCAGCCCGGCGCCCACCAAAGGCCCCCCTCTCCCCGCTGCCCGTCATGGAGACGCCCTTCCAGCGCATCGCGATGGACTTTATCGGCCCATTGCCACGCACGCCCCGGGGCCACCGCTTTGCCCTGGTGATTGTGGACTATGCTACACGATTCCCTGAGGTCATCCCGCTTAAGACGATGCAGACCCCGGGGATGATACGAGCCCTGTCCAAGCTTTTTGCCATGGTGGGACTGCCTGATGAAATCTTGACAGACTGGGGGGGGCCGTTCCGGGCCAAAGCCATGCGTCAACTCTGCCAGAATTTGGGGATCCGGCAGGTGTTCACCTCGGCATATCACCCTCAGACTGACGGTTTGGCAGAGCGTCTGAACCAGACCGTCAAGGAAGCCTTGAGGAAGATGACACGGGACAAGCCTCGACAGTGGGACCTATACATCGACCCCCTCATGTTCGCCCTTAGGGATACCCCGCAGGCGTCCACTGGCTTTAGCCCCTTTGAACTGCTGTACGGGCGCAAGCCGTGGGGGATGCTCTCTCGGCTGGCAGAACAGTGGGGTCCCCGCACCAGCAGCCCTGCTCCCCCCATACCGGAGTACATGAGCCAGCTCCGTGGGCGGCTGCAGCAGTCCCAGGCTGAGGCCAACCGCCAGCTGACCCACGCCCAGACAAAGCAGAAGGCGGCCTATGACCGGGGCGCAAGGATGAGGACCTTCCAAGTCGGAGAGAAGGTCCTGGTACACCACTCGGTGTTCCCACGGGAGGAGGGGGACCCATGGAGGGGCCCTTACCAAATTCGGAGGGTGCTGGGCCCCACCACCTATGAGCTGCAGTGCGGGCCAGGCCGACGCCGACGGAGAACCCTGCATGTGAACCTGCTCAAGCGGTGGCATGAGCGGCCAGAGGATGGGTGCGCCTTGGCCGAAGACCCCTTAGACCTCCCAGACAGCGAGCTGCCATGGACCGCTGACGCCCCGGAGTTCGAGGAGCCGAAGGTGGATCCACAGCTCAACCCTGCACAGAAGGCCCAGCTACAGGCCCTGTGGGAGCAAGCGCCCGGGGTCTTTTCAAGACGCCCCGGGGTCACGAACCTGGTGCACCATGCCATCCCCACCCAGCCAGGGCAATCTGCAAGGGCAACCTGGCGACCCATCCCCCGGAAGCAGTGGGAGGCGGTGGATCGGGAGACGGAGGAAATGCTGCGCCTGGGGGTGATTGAACCGTCCCGAAGTGAATGGCGCAGCCCCATCGTGTTGGTGCCAAAGCCAGACGGGTCGACTCGCTTCTGCATCGACTACCGGGAACTGAACAAAGTGGCCAAGTTCGACGCATGCCCCATGCCGCGGGCGGACGTCCTAGTGGGGCAACTGGGGCCGGCCCGGTACTTGTCCGCCCTCGACCTGACGAAAGGGTACTGGCAGGTACCAGTGCGCCTGGAGGACCGGGAGAAGACGGCCTTCGCCACCCCCCGGGGCCTCTTCCAGTTCCGCCGCATGCCCTTTGGCCTCCACGGGGCAGCGGCTACCTTCCAGCGGCTGGTGGATCAAGTCCTGGGGGACTGTCGGGACTTTGCAATGGCTTACATTGATGACATCGTCATCTTCAGTCCCGACTGGCCCTCCCACCTACAGCACCTGGAGAAAGTCCTCACCGCACTCCAAAAGGCAGGGCTGAAGGCCAACCCCAAGAAGAGCCACTTGGGATTCCAGGAGCTCAAGTACCTGGGATTTGTCATCGGAGGTGGACAGATCCGACCCCCGCCTGAAAAGGTGGCCTCCATAGGGGATGTGCCCCAACCACAGACCAAGCGTCAGCTCAGGAGGTTTCTGGGGCTTCTTGGCTACTACGGGCGCTTCATCCCCCATTTTGCGACCCGCTCAGCCCCCCTGACGGACTGTCTGAAGAAGGGCAGCCCTAGTCGCCTCAGCTGGACGCCGGAGCGGGAGGCTGCCTTCCAGGACTTACGCACTGCACTATCGGACACCACCAAGCTCTGGAATCCGGACTTTGAGAAACCCTTCGTACTGGCAACTGACGCATCGGCCTCAGGCCTGGGGGCGGTCCTGATGCAGGAGCAAGATGGAGGGAGGGTGCCCGTCTTGTTCCTGAGCCGCAAGCTCCAGCCAGCGGAGCAGAAGTATGCCACCATTGAGAGGGAGGCCCTTGCCATCAAATGGGCCGTGGGGGCTTTGCGGTATTATCTGGCGAATAACCCCTTTACATTGGTGACAGACCATGCACCCCTCCAATGGATGCACCGGATGAAAGAGCACAACCCTCGCATCCTGAGGTGGTACCTGTCTCTACTGCCATACCGGTTCACCATTACCTACCGCCGGGGGACCAGCCATAGGGATGCGGACTTTATGTCACGGCTCTTCGAGCCAGACCCCCCCGAGCCAGCGTCCAGGCTAAGAGGGGGGGTGTGTCCGGGGTCAGCAGCCCAGCCCCCGGACTTGCTGGCAGACAGCGGCAGGGGGCAGCCGGGAGACAGCAGTTCAGCTGCTCTGTCTGGCAAACAGAGCCAGACCCTGCCTACTCCAGGGGGAAGGGGCAAAAGGCCAAAGCCTCAGAAGGCTGGAGGGAGCAGGGAGAAGCCAGCTAGTCCCACCCACCATGGGGGAGAAAGGGGGCTAAGCAGGCTAGAGGAAAAGGGCCAAGGCAAGGGGAACAGGGACACAGCAACAGCCCAGACAGAGCCCTTACCTTCCAAGGAGGAGAAGCAGCCACCACAGCCCAGAGCCACACCCCGGCTAGAGGACAGCAGCCTGGCTCAGGAGGTGCTAGGAGCCAAGCCCCTCCAGGTGGAGCTGCCACAGACATTCTGGGGGAGGAGATGGGTAGCCCCTCCCAGCATCAGTGAACAGGCAGCACAGAAGCTGGCCAGGGCAGCTCCTCGCGAGCAAGGCCAGACAGGCTCAGCAGCACAAAAGCTGGCCAGGGCAGCTCCTCGCGAGCAAGGCCAGGCAGGCTCAGCAGCACGGAAGCCGGCTGGGGCAGCTCCTCGTGAGCAAGGCCAAGGAGACCTCAGCTGGGGATGGCTCGCATTCAACCCCACCCTGCCAGCAAGGCAAGGAAGCCAAGAAGGGATTAGTGGTAGGAGGGAAACACCTGAGGGAAGGCACAGCTGGGCCAAGTCAGGAGAGGGAACAAGCCTAGAAGGAGGGCGGGGCGGGGAAAGGAAGCCCTATATAAGGTGGCTAGGAAGAGCTCTGAGGTGGTGGGTGTGAGTGAGGAGTGATGATGTGGAGTGAGAGCAGTAGGATGCAAGGGTGGAGGCTTGGAGGAGAGTTCTGGAAGGAGGAGATGGAGGACACAGAGGGTAAGCAGGCCAGGTTGAGCAGGCCAGCGAGTGGACTGAGAGGGAGTCTGGGTGAGGTATACCGCCCCTCCTTCCACAGAGCAGGGTCCTGCAGAGTCCCTGGCCCCCCTGTGACGTCAGGAGCAGACTGCCCAGTGCCACGCCCAGTGGCAGCCGCAGCAAGCCCTGACATGTTTCATCATTATCATTAGCAATACCATCAACAACTTTTCCCATTGGCTATATTAGGACAACTGAGATTCTTCTACCAGTCTAACTTCCATTTGGCCCCCTACCCTTATCAGCAGTCATTTCACCAGGCAGCATAATTTGTCTAAGTGTTCTCTAATACTTAGTGCCCAAATTTGTTTCTTTTCCTCTCCTTTTTTTGGTCCCCTGTTCCATTTATGTGGTATGTATCACATTACATGTGTTATTCTGAAAGGCAATATGTAAATGTATCAAAAACGCCTCCTCTCACGATATTAAATGTTGCCAGGTGTCTTCTACTACTGGAAGAGCTGCTTCTCTGCTTCATCTGAGCAAGGGAGGACTGTTTTCAGATTGCATAACATGTTCCAGATGATAATATCCCATACTATATGGTCATTGTATTTCTCCCGGCATGAAGGCTAACTTCAATGCTGACAAAAATTCCTCACCAGTGAATTGCCACAGTCAGCCTCCACCTACCTCAGGCGTGAGGCCAAGGACCAGCACTTCCAAGACAGGGTAATTCTTCACAGCCAGGCTTAATTTTTGTTAAATTAAGCATTGTTTTTAGGTGGAAAAGTGTTAATGTGCTATCCATGCTTCCTGCTGAACTGAAAGGAGGAATTCAGAATTGCAAAGGATAAAATAAAGAAGAAAACCCCACAAAATCCAGGAACAGCTGAGAAGCCGAAGTCAAAATGCTGCAAACATTGTTCCCATTTCCTCTATGCCATTTTGTACATACTTATGAATCTAGGAAATATCTATATGTAGACTAAATAATTAGTCCTCCCTGGACATTCAGTAACCAATCTGAAAGTTGTCATACAACAGCAGCAGCAGCAGCAGAAGCAAAGTATTACAGGAAGGCTGGAGCAGGAAGCTCCTAAGCTGAAATTCATATGCATATCTGGCACTACTAGGATCAGGTTCAACAGGTCCTGGGAATGACAAACTAAGTACATAAAATAATAGCCCCTGAGTAGAGGTTGAAAGTATTTGCTAGAAGTTATCATCTATACTTGTCATAAGTTTGACACCTATAGTTGCTTTGATGGGATTCTCGACCCTTTTCTTAAAAAAAAATATTTTTTCAGCTGTTATCATATACAAATATAGGAGTAAAACCAGCTGTTTCAAAATGCATTAACAGTGTTAGTAATATTATATGGATCTTTTGATGTTCATGTTGTGAGGGTTCTGCAGGTTGTTGATAACTCGTAAATCATGGAGCTTTGGTGTATCTAATGAGTTTTCAGGAAGTTCAAAAGCTAAATGATATCCCTATTGTCATGATCAATATCATGTTATTTCCAAATGGATATTGTGCACTTCCATTACTGGGGCGGGGGGTATTTCTCTTACTGGCCAGGAGACAAGTTTCCAGGAGTAAGATGAACATCCTCTCCATGGCCCTTTTCTATCTGAGCACACGTGCTCAGGAGCACACACGAATCATTTTGAAGGTGAGTGTGGTCACAAGTCAAATGCAAGTTGGGGTAGAGGAAACCAACTTGTATTCACCATCTCATGTAATCTGGCCTGGACCTTCTTTTTACTGTAAAAGTCTTTCTTTTCCGTAAATTTCTGCAACACCTATATCATGGAATGTTGGATTCTCTGCCCTCTCTTGGCAATAACATTCTCTCCCTTCTCCTCATAGCATTCTTCAGTTTGTATCCATTTGTACGTTTCCTCCAACAAAGTAACACTTCTTCCATCTGACAAACCGTCTCATGAAAGTGTATGCCAGTAAATCTGTCTTTAATGTGCCACAATGCAGAATGATATTCTCCTAAATCTATTGTAGTAGAAGGGTGTAACTCTGTTTAGGATCACATTGCAAGTGATGCAGAAGTTGTTGTGCATGTTTTAGTTTTATAAAACAATAAATTGACTTTTGTGTCATTTTGATTTAGTTGTCTGACACAACACTGAAACAATAAAAATGGCATTTTTTCCTCTGATTCTAACAAAGCCTTTGTTTCAAAGTCAAAGTAAGCCTTTTTTTCACTTGGAATTGGATGACTGATGCTTCGCACTGCCAATCACTATAGACAATACTGAACTAGATAGACCAATGGTCTGAATTAGAGGCAGGCACAAACCAAAATACGAACCAAAATTCATCACAAACCAGGCAGATCATGGTTTGTGAACCAGCAGTTCATCAGAGCCCATTTCTAACAAATCACAACAAACTTTAGGTCAGTTTGTTTGGTTCATTTTTTGGTTCATCACTGCAGACAGCCTGATGCTGATCGATCAGTTTCCTAGGCAATGGGAGGGATGGGCGTTCTGCAGCCCCAGAAGTGACTTTCTTCTGCCCCAGAAGTGACATTTTCATGAACCAAGTGAACCGGTTCATGAAATGAGGCAAGTTCATGGAAGTTCATGGTTCGTGAAATGCAATGAACCATGAACCGCACAGTTCAGATTTTTCCTGGTTCATGCTCACCTCTAGTCTGAATCAATATAAGCTTAGTTCTTCAATAACATCCAGATTTAAGCATGTTGTGTCTGTCTGTTCATTTACATGATCCATTGTGTTACAGAGTAAATATTCTGGTTTCACAGGAGAAACTGAGACAGCCAACAAATCTCAAGAGACAAAACATGTCAAAGGTTCAAATAGGATGATGGAAGACATTTATCACCATTTTGGGTGATCTTTGAAAATTTTAACAGGGAATTGTCCAAGGTTAGGCGGTTGGCTAAAACCACACTAACTGGGACTTACAGTCGTATCTTACTGCTTTAAAACCAAGTCATAACAAACAACATACCTGCTAACACTATTTCCCCAGATTTCTTCATTCGTATAGCATTTTGCTTAATTTATTTTCAATCAATGTGCTGTTCTTGCTAAGCCAAAATGATCCTTTAACAAGTTTAATTGTTAAAAAATCCTGAACAAGTAATAGAAACAAATCAACTCAAGGAGCACAACCGGTGATGATATTTTCTAAAATTATATCTTGTTTGCTTCAAGATATGCTATATTCTTGAGTGTGTATGGCTGTATTAAATACACGTCTTAAGATGCTAGCTGCCCTTCAGTTATGTTTTTGTAGTGAAAGAGTAACAGTGGAAAACCTATTAACACACCTTAGGATATTAAATCTCTTTAAATGTCAAAATAGTCTCCTAGGTCAGTGATGCCAAAATGTTTTAAGACAGTTGTTTGTAATTTAGGTTTCCACTACTGACATCCCAGCCCTTGTTTGCCACCATTTTATTAATCTGCTTAAAACCCTCATTTAAAAATCACTGTTCTAGGTTGCTTGTTGTATTGTTCTTACCTTTGCCTTGGCAAGCTGATGAGTGGCTGCTTATGGCACCTCTTACTAAGGCTAAAGAGCTTGTAAACAATTTTCTGTGCCTTAAAGAACAGTTGTTTCGTGCTGGTTTCTAGTTGCTCGTAACGATGCTGGAAATTTGAATCCATTGTCCACAAGTGCATAATGGCAGATGTGTTGAGGAAATAGTTCATGGGCAGCCTTTTCATAAAGAACTTGAATTCATCTGCAAAATGGCAAAATTCAACACTCTTCAGTTATGCTTCAGACTTTTGTACAGCAAGACACCATTTATGCTGATTTTTTTTGCCACCATTAATGGATGACAGTACATGTGCAGGCAAATGCAATATTATCTGCTTTATATATCAGGTAAATATTAATGTGACATGAACACTCAAGAAATCCATGGCTCAGATTATCAATGCGACTTGCTGCACCATTTGATTTGTTAAAGATTCTCAAATTTATTTTAATTAAGGTTGCATTCTCATGCACACTAACTGGGACTTACCTCCAAACAAGACTGCCTAAAGCTGGATCCATATATCATTGCACTATCATAATCATTCACTTCCTGATTGCTATGTCCACACAGCAAGATGCAGTAAGTGAACAATTATGATAACACGACGACAATTCAGTCCCTGGCTAGGAGAAAAACATCCTGTCCCTTTAATAGAGCCTTAATATGTGGAAATGGGCAGGCAAAGCTTTTCATGGTTTGGAGCTAAATAAAATCACCTGCTATCAAGCAGATCAAACTGATATTAAAGGGCCAGCCAGAGGGAGTACCTTAAATGCTGGCAACCTTACACTCAACAATGCATGGATCTAGCCTAAGACCCCATTCTTTAGAGTGGAGATCCAATATAACAGAGTCTGTAAGAAATTTCAGCTGAGAAGTCCCATGTTTAAATCTCAATAAAGCCACAAATTAAATTAGTTCAGTTTGAGGGTAAGACAATTTAACAGCTTACTCTAAGGTTCACTCTAAGGATTTAATTATTTGAATTCATATAACACATTCACTGTTCAGAGTGATTCACATTCTTTAACTTTCAAATCCCTTCAAAAGCCATATAAAGTAGGTTTGTATTATGGGTGGGGGTGTGGGCAGGCTCAGAGAGGCTGGGTTGCCTAAGGATACTCCATGAGTTCTTGGGAGAAGTGAAATTTGAATCAGGAACTCCTGGAATCACAGCTCATTCTCTTAGCCTACTACTTCACACCATTTCTACAAGTATATATATATACAGACCTTTAAACTACAGAATGTGTTCTTTAAATGCAAATTATCTCATTAATTCACACTTCTATGAGCTAAAGAATAGAAATTTCCCGTTTACAGTGATCTCCTCTTCCAAATATTTAAACAAAAGGTTTCACCAGGATTCCCTCCCTCAGTTCTATTTTAACACAAAAAGACTTGCCTAGTGAATGTATTCACTATTGCACTTAGCTGCCTCATCACCCTTTCTATTTTTATTTGGTTTTGGTTTTGTATGATCATCACTTTGAGCTTTTTTGTTCCATTCATTTTGTTCCTAATTTGTTTCTTTTTCACAATTTTATGCCATTATCCAGTATATGCCATTCATAAGCAACCAACACAAAAATAATGTTGAAAAATGTGTTATTTAATGGGAAACAGTATGGAAATGAAGTCTCCTTGGTCTAACTCA
Source organism: Eublepharis macularius (assembly GCF_028583425.1). Taxonomy (NCBI): domain Eukaryota; kingdom Metazoa; phylum Chordata; class Lepidosauria; order Squamata; family Eublepharidae; genus Eublepharis; species Eublepharis macularius. The sequence continues at coordinate 36,093,291 of NC_072794.1, forward strand.
CACAACCCAGAAGCGAAATCAAAATAAGGATTTTTTGAGCTGAACTGGCAAGGATGAGAAATTCAATATATATCTATGTATATAAAGACAAGCGTCCTGACTGACTCATCAACAGCAAGCCCAAACCCCTGGACCTAGAAGCGTGAAATTTGGGGTGTAGAAGTGTAGTGGTGTAGAGGCTCATTATGAAGGGATTTAAAGAAATTTGCCCCCTAAGGGGGTAAAAAAGGGGTAAAATGTGTTTTTCCATAGGGATAAAGCTTCCCTGTATGACTGGGAGGCTGCTCATCCCCCTCTCCCCACCAACTGCCAACTCAGCCACTCTGCCCTGAGGTCATTTGCATATGTGGCCTTGATTGGTCATCATCCCAACATTCTAAACAGTATGCAGGACACATGCAGTACTCAGGACACATTCAATGACTCCCAGTCATTGAATGTGTCCTGAGGTAAAAATGCACCTCCCCTCTAGGTTTGCCAATCTCTCTGTGGGGCCTGGCTTTCCTGTGTGGCTGGCAGGCTGATGGGTCAGCTGTGGAACTCTGTTTTCTGAGGTAAAAATCAGGCAAAGGAAACTGCAGGTAGTTGAAGAAAGACAGTACAAGACTCCTGAATAGGGATTTTATATAAAAGTCAGTATGACAACTCAGTTTTTAAATTTCATGGGGAGATGGTGCACAAACTTTCTAGGGGCCATTTAAATGTGAACCTCTCACATGAACCTGCTGAAGTGCCCACCACACCACCTCTCCCTCAGTCCAACTCCACCTCACACTCTGACCCCCAAGAAAGACAAGGCTGCCATCATTAATGAAACACAACTTAACTCCCTCGAAGGGGCAGAAATGGAGTACAGATCTGTCGACTCAATGGTGCAAATGGATGATGCGGTCCACTACCCTGTGGAGTTCCTCAACATGCTCAACCCTCCTGGCTTCCATGTCCACAAGCTTCTCCTCAAAGTGGGGGATCCAAAGTGGGGGGAAAACCACCAATGAGGTCTACAAAGAAGTCCTTCATTAGAAAAATAAAGTTGTATGTATTTTTCACTTTATTTCTTGCACTATAATCTTTCCTTTTAAAAATCTCTTCAATAAATGTTACTTTTCAAAATTCACTTCATCAGTTGTAGGCATCAACAGGCTTCACTTTATTCGAACGCTTTTGTGAAGCTCAGGTACTATGCTATTATACTACAAACCAACTCAACCTGTCCACCCTAACCAAAAATGTTACTTACCCATAAATATTATAACTAGATATAAAGTAGTTAAATACTGTAGCGAAGCACGAGCATCAAGCTAGTCCTATTATATAAAAAGCTACGCGTATTCAAGACAACTCACTTCTTACCCTGGTGGGCCACCAGAGGGTGCTGCTGTGGGAAGCCCAGATGAGGCAACCAGATCTCTACAGAACATGCCACAGTGGGAAGTCCAGGCTGGGAAGAGGAGCGGAGCAGGTGGCAATGCCCGCTCCTGCCTTCACTCAGCTGAGATCAGGAGCAGAGCAGGTGGCATCCCCTGCTTTCACCCAGCTGGGACCAGGAGCAGAGGAGGTGGCAATGCCCTTCCCCAACTTAACCTAGCTGGCATCAGGAGTGGAGCAGTGGCAATGCCTGCCCTCCGCCTTCACCAATCTGGGATCAGGAGGTGACAATGCCTGCCCCCCACATTCACTCTGCTGGGATAAGGCATAGAGCAGGTGGCAATGGCCACCCACCCTTTACTCAGCTAGGATCTGGTATAGAGAAGGGGACAACGGCCATCCTCTGCCTTCACCAGACTGGGATCAGGAGTGGAGTAGATGGCAATGCCCACCCCCGCCATGTGGGATCAAGCTGGGGTCAGGAGCAGAATAGTTGCCCATCCGCTCTTCACCTAGCTTGGATCAGGAGCAAAGCAGGTGGGAATGCCTGGTCCCTCCTTCACCCAGCCGAGATCAGGAGTGGAGTAGGTGGCAATGCCACACCCCACCTTCACCCAGCTGGGATCAGGAGCGGAGCAGGTGGCAATTCCCACCCCTGCTTCACCCAGCAGGGATCATGCGCAGAGCACGTGGCAATGACTGCCTCCACTTCACTTGACCGGGATCAGGTACAGAGGAGGTGACCATGATTTCCCCTCTGCCTTCACCCAGCTGGGATCAGTGATGGAGGAGGAGGGAATGCCCACCTGCCTGCCCTCCCCTTTCTAGAGCCCGTTGTATTTTTTTCCCACAACGGGCTTTGTTGCTAGTTGTGTAATAATCCTCATATCAATCCTGAAAGTATTACCTATTGCTGAATAGATATTCTTTAATGGCAGTAAGGCTGAGAAATCATGGCTTGTCTAAGGCTGCTGGTGAGGTCCATGCAAAGCAGAAGTTTGCTTGTCTTCGTTCAGTTTCTTAGCCATTGCACTGCAGAAAGAACCAACCAGCCAGCCAGCCAGCCAGCCAACCAATCAAGTTGTTTTGTCCCATCTCTGTGTTAAGCTGTTCTTCTATCAAGCTGTCATAGAATGAACAACAAATGCAGGTATCATCCTGCTTCTAGAATGTCACAATCTTTCACTTTTATTGCTTATCTGGAAGTGTTTATAAAAAAAATAGCATCTCAATTTCAGTGTGGAATGGTTTTGAACCAGAGAAAGCTCCATTTATTTCAATGAATCTGGGGAGCAAAGCACACAATGTATCATCCCATGGCTTGTATCCTACCACTCTGCTCAGTTGAGTATGTAACTTTTCTCTGGCAGAGATTTCCTTCAGGGCAGGAGGCTCTTCCTCTCCATGAATGCTCCTTCTGCCACAAGGGTGGCTCCACACTTAGCTGAGCGGTAGATGCAGACCTACTTTTTTATCCTGTCTTTCCTCCAAGGTACTCAGGGCAGTTTAATGGATAACACACCTTCTTGCCAGAACCACAGAATCATTCCATCTCCTCTCTTCTGCACTGCTCCTCCCCTCCAATGTGGTCAAAGCTGTGCGTATGCATTGCCCTGTGAAGGAGATGGACTGGATCATTCCCTTCGAGTTTGTTTGCACAGAGTTTAGATTATATGTGTGTCAGGTGTGTGTGTGGGGGGGTATTTCCCATCAATACAAATGCAGCAACATTTATATAGATTTATATATGACATTTTTACCCCATCCTTCAAGCAGAGAGCCAGTCCACTACTCCATTTTGTCCTCGCTACAATATGTGAGGTAGGTTACACTGAGGGCGAAGCTACAAGTGACGAATGATACTTGAACGGCAAGTGTATTTCTCCCTGTTCACTTGCGCTCCACTCAATCCACTTGCCGTTCAAGTGTCATTCGTCACTTGTACCTTGGCCCTGAGAAGGGCGACTGGCCCAAGAGATCACTCAGGCTGCATCCACACACCATTGAATATTGTGCTATTGTTGCACTACAGCAATCATTCACATCTTGCATTTTCTTGTTCACACAGGACAATCCAGTTGCAAGTGACTGGCTAATATAACAATACTACAATATCCAATTATGTGTGGATGTGGCCAGCGATCTTCATGGTTAATTGAGAATTTGAACTTTGGTCTCTCTGGTCCTAGTTCAATGACTGCAGCACACAGCGTACCCCAGGCTACAGAACTATCACTCCCAAAGGAGTACACTGAAGAAACCTTTACTATCTGCAGGTATTTGTTTAAGGATAGCATACCTGCTATCAACATGACATGCTGTTTATAAGTGATAAGTAAGGTTTGTATTAAACTCATTTCCAATGCAAAACTGAAATGGGGCGGGGAGACTTTTGCCGAGAATAGAGCTTGTTAACGCTTAATGAAATCGTGTCCTGTATTCTTTCCTAATGAATATCACATTGTATCCAGAGTAATGAGAGATAAGGCTAATGTGAAGCCATAGTGCTTTGCAAATAAAAAGACACAGAAGAAAGGAAAGAAGTAGTATTTGCTTCATATCTTAAACTGACACATTTCATGAGCTGTGAAACTGCAACAGGGGCGCTTACTGCTCAAGGGTTATTAAATTTATTGTACCCTAATCAGCAAAATGCACAGGTACTTTTGGAATGTGATTAAGGGCACAGGAAGGAATTTGGACAAGAGGGGAACTTAACCATCCCATAACTACCTATCAATTAGAGTTACCAGGGACATTTTGCCTGAAGTGAGTTTGGAGGTTCCTTCTCTGATGAGTCATTTGAGCAATTTAAAGGGAAGCCAAAAAAGTTCAGATAAGATTACTGAGGAGTGTCACACTCACACATGCCTTTTACCTACTCATGTACTGCCAGCCTTCTTGGACAGATCTGTTTTTTGTGGATTCAGTGTCTGGGGTCAGGAAAAAGAGACTTAGAGATGGGAAACATTTAAATTTACACTATTAACTATTATAAATGTTGATTCCACTCCCTAGTCTCCTCCCCGCGAAACATACAACAAAGAGAAACTCATTTTAAATATAGAAGTGAGAGACCCCAAAGGACTCAGAGCAAAGGGGAAATCACTTCCTCCCTGATAATTGCTACCCTCTGCCTCCTCTCTAACCACCAGGTATACTTTCCACCCCTTTCCTCCCCGACCTTTTATTGTGTGCTTGCCCCTCCCAACTCTTCCTATCATGTACTTCCCTCAGTTTCCATCATATACTTTTCTCCTTCCTTTTCTTGAAACATCCTATACCGTCTCTCCTTTTTCTGCTTTTTTCTTTCCTTCCCACCCACCAGCCAGCCTACCTTTATCCACCCCTCTCTCTTCAGTTTTCCCCCATTCCCTCCTACTGGCAGCTAGGAAAACTGGCCTAGTCACATGGTGCCAGCCACAAGTGCCAGTGTAAAAACTTGTCCCCCCACAATATTTCCTCTTTTCCTCCTCTTAGCAACCCCAATATCCTCTACCTCTACCTCTACCTCTACCTCTACCTCCTTTCTTCTCTTCTTCCCACCAACCAATGCCCCTAAACTTCAGCCATATTATTTATTTATTTATTCACTTCATTTTTACCCTGCCTTTCTCCCCAATGGGATCCCAAAGCAAGTTATATCATTGTCCTCCATTTTATCTTCTCAACAACTCTGTGAGGCAGGTTAGGCTGAGTGTGTGTGACTGGTCCAAAGTCACCAGCAAGCTTCCATGACAGAGCGGGGATTTGCACCTGGGTCTCTCAAACCATGTCTGAAACACTAACCACTATACTGCAGTGGTTTTCTTGGGGTGGCTGTTGTTGAACAGTAGTGAGCAGCTGGGCCAAGGTGAGCCAAGGAAGTCGTGGGGCAGCAAGTCACCTAGTGTTTGCTGGCAGGCCTGCCCCAATGAGTCCTCTAAAGGAGGACCCTTCCCCCTCCCCGTGCCCTTTACTGACAGAAACCAAGGCTTGCACTTTGGCCTTACTGTTGTGGTTGCCCTGCAACAGCCACAGAGGCCATTTGTTTCTTAAAGTTACAGGTACTGCTTCTGTTATTTATTTTAAACAGTGCCTCCAAGCTCTGGATTTAAGTATCCACAGATGGAGCCACATTGAGAATTAGATATATTTATCTCTCTCTCCCTCCTCCCTTCCCCCCTCTGGGGCAGGGCTGTGGCTCATTGGTCCCAGGTTCAGTCCCTGACATCTCCAGTTAAAAGAATCAAGTGAGAGGTGACGTGAAAGTCCCCTGTCTAAGATCCTGGAAAGCCACTGCCAATCTGAGTAGACAGTACTGATCTTGATGGACTAATGGTCTGATGTGGGTGGTATAAACCAGTTTTGTGTGTGTGTGCTCTCTCCCACCCACCCAATTTTACAGTTGGACTCAGACCCGGAAAATCTGGTTCTAATTCTTGTTCTGCCATGGAAGTTTTCTGGGTGATCATGGTTTGTCGTATATGCTCAGCCTTACCTACCTCACAGGGTTTCTGTGAGGATAAAATGAGGAAAGGCTAAGAGAAGATTGGAAAAAACAAAGATAAAAATATACTAAACAGACAGATTACAAACACCAAGAGCATATCAATCAAAGTTTCTGAACCAGCTGGGGAGACATTTGGTGTTCCCTAATGATCCCATTCTGGAACCTTTAAAGCTTCTTTCAATTAAGTCAGGCCTTCATCCAGCTATCCAATTGTTACCTGCTCTAAGTGGCAGCAGCAATTTGAGGTCTCAGGCAAAGATTTTCCCCATCAGAGAGGATGAATTTAAATCACAAAAAGCACTGCGTAGAGTTGCCAGTTCCATGTAAGGTATTCCTGGAGTTTGAGGGATGTAGCCTGGAGAAGGCAGAATTTGGGGAGGGGTCTTACCAGGGTATTAAACCATAGAATCTGACCTCCAAAGCAATCATTTTTTCAGGGGGAACATATTTCTTTCAGCTGGCTATCAGTTCCAGGAGATCTCCAGCCGCCACCTGGAGGCTGGGAACCTTTTGCGGCCAGAATTTTGATTACTTTTCAATATCTGGAAAAGGTTTGAGAGAGTCTAAACATTGCTAAATTTGACTGGTCAGTGGCCTACATCTAATAATTAACTGGCCAGCATTCCAACACTGAAAAAAGGGACATAATACCAAAGTTTTAGGGAAAACTCGACAGCTTCCAGTGAAGACTAGCAGTGCAATAAGAGTTACTCCAGTCGAAGCCAATTGATTTCAATGGGCTTTGATTGGAGTAACTCTGTTTAGGATTGCATTGCAAGTGGTGAATTACTGTTCTTGCATTTAACAACCAGCAGCATAAGCAGTTCTTTACATTATCCCTGTCAAAATCAACATTTAAAAGTGTCTGCCTAGGTGGTCTTTTTAAATGGTCTTGTCTTGTCATTTTGTACAATACTCAGAACACTCCAGTGACACTATTTTTCTGCCTTGTTATTCACAGACAAGAAAACAAAAGAAAACAACAACAACAAAGAAACATTGACAGAAAACGGAGCTTGTTGAACACAAAAAATGTCCACTTGGGAATTTAATTGCTTTGTTTTTTAAAAAAATGTGCATCAAATTGTGTTGCATCTTATCACTTCTCTCAATGAAGCCTGTAGCTTTCAGTGCAAGGAACATGTTTCTAGAGAAACAACTTCTTTCATTGGAGGAAAAATGCTCTTCTGTTGAAGGACAGACCTTTTTTAAAAAAATGAACAAATGAACTTTGTTTATACCCTGCCCTTCTCCCCAATGAGGACTCAAGTGGTTCACATCATTCTGTATTTTTTCCTCATAACAAACCCTGTGAGGTGGGTTAAGTTGAGAATTTGTGCTTGGCCCATGGTATCCCATCAGGCTTCCATGGCAGAATGGAGAACTGAACCTAGGTTAGCCCAATCCCTTGTCTATTACTCTAGCCATTAAACTACACTATACCTTGTAGAGGGGTCCATCTGGCTGAGTAGAATGATAGGATGCAACCCCAAGTTTACTGGCCTGACCATGAAAGTGAATAGATGTTGCACATATTGGTCAGGAATGGCCTTGCTAAATTTGTCCAGACAGACCCCAAATGGAGGTTGATGCTTGCAGATCTGCAGAAACTCAACACAATCCCATAGGCTGTTTTCACACTGCTTACCGGCCATGGAACATTGTGCCAAGCTCCTGAAATGACAGCATCTTCCTGGTGCAATTTCCCATCATAACTCCAGTTCTCGCGCGAAATCACGCCAGGAAGACACTGTTGTTCCGGGAGCTTGGCACGATGTTCTGTGGCTGGTAAGCAGTGTGAAAACGGCCATAGTCCACCTTTCTTGCAGCAATTAAAGACGAAATACAATGTTTAAAAACAATGCAATAAAACAGTACATACCTCCAATAAATGCAATAAAACTGCCTAATTTTTTTCACAGACCTTAAAAACTATAACACTATTCTCTTTCTAAAAATTCTCTCCTAAAAACCCTTGGTTTTACAATTCTATCGAAGCCTTCCTGGTCTGACCTTTGGTGTCAGATGTGTGAGTTAAGGTATAGCAGCAGACCTTTAAGAAGAAGACCACCCCTTCCAACATGCCATATCATACATTTCTTTTGAAATTCATCTTTTTATTAAATGGGATTTGCCCCTTCTTAAGGTTACCTGTCAAAGTTCAAAACCATCTTCTGTGCAAAGAATTGCATGGGTTCTCTGGATATTGATCACTCTTTCTACGTGGAGGAAATTCTTCCCCAGTACAAGGGGGAGTAGGTGGGAGAGAAGGTGTGAGAGAAGACAGCTACCTGTGATTTCAGCTGTTCCCAGAACTATCAGTGAATTGGGACAAGATGGGACAGAGTTGCCAAAGTATGTGCTCTTATGATTAAAGTATCTGACTGCAAGAAGACAACAATACCACTCAGATATGGATGGCAAAGAGGTTTATTACATCATCATGCCAATATATCCAAATGGATATAGAAACAGAGAGACCTGTCACCCCATAGCCAACCTCCATAAACCTGTGGCTACAAATGTTAAGAATACCCGGGGTGTGTGTGTGTGTGTGAACTATCTTATTTTTAAGTACCTGTAAATAATCTTCTCCTATGCTAATTATCATTGTAAAATTTTAACACATTCAGGATAAAAAATTCATGTTTATGTGTTCACACATTGCTTCACAGAGTTGAGATTATAATTACGAACTGCTACAAATAATATTGCAATCAACTCAGCTCAACTGTAGGTTGAGGTTTTCATCTGTCTTGTAAATCTCTCTCACATTCTATTTCAGTCCTCTCTCATTCTCAGGACAGGAGATAACAATCCCCAAATACAAATTATACTAGATATTAAAAAAATGCATCTACAATATGCTAAAACACAGAGAAAAGCACGATAAACATGTTTAAATAAATAAATGAAACGGTGAGCATGTTTATTAAGAAATAACTCTCAATAGGCTTACTTCCAAATAAAGATCATAGTCTAAGTATTCACCCCTCAGTCCTCCTGGGAGAAAAAAAATGGAATCATTTCTGGAAGGTACTGAGGCTCAGACTTTGGCATTTCTCCAAGAAAACAAAACAGAGGGCTCTGTATGCCCTTGAAATTTTGTACTTGATTTAAGGAATTGTTTATGAGGTAATTCTAAACAGAGTTACATCCTTCTAAGCCTATTGATTTCAGTAGGTATAGAAAACTGTACCTTTGTTCTGGATTGCACTGATAAAATCTCAGCAGAGATTTCCCTGGATCACAAGGGAAGAGACCATGTTGAGATGTATAGCCTCCAGGGTATGCACCAAAGATCCCCCCTTTTATCTAAAGACCCCTAAATATCAAGCAGATTGAAAAAAGAGATTTGATTTTAGTAACCTCCAAAGTAGGTTTCTCTTGGTGCAGATACTTTTCTCTCTCTACTTATTCCTAAAACAGCACTCAAGTACTGGAGTATCCGCTGGTCATCAGCATTTTTTTAAAAAAAATCTTATCAGCATTCATTTCATTTTTCTGCCCTTACAGTGACTGACAGTTCTGTTTTACCTTTCCATTTAAAACTCCAGTGTGGTGGACTGTTGTTGAGTCCTTTCAAAAAGTGAGGAAGTCTTTCCTTACAGACCCATTGCATCCTGCTCCATCAATCTGCCATTATTCCCTATAGCGGTCTTTTTTGGGGAGGGCCGATGGAGTGGCTGTTTTTCAACCGAAGGACATCAAACTTGCAGTGGACGTCATGCTGCCCATCCACTAAAGAACTCCCAAATTTCAAGGGTCTTGGAGCAAGGAGTCCAATTCTATGGGCCCTTGAGCAAGGTATCCCCAGCCATCCTACATGCCGAGGGAAAAAAGGGCCCTGCTCCCACAAAGGAGAGAGAGGAGGACAAGAAGCAGGCCAGAAATTCAGATATGCTGGGCTCTGCATCTGGTTTGCACTGTCTGAGAGCCACTGGGCCACTGCCTTGGAAATCAGCAGAATCAATGAAAAACAAGATGCCTGATGCATTGCTGATGGTAAGCATCTGAACACAAAAAACAAAATGTATTTTTCAGCAAGGGAGTTTCATAATTCCCAAACATCCTGGATTGGAGTTACCATTCCAGAAAATCATGGTAACAACCCAAAGCAGAGATTTTTGTGTATATTTTTTGGCTGTAATGCACACCCCTAGTAGCCATGCTTTTTTAAAATTTATTTTTATTTATTTTTTCAATGTATATACCGCCCATCCCCAGGGGCTCTGGGCGGTGAACAGTTAAAATCAATAAAAACAAAAACTAAAATCAATATACAAATAATAAAACAAATTAACAAGGTGCAGTGGTGGGGAGAACCTTCCCCACCCCAAAGGTGGGAGGCCGACATGGCACCGCCCCCTTCAATTACCAAACGCCTGGCTCTTATCCTTGCTCTTTGTGAAAGTTCAAACTTTTACGAAGTCCCTCCCTTCGTAAAATTCCTGGCATAACAAACATGCCAAACCAAGCATCTCTCACCAGTTATGTATGGAAGCCTGCTATGGTCTTGATAAACTGGGTTTTTTCAGCCTGTTCTAGTTTGCAAAGCCAGTGGGGTTGTCAAACATTTGGCTGGTCACATTGCCCATCTGGTAGGTTACACTCAGCTTAGTGCACCATAAGCTATGCATGCCTGCAATCCTCAGATAAAAGCACACATTATCCCTTCCATTCTCATAGCTATGACTTTAATTGTAATCAGAGCAATAAAAGTTACAGAGGTCAAGTACCAGTTGCAGCAGCAAATTGAAATCCCAAACCCCAAAGCTTCTGAAATTTTATCTGCAATGAAAGCATCTTTTTCCAGTGGTCTCGAACTACACATGCTCAATCAAATGCCATCTTAATATTTTTCAGGCATCGTTACTTAGATTTAGGAAATATATACAGCTTTAAGAAATGCAGACTCTCACATTTCCGAAGGGCTGGGAAAACATAGCTATAAAATGCTGTATATTAGTTTTTATGTTGCGATGAGTTTCAGTTTCCGTGATGCATTATTGAAGTCATCCAAAGACAGAGGGGCCGGCTCTGAGAAGTGTGCATGTTTATTTGAAAAGAAACAAAGAAATAGCCTCCATTTGAGAAATGGTTTATTGTTTGATAGGAAAATGCAGTGAAGCTAAACTTTGAACTTGTGTTAATAAATCATTTAGACCCTCCGCTCTTAATACGTTTATTATCTAACTCTGTCGGAGGGCTGTGTATACGAATCAATGCATACTCTCTAGCGTGGATTTTTCCAGAGCTGAATCCAGTTGAGAAAGTCACTGTGGGACAAAAATGCCGTACATCATTAACGTGGCAGGAAAATGACATGACTTCCATGAATCATGGAGCTGTTTTCTGCATTTGGAATCCCTCCATACAGACAGCATGCTTCTGGAGGCAGCCATGTGGAGAGAGAGGAGCGGCTGGCCCATTGCATCCACAAATTCAGGTGCCAGTTACTCACAGAGATTTGCATGAGCACAGCAGGAACTATTTCTCAGCTGTCAAGCCACGGTGGCGTATTTCCAGCTGCAGCTGCCTCCCTGGTGTATCAGTGTGGTCACTCTGCATTATTTAGTATTTTTAAAAGAAAATTGTGTTTCGTCTTCCCATCCAGGGAATGAAATATTTAAAAACACATGTTTAACCTTAAATGGCATTACATGAAAACATAAAACAGCAAAAAAAAATGTTTTATAAAGGATAAGCATGTTTCTTCCAAGATAGTGGCAGGCATGGTTCTGAAACCATCCGCTTAAGAGAACTGGAGGCACCAGAATTTGGAGGTGTGGAAAGGGGAAAGTCTGTTTCGTGCAATGTAGTCAAGGAGAGGGCTGAAATTAGAAGCTGATCACTCTTTGTTTAACATGCTTTTTCCCCTGTAGAGCTCCTCACCCTTCCCTCCCTTTGGAAAGACTGTGGGGCAAACTAGCAGCTTTGAGGCCAAACAGGAATTTGTTATGTCTCTATCTAGGAATGCCAGTCCCCCACTGGGGGCGGGGGATCCCCTGCTCCCACCCTCCACCCCCCACATCCACATACCTGGCCGGTGGGGGGGGGGGTGAAACACAACTTCTAGGGTGGAGGGTAAGGCGCGCTTCTGCGCAGCGCAGCGTGTTCCCGGGCAGTGCAGTGGCCTGAATTGTGACCTGCGTGATGGCATCACTTCCCAGAAGTGATGTCATTGAGCAAGCCAGGAGAAGGATAAGGATAAGGTAGGATCCAGGTCCCAGATCTCTTGCCAGGGGGGTTGGGGGACCAGGCCACCCTATCCCTATCTGATCCCTATTTTTTTACCTCGCGTTTGTTGTTGTGGGGTTGGGTTTTATAAACAGTCTTGATACTGATGGGTTGGTGAGGGCCTAACTTGTGTTTGCAGGATTTGTGCAACTGAAGTGCATTCTGGCAAGCACCACATGGCTTTTAGGGATAAGGGAGGCGCTGATGGCTACACAGTCCCAGAGAGCTAGAGAGGGTTAATCCCTCAAAGCTGCCCATCAGCCCTTGAACCTTTGTCCTGCATGGTGTGAGGGGATGAAGTTGATGGGCAACATCTCTCTGTACAAGTTTAGTGCAGGTGAGGAAAAACAGACATGGCCTGTAGCCATGTTGAGCTTGCTGCCAGAGTGGGTTGCCCCTCATGTGGGCAATCCCAGAGCCTCTCTACACAATAATTATAACCACGTGTTCTTTATGTGTTGGGAGACTCAACATTAGCTGGGAAGTGTAGTTTTAAATGACAGAGCCAGCAAAGATTGCTCAGGAGGGGACAGATTCTCTCATAGCCCTCCACCACCTCTGGCGTCTCCCCTTCCAGAGGCTTTGCCCTGCTGAGGCTCAATTAATTCAAAGTTTTAAGCAGCAAGGGCAGGAGACTAAAAGCTTTGGAAGGGGAGACAGTCTGGCATGCGAGAGGTGGCAGAGGGTTGTGAGAGAATCCATCCCTTCTGGAGTGATCTATGCTGGCTCTGTCTTTCAAAACTACACTTCACAGCTAACGTTGCATCTCCTGACACTTGACGGACATGCACCTCTTTGTTTCATAGAGAGAGACTCCCAGTGAGCAGCCTTTTAGGCAGCTCACACAATGGACAGGGAGGGGAAGGGCATGCATTTAATGCACAATTCATACTGCCATTAATAAAACCTAGTTTAACAAATACATTTTGTATGATGTCCTTAGAAGCTGCCTTTTCTCCTCCTTTTCCACTTGTGGGAGGAGCTGTGGCTCAGGGACAGAGATCATGAGATTCATGACGAAAATTCCAGGTTTAGTTCCTGGTACCTCCAGCTCATTGGCCAGTGTTGGGAAATATCTGGCTATGCCTAAGACCCCTGAGAGGAACGGTTGGTCCTTTAATTGATGAGGCTTCGCCTGCTCAGGTCATAACCTTATGCAACACACGTTTTATCTGTGAATTGTTACTCCCAGATTTTCCTCAACTGTTTCAAGAGCAACTGCAAATGACTGATAATCAGCTGTTTTTCAATTGTAATGTGAGTGGCCAGCCCAAAAAAGGGAGGGGATAATAGAACTGTTTTTAATATTTTAATTTCTGTCTAAGGCAGGAGGTACCATGACCTGGATGGCCCAGGCTAGCTCAATCTCGTCAGATATTGGAAACTAAGTAGGTTCACCCTTGGTTAATACTTGAAAGGGAGACCATGAAGGAAATCCAGGGTAGCTAGTTGGATCCAGGTATCAGGAAGATTATAAATATTGGTATTCCCCTATATCCAGATCCTCCCATACCAATTTGGTATTTGGATCTAGTTTTTTTTCTGGAATTCCAAAATTAACCAGATCCATTACTTTCTATGGGAGAATTTTTCCAGAGGTCTGGTGTGGCTGTGTTTGAAGCAAATGATACCAAAAATGCAGCAAAGTGAGGGCTGCCTGTCCTCTAAAGACAGCCCCCTGGGCTTCAAGAAGAATGGGTCAAGGGATCTAAATCTATGGGCCCCTGAACAAGGCGGTGCCAGGTACTGTCCATGGTTTCCCAGGGGTGGGGGAATCCAATGCTGTTTCCAGGGTAAAGAAGGCTTATTCAAACACTTAAGAAAAACTACTGACCAAAAGCCTCCCAATGCAATGTGAACCAAAAAGCTCAACAGAACCAATACCAAGCCAGAGAATTCCAGCAGAACCAACCTTGCATAAGGCAGCAGAAGTAAAACATAGATAGAAAAACATGCACTTCAAAAAAATCTTGTTCTGAAGCTGCCTGCAGCCAGGCCTTTTATGTAAGCTACTAGCAACAAAGCCCATTGTGGGGGGAAAATACAACAGGCTCTAGAAAGGAGAGGGCAGGCAGGCAGACATTTGCCCCTTCCCCATCACTGATTCCAGCTGGTGAAGGAGAGGGGGTGGGCATTGTCATCTGCTCCACACCTGATCTGCCTGTTCTTGGCCATATGAAGGGGTGGTGGGCTTTGCTACCTGCTCTGTGCATGATACATGCCAGATAAAGGGGGGGCATTGTCTCCTGTTCTGCATCTGACTACGGCTGGGTAAAGTTGAGCAGGCATTGCCGCCAGCTCCGAGCCTGACCCCAGCTGGGTGAAGGGGGGTGGGCATTGCCACCTTCTCCTTGTTGGGTGAGGAGAGGAACAGGCATTGCCTCCTGCTCTGCACCTGATCCTGACAGGTGAAGGGCTTTACTACCTGTTCTGCTCCTGATCCCAGCTGAATGAAGGGGGTGCAGACATTGCCACCTGCTCTGCTCCTGATTCCGGCAGGTTGAAGGGGGGGGACAGGCATTGCTTTATGCTTGGCTCCTGAAGACGGGTGGGCATTGCCGACTGCTCAGTGGCGTATTCCAGCAGGTTTAAGAGGGTGAGCATTGCCACCTGCTATGCTCTTTATCCTAGTTGGGCGAAGGGAAGAATGGCATTGCCTCCTGCTCTGCTCCTTATCCCAGCCAGGTGAAGGTGTGAGATGGGCATCGCCACCTGATCCTCTCCTGATCCCAAATAGGTGATGGCAGGGGATAGTCATTGCCACCTGCTCCACTTCTAATACCAGCTGGGTTAAGGCAGGGGGGCAATGTCATCTGCTCCACTCCTGATCCCAATTGGGTGAAGGAGGGCAGGCATTGCCATCTGATCTGCTTCTGATCCCAGCTGGGTTAAGGTGGGGGTGGGCATTGCCACCTGTTCCTTTCCTAATATCAGCTGGATTAAGGAAGTGGGTGGACATTGCCTCCTGCTCCACTTCTAATACCAGCCGTGTTAAGGTAGGAGGGGAAATTCCACCTGCTTCGCTTCTAATACGAGCTGGGTTAAGACAGATGGTGGGTATTGCCACCTTCTCCCCTCCTAATATACCCTGAGTTAAGGCAGGGAGTGGGCTTTGCCATCTGTTCTGCTCCTAATAGCAGCTGAATTAAGGCAGGGGGAGGGTATTGTCACCTACTCCGCTCCTTATACCAGCTGAGTTAAGTTGGGGATGGGCATTGTCACCTGCTCCTCTCCTAATACCAGCTGGGTTAAGTATGAGGGTGGTCATTGCCACCTGCTCCGTTCCTAATAACAGCTGTGTTAAGGTGGGAGGGGAAATTCCACCTGCTCTGCTCCTAATACCAGCTGGGTTAAGGCATGGGGAGGGCATTACCACCTACTCCGCTCCTAATAGCAACTGGGTTAAGGCAGGGGGGTGGGCATTGCTATCTGTTCCACTGCTATTACCAGCTGGGTTAAGGCAGATGGTGGGCATTGCCACCTGCCTTACTCCTAATACCAGTTGGATTAGGGAGGGACATAGTGCCTTGCCTAGGCTTCCCTCCATGGCAGTGCCCTCTGGTGGTGCACCAGGATATAAAGTGAGTTGTCTGAAATACACTTACTCAATTATATAGCAAGATAAGACAATCACTGTGACTGAACAGAGAGTTAATAATAACATAACATAATAATAACATTTGAATTGTATACCTCCCTTTAGGACAACTTAACACCTACTCAGAATGGTTTAGAAAGTATGTTATTATTAAATTATATCCCTACAACAATTACCCTGTGAGGCGGGTGGGGCTGAGAGAGCTCTGGGAGGCTGTAACTGACCCAAGGTCACCCAGCTGGTGAGGAATCAAACTCAGCTCTCCAGATTAGAATCCTGCCGCTCTTAACCACTACACCAAACTGGCTATTCCATAATGTTGAGCTTCCCATAATGTGCAATACCATTTGCCTTTGAGACTCACCTCTTTCCACAGGCCCTTTATGCGCCTGTGAAAACTTCCATAGCAAAAAAATCTCTAAAACTCCTGCAACCTTTAAAATAATTGTCCCAGTTATATCTGAAATATTTTCGGGAATAATCAGGATTAGTATACTGATATAGATCTGGATTCCCAAATACACCCTGGGAATTCTGATATGGTATTTTAAACCTGGAAATACCAAATGGTATGTCCCTAGTTGTTATGCAGAGGTAAGCCACCTCTAAAGTCTCTTCCTCGAAAACCCTTGAGGGTTGCTATTAGCTCACTACAACAACAAAAGAAGCAGGAAGGACAGACTGTAGACTCATGAAGAACTACCCTGTACATGGTGGATATAACTGGATTCTATTTGGTCTCTTTATTACAATCTCATCAAAACTGTTTCACGTATCTTAATGCACAACAATTTGTGTGACTTTTAATAAGTAGATTTGCCAGGTGCAGCATTAGCAGGTGGCCCCTAATGCTTTTAGGGCTGAAAATGAAGTGATTACATTACGCATCATGGATTGGTTGTGCCTTTGCATTTGGTTACAGGACAAGAACAATTTAAATATTGGCTCTGTGAAGGAATTATGTATGTTGCACCTGTTTGTTTCTATAAAACAGAGCCACCTCCATGAGGAGGGGGAGAGGAGGAGGGAAATTGTAGCCATGGAAGCCGTGACAGCTTGGTAAATTTGTGGGGGGGGTTTCCCCCTCTTATTGATTAAATTTCTTGACAACCACATGGGGGAGTTAATTGCTGGAAGGCAAATTAACACCCCCATAAGATAATAGAGAAAACAATAATTATATTAAGGACATGAGGCGGGGGTGTCGCTGAGATTTTTCAAAGCCTAGTATGAAAAGAAGACCATTAGTTCGGAGGAGGGGGCAAATGGAATGAACTGTATTGATTAATGTCTTTCCTCTCTGTGATTATAAAGTATCTTCGGTTGCCAGTGAATCTTCTCATGACTTTTTCACAAGGAGTCTTTCAATTAGGACCTGGAATGAAACAGCCTTTGCATACAAAGTAGCCACCACTCCCAAGCTACTCATTGGTTCTCTTATAGTCAGAACAGTGATTAAAATGCACTGAATATACAAGACAGTTGCTCCTCTCTATGAAGGAAGAAAGACCGTGTTCAATTTCCCATATGTCCATATGAACTTGCAATTTTGTTTGAGTGTAAGTGTATTTAAAATGTTGTAAGTCGGTATGATCATATTTTCTTGTTTACCATCCTGATAGAAAGAAAAGAGAACCAGGCGGATTTTAAAACATCAAAACAGTCCTAAAAACTGATCTGAGTCATCTTCCCACAAATGCATTTCCAGTGTAAGAGAGTTCAAACTATATTGCACTATACACTGTACAAAGTCTTCAAACCATTGTAATGGGGGAAAGCCTCCGGACATTTAAGATTTATTTATTTATTTTGAATTATTTGGTTCTGATGCACTTTACCTGGAAGTTTGGGTCAAAATACAATTTAAAATATACTTTTTTGAAAAAAAACCCTATGAAATCAAATAAAGGGGAAACACATGAAAAGTTTCTTTATATTTAAACCTTACCTATAGTCACTAAAAACCACCTACACCATCTTAAAGCTTTTTGAAAGACATTCAATACAGATGCAAGAAATTCCAAAAGAACAAAGCTCAATCGGCAATTATGACGTTTTCGATCCTAACAAGTTCTGTGTTGTTAACTCTGACTGGCACCAGCTCCAAATCCCCAAGGTCTTGGGACAACTAAGATCCTTCCCAACACTCACTTCATGAGATCTTTTAACTAGAGACCCTGGTGTTGAGTCTTTTCTCTTCTGCATGCAAAACATGTACCTTTGAGATACCACCACTCTCCAAGAGGCAGAGAAACAAAGAGGATGAAAAGTTGTGAGCCCAACAGGAAGACACCGATGTGACTAACCTCTTTTTTCTGACTGAGATCAAGGGGACTTTTTGCTTGCCCCACCACCATTTCTCACAAACAACCGTGGCTTGCACCGAAGGGCAACAAACAAGCTCTAGAGGGAGTTTCATAAAGGCAACATCTAAAAATACTTAAACATTTCTCCTACATGGCTTGGTACAAGACACTGTGGAGGAAGGTTAGTGTTAAATTGGTAGCATATGCAGTGAGTTGATATAATCCCCATGAGCTAGTTGGTTTAACCCAGTAGGGCAGAATCAGCATCTAGAGTTGAGCAACTGAGGAAGAGGTTGGTTGCTGGTGAACTTAATAAAATTATATGTGATCTTATCACCTTGAATAAGGTAACTGGAATGTGAAAACTAATAAGTAAAATTGTGTGTGTTGGAAGGGGGTGTTATATTTAGTTTGGTATTATTATTGGAATCATGTTATTGAAGCCTGAGTTCCAGTTTGTTCCTTTAATCAAGAGGATATTATCAAAAGATTCTGGCACTTTGTGGACCAGAAAAGCTAGACTTTTACAAAGAAACAACCAGTTTCTTAAATGAATACAGAGACACCATTTGCTGTAAGTTCTGTTCTCTGTTACGCTTATATGTTCAGCTATAAAAATCTAGTTGTATTGTTCTGACTGCTGAAAGGTATCTTAACTTATAATTATCTTGCAAGTTTGGTTCCTAATTTAGCTCCATAGAACCTGTGCTGAAAGAGGCTACACTGGCAGCAATCTCAGAAATCACATCTGATGGGCAATTGTGCCTCAGTTCAGATGTAATGTTTATCCTATCCAAGGTTAGTTTGTGAAACTGCAATGGGGCATACAATCATTCAAGTTCTGGTTTACCTGGCTGGTATCTGGGCCTACAATGTAGTAAGAAATATGCCAGAGAATAGGTTTGCCAAGTCAGGCCTGATAACCAGCAGGAGACTGGGGAAGCATACAAATGGGGGGGGGGGGTCATTATCCAGTGGTTTTACCATAGAATTTTGGTCAGTTCCTAGAGAGGCATGACATCACTTCCAGGTTTTCCCAGAAGTTATATCAGACCATCAGCCAACATTTTATTTTATTTTTCTCCTAATTGGAGTAGTGGCAGGAAATGCCAGTTCGGGATCCCACCACCATTATGGAAGTTTGGCAACCCAACCAGAGATTGAGCAACAATGTTTATATCACATATATGTCTATATCACATTTTTAAACTGGTTTATTAACCAGTTAGTCTTAACTTTTATTTTGTTAAAATTAAGTGTAGTTCAAAGACCAACTTTGAGCCATTGTTTCAGATTTAAGTTTGATGAACTTTAACTTAGCTGAGTGGCTCACATTCCAAAAAAAAATAACCACAGCAGTTTTCATAAATGCAAAGTTTTTCATGACCTCTGAACTGAACCTGTAAGGCTTGTAGTTAGGGAAAGGAAATACTTGCAAGAAAACTTTGTAGGCAGCTTCTTTTGAGAAATGTAAAATGAGATTATTAATCATAAAACTATCGCCCCAGTTTCAGACAAAGCTCGTTGTGATTTGTTGAGCAGTTTTGCTATGGAGAATTATTTTCTTCCCCCAGCTGAATAGTTTTCAACTGTTTGGATTTGAAGTATCATCTTCATTCATAACTTCTCTCTTTAAAATTTTATATGGCAATAAGAAGAAAAAAAACTTCAGCGAGTTTCAAAAGTACACCCAGCAAATATAAAATGGAAACTGTAAATATTTTGTGGTTGATGGATAATCTATAAGAGTCGTTTGCACATCACTATGGTTAAATGGCCAATCTTGGAATCCAGTCTGAAGTGAGTGACTGGAAACATCAGAATCATTCTCTTCTGCTGAGCAGTAGGGAGGCTTTAATGAAGAAAAAAAGTTTAATAACACCCAAACGGGCCATGAAAAAGGGAAAGGAATGCAAGATGTGTTCTACCTCTAAATCCTTTGATATAATATTCAGTCAATGGCTGTAGCAAATTGTCTTTCCTAGTAGAACTTCCTTATGAATTTTCTTTATTGCTTTAAATCCCATCAGCTTAGTCAAGCAGTTTTTGGCAAGAGAATGTTAATAATTCAATCTCAGTGAAGAAGTGAAAAATAAAGAATGCAAACGGGAGCAAAAAAGGTAAGGCTATATAAATAGAGATTTCCAGCTGAGCACACTGATGAGGAGTCAAAGAATTCAAAGGGGAATTAAGCAGATTTCAGCCAGAGTTCAGATGTTTGGTGCTGTGTTCCAGGTAAACCTCATAGTGTCTGGATGGATCTGATGACAGCACATTGTTGAAAGCAAAAAGCACCCAGATTCAGCAGCAGGACACCCATCTGTTATTAAGGAGTTAGATATTGCAACCAATAAATACAGGGGCCATTTCCACATGGCTTACCTTATTCTGCAAAATAGCAAAATCTCATGCGAAATCTCACGAGAAGATGCTGTTATCGCGTCTTCTTGCAAGATAACAGCATCTTCTCGTGCAATAACAGCATCTTTGCACAAGATTTTGCATGAGATTTCACTATTTTGCAGAATAATGTAAGCCGTGTGGAAACAGCCAGGGACTCGGAGATAATTCACACAGAAAGCCAGTGCCAGTTCAATGGATGTACTTTATTCACAGCTATGGAAAAAGTTCAAAGTCAAACATGATTTTGGCAAAAATATTAGTATAAAGGGATTACTCAGCATGGCAATAAATGAGGGATTGCCAGCAGGAATGGCAATCCCATGTTGTTCCCCTTTCTTGGACACTAAGGGCCAAGCTAGAAATGATGAATTACACTTGAATGGCAAGTGAATAGACTCACATGTATTTTCCCCTGTTCACTTGCACTCCACTTGCACTCTACTTGCACTCCTCGTAATTGTGTGGAGCGCAAATAAACAGGGAGGAATACATGTGAGTCTGTTCACTTACCATTCAAGTGTAATTCGTCACGTCTAGCTTGGCTCATAGAGTGCAATCCTAAGAAGAGTTTCTCTAGTCTAAGGCCAATGAAGTCAGGCTTAGACTGGAGTAACTCTGCTTAGGATTGTGTTGATAGTTATGGAAATGTGTGTTAGATGGCATCACTACATTGTGTGGTCAACCCCATCCCCATTACAGCCAACAATACAGAGTACAGAAGTACATCACATGGTTGAATCGTATCTGTTACCAGCAAAGGATGAAGGTTGTCATTTTGGGAGGTAAATTCACCTTTGTCATCACACCAAATTTTGCTATTAATATATGATATTTCAGTTAGCCTAAGGTCGCTTCCACACATCCTTAATGAGACAGCCTGCCAACAGAACTTTGGCGGGCTATATCACTCATTACACACTTCATCGTTTCCCATGCGCAAGCAAGTCCTGACGATCCTGCTTTTTAAGCATTTTTTGTGAAACTTTTTTTAGTTCATTTTCATTTTTGATGCCAGTTTTTCCACTCAATTATCTAGCATATCAATGCATGTGAACACTTTTTTGTGCTTTTGAAGTGCCCTCCCACAAATCTCCAACCCCTCCTCTCGCCATTACCCCTCCCACACATGCGGCTGATTCACATGCACAATTGTATAAGCCCCCCCTTTTACTTTTTTAAATGGTCCTTGTGCTATTACAATATCTATATATACAAAGGGAATCATACTGCAGTGATTGCTACATTGGATCACTCAGCAATCAGACTTTCACTCTAGGAACAACATTGGGATTATAATGACATTTCTGATTTTATGTCAAACTAGCAATAAGGGTTGTTGTTTTGGAAAATACAATGGGCCCTAGCAGTGCTCCCCCTCTGCATGCCTCTCCCCATGGCATCAGTCAAGGGGGGGAATGGAGAAGAAAGCAAGGGCTCCCTCCTCCTCCAACCCCTTGGCTGCCGCTTGGCTTGTTCACGGCCCTCCCAAGGCCCCACAGAGGTGGCAGGGAACCCTGTCCTCACTGTTGTGGGACTTTGGGAGAGCCTCACCATGTGCTGAGCCTTCCTGCAGCCACGCTGGGTCCTTCTGGGCCTCTGGAGTCCCCAAGGAGGCAGCAGGGAGGCAAACCATTTTGCCCCCCACTTGCTTCTATCTCTGCATTCTGTGCCTCTGAGGGGATGAGTGAATGGTGAGCAACACAGTTTGCCTTTTATATAGTAGGATATGGAATTCTGCAATCGCACTACTCTAGAGTTTGCATATTTATTAAAAGCATTTAAAACTTTGAGTGGGAAATCAACGGTAGAGAATGGAGTACAGTTCATGCCCAGTTTCTATTGAAGATGAAAGACAGGACAATGGTATAGCGCAATTCCGCATGTGCTCCCCCCCACACACAAAAGGAAAGTTGGGTGAGAATGCATCAACAGCATTTGTGATGAGGCGCAGATAAAGAACACGTTTTCTGTTTTGCGACCTTTTTTCCCCCACGACAAATACCCACAAGCATGAGGATGATGCATGAGGAAGGTGAGCTCTTGAAGCAGAATGGGAAGACGTGGCTTTGGAACAGGGAAAACCCCCAAAAAATGGAGCACATGGAAGCGACCTAAACCATTTCTTGACCAGACACAGCAGTGCTCCTACAAGTCAGTCTGAGGATTTAAGAGTAAGAGCTCTAGAAGAAACTGTTAAAAGTAAAGTACAATTTCTGAGGCCCCCAAAGTTTCCCCTACCTAGAGAACCATTTGCACCCATTTCTGAACATGCTACATTCCATTAACTATGTATGCAGGAGAGCTGAATTGGCTGCCACCACTCTATGAAATCAGAAAGCATTGCTTGGTGGAGGAAGGACAAGCTGGAGTTCACAGGACTGGTGCATAGTGCAGGTTCTTTGCCTGGATAGGCTAGCAATGCCAAGCCTGCACCTCCCGGCGGCTGCACAGCCGGGTACAGAAGTTTGCTGGGCCGGAAGAAGGACGTGACAGACTGCCTTTTCCCGGGCATCCAGGCTTTGGCCAGGGGGTGGAGACAAGAGCCGTTTCAGGCATTTCCGCCCCAAAGGCTCCAGTTGCTCCATGCGATCGGCCCACCCTCCTCGCCCTGTTTCAGTACAGGATTAGCCGGCTGCCATTCCCGGGGCCAGGTAGGAATTTTTTGCTCTTTCTCTCAAATTGGCAAATGGGGGAAGGGTTTTTTCGCCTACCTTGTACTGGAGCTGGGGTTCAAGGTGATTTATGGCATGGAGCCTGGTAGGTTGTCCTGGCAGGAGAAAGTTGGAGAATAGGGAGCGGGCCGGTGAGCCCCCCTTTGGCAATTCCCCAGTGGTGGGGAAATGGGGTCTGTCAGGAGGAATGGTATGCTTCATGGCTACCATCACCTGTGCAGACTGCCTCCAGGGAACCCCAGGTACAAGTCCTTCCCTCATGCTGTATGGCTGAGGCTTTAGGAGCTTGATGGGGAGAACCCTTTACCTGGCCGGCCGGGTTTAGGCCATTCCATGAATGGCTCATGCCCGGGGCAGTGGGGCTCACCCAGGCAGGTCAAGGCGGAGGTCCTGGAGTGACCCTGTGGCTTGACCTGTACCGCCAGTTTGCCTTTGCCACAGTTTAGAGTTTTTGTTGTATTTAATAAAGCAGCCCTTTATTCCAATGCCTTGTGTCTGTCTCGTTCTTCTGACTGGGGTGGCAAGCATGGATAGATCACATCATTTGAAGTATTGCTGGCAATGTAATGTAGTATGTTTTTATCCTGCCTATGTTAAGCTAAGAGTCAGTGACTGGTTTGAGGTCAGCTAGCAAAACTTCAGAGCAGAGTGGGAATTTCAACTTGTCCAACACTGTCACTACTATACCACACTGGCTTTCATACTTAATTAATATGAAAGTATATGAACATCTACAGATAGTGAAAAAGGAAGTTAAACTCATCACAGATTTCATAAACCAGAAAGTGATATCTTTCACCTAGTGTTTAGATGAATCAGCTTAAAAAAATATATTGCTGTTCCTCAGCACAGTTTTTCCTCTTCCCCGAGGAGAAAATTAAGTGTTTTAATTCAGCCAGGATCCTTGAGACACTAATGAAGCATGCTAATTTGGGGTGAACAGCATCAGTATGGATTTTTGATAAAACAGCTGTTCATTTTGCAGAGCAAGTAACTAAATCCGAAGGCTACAAGACACAAGACTGAACACAGAAGATATGATAAGGAACAAACAGATGGATCTGAGCAAACAGTCCTGAAAGAACTGCTGTTTCCCTCAGCATGGAAGGAAGAGGCTAAGAAGTTTACAGGAAATACACAAACCTATGCCTGGGTAGGAGAGGTGTTAGGATCACTCCTGCTGTCTCCTGATCTCCATGAATTTTCAAATGTTAGCATCCACCAAGGCTGGGAGCAGGGACAGTGGGTGTGAACCTAACTCCTCTTCCACACATTCTCTGAATATGTGAAAAGAGCTTTCAATGTAAAAAAAAAATGCATCTCAGGTGAAAAAAACACAAAAGCAAGGAGAAAAGGGAGGACTCAATGGCCTCATTCAAACATCACATGACCTGTTTCTTTAATAAATTTGTAGTTCACCTTATTTCCCAGCTAAAAAAGTGAGAACAATTTGCAAGGTCACAAAAACAGTATTGATGGGTCCATCAACAAGATAAAAATCAACACACCGGTTACATTTGCAGCCAGATCTGCCAAAGTCATTTACCCTCCACCAAAGGCCCTCTGAAATAAAACCCTCTTACATACCTTCCTCTTGTACAGCAAGTGAAGGCAGGAAGTGAAAGCAGCTTCTTCCACACCCATGGTCATTTTAGAGCACTAGATTTACTACAGAAAAACATCCATGCATGTGATGAAGAGAACTATGGTTCTTGAAAGCTTATACTACAATAAAGTTGGTTAGTCTTAAAGGTGCTATTGGACTCTTTACTATTTTGCAACTACAGACTAACATGGCTAACTCCTCTGGATCTACAGGAAAAACCCTGAGACTTGACTGTTGTCATATGGACAGTCTTAAAAGGATACAACAAAAAGAATGTAGTCTGAAGAACACAGCTATCCAGTGAGAATATACTGGGAGACACAGTTTAAGCATGAGGGTCCCAGGTCATGAAGAGATTTAAAGGTAGGGTTGCCAACTCTGGGTTGAGAAATACCTGGAAATTTGGGGGTGGAGCCTGGGGAAGGTTAAGGGAGGGGAAGAAACTCAGTTGGGTATACTGCAAAAAGGCCACACTCCAAAGCAGCCATTTTCTCCAGAAGAACTAATCTCTGTTGTCTAGAGATCATTTGTAATTCTGGGAGATCTCCAGACCCTCACCTGGATGTTAGCAAACCAATTTAAAGGTAGTAACTGGAACTCTGGATAGGTCCAAGAGGCAAATAGGTAATAATAAATATGTTTGCCCACAATGGCTAGAAATGCAGCTTGTATTAATAATTACATGCTTCCTCCTACATCTTCAGTGTGACTGAAGGCTTCCTGATTGAGAAGCGTTGAACTGGACCAAATGAGCATTTTGATGTATTGTATGTCAGAGGACAGTTTACAAAATTTTATAAATACACGCAATCCTTTATGAAAAATGTGCTCAAAATATATTTGGTCTTGTATGATTTATAATAGAAATGTTCCACTGGCAAATGAAATTTTGTTCATTTATTAAAAGATACTTAATTTCTTTAGATTATTTTGATTCAGTAGCTGGTTTGTGTGTTGCTTGCAAGTTTACTTTCTCCCTTTCAGAAGCCTTGAATCAACATCCAGTTTGCTGCGACATCTGAATGCAGACAGCTGGGCAATCAGGAGTTTGTTTCCACCCAACAAAATGGGTTTTTAAATGCAGGGAGGAAACAAATTCCCATTTGCCTAGGTACCTGCATTTGGACTGCATAGTAAATTGGAGCTTGAATCAAGAGTTCCCACACCAGGAAGCCTTCAGCTGCATTCCACGCATGAGGGGAGGAGAGAGGCAGGAGGAAATGCCTGAACATAAGAACATGCTTTGGTTCTGCCTGTTTTGGATAAAGTTCCCTGTAATGTCTGAATGTGTTCATTCTGATTTTGAAATTTTATTAACTGATTGTTACAACATGCTTCTTCTTTTTTTCAAATTATGATGCAGGTTTTAGTTTCAACTGTATCTGTGTCGAATCAACTTATTAAATAGATTTCAGTTTTCAAGGCAGATTTTTTTTTCAAACTTGAAATCTATCAAGTTTTGAATTCCATGCCACTTGCACCTACCATTAAGGGTCAGTTTGGACAACTGAAACAGGTGACGGGTGGATCTTTGCAGAGTTCTGCACAAAAAGAAACAATTGTAGGATTGTTTCTCAACTCAGTTCATATATTTTCCATTATTAAAATATAGTATAGACAAAGCCTGGCCTCCCTGCAGATGCCTCAAGAGTAGAGATGGACATGAAATGGGAAAAAAAGAAATAAGAGTTTCACATTTTGTTGCATTCCACGAATCAAGAAACACGAACTTCCATGAAATTCTCCCATTTTGCAATATGATTCGTTAGCTTCACGATTCATCAGAACCTGGGTCACTTCAACGGCCCCCTTCAGACCCAGAGATGCCAAACTCACAGAGATACTTCAGCAGGATCTCTTCCACCCACCCTCCCAGTTTGGCCAAGATTGCAAAATGTTGACTGAAACCCACAAACCTGGGCCCCAGAGCCAAGCAGTAGCCCTGAGACTGGGCTTGGGGGGAGGGCCCCAAAACCACCACACAGACACCTGCCTAGGCGGGAGAAGTGCGCAAAATAAAATCAAAGGAAACAACAAGAGTGTGAGCCCTCAAAAGAGCAGAGAAAGAATTAAGAAGAAACAAAGACAAGCTAAGAAAAAATAAGGGAGGGCTCAGTCAAGCTAGGCCCCAGAGCCAGGCAAAGGCCTGAGACTAGGGTGGGGTGGGGTGGAGGAGAAAAGGCACCCACACCCAAAGACCTTCCCAGCAAGGACAAATAAGGAAAATAAGAAAGAGGCTTTTCAGTCTCTTTTGAAGCAGCCAAAACAACCAAAAGGGCACACTGGATACAGAACTGTCAACAACACAAAGCAATACCGGTGTAGAGAAACAATTCAAAACAATTTTAGAAATGCATACAAAATTTTTTACTAGTTATATTAGCTAAACAGCTAAAGTGCACAGACAAATGTATAGAATAGATATCAAAGTGATCCTATATATACGCTCAAATACAATATAGCAGTGTAATATAGTCCTCTGATACATGCAAAGAGTTCATAAATCAATAGTTTCCTTTTGCTTCAATCATATAGTGTGTGGGTCAATAGACTCTCATTTCTTCAGTCATATTCCAGTGACTCAGCTACGGGTTGCAGTCACCGGCACTGCTCTGTACTTACTGATTTGTTTGCGTCGTGGATGTGAATTATTGGTGTGGTGAACATCCAGATTACACATTACTGCCTGATGAAGTTTTGACCACGAAACGGGTATTGGAAATATTGCTGGCTGCAACCCGTAGCTGAGGAATATGCCCAGCTATACATTTGAATAAGTGTTCTGGATTTAATACCACCCTTCTGGCCATTGTGCAATATGACTGAAGAAATAAGAGTCTATTGACCCACGCACTATATGATTGAAGCAAAAGGAAACAATTGATTTATGAACTCTTTGCATGTATCAGAGGATTATATTACACCGCTATATTGTATTTGAGCGTATATATAGGATCACTTTGATATCTATTCTATACATTTGTCTGTGCACTTTAGCTGTTTAGCTAATATAACTAGTAAAAAGTTTTGTATGCATTTCTAAAAGTCTTTTGAAGCAGCAGCAAATCCAGCCAAAAGTTCCCAACTCCACTCTCATTCCAGATACCAGCAACAGATTCCCCCCCCCCCTTTCTCTTTGAGAAACATGAATTGGCCTGATTCGTCAAGAAATTTGATTCATATTTCAGTTCGTGCCCATGTCTACTCAACTAAAATTAAAAGCACGAGGCAGAGAGAGGTACTTTATATAACAAACGATCACATAGAGCAGAACAGGAGGTCTGTGGTTGGTAGACAGACCTGCCTAATAGGGTTTGGAGGGATACGATTAGTGTTCCCCTGGCTACAGAAGGGCCATTCCTCAGTTGCCTAGGGGATTAATCCCCCCCCCCACTCCTTGTTGTATAGGACAGAATGGAAGCTCTCCCGTTGGCAAGAGAGCTGCCTATCAAGGTTACATGAGCTAAGATTTGGGTTTCCAATGGCAACAAAAGTTCTGCAGACATTCCGGGCCTATGTTGCCTAAGGAAACAAAGGATCGGCACCAGCCCGTCTGGCATCATTAATTGTTCACAAATCAAACAAATCAGGCCAAAAGTCATCAATTTTGTGAAAACCACAGCCCCACAAAACACATTTTGTGAAACATGAATCAGTTCGAGTCATCACGAAATTTGATTCATATTTCAATTCATGCCCTTTATCTACTCAAGAGTATGTGGGAGACACTATGCTTATACCTTGGCAGCACTCACAAGTATATTCGCTTTGTGAAAATTGCAGCCTGCATGAGGCTGCACAGTACAAAACACAAGCCATTAAAAACATAAGCAGCATAAAAACTACCCACAAAACAGAGCAGATCAATAAAAAACTGAGATAAATCTTCTAATTAAAAGCATAAGTTAAAAGACATGTTTTAGTTTGGCATCTAAAAGAGTAAAGTATGCACCAGGCTAGCCTCAAAGGGGAGGGCATTCCAAACACAAGATGCCACCACAGAAAATGCCTTGTCTCTAGTCTCTACCTGCCTCAGAGTTGGAAGGCAGGGGCAGAGAGCAGGGTTTGAGAGGCAGATCTTAACTGGCAAGCTGGACAGTATGGGATGAGATGGTTCTTCAGGTTCCCTGACCCCAAGACATTTAGGTAACAACCAGCACTTTGAATTGCACTTGGAAATAGATGGGTAGCCAGTGGTTGCAAGTGGTGGCACAATGATGCAATCTCATGATTGCTTCATTGCATATAAACTCTTCATCAGCTCCTCTGATCTCCATTAACTGTTCTGGTCATGCCTTTCAAGAACCAGCCCTGACTGTCATTGGTCTTCAATGTTCCTGTCTGTGAAAGATGATCCATTGGACCCAAGACAGTACAGTGGCTCACAAATAAGAAATCAACATTTTAAGAAACCAAGCATTATAAGAAATCAACTTCAGACAAGTTTTAAAGACAACATTTATTCTGGGGGTAAAATATAACAAAAGAAGTCAAAAAAGGTGATGAAGTTGGTTTGCTTGCTTACAATGGAAACGATAGATAGTTCTAGAATGCTGCTGGCTCACCCTTTCTACACTTCTCTTGCTGCAGAAAATCCTCCAAAACATTTCTTATATTTACGAGAGAGAAAGAGATCATTCTGCTCAGAATAATGCAGGAATAATGGACAAGTACTCAATAAAGAGTAATAGGTATGGCTGTATAACTGCAGGCAAAAATCTGTCTCTCTTTCAGCCCCCTGTCAAATCCTTTACATAGCCTTGGTGAGGGATTGTAAACAGCTATGAGGAGTGAGAGCATGACAAGTTCCCTTAGAGGTATAACTTAGCCATAAAGGTCATAATAGTCTAGTGTGGTTAGATAGCAAGGTTTTTAAAGGTTGCTCTCTTCAAGACGTGAGCCTTGAAAGGGCAAAGTGGAGACAGCAGGAGGAGACCTTCATTCACCAAAGAACTGCTGTAGACTAACAAATGATGACTTACAGTCAGCCTTCCCCCGCCGGAAGCTCAGCAGCTTGGCTGGGGGCTGCTTTTGCCATACCAGAGGAAGGAAAGGCAGTTGGAGCCTTTCCTGGGCATCCAGATCTTTGAGGGCTGGGCGGAGCAAAAGGCATATAAGCCTGTTTTGCCCTCCCTCAAGGTGCAGTTGCTTCATTTGCTTGGCCCACCCACCCTCCCTATCGTAGTGCAGGAATACCCAGTCACTGTTTATCAAGGCCAGGTAGGACTTTTTTCTCTTTTCGCAATTGGCATACAAGGGAAGGGTTTTTTGCCTGCCTTGCACTGCGGGGTGTATTTAGGTAATTGGTATGGTGGAGCTGTAAATAGTTTGGCCACTGGCAGGTTACGAAGGGAAAACGAGCGGGCTGGTGGCCCCCTTGGCACATCCTCATTGGTAAGGAATTGGGGTCTCAGGAGCGGCTGGTAGGAACCATTTGCCTGGCCGCCAGGTGCAGCCATGTGTTTGGATGGCTCACCCCTGGGGCAGCAAGGGCTTGCCCAGACAGGTCAAGGAGGAGGTCCAGTGTGACACCAGGTCTTGACCTGTACCACTAGTTAGCTAGATCCCTTGCCATAGTGACAAGTTATGTTGTATTTAATAAAGTGACCCAATTTTATACCCAAGCTTTGTGTCTGTGCTTTTTTATTTCGACTGGGGGGGGGGTGCAATCTAATCCTGCTTCCCTGGGTCATTCCTTATTTCACATGGTCATCTTCTGCTGCTTTTTTTGTATGTTATTACAGCACCTTTAGTGGAAACATCTCATTTACTCTGTTGTTGCTGTCAACTGGACTGCTCAATCCAGTACACAGTGAACTGGGCTGAAGGATGGGGGTGAAAATGTGGGGATATTCAGGGAAGGGTGCAGGTAGCATATAATTCTCTTCCATGCAGCCTCCAGCCCTCCTTGTGCAAAACACTACAAATTGCAATTCTCCAGGGAGCCTGGGAGAAATGTCATCTCTGCCTTAGTGTCTTATCTAGTCATTAAACATTTTCCGAAAGGCTCCCCAATATTCTAAATGGCCAAATCCTATGCAAACATTTGTATGGAAACCTCCTAGCATGTGTTGACTTTCAATTTCATCATTCATTTTTCTGATGGAGCTGTGCAGTAGCTGTTTTCTCCTGCTTGTTCTGATCCTAACAATTATGCTCACAACTAATCCATCTCAGAAGATGACAGTCTAAGGATATGATATTTCATGAGTCTGCTTTTGCCTGTCTAGGTTTCTTTGAATTTCACTTCAGGCAAGATTATGCCAGAACTATACCTAAAGGCCTGGCTGCAAGCCTTCCAAAAGCCACTGGGAACTAGAGTTGCCATCTTTGGGTTGGGGAGATTCCTGGAGATGTGTGGGGGGGTCAAGCTTGAGTATGGTGGAGTCTTTGAAGAGGGAGCTCAGCAGTGATGTGAAGCCACAGAATTCTGCCGAGGGTGTGGTTTGTGGAAGGGAGGGAGCTCAGCATGGTGCAATGCCGTAGAGTACACCTTCCGAATTTGCCATTTTCTCCAAGCCCTGCTTGGAAGTTAGCAAACCTCCCAGAACCTCCCAGGGAAAGCTTTCATTTGGGCATCGATAATGCTGCCCAAATATCACATGAAATCACATGACATGTCTGGTTCCACAGGCCCTGAGGGTGACTAGCGTCCCCAGAATGTTGTCGCCCTTGTCCCCATCCATCAAAGGCCCTGCCCAATTGTCCCCTTTATACTCACTGCCCCTCGTGGCCTCCCTAAGGCGCCATTATCTCTGCAAGCCATGGTCCCTGTGCAACAGAATTATACTTGAAGCAAGAGAGAAGTAAAGAAAAAGCAACTTCAAACAAGCTATCCTCAGAGAAAAATAAACTAAGCTTTTGCCATTTGGCTTCCTCTTTTGTTCTTAAATCACTAACATCATGCATCAATGTTGTACAAAGAAGACAAAGTACAGAGGAACATAACTGTACGTTGCTAGAAGTAAGATTATAATCATGTTAATCTTGCTTATAGTAAGAAAGTATAGGTTTTCTCAAAACAGAAAAATGCATGAAATCTAACAGAGAATTTCCAGTTGTAGCTGGTGCTCAGAAATTCCTGTGTGCATGCAAGGAACTTTGAGTCTCTTATGAAATTCTACACTGGTTGGTTCCTATCACTCACCAAGTACAAAGCCCCCATGTTAGGATGCTATGTCAACCAACCCTAAGAGTTTCTCTTTGAATGAGCTTTACATAAACCAAAGTTATTCCAAATTATCCAAAGTCTTTTGCAACTTCCTCTTCACTTTTCACTAAATGTTTCTTTATCTGTATCTGCAACTCCTATCATCCCAGCCTTCAGTTATATTCACATTTCCTGCCAAACATTTATTCCATATTTCCCATCCTCACGCCTCCCACACATCTTCCCATTTCTCTTGCTGTTTCTCCTCAGGTCTGATCAGCACTTCTTGTTTTTTTCCTACCATATGGTCAGGCAGCTGGTCATGAAACTTATAAACAAAAGCATGGTAGAAGCAGTTCTTTATATGCCAGTATCCACTTCTTCCCCCATCCCAAATTCCCATTCTCTACGGAACAAGAAATCAAAAAGAAAGAGAGAGAACTACATTTCTCAAACATTTCAGGTCTGTGTGCAGCTGTTTCCAATAGCATAAGAGGGTTCCAGAGAACACAACAGCAAGATCTATTTCAAATCTGCCCATGCCTTTGTTGGGCAGGGGGTCAATCCAGAATGGATCCAGGATGAGCTAAAATAAAGCATGTAACCTCAGCCCCCCGTGACTAGTGTTAGCCACGAATCATTATCAATGTGCAGCTTGCTGTTATCCAAAATTAAGTGAAAGAAATTGAAATTTGCAGAAGTGTACTATCAACAGAAATATTGGGCAGGATCATGATGACTCTCTCCTGCATTTTATCATGTCCTTACTCCAAAGACCTCAGAGCAGTGCACATGGAACTGTCATCCTCACAACAACCTATGAGAACAGTTAGTCTGAGAAGTGACTGGCTCATGGTCATGCAGTCAGCTTCATGGCAGGATGGGAATGGAACCTGATTCTCCTAGGTACTTTTCACACTCAGATTTTAAAGCCTGTCCGTATCTGTTCCATGTGCCATGTTTGCAGGGGTTTCACACTTGCAAGCTAGCCCGGGAGGGCTGCGGAAACGGGAGAGGCTGCTGCAGCTGAGCCCCTTCTCAGCGCATCTCAGCTAAGACGGGGCTGGGTACGAGTCTGCTCACCCCTTTTTGCAAATGGAAGTTCTACCTTATCTATGAGAACAGTGGGGTGGGTGGTTGACATGAGGGTGGGCATGGCGGGGCCTTGTCAGTCAGCTGCAATGCCCTGAAAGCCCAAAACTGAGCAGAGGCTTCGAGGCTGGTGTGACGGACTCAGCTTCAGAAGCTGAGATTTCCAGTCAGTGAGCTATGATTGACATGCCCCCCCCCCAATGTGGCTAGCCTGAAATGGCAGTTGGGGATGGAATGTTGGGGAAGCTGTCAGTTAGGGTTGGAGAGTAAACAAGAGAGTGAAAGAGAGTTGGAGCCTGGCTTTAGACCAGAGAGGGTCAGCCAGAGAATCCTCTGTGAGAGGAAATAATGTTTGTAAAACACTTTTAGTCCTAGGACTAAAGTGGGGAGAACCAGCACTAACTCCTACTTAGACTCAAGAGATCTGGGAATTATAGAGGGGGCCAAGGAAGTGAGTAGAGAGGAGTCTCCCCTTCAGTGCCAGGAACAGGGTTATAGCTCATAACTATAATGCCTGCCCAGTATCTAGAAAGGGTTTGTCTCAGTGAAGCACCCTAAGGTCTGGAAAGGAGAGAAAGTTGTGCTGTATTTGTGTTTGAGTATATAGAGTGTAACATCTGAGAAGCAGTGTCAACCTCTGAATGAAACCAGCAAACTAGTGTTTGTTCTAAGTGTTTTGTGTCTCACACCAGTAAAGATCCTGTACAAAATTCTTTCTGTTTCTTCAGTTCAAACACCTGCCTACCTTGCCTTCTGTAAATAAACCTTCTGTTACCTTTTGAACCTCCCCAAGCCTTGGGTGCCAGTTTCTGCTAAAGGGAAGCACAAACCCCTGATCTGTTCCCTACTAAGACTTACCTGGGTAACCATTTTTAATAATTCTTAAGGGTGGGACAAGAAGGAAAGTTGAAGATTAACATCAACCATGCTACCAGAGGCTTCTCAGCCCAGTATACAACTTCATAGGCTTAAAGAGGAGAAGTTTTACCTCAGGGTAGGGGAAGGTCAGCCTAAGCATGAGTTGCACGTGGGTTTGTGGCAGCTGGTCTGTAAGGAATTACAAGAGGCCAAATCAAAACTGCTGGGAACAGCGTGAAAGGAACACATGCCAAGCCAAAGCCATTGACATCACCCCGACTTCTCAGAAATAGCAAAAGTGAGAAAGGGGTCGTAGTTTAAGATTCCATCACTCTGATTCTTACTAAGGAACTTTGCTCTAGCAGATCAAGTCCTCCTGCACCAAAACAAAGTACCTCACTTAGCAGAAGGTAACTGTAGGTGGTATCCTATACACACTGGTAGAAAAAGTTGCATAAATGTCATACCTGAGTCTTCAAATTCACTGTTGTAGGCATTCCAGGTCTCGCTTATGCGAAGCAAGTTCTCCTCCATAGCTTGAATATCCATGTATGGACAGTTGCATTCTGGGAATTTGGGGCCACACTGACACCAACAATCGTTGTCCTTGCAGATAAATTCCCCCTCTGAATTGCAGGCAATATAGCTCAGGGCTGCCTGCACGAACCGTTCTTGTAAATATTCAGGCAGGATGAGCTGAAGACCTTAAAGGGGTGGGGGGAGAGGAAACAATCTTACTAAGTCTTATGGTTTCCTTCAAACCATCGTTATAATCCTGATGATACTTGTAAAACAACCTTACACAGAAACGTACAAAAGTTACTAGCCCACATTTTTTGTACTTCTCCCACTGTTCTCAGATAATTATAACAGCCTGAGGTGGGGTAGAGCCTGTTCATTAGCGATTTACAAAAACCTTTCCTTTTACCTTGCTTTCTCCTCCAGTGCTATAACAACCCAACTAAAGGGGTATGCACACACATCAATTTTAAGTTTTGGGTGTTTTACCCCCTCCCCTACATTTTAAATAAGATTTTTCTGCAAACCTCAAAATTTCTGAATTCTAAGTACAGCCATGGTTGGCCTTTAATTATGCAGATTTTTCCATCTGCATGGAGGCTATTAGATAGCAGGATGCAGAAGGATATAGGCTTTCCCATGTGGAGAGCATCATACATCCCTCTAGGATGTTGAGAGTGTGGAACACGCCCATGTTGTTAGCCTCACCAACATTATTTGATTCAAGCACACTTCCTAGAGTCATGGCATTGCACCATGAAGAAACAGTTCTATGCTACTGGGACTTTGTATGAAGGAGGCCCAAGTCAAAGACTGAAATGAGTTCATGGTTTGTTATCTGTTGATAATAGTGTCAGCTAGTTACATATCTATATATGCTCCACATATCAACCTAAATCAGTAATGCTAATCAGGTAAAGGTTTTTTATGAAGTCAGCCAGAAATGGGAAGACAGGTTCAAAATTAACTGTGGGGCGTAAGGGTTATAGATACAGTTATAGAAGAGCTTCACTATGCAGCAGAATTCCAGTTATGCTCCTAGCATTCAAGGTAGACTTGGGAAGCTGTACTGCAGGAAAACCCACCACAGAGAGACAGCAAAAACTAAACAGAAGGGAAAGCAATCCAATCAAGTGCATGGTCTATATTAGCAGGTGTCATCTTGCTAGCCCTTCTAAGACCAATTTGCAGTTGGTTATGAATGAGTGACAGCTAATCTTCAAGCCGATAAGAGTAAAGTATTTGGTTCAAAATGCATTAGCTCCATTTAACTATATCAATCCTACAACCCCCCCTCCCTCCACCTACCCCCAGATCTGGTTCTAATATAATCTAAGGGCTCAAGGAAAGATGAAAATCATGGACTTTGTTCCATCCATAAAATGCAATTTGCATTTGAAAGGGGAAAAGTGTGGTTTTAATGGGCATGGTACTTCTCATTTTAATAAAGCAAGGAACCTAGTTTAAATGGCAAAACTGAACGGATGTTGAAAAGTTTCAAATAGCAAAACTGAATGGATGTTGAAAAGTTCTCTCTCTCTCTCTCTCTCTCTCTCTCTCTCTCATTCACACAGACACACACACAAACTTCCCCTGCATACTCTGCAGGCAAACTGAGCAGCAATTTGCATTTCATGTACAGAACCAGGACAAACAAATGATCATCTCATCTGACTGAGCCCCAAGGTGAGGAACAGGAATGTTTTACTCCCTAGACTGTCCTTCTAGGACTGAACCGCTTCAAAATAGAAGTGAAGGTATTTCAGGTATGAATGCTTCTCCCATAAAAAGTTAGCAGATCAAGGAAAAGGATAAGCTGGAAACCATGTCTCCGGGGTGCTAGTTTGCCATATGGGCAGAATGGTTCAGTTCAGACATCAAAGAAAACCATACTTAGCATGATTGCCTACAATCAGAGCACTCCAAAAATTAAAGTTAGGGTTCCTCACACAAAGGTGGGCTTAGTGATTCTGGGCCCTGGACAAAAGTCCAGATGGTGCCTCAGAATCTCTGCCTCCTTAACCCCAAGCACTGAGCAACCTTCGCTTCATTAGAGTAGAATGGATGCGGCCACAAGCCAGTAGCCAAAGTGGCTGGATATGAGCAGTTGATGCTGCAGCAAGTAAGCATGAGCAGCCATTGCCATAAGCTGGTGGCCTCAGCCCCATGGGAGCCTGCTCATCCAGAGGCCCCTCCACCCTCTTACTGCCGAATACCTCAATTGCTGCCCTGAAGCCACCATCACCCACCACAGCTTGAGAGGCCAGCAATGGTGGTGCCACAGAAGCTGATGGTTGAGGTACCTGCAGCCTGTATCTCCCCAGCATGGGGTCCGGGACAGCTGCCTTGTTTGTCCTGTGGCTAAGACAACCCCTGCAACCAAGCCAGGATCTGAAACTATTCTTTGAAATGATTTATTAACCACAATGAGTCTTTGCTCTGACCTGAATAGCCCAGGCAAGCCCAATCTTGTTGGATCTCTGAAGCTAAGCAGGGTTGACCTTGTTTAGTAATTGGATGGGAGGCCTCCAAAGACGACCAGGGTCGCAAAAGAAGGCAATAGCAAACCACCTTTGTTAGTCTCTTGCCTTGAAAACCTTAGCAGGGATTGTCCTAAATTGGCTACAACTTGACAGCACTTTCCACCACCACCAGTCTTAACTTTGGTTTCTTACAATGTAGAAATTTAGACATTCTATCTTAATCCTGACTCATTCCCCAGTGCTAGAACAAAAGTAATGAAGCCAAAATTTGGTGAGGCAAAGCAGGATTTGAGAGATCATCTGCAAGCTGAAATAAAATAACCATAAGTAAAATAAATCATGGTCTTCTATTGCACTAGAACCTAGTTAATATTTGGTGAGAGGTGTATTCAGATAGATGATCTCATCACTGCATTCTGAAAAGGTATAATGAATAAGTTAAGGGTTTCCCCCCCCCCCCTGGACTTCTGAATAACCACTTTGATAATAAGCCAAAGAACTGAATCAAAGATCATTCATACTTTTTGTTTTCCTGAAGAAAAGATGTTTCCTTATTTGTGAAAGCATATGATGCAAAATAGTGAAAGGAATTGCTTGCTTGCTGACAGTTGCTATTTGTTAAATTATAATATTATCAGTAAGCAGTTCTCTTGTTTGAACGATGTATAAAATGTGTTTTCACTGGTGTCCAGTTGACAGGCCTGTACACTCCAGGCAGCAGAAATGGATGTCTGCTGAGAGGAGAATTCTAAGGTCACCATGCTTAGTGGAGAAACACAATGGTTCCCTCTCTACCCAGATCCTAAAAGTACTATGGTCTAGCATCTGGTACAGTTGTGTTCCATCCCCACCTGCAATAGTTTTCCCTAACGCCTTATCTTTGTCCTTGACAAATGAATGGAGAGATGGCTTCCTTTTATTTTCTGGTGCATTGATCAGGGGCTCCAATTAGGAAGAGTAAGGGCCAAGCTACAAGTGACGAATGACACTTGAACGGCAAGTGTATTTCTCCCTGTTCACTTGCCCTCCACTCAATCCACTTGCCGTTCAAGTGTCATTTGTCACTTGTAGCTTGGCCCCAAGATTCAAGTGTAGCAATACCTGAAAACCAAAATTTCTAGTGCAGTGTCAAAGCTACCTTCATCAGGGGTATCTAATGAAGAAAGCTTTGACTCTTGAAAGCTTATACTATGGAAATCTTGTTGGTCTTTAAGGTGCTGCCAGACTCGGATCTTGCTCTTCTATGGGCCAAGCTACAAGTGACGAATGACACTTGAATGACAAGTGGATTGAGTGGAGGGCAAGTGAACAGGGAGAAATACACTTGCCATTCAAGTGTCATTCGTCACTTGTAGCTTGGCCCTGAGTCAGACCAGCATGGCTACCCACTTAAAACTAACAGCAAACAGGAAAGCCTTCAAGGCTCAACTAGACTGTACATGTAACAGTCAGGAATCCCTGACCTTACACGTGTCACATGTATCGTATACTTGAGTCTTGTCAAATAGGAAACAAAATTGTTCTCCCAGCAACAGGAGAGAAGAAAGAACAGTCTGACTGATAGTTGTGAGAATTGATAGTCATTTTGTAATTTGCACATATGCTGCTTGCACAGGTAACAATCCTGACTTTGCTGATAGGGTGTGCCGACAATGTAGAATCAGATTCTGGTGCTTTTAACTCATGCTGAATAGTAAAAAATATATAAGCCATGGTATAATTATAGGAATCTAATCAAGGTAGATGAAAAAAAATCTTTTTATATGGATTTTTATCATTTTGCATTGGGAAGGCACAGAATGGATCCTATGCCTTTTGCATTGATTCAAACAAGGCTTTTGCAGAAGAAACGTTCCATAGAATACTTCCTTAGCTGGAGAAAAAAGGTACCTCCCCCACAGAGGAGTTGAAAGTGGCACAATAGAGCATTTGTTGTAAAAATAACCAGGTAGACTGAGCTTACTCTTTAAAGTAATTAGGCGCATGCTACGATCATCTCTGCTCACCATTTTTGCATTTCTGTTTTTTAAAAGTCTTATTAGATGGTACATTACCAATAGATTATGTTTATGTCTGCTGCCATGGTTGGCAGGATATAAACAATTCAATGAATAAACAATATAAATATATATAATTGCACACAATGGAAAATGAATGCCACTTCTACTCTACTGCCTTCAGTTCAGCTCACAAGAAAATAAAGTGTAAGTTGCCTGTGTAATAAACATATTGTGATCTTGAAAGGCAGCAGTATTTGGTAAGGAGGGAAGCCACTGTGTGGTGATCAACGGGAAAGGGAAAATCCTGGTTTTTAACAAGCAACTGTGGGAAAGTAAAACACTAATGCCCTGCACCCACACTGAGGGCTGCTAGTCCCATTGCAGTCATGTACTTGCAATGGTGACTGAGATACTTCCATCTTTTCATCACTGTCTCCCAATGAGTGCTGATGAAGATCTTGTCCCAGAGGTAGAATTCTGACACAAAAAAGAAAGTAACCCGAATCTACCACAATAAAGACAAATACAATATGCCATAAAGACAAATCAAGAATCTTTTGAGTAAAATAATTTTTAAAGAAATGACCGGAGATGTAATGTTCTGAGCTATTAATTTCTTTTTTAATGTTAGGTCAACATAAATAAATGGTTTAATGAGCCCCCCCCTACAACAACAACAACAACAACAACAACAACAACAACAACAACAACAACAACAACAACAACAACAACAACAACAACAACAACAAGGTAGATTGGGTTTATTAATTAAAATAAGAAGGTTAGGAAGGCCCAACCTGGAATTTTCCTAAGAACATTTTCTTGGGATTAAGCTCAACTGACTACAGTGAGATTTACTTCTGAGAAGACCTGCTCATAATTTCAACAAGCCGTTTCCCACCCACAAAGCATCTCACCAGCCACTACTGTGTAAAGCTTCAAAGATACATGGTGATAGCTGATGAAAAACACCGTCAAAAAAACTTT
The DNA here is from genome assembly GCF_028583425.1 of Eublepharis macularius. Classification (NCBI taxonomy): domain Eukaryota; kingdom Metazoa; phylum Chordata; class Lepidosauria; order Squamata; family Eublepharidae; genus Eublepharis; species Eublepharis macularius. Next base: position 36,133,065 of record NC_072794.1, read on the forward strand.
CATTTTCTCTCTGTGTGTATTTTTAGCTGTTTTAGACTGTACTCCTGCTTTGTAATTTAACTTTTTTAAAAGCCTGTCTCTGTCAAATTTTTGATATACATTAAACTGATTTTAAAAAAGAAGAAGAGAAACAACTTCATTTGGATGCCAAAACATGTAAACTTCATTGGTGATTTAGGCACGTATCTAAATGTAATTTGGAATTTTTGAAAACTTTGGTTCGTGTGGAGCTCTTTATTCAAGAAGATAGGATTGACTCTGAAATCTTTTTATGAAAAACAACTCTTGAGCTGTGTTTTTGACTTTGACTGGGAATCCAACGGCACGTATCAAAACAGTCCTGTGATTGATGTAACAACCAATTTCCTAAACATTTTACTGACAAATATTATGTCGAGCACTGAGAGAGCAGCTTCTGAATAGCAAATAATTTCCATAAACATAGTGGAGATACGGGCCCCAATGAAAATGACAGGATCATCTATCAAACTGTTACATGCCCACAAATATGAGGCTTATAATGTGATATTCATGATAGGTTGCCCTATTACAGAAGGAAGGGGAGAGGGAATCTTGAATTTGGTATGTCAGTTCCATGGAAAGATGTTTCTCATTGCCTGATCTCATTGCCTGATCTCATTGCCTAGAGCACCCCCTCCCCATATTATTTTCAGAAATCCCACACCCTCCGTTTAATCTTGCAAATACTTCAGTATCTTGAAGAGCTTAATTAGGAGATGTGCCACTGTTGCCATGGGAAGGTGTTTCACTAAATGGTTCCATCAAATATTTCAAAGGCAAGAACCCAAGTGAACTTTAATGTAGCAACACCTGACCTTGCATCACTCGTGGGTGGGTTTTGTTTCATTTGTATTCAGTTATTTTGCTTTACTATTGCTCTTCTGTATTTTTAAATTTGAAACTGTAGGCTGATCATGGTATTCCAAATTAAAAGCCAAAGAGAAGAACTTATTGAAACTCTCTAGGCTTCCCTCAAAATTCCTTATCGGGCTCATGATCAGGAAGAACTAAATATGCCTCAAACGGTGCCTCAAACTGTTTTCCTTGACAACCTGGGCATGATTAGAACTGAGTTAATTAAAAAAAAAAAAAGCAATTCTAGTGTCTTTCCTTGAAACACCTCAGATGGTTTATCTAAGTAGGAACCTCTATGCAAATCTACAGTAGTTCACAGAAAAAGGTACGTTGTCTCCTTACTGGAGGACATCAGGAGGCACTGGTGAAAGGTCCTATGGCCACAGAACAGCACATTTGGCATGGCTGCGTTATCATCAGGTACCAGGTTCTGCTGTCCTTTTCATAGCTGTACATTGCACGATGCTGCAGCTGTGCCTTCAGCATCTCTGTCACTGCTTCCTGATGCCCTATAGTAAAGTCCCAACATCCTTCAAGTGAGGTGAGGACCCTCCCTGTGCCCCATCAAGGGATCTACTACTGGCATTAGGGTTGCTGGCCCCCGATGGGGGTGGGGGATCCCCTGCTCCCAGCCTCCTCTCCCCACCACCAATCACCTGGCTGGTGGGGGAAAAGGCACGGGAACGGGTCTCCCAGGGCACGCTCCCAGCATGGCACAACAACATCATTCTCAGGAGTGACACCATCACACAGGCCTTGGGAGTATTCCTGGGCTTTGTGCCAGGCTGATTCAGCCTGTTTGAGGGCCTAAATTGGCCCAGTGTGAAACCCAGGAGTACTCCGAGGGCCTGCTTGATGATGTCACTCCTAGAAGTTACATCATCATGCCGTGCCTGCAGCATACATTTGCTTTGCATGCACAAGGATATCCAACAGGTAAGTGCCACCACACACACCCCACTGGGAGGGTAAGGGGACCTGGCAACTCTAGCTGACATTGATGCTGACCTAGTGCATGTTCTTTCATAAAACATCTGTAAAATTTGTCAAAATGACTAACATGATTAAAAATTCATTTCTACATTTTTTAACTATCTGGCAAATGTTTATTTGAAACATGTATGCTGGAGCTACATCTGATCACCATTTTAAACTGGTTGCCCTGTGATTAACCAAATATTTTTGTTGAATGAAGCAGCACAACTGACTGACCTCAAGAGTGTCCTTAATTGGAAATACATGAATTTACTGTCTACCTGCCTAAAAAAACAGCATAAAACTTCTACTTGCATGCATGCAGACTATAAATTAAATTATAATGAAAAAGTCTGATGGTGTGACATATATATATATATGAAGCAATAATGAAAATAGACTTTGATATATTCATTTTAGGAGTATCTCATTTCTCAGATATGAAATTTATGCTGATTCAGTCCATCTGTCCAGTTAGCTCAGTAAGCCTACTCTGAACAGGAACAGCACTCTAGAGTCTCAAGCAAGAAGCTTGCATTCTACTCCTCACTAATTCCAGTTAAACTAAGAGAATTTCTAGAGTTAGTTCTGGAATTGGATCATATGCAGTTTGCCACAAGTTTCAGTTCTTTCAATTCACTTCTTCCTTTCAACGTTACCAACATTCATGTGCATATTTCTAAAACATTGCAAAAAAGTAAGTAACCTTGCTGTGATTTCAAATAAGATTACATCAGGATTCTCATTGCATCATGTTTTGCTAACATACACATGTTCTCCTGTACATTGTTAAATAATACACACAAAAAACCCTTTATACCACTGTACTAATAATTATGTCATCTTTTTTTTTTGCAATGTTTTATCATTGTGCATATCAGTAACACAGAGGCAGGGCCAGTTCAGTTTCATTTTGAGCAAGGTGTACCCATTGTCTCTGATATCTTCTGCTGGCTGGGTCTAAGTGAGTTACATTATGAGCCCAGAAGTGATGCTCATTGCCTCCCCACATTGATGTTTGCTAAGAGTGAGCATGAACCCCTGTGGTTCTCACTGTGATATCCCAAGCAATTGCTTGATTGGCAAGCTGGAGAACTAGCCCTGTATAGAGGAGAAAAAGATAAATATAAATGGAAGGGAAAGCTGTAGCAAACTGCAGAATGTACAACATTTTGAAACCAGTTTTAAAAACTGTAGTATATGTAAGTTTCACTTTGTAAAGAAGAACAGATCATTTGAAATTCCAGAAAGAAATCTGGACAAGGAGAACTTTGGAAGGTTACTACCACTGCAGCAAGCTTAGGATGTAGACTGGCCCTAGCAGACCTGCTTAGAGTGCCAGCGGCTTTGCATGCCTGAACTTTCCAGCAGAGCCAACAGAAGCTAAATTTCTACTCTCTTGTTTAAAGAAAGATTAGGGAAATTAGACATGTGAACTGCCCCTTGAAATGTACCATTCAGACAGAAGTTTACAGAAAATTACAAAGAACACTATAAATGTTTTCCTTCTCTGTAAGAAATTTGAACAAAATTCCACCCACGTACCTTGCAACTGAATCTTATTTTCCGGACTCTGTACCAGAACAGAACTGACAGAATCTAGGTTGTCATAGTTACTGCAGCCAAGAGGACCAGTCCGGGTTTCTGTTACCTAGTGAGCAAGGGAATGGAAAACCATTTGCTGCATTATACTGAATATGTTGAGTTTGCTGTACAAAAGACCAGGTATAGTGCAGTAGCAGAGCTCATTTTCACAGACAGATAAAAGTGAAATGGCATTTTCCCTGTGCAGATGTATTTTTAGCAATCTCTACCAAAACTAGCTGAGGCTTGTTTGTCAGATCTTATGACTGCTTTACGGAGCTGAGACACACATTTCAGCAAAATCTCAGAATTCATTGAATTTCTCACCTTTTTGTGTTTACTTTGGACATTCGTTGTTTAGTAACACTTTTAAAAAAAACTTTTAAAAGCTAAGCATAGGAAGTAAAGCATTTTAAAGTCCTATATGATAGGCAATTTACATTTTACTCTTCCAAAGAAGATTTAAAGGTGTTTTTGTTTAGCTGGATCATATCATTGAATCTTTTAGATGAATTTCAAAACAGTCTTATTAAGCTTCAGCTTGCCAATTTCAATGTTTTGATTTTTTTTAAAAAAATACTCTACCACATTCCAACAAGACTCACATGGGAAATGGGAGGAGCAGAGCTGTTTAAGAAGCTATACATTTTTTGCAAGCAAATTCAAATTAGGATTTAACTCAGAACTATTGACAACCTGGCCCCTCTCCACAAATAGGCCTGTTCATATTCAGTGGGAAAGCTGAAACGTAAAAGAGTTTAATAATACATAAATAAATAAACTCCACCTCTTAATGACCGAGTTGCAGTGGACTATGATCTAGGATGTGAGCCACAGATCTCCCTTCCACTTTCTAATCTCTTGTGGGCACCTTTGTGCCCATCCCTTCCACAGGATGCCATGCAATTTCATTTAATGTTCATCTTACAGAAATGGATAAGAACCACATAGGACGACTGTATAGGGTCATCACCACCTGAAATATACCGGCAATGTACTTTCCAGCCCCCACCATCCTTCACTTGCAATTGAGAATTGCAAGAACAAGCTGGCACAGGTGAGGAAGACATTCAAAAGTTTCTGAGGAAGCCCAGGCTTCCCTGAACAGAGTTTGAAAATCAGTGCACAAGAAAAAAAATCAATTATATGCTTTTAGATAATAGGTACTATATTTAAGCAACAGCTTTTTGCTTTTAAGAGTTACAATTCAATACGAGAAAATTTTCTACATCTGCTTTTCTTGCCTAGCTTATTTCACAATAAATCTGATAATCCAATATAGATGCCTCATAATATTCTCCCATTTGCAAGCAAAAAATGAAAATCAAGACATGACAATGGAATTTAATAATTTAAAAAGTAACCTAAAAGGAGTAGGAGAGAACAGAGCTGAGAAATCAGAGGCAAGTAAAAGTAAAGTGGAGTTTAATCCAGAATTCTCTGCTATAACGATTGATTGATTGATTGATTGATTGATTGATTGATTGATTGATTGATTGATTGATTGATTGATTGATTGATTGATTGATTGATTGATTGATTGATTGATTGATTGATTGACTCAGCTTTTCTCCCCAATGGGGTCCCAAAATGGGTGTCCCCCCAAAAAAACTATCTTCACAACAACCACCTTGTGAGGTAGTTTAGGCTGAGAGAGAGCCCCAAGGTTGCCCAGCAAATTTCAATAAGCAAATCCAAGGAAGGACCCTCTCAAATACAATCACCAAATAGAGAATACACATGAGTGAGGTAATAATCACACAGTATAAGGATATCCTTTGATATCCTTATACTGTATGATTATTACCCCACTCACATATATTCTCTGTTTAGTGACAGCGAATTTCAATGGCAGAGAGGGTTTTCAAACCTGGTTCTCCCAGGGCCAAACTAGACGTGCAGGTTTTTAAAGACTTGGGTCCAGGTTCCCCCCTAGACCCAACTTGGGTTCCCTGCAGCTATTAAGCAGCTGTGGGGAATGTCTGTTAAAAAATAAAAGAGAGCTCAAAAGGCCTCAGAACACTGCTGCTCGGGGAGGAGGGGCTCTTCCTTTCCCATCTCAAACCATTTTCCAAAATCGTAAGTGGGAGGGGTCTCTGATTTTGCTTCTCCACGTGGAGCATTCTGTGCATGCGGAACAGTAAAACCAGGGAAATATCTTCCCCTCGCGCTATTTTGACATGGGGAAATGGCAGTGGCATTCTTAGGCCATTTTGGCTCCCCTTTATTTTTTAACAACCATTCCCAACAGCTGCTGTGTGGCTATGGGGGAACCTGAGTTGGTCTGGGAACCCACCCAAAAAGATTCACCTAATCCAGCCGCCATTCGGCTAGCAGTAGCATTTTTCACTGGGGCAAGCAGCTTTCCTGATGTAAGGGGCTCGGCTCTTTGCATCACAGGAAGGCTCCTTGACCCAGAGGAAAGTGGCACTGTTACTGGGACTCGGGTTGCCAACTCTGGTTGGGAAATTCTTAGAGATTTGGGGTCAGAGCTTGGGGAAGGTAGAGTTTGAGGAGAAGAGGGAGGTCAGTAGGCATTTGATGCCATACAGTCCACTCATCCTCAGAAACCACCATTTTCTCCAAGGGAACTTATTCCTGTAATCTGGAGATCAGTTTTAATTCCAAGAGAACTCCACGCCCTCCCCTCCACAACTGGAGGTTGGCAACTGACTCATCAAACCCTCATTTATGACACTGGCCAACCAGATGCCTCTGGGAACAAGGGCCATTGGACTGACTGCTCTGTGGAACAGGGGGCTGGATTAGATGGACCTTTGATCCCACCCAGCAAGGCAAGTTCTTAAAACCTCTTCTTTTATTTGCCTTTAATGTCATAGGAACCCAGAACGTTGGTTTATAATGAGGATTTATGTGATCATATTTGTGCTTCCCATTCATTCTCATTACATCTTGTAACTTCCAAGGTAACCAAATAAGGGAAGCGTGGTCATTAGCATAATCATTACATGCTCTGCTTTTGCATATTCATGTTCATCCTTCATTCAGAGAGGCCATTCAAGACAATTGAATATAGGCACTGATTGCCACTGATTTATTATTTGGGGAGCAGAGAGACATCCTTGAAAAACTGTCCAATGGCTGCGAGTTAATGTGAGGGATAGGGAAAAAAGGATCTCAGTTTGCTGTGAAACACATCAGCCAGTTTGCCAACAAAAGCACTTTTAACATTTCATGGGACTATGACAAGACTATGTCCATACAAATGATACAATTGAAACTTAGATTGTGGACTTTTTCCATGCCTTCATTCATGCTGCCAATACTTTATGGATGTGTCCCAGTTGGGCAGTTGGGTTGCCAACCTCCAGGCAGGACTACAGAGAGCAGGTCACTTGGAGGAAATGCTGTATTGGAGGGTGGATTCTATGGCATTACATTCCACTGTGGTCCCGCCCCCACCCCAAACCCTGCCCTCCTTAGGCTCCACTCAAAATTTCCAGGAATTTCCCAAGCTGGAGTTGGCAACCCTATCGGGTGGTTAATCATCTCTGTACACCAATAAAAATATTCTTCTGTGCCACTGTTTTGTACCTGTGCCAGAGATTGCCTACCTGTGCTCTACACCATTACTGTATACTTGAAGACTGGCAGCTGAATGTGACCTAATTCCACTGGAAAATGTTGAGTTGTGGGGAAAGTCGAGACTAGATGCTCATGAAGCATCTAGTGTTCCTGGGAAACCCATTCCCCCACTTTTCCCCCTCACCAGCCAATTGAATGTTGGTGGGGGGAAGAGGGTGGGAGTGGGGGATTCTCCACCCCCACCAGGGGACCTGGGATCTCTCTGTTCTAGCTGTGATGGCCCTTACATATACAAAGTCAGCAGGTGGTGTTGAGTTCCTCCAATGATGAACACTGATGCATGGACTAGCTCTCAGGATGGAACAGTCCCAATTTAATATCATGGCTACAATCCAAAACAGAGTTTAAGATGCTTTTGCCCATAAATAACCATGTGCAAAGCTTTAACAAACCAGCAAGTGGGTCAGGCTAAGCCTGAAATTATAATGAGAATGACTTCCAGAGTGCCATCTCTGTCCTTCCTACCTTGGGGTTCCTAATAGTAGAAATGGAGACGGCACAGAGATGAGTAAATATAAAGTTTTTAAAATTACAAATCTTGGCTTTGACTGTCAAAAAGCAAGAACTAATTTATTTAATATCCACCTACCCCCTAAGTACCAATAACAGAAGAGGTGTAAAACAGACTGGTGTGAGACTGCTGCACTAATTCTCAAGGAGGCTTTTCCCAAAGATTGTCATAAATTAGTTTTTTCTGGAGGAGCAGTGTTTACTGTTCCCAGAAATAAGCTCTTAACTTTTGGAATTAATGAAAAAAGCCTACAGTTCTTACTCAGGGCCAAGTATTTCTCCCTGTTCACTTGCCCTCCACTCAATCCACTTGCTGTTCAAGTGTCATTCGTCATGTGTAGCTTGGCCCTCAGTTAAGGCTCAGACTCATGATGATGATGACCCGATTAGATGCGCAGTAAGTATTTGCCTCTCAGCCATGGGGCAGGACTGAGTATATGCTACATCAGCAGGCATTCACCCTTGGAAATGGTGGAGTTTTTTGCAGGTTTTCCAGCCCAACTGGTAATTAAATGTGCAGTAAGATTTAGATGTTGAAAGGATGAGAAAACATATTGCCGTAGATGTTCTAGTCACTGGTAACATTAACAATAGCAAAATCCACTGATTTCCCCTTCTTGGTCCCTTTCCAAGCTCAATGACACTTCAGAGGGGTTTATTTAATTTCTTTACTGTTATGCTCACTATTTCTATCACAAAATGCAGCAACATATGACAAATGGATGTTTGACCTGCAAAAAAAAAATGTTTCTGGGTTTCTGTCACGGTTTTGCATACTGGAACATAAGTGGGCCGGCCCACATTCACATAGCACTGAATGTTGTGCTGTTGTTGTACTAAAGCAATCATTTGCAACTACACTATCTTGTCCATACAGGAAAATACAGTTGCAAATAAATGATACAGTACAAAGTTAGGACAATATCCAACAATGTGTGGGTGTAGCTTGGGTCAGCCCAGTGATACCATAAGCTTTAGTGGAGAAGAGAAAATACAGATTGGCAAGGAAGAAGGTGGCCAAAGAGAGACAACAGATTTAACACAAGGGGAGGAGGCAGGATCAGCTACTAACTCATTTTAGCATTTGGTTGCCTACCTACAGGTTATGGCTGGAGATCTCCTGGAACTACAACTGATCTCCAGATGACATAGACAATTCCCCTGAAGAATATGGCTCCTTTGGAAGGTAGACTCTATGACATTATAGCCTGCTGAGGTCCCTCCTCTCCTAAACCCTGCTCCAAGCTCCACCCTCAAAATCTTCAAGAATTTCACAACCTGGAGCTGGCAACTCTACAAGCATATCTATCATTTCTTCCCTATAAGCCTATGGTGCTTAGGGTAACCAGCCCTGTGGTAGAGAGTAAAGATGGGGGATCCCCTGCTTCCAGCCTCTGTCTCCTGTCACCTCACACTTGGCCAACAGGAACAAAGCATGGGAATGATACAATGGACAAGTTCAGCTATAATAATTAACAATTAATTGTATGCCTAATATAAGCAGTGATTTCTTATGTGTTTGCAATAAGTAGTTCACAATTGCTTAGTAACTTCGAGAAACTGTGTTTCGTTACATTGAGTACTGAAAGCAAGAATTCAGAGATTTGTCTCAGAAGATAACGGTGTAATATCATTATTTGTTTGTCAGGTACATTTAGTCAGAAAGGGATTCTTAAAAGGTAACATACTCAAGACAATGGCTTATTCTGTAGGATCACACATGCACAAATGTGATATGAGCAGACTTTGCACAAAAATAGTGACATGCATGCTGAAATTTCTAACTGTGACATATACTATGAACCAATCATATTATAATTAAGTACACTGATATTGTGATGTCAAAAATGCTATTAAAACTCTGCTGCTCCAGGGAGGAGCCAGAGGACAACTATTTGGGGGGGCTTCTAATGCCTGATTTCCTCCCACTGTTGCAACAATGAAATAAATTTAACCTTCTTCTTATTGCTGGCCTCCAGTGTCTTATTGGGTGGGGCACTGGAGGAGATAGCCTTTTCGGGCATAACAAGAATGGAACTGGAAGCTCCTGTGTCATACTGGGAATGATGTCATTCCCAACATGATGTGGGAGTATTCCAGCACACATGTATTGTGTATATGCGCAAGGTAAGGCCACACCAGCACACAACCCAGTGAAGCCCCCCCCCCCATCCCTCAAATTCAGTACCAGGGGACACGGTAATCCCTTGTACATTTTACTGGAGTACAGAAAGGCCCAGCCCAGACTGCAATCCTCATTGCCATGAGGAAAAAAAATGAAGATAAACTGTAGATCATGCCTAAGGATATTTATAGAAACTTATGTCCTTGTATCTGTTTTCACGATCTTGTGAGATTTAGTGAAGCCAATTGGAAGCAGTATTAGATCAGCAATCTCAAGTAATATACTAAACTTCTGGGCCTCCTGGATCTATCATGTCAAGTACTACCAGTCCCAGAGTTCCATTTGTATAGGCAGGAGAGTGGGAGGAACACTTGGTGGAAGGGCAAAGAAAAGTACCATAAGACAATGGGAGCAAGCACAGCTGCTGCTTTTGGTAGGATTTGTAGGCCCAAAATATATGTGAGTAAGGGTCTAATTTACTCATAGTCACAAAGACACAAACTCCTTGCTGCCATGTCTGGTAATGCCTCTAAATACAAATCAGGCAGCCAGAAATGTAAGAAGATAAAAGAGAGGGAACAAAATAGAAGCTAAAGGATACTAGTCTATGCTCCAGTTTCTCTAATCAGTCATGGCCTTTCTGCAGTCAGGCAACAATGCAGTCATGAGTAGAGATGGGCACAAACAGAAAAAAAATGAAAATGATGTTTGTTGTTCACTGCTATCCACGAACACGGACTCACAAACAACCATGAACATGGTGCTGTTCACGAATATGTTTGTTGTTCGTTGTTTGTGGGGGCCAGCAGGCTCTCCTCCAGCCATCATCCAAGTCAAGATCCCTACTGCACCACTCCCAGAAACCTTACCTGAGCAGGCAGCAGGAAAGGTACCAATAATAAATAATAGCTTAGCCCCAGAGTCTGGGAGCAGCCCTGGAACTTGAAGGGGTAGGTCCCTATCCCACCACACACAAAGAAAATTCAAGCTCCAATGCACTCTCTCTATCAAAATGCCAACAGCAACTGTCTCTCCACTGTCTGCAAAGTCAGAGCTGGAAGCCCCCCTCCCCCCTGGTCTTTGCTCCCTTGTTGTAACAAATTCGGAGCTCCACACTTGAAAGGAAGACCTGCCTGTTAAGCTAAATTGGGCTTAGATTGTGTTTCCAGGGCAACAGCAGGAGTTCAGACAGAGTTCAGACAATCCCTGCCTAAGTTGCCAAGGGAATTGATTGCAGGTGCCAGATTGTCTGGCTTGATGAACAGCAATGAACGAGGCTTGCAATGATCACCTGTTTGTTTAGAATGGGGCCTCATGAACAGCTTGTTCACAAACAGCAGATTGGGCTGTTCGTGGCTTTTTTTTGTTCATATTGCTGTTCATACCCATCTCTAGTCATCATGAGATAAACTAACAAAGAAAATCAGTGAAGTGTGCATAGCCTTACAGATTATTTGAACACTGCCAGTGATTGTAGGAGAAGCTGAAGGACGTTTCAACAAGCTAGCACTCATCAGAAACTGCAGGTGTTCTACAGTGGGGCAAGAGGGGTTTAAGCCACCTAGTCATTTTGTCTATTGAGTGTGAACTTGCAAGAGCAATTGAATTTGGGAGGCTAGTTCATGATTTTACAACAGAAAAGGCCAAAAAAAGAAAGCATTGATTGGCCTAATTTTTGTAGCCACATTGGTCCATTACATGTTTGTTTATTTTTTTTAAAAAAAATAAAACATTGACAGGCTAATCCTTCGTTAGTGACCAAAAAGTTACAAAATAGTTAGAAATGTGTAGGTCTCTTAGGCTGGGTGTTATTATTATTATTAAACAAAAATTGCAAAACCAGGAATTTTTCAGACGTGTATTAAGTGTAACAGTAATTTCATCACTAAAACATGTTCATGGTTTTTGAGAATTTATGTATGGGATGAGGGGTTGGGGGGGGTACATTTTATAAGTCTGGACTTGAAAAAAGGAATGCTTAGGCCCTGGATGTAATTGTAATAAGAATTAGCTTTGACTTTCTTTCAATTCTTGACCTAGAGAAGTAGGTGGAAGTAGACATAACATAAATGTGTGGCTATCACCAAAAACAGCAGCGGAGATTCTGTAATTTCAGTCAAACATCAATTATACTCCAGATAATTTGATTCACAGAGAACTACACACCAGATAATTAGTACAATTATTGGTGTTGTTCCAGAAAAAATGACTTGAAAACCTAATCAAACCAAGGTAACAGAAGAAGCCAATTTTATTAGTGAAGAAGCATAGGAAGGAGGTGTGGAAAGCCCCTGAAATTATTCCAAACCCTTCCTTGCGTTAAGATTGTATCCGGTGAAGAAGGCAGAGTAATCAGAAGCAAGTCCGTGCTGCTCTTTTTTGTGTTATGCCTTGATTTGGACCTGTCTTCTTTGACACAATGGCAATTTGCCTTATTTACTGCTTTATATTTTAATTTGCTTTCAACTTGAGATAAATGGGTTTATAACTTTCAACTATGAGCCGTAAGGGGAAAGATAGAAAGAAGGCTCCTCTTTTTTACCCTGGAGCTGGTGTTGAATCTCAGGAAGAAGTAATTTCTCTGTTGAAAAATATAGGGGCTCAGCTGGAAAAAACAATCTGAGCAACTAAAACAACTTTCTGCTAACAATAAGGCAATTCATAAGTCGATTCAACAACTCTGGGAGTTTACTGAGGCTATTTGTATATGAGTTTAACAAATGAAAATTAAAAATGCTGCCATGGAAGACCGAACCATCGCTCATGAGATGGCTGTCTCGGCTTCACATAATGTTCTTTCTAATTGAATCTCTCATCTAGAGACTTATGTCCAGCAGCTAAATATTCATGTTCATGGATTATCAGAAGAGTCTGAAAAGACAGGACAGAAGAGGCTGATTGAACTCATGGAGGCACCACTTTGTGAGGTTCTGCAGCTTCCTACCAGTTTCAGATTGAACAAGTTAACAAGATTCCTCGGGCACCAAGCAGCATAAACAAACCAGCTCCTATAATAGTTCAGTTTCTATGAGTGGGGGTAAGAGATCACCTTTTAGCAAGAGAGAAACAGGTCTTATATTGAGGTTCTAATAAAGAGTGGATCATGCTTTATCCAGATTATACTGAAGATGTCTCAATATGACATCATCAAATCTCAATATTACATCAAAAGCAAAAGCTCTTGCAAGAGAGTTGAAACTGCAATCCTGAGTCACATATCCAGCCATCTTTTGTATCCAGTATCAAGATCAAATTAAGTTTTACAACCCTAAGGTGGCAGAAGCTTACGCCATCCATCTAAAAATATGAAGTGTTTGGCTGACTGAGGAAATATAAAAGGAATTATACGTATACAAATGAATCTGGAAACAAACAGCCTCCTCTCAATCCTTTCTCTTTCTTTTTTAAGAAGTTTTTTCCTTCATGTTTTGACTATGGGATCTAAGCATAACTTCAGCCTAGAGATTATAACTTTGCTTTTTGCTTTGTGTGTGTGTGTGTGTGTACATGTCTATCTTTTTCTTCTTTCCCGAAGTTTAGACAGAAATATGGTCCATAAAAATTATATCTCTATTTATATTTATAAAGAGGGGAAAGGTCAGTACCATGGAGATCTCTGGCATCATATCTGGGAGCAGAGATTTTTATTTTTTTATTTTCCCCCCTTCACTTTTGCTATGAGGTGGAAACTTTTGTAGTGGGCAGTTGCTGGATGATTTATAGAATTACGGATATACTTATTTTGTTTACATTAGTAATTATTTTGCCATGTGCACTTTTTTGCTATTTTTTGATAAATATTTTACTTATAATAAGTTTCTATATGTGACATCTTGCATTTATTCACCGATAAGAAAAGAGAGATTTATTGGTTGGATATACTATTTTATGGATTTATGTTCAACGTGATATCATGGAATTTTAAGGGCATGAGAGAAGCTACCAAATGCAAAAAAATTATCTCCAAATTGAAAAATCGTAATGCTGACATTGCTTTTTTGCAAGAAACTCATATAATGGCAAATGATAAAAACAAGCTGTGCTGAGACTAGGTGGGAGAGGTAAATGTTATATATTTGTCTACTCTATCTAAGAGCATGGCTATATTAATACATAAACATCTCTTTTTCAGGTTCAAGAAGTAATAAACTAAAGGGTCCCTTTATGATTTTGGTACTGAAAAGCTTTGGTGCTGTTATGGTTATGAATAAAGTATGTGGTCTAAATGTGAATTCTTCAGATATGTTTCATCAATGTTTCAGTAACTTGGTAGATCTTAGATATTATTATTTGTTAATAGGGGGAGATTTTAATGAAATACTAAATATAGCTTTAGATTGACATACACCTCCACAAAAAAAAGTTCATTGGTGAGATCTACAATTAAAAGCTAAATGGTTGAAATTGATTTGATTGAGCCTTGGCACATGTTACAACCAAAGGAAAGAAACTATACCTTTATTTCTTCTGTACATCATAACTGTTTTTGATTAGATTATTTTCTTGTTTTCACCTGTGTTGATACCGCAGAATAATTGTTATTTCTGATTATGCTCCTATTTCATTAGTTCTCCCCCTTCCTGATTGGGACAGAGCACCTAGCTTCTGAAATTTTAAGGTCTCTTTGCTCAATGATGAAACTTTTAAAACCCAGATGACAGATGAGCTTGCAGAATATTTTAATATAAACTAAAGAACTGTGAATACTTGTGCTATTGAATGGGAAACAGGAAGGATTATTCCTTATCAGAGGAAGGATTATTACATATGCATCTCACAAAACGAAGCTTAGAGAACGGGAAGAAATGAACATGAAAAATAAGTTGAAATATTTGTTAACTCATTTGCTACATCTCCTAATCCAGATCTTTACTGAGAGTTGCAAAAAGTTAGTATGAGTTAAATAATATATTGTCAATGAAAGCAGAATATGCTTTGATGTGCTTACGCCAGTCAGATTGGGAATGAGGAGAGCAAGCAGACAGATTATTGGCCCATCGTTAAAGGCAGTGAAAAACCAAGAATTATATTCCTACTAGCAACAAAGCCCATTGTGGGAAAACAATACAATGGGATCTAGAAAGGGGAGGACAGGCAGGCAGGCATTTGTGTCTCCTCCATCACTGATTCCAGCTGGTGAAGGAGCGGGGTAGGCATTGTCATCTTCTCCACACCTGATCTGTCTGATCTTGGCCATGTGAAGGGGTGGTGGGCTTTGCTACCTGCTCCATCTGTGATACATGCTGAGTAAAGGGGGCATTGCCTTCTGTTCTGCGCCTGACTATGACTGGGTAAAGGGGGGGTGGTCATTGCCACCTGGTCCCCGCTAGGTGAGGGGAGGAACAGGCATTGCTTCCTGCTCTGCGCCTGATCCTGATCCCAGCTGGGTGAGCTTTACTACCTGCTCTGCTCCTGATCTCAGCTGGGTGAAGGGGGGTAGGGATTGCTACATCCTTGGCTCTTGACTCCGGCAGGGTGAAGACATGGTGGGCATTGCTACCTGCTCAATGGCTTATTCCAGTAGGTTGAAGAGGGTGGGCATTGCCTCCTGTTCTGCACCTATCCCAGCTAGGTGAAGGCATGAGGTGGGCATTGCCACCTGCTCAACTCCTGATCCCAAATGGGTGATGGTGGGGGGTGGGTATTGCCACCTGCTCTGCCATTAATACCAGCTGGATTAAGGCAGGGGAGGGCATTGCCACCTGCTCCTAATACCAGCTGGGTTAAGGCAGGGGGGCATTGTAACCTGCTCAACTCCTGATCCCAGTTGGGTGAAGTAGGATGGGCATTGCCATCTGATCTGCTCCTGATCCCAGCTGAGTGAAGGGGGGTGGGCATTGCCAAGTGCTCCGATCCTAATACCAGCTGGGTTAAGGTTGGGAGTAGCATTGCCACCTGCTCTGCTCCTAATAACAGCTGTGTTAAGGTGGGAGGGAAAATTCCACTTGCTCCGCTCATAATACCAGATGTGTTAAGACAAGGGGCAGGCATTGCTACTTGCTTTGCTCCTGATCCCAGCTGGCTGAAGGGGGGTGGGCATTGCCACCTGCTCCACTCTTAATATCAGCTGGGTTAAGGCAGGGGATGGGCATTTCCACCTGCTCCACTCCTAATACCAGCTGTGTGAAGGCAGGGGGGCATTGCCACCTGCTCTCCTGATATCAGCTGGGTTAAGTTGGGTGGTGGGCATTGTCACCTGCCTCACTCCTAATACCAGCTGGGTGAAAGCAGGAGGCGGGCATTGCCACCTACTCCCATCCTGCTCCCGGCATGAGCTTCCTACCATGGCATGTTTTTTGGAGGGACATGGTGCCTTGCCTAAGCTTTCCTCCATGGCAGCACCCTCTGGTGGTGCACTAGGGTATAAAGTGAATTCCCTGAAATATGCTTACTCAATTATATAGTAAGATGATTGGGGATGATGACAATGTAATGCATACTATCTCAACTGAAATAAATTTGTAGTTTCAAAAGATTTACTCTGAATTGTATAGTAAGGGGAGGAAACCATCAGAAGAATACTTGGAAACATTTTTCTCTCTCTTAGATCTTCCATATTTAGATATGATCCAGCAAAAGCTACTTGCTGAGCCTTTGCATATGGAGGAAACTGAGGCTGTGATAATGAGTATGAGCACTGATAAATATTGTACAATTGATATAATTTTGGAATTCAAAAATATCAAAATGTTTTATACCATTCAATAGGGAACCTGTCCGGTCCTGAAGATTATTCACCCCAGGCCTTCAGTTCAGTGGTTTTGTTTTCCTCTATTGACTTACAGTGCAATCGTAAGAAAAGTTACTCCAGTCTAAGCCCATTGATTTCAATGGGCTTAGAATGGAATAACTCTTCTTAGGATTGCACTGTTAATGTATTAGTGTATTGGGCTGGATTCCAGTCAAAGAACCTTGTGAGGTCTGTGCAAGGAGCTGCAATTTTTCTGTCTCTCCCCTTTCCCCAGCAGCCATTTCTGATCCTGGCTCATTTATTTCCAGTGTTGCAGGGCTCGTATGGAATAATAATCATGTGAGATGGAAGGCTGCAGTGGGGATAGAAAGGGGGAAAAATTGCTCCCTGCTGCCCCTTCCATCAGTGGCACTCCACTTGTGCACGAGACAGGAGGAAGTGGTTTTGCCCTCTTTCCCTGTGCCAACCTCCCACCCACATGGCTATCACTCCAGGCGGGTCCCATGATCTCGGAAGGAAATTTTCCTGGCATTGGAAATGGCTGTGGGTCGGGGGAGGACAGCAGCTAAGACCTGCATCAGCACTTTCTCCTAATGGACTGGAGTATCCCACTCACTGTCTACGGTGGATTAGTTAATTAATCTCATGTGTGTTTTTTTCTTGCTCTGGTATTCTGCTTTTGTTGAATCATGCTGCTTTCATTTTGTATGTTTTATATGGCTTAAGGAATTTATTTTATTTATTTATTCATACCTCTCAGTTTCAAAGACGCTAACTAATCAGCAAAAACTATAAAGACACATAAGCAGCATAAGTGCTCAGAATTTTTTTAAAAAACAATACACAATTCATACATTTAGTTAACACAGCTAAATCCTCACAACAGTTTGCCTCCCACCAAATGCCCTCTGGAATAAAACCATCTTGCATGCCTTCTGGTCTGCATCAAGTTAGGGCACCCTCTTAACCCGCTCTGGTAGGCCTTTCCAGAGGAATAGGCCTATCAAAGACAAAGCCCAGGATCTGTGTGGGCAAACAGACAATCTTAGGCCAGGGTGCCACCAGAAGAAGACTGTCTAAGAAGATACAGTTTTACAATAGCCCTAATGATCTTTACTGTGGCTATGCTGTAGGTCAGATTGTGCTTTCGAAGGAGGGTCTTCACAATTTATTATATCAATTATATTTAATTTATTGTAAGCCATTTTGAGCCTTCAGGTTGAAGGGCAGGGTATTTTCCATAAACAAACAAATGAAAATTTTAGTTGCATTTCCCATTACAAATAAGAACTTTTCAGAGTGCATGACTGGCAGCAAAACCACCATGTTTTGTGCATAAGACATGCTTGTTGGCAAATGAGTACCACTGATAGTACATTTTCATGACACATCATGAATATCAAGGGTGTTATGAAACCTGTCCTGGAGGACTTACATTTAAAATATTAACTAATATAACCCATGTAATGTTTTGTGCCGCAGTTAGAGTGTCAGACTATGATCCTGGAGACATGGGTTCAACTGCCTATTCTGACATGAACCTTGCTCAATGACTATTCATACTCTCTTAGTCTGACCTACTTCATAGGGCTGTTGTGATGGTAAACAGAGAACCAAATCTACTGTCTTGCGATCCTTGGAGGTATAGTGGCATAAAATAATGTATAGGCACAGTTTTCCAGAAGGATCTTCTAAAGAAGGAATACAGCTCTTCAAATTGTTCTGGGAAATTATGGGGCTACTCAGAGCCAGTGTAATGTGGTGGTTAGTGTGTTAAGAGTAGGATTTGGGCAACCCAGGCTTCAATCCTCACTCTGTCAAGGAATCTGACTGGACCACCTTGGGTCAGTCACCTTCTCTCAGCCTAACCTACCTCGCAAGGCTGTTATGGGGATAAAATGGAGGAAGGGAGAATAATGTGAGGTGCTTTCCTGTTGGGCAGAAAAGAGTGATATATGCATCTAAATAAATAAGAAGAATTCTTAATGTCAAGGTCAGTCATGATACTTCATATTCAGCCCTTGTGTTCAGCTTGTTTGCAACTACCACAATTCACCTACAATGCCCAGTTGCCAACAAGCGTTCCAAGACACTCCCTCAGTTCATGTGAGGCAACAGTGAAATTCAGCAGGGATAGTGCTTGTGGAGCAGCAGGATAAGATACTGCCTTGCACAAACTAAGAGCATCCACTAGAATTAACTCCCAGACTCCTCTGCAGCTCTCAGGAATTTTGTAGCAGATTCAAAGGGATTCCTCAGCAGCCAAGTCAATGTTCCCTGAAGGCAGGTGATCTGGAAACCCATCCAGGTGGCTCCAGCAAGTGAACTGTTGCCTCCTGGGCTTGATGTTAGGCTGTGAGTAATTTCATGTACTTCAGTCAGACAAATTGCACACAGTGCACATGATTAGGCTCCTGGAGAAGCTTGCAATTTGTAACGTTCCCCCCCCCCTTTTTTCTTTTGCTACAAAAGCCTTCCAAGATTAAATGAAAGTGGAGATTTTAAATGACAGCTTGCCATTAGAGCTGCAAGTGGTCTTGAGCAAGGCACGGTCTCTCAGCCTAACTTACTTCACAGGGTGCTTTTGATAAAAAAAGGGGATAACTCCATGTGTGCATCCCTAAGCTCTTTGGAAGAATAGTAAAATAGTGATGTGATAAATACAATAACTGTGTGCGTCTGTCTGTGTCAGCAGCTGGATCAAGTGTTTGTGTTCAGCTCTACAGAATGCATGAGGTAGCACCACATTCATCACAGGGAACAAAAGGAAAAGGGGACAAAGGACAAGGGATTCACAAATAATACGATTATCTCCGTCCTACGGCTCTCGGTCTCCTCCAGCTAGGAAATAACAGGTACTCGAGACTGCAGTAGCACAGGGGGAGGAGGGCTCGTCCTCGTTTTGCTCACTCCACATTTCTCTTGCTTCCTGCCTTGTTTCACATGGTAGGGAGGGGAGGGAAAGAGGTTTGTCTACCACCAACCACAATCCATGGGTTAAAAAAAAAAATTGGCATGCTGTTTCTGTAAAGGAATGGCATTTCCATTTGCAGAAGAAGGACTGTTATTTTTGCGTATCCTCTCGTCTATCTAAAGGTTCACGCTTTGCCCCTATGCAACTCCTGAAGGTTCACTGCACCCCCACCCCTGAACAAAACTTCAGGAGGGCTCAGTGGGCTACAGTAGGGGGAGGAAGCTAGAAAGTTCCACTCCACAGAGTCCATAGATTGTTGAATGCACACCATTGCTATCAAAGGGTTTCTTCAATCCTGGATTGTTTTTATTATTGAAGGTTGAGAAGATGATAACTACAGTTTAATTAGGTGGTGCATGCATAATGAAATAGACTTCCACGAGAATATCATGGGCTAAATGAAGAATTGCCAGCATATTGCCAGCTAGGCACTTACCATGCCGAGACCACCCTGAGAACAAGGAGAGTTCTCTGAGAAAAAAATCAGACCTTTGATGGATGTGTGTGTTTTTACCGTGATTGCTGATTTTCGTGTAGGATGTTACTGGTTTGGAATACAAATCCATGTGGTTTTGAGGTTTTTGGAGTTTGGGACAATTATTTTCAATTGTCTGGGGCAGCTGTTTATAAAGATAATAGCACTAAAGTTGCACAGAACATAGTCAAGCAGGTTGAACAAAGTAATTTGATTTCACAGACTCCTAAAGTAGGTGTATTTCAGTGCAGAAGCACTTCATTCTACTGATTCCGGGGGGCGGGCGGGAGAGATGTGATGGTCAAGCATTGGCCTACAAGAGAGCGCCGGCTAGCCACTGACATTTTTTTTAAAAAAAACTATCTGCATTCATTTTATTTTCCTACTCTTACAATTACTGTCAATTTTTTTTAAAAAGATGTAAAGGTTTGAGTTTGCCATCCTTCTTTGTTGTTAGTTTCCTTTCCCAAAGTGAGGAGGGGGGGAGAGAGGGAGAACTACAGCTCTGCCATTATTCTCTATGGGAGACTTTTCTAGGGGTGGCTGGAGTGGCTGTTTTTCAACAAAATGACACCAGTTTTGACACCAAAATTGCAGAGAATCTACTCTGCCTATCCAATAAAGAACCTCAAGTTTCAAGCAAACTGGACCAAGGGGTACAATCCTATCAGTCCCTGAACAAGGTGCCACAAACCATTCTATCTGCAAAAGAAAAATAAATGGCCCTGGCCCCAACAAATGAGGGAGGGAAGGAGAAGGAGCAAGCCAGAACCACAGCTCTGCCAGGCTCTGTGTTTGGCTTGTGCCAGCCGGGATGAGCCATCTTTCCTTGGCCACTTCCTGGGAAATTCAGAGAATTAAAGAAAAACATCTGTTGCTGCTGATGGTAAACATCCAAACACAAAAAAATGTCATGGATTTTTGGGGGAGATAATTTTTTTTAGTAAGAATCTTGGATTTGTTTGACTGTTCCAGAAAATTATAGCAATGGCCCAAAACCAGAGATTTTCATGTATAATTTCAGTTCAGGAATTCTGGAATGCACACGCCTACTGAGAACCTGTAGCTATGATTGTTTAGTCCTGGATTAATCATATCAATAGTGATGCATAAGCCTTTGGCTTGGGAATGATAGCAAGGAGGTGAATTTTTTCTCAAATGATTCTCACCAACGTGGATTATCTAGCTGGGGGTACATACATAAGTCCCCCTCCCTATCAGTTGTGTGTAGTGACTCTTGGGCATGGATGGAGATTGAACAAATCTAGTTGTATAAGAGTAAAAAATCAGGATGACACACAAAAAACCTTCAGCTTCAGTGGGGAAATGGAGTTCTTCAATATCCAGGAGTTGCTCTGCTCTGAGAACAAAGGTTACTGCATAGATCAATGACAATTGAATCACATTCACAGTTCAATTGACTTTACCCACAGAAACAATGACTTTTAGTTTAGGCATTTTAAGGGATGTAGGAAATTTTTTTTTAAATGATGGAATTAATTGAAATGTCTCATGAATACTTTGTGAAAAAGTTATCTCTGACACTTATTGTTTCAGTCGATGGCTAAGAGATTGCATATATTGTGAGCTACATGGCCAGATAGCACAAGGATAGAGAACAATGGATGCTTTATATTTATTACTTGAGAATTATACCTCTGTTATACCTCTGTCTGATTTACCATTGGGTAAGGGCACAGTTGTTGATCTACCACTAAGAATCATTTGATGATCACATCCTGTTGTGTTCTGGACATTGTAGTCCAGAGGAGACATGGGCACGAACCACAAAAAAACTGAACCACGGGGTTCATAGTTCGTAGCTTTTTCACAAACCAGAAACCATGAACCCCCACGAAATGGGGCAAGTTCATGAACCAGTTCATGGTTCATGGGATTTAAATGCCCCGGCTGCATTTAAGCCCCACAAAAAGGGGCATTTGATAGTTTAAAGGGCCCTTTCCTGCCGCTTGCAAGCGCCAGGCCCCTTTAAACTATCAGCTGGCAGCCGGCAGGGGGAGATTCCCCCCCCCCTGCTGCCTGCCAGCTGATAGTTTAAAGGGACCTGCTGCTTGCAAGTGGCAGGGCCCTTTAAATGGCCCAAAGCCCACAAACCCCAGCCCCAGCCCGTCACTTACCTTGGCTCTGCTGCTGGGGTGGTGGAGGCTGCAGCCCAGCAGCAGTGGCTCTGGCCTTCTCCACCGCCCTGTGGGCCCGCAGCCTCTTCCCCCTCTTACTGTGAGGAGTAGGAAGGGCATTTTGGGCCTCTTCCACTGCTGCGCAGGCCTGCAGGACAGTGGAGGAAACCAAAAATGCCCTTCCTGCCACTCAAATGGCTGCTGTTGCAGGCGGCAGGAGGTTCCCTCCTTGCCATCTGCCAGCTGATAGTTTAAAAGAACCTGCTGTGGCAGGAAAAGTTTAAATGGCCATTTACCCGCCGCTCCAGTTCCGTGGAAGTTCATGAAAACAAGCTTCCACAAACCACTGGTTCGTGAACCATGAACCGGGCCGGTTTGTGGATTTTTTTGGTTTGTATTCAGGTTTGTGCCCATCTCTAGTCCAGAACTGGATCTACACATCATTGTCCTATTATTGTACTGCATTAAGTCACCTCCCAATAGCCTTATCCCCAAACGAAAATCCAGGAGGTGATTATAATAGCTCAATGATAGCACAATAATAAATAAGATGTGGATTCAGCCTCAGACAATACTTCAATCTAGCTAAGAGACTGACAGTTCAATCCTACTTATAGTCAGAAATAAGTCCCACTGAGGCCAATGGTACTCGTAAGTACATTTAGGTTGTTAGAATTTAATTCCAAGGAAGCATGTGCAGAACTGCAGCCAAAGCTATAATTCAGGATCTTCTCAGTTCAGGTCATGTCTCTGCTATGACTTAGGCCACTTCAGCTCTCTCTGATCTTTCCTACTGTGGGAATAATAATGCTAACCTACCTTACAGAGATTTTGTAAACATTTCTTATACATTGAAGCACTTTGAATATGATCAAAAGGTGTATGATTATCCATAGAGAACTAAGCCAATACTGTATACCAAGCCAATACAGTAAGCCTCTTTATCTCCAAACTACAGCTACAGATGAATATTTCTGATTTCTCTATTTAAGAGTAGAAATCATATAGCCAGTCAGTAGAAATGTTCCTCAGGTTCTCACCCAACAGTGAGAATTAGGAAACTAGTCTGGAGCATTCAGAAGAACAAGGATAAACAACAGGAAAAGCTGCTAACTCCTTTGCAAAGGAACAGGGACATACATCAAGCTGTAGCAAGCCACTTGGGGAAGGAAACTCACAAACCACTCAGAAAATGCTGCTCTTGTGTTAAGTACAGAATGAGATGTAGCTCTGTGGAAGAACATCTTCCTTCCATGCTGAAGGTTCCATGTGCCAACCAGTTCAAAAAAGAGGTCTTGACTGTAACAGGCATTGGGCCATTTTTTTCATTCATCTGGGGCTCAATATATTCCAGCCACCATTAAACTCTTCAATGCCAAGGTGGCCATGCAAAGTTTATATGGGGCTGGTATTTGGATGGATAAAATAGGGATGCCCTTTGATTCAATTCACCTTGAATGCCTACATTCCATCTCTGGAATTCTGAATTGTGTAGCAGGGGTGGCTCTCTGAGCCAACTTGGACAATCATCCATTGAGGCGCACGCTTGAAAGAAGGTTTTTTCTCTTAAAAGTTAAAATTGTACACTCTGACATCCAAGAAGGCTATTTCTGCTTGATCAGAGAGGACGCTTAACATTTCCTATTGGGATAAACATGTAGAGCAATGACTTCAGTTCCTCAATCTTTCCTCTGACTTCCTCCATTCATTCACTAGACAGGAAGCTATGAGCATGATCAAGAACCGCTTATTTAAGTATGATTATAATAGCATGATTTGTAGAGCATGATGTGTTTGCTCTGTTCAGTTTTGCTATTCTTCCATCTAATCAGCTTCCTGACTATCATTCATATCCGGCTGTTTCTCGGTATAGGCGTGCCTTTATGTTGGCATGCCTAAATGCCTTACCATTTACATGCCTTACAGTTGCATACTCTGGTACCCTACAATACCTCCCTTGCAATACTCTAGTATCGCAAGGGAGGTATTGTAGGGTACCAGAGTATGCAACTGTGGTGTAGGTAGTGAGAACACTCTACATCATGTGACTTTTGAACGCAGCTATTTTTCTGAGGCTAGAAATCTTTAAATATTTCCTTTTCTCCAAAATATAGATCATATGGAGACAATACCTCTTTTATTAGAAGATAATAGTAGACCCATCACTCAGTTACGAAATTTTATTTGCATGTGATTGATTTTCACAGCCTTTTAAATGCGGTCTAGGAGGAAAGGAGAAAAGGGGGTCTTGGGTAACAGGCATTAGGAAAACCTTTCTCATTCCTGGAGAACTTCAGCCAGTTAGAGTAGAAACCACTGAACTAAGCATGGCAATGTTCCTACTTAGTAACTTTATGTACAAATTACACATTCCCATTTGCAAATAAATGTCCCAAACTTGCAAAAGCAAGGCAGACACTCCCCAGCCATACACTTTTTCCTATGTTTAAAGGCTTACATATTAAAAATATAAAATGAATTTTGTGGGATAGGGATGGTGGAAGAGAGCTTGGTTCTCAGAAGTAGTGTTTTTTGGGGGGGCAGCTTCTTAAAAAAATACAAAGTACATGAGTAAAGAGTTATTTTTTTTAAAAAAAAATGCCAATTCCCTTGTCCTTGTAACATACAAAAGCAGCCATCCCATTCTTTCTCCTTTGCCAGTGCTCTGCTAAAAAAATAAATAAATAAACCATCCTCCCAGCTGCAAAATCCTGGATTAATTTTAACCAGTATATCAATATAGGATTTAGAATCCTTTAAAAGCTGCAAAGCCTCCAAATTATTAGAAGGGCATTTAGTTTCCTTTGTGGATCCGTGAGGCTTACAATTACACAGTGACTGAGGATGTAAATTATGATGTTTGAATTAATGTTCTTTATTTATTTCTTCTACCCAGCATGCCAAGATCAATATAGTGCCGAATGTCATATTTCAGCAGGAAAATTTTAGTCTGAATAAATTCCTCATAAATAGACTAATATATAAAGGGAACGAAGGAGGGGGAATAAAATGGAGCTCTTTAGACTATTTTCTGTGTTACCTGCGATGTCCGAGTCATTGAGTATTTGTTACAAATTAAGTACGAATGCAGCATTGAAAAGTCAAGTTGGAAAAATTTTTTTTAGCAAGGTTCCAGTGGTTTCCTCAAAGGTTTTGGGGAGGAAAATACCTAGGTATACACTGCATATGAAATAGGAGAGCTTCCATAACTACGTGTTGTGTTTTCAGGGCCCTGGAGGGAAAGGCCAAGGCTGTAACAACACACTGGTATAGAACAGTAATCTGTGTACGTAGTGCTTATGCTTTGCTGCTTTAAATTTCATTTAGAAGACTATCAGTGCCATTCTAAGCCGAATTACTCCAGTTTAAGACCATTGATTTCAAAGGGCGTATACTGGAGTAACTCTGCTTAAAATTGCACTGTATATTTATTTATTTTTATTTTATTTATATTTCAATTTATATACCGCCCATCCTCAGGGGCTCTGGGTGGTGAACAAGTTTAAATCAATAAAAACAAGAAAACAGCAATACTAAAATCAACATACAAAACTATAATGAAATAAATTAACCAAGTGCAATGGTGGGGAGAACCCCCCCATCCACCCCAAAGGTGGGAGGCCAACATGGGACTGCCCCCTTCAACCACCGAACGCCTGGCGGAACAGCTCTGTCTTACAGGCCCGGCGGAACAATAATATGTCCCGCTGGTCCCGGGTCTCCATTGACAGAGCGTTCCACCAGGCTGGGGCCAGGACTGAAAAGGCCCTGGCCCTGGTTGAAGCAAGGCGGGCTTCCTTAGGGCTGGGGACCACCAGTAAACATTTATCCTCTGATTGAAGTGGTCTCAGGGGAACATACAGGGAGAGGCGGTCCCGAAGATATGCCGGTCCCAACCCACTCAGGGCTTTAAAGGTAAGAACCTTGAACCTGATTCGGAATTCAACCAGAAGCTAGTGCAGCTGGCGCAGGACAGGTGTGATATGTGACTGGTAGGATATACCAGTCAGGACCCGCGCCGCTGCATTCTAGACCAGTTGTAGTTTCCGGATCAGGCCCAGGGGTAGCCCAGCGTAGAGTGAGTTACAGTAATCTAGCCTGGAGGTGACCATTGCATGGGTCACTGTCGCCAGGTCCTGGGGTGTCAGGTAGGGGGCAAGCTGCCTGGTCTGACGAAGATGGGAAAATGCAGACTTGGCAACCGCCATGACCTGGGCCTCCATCGATGGGGAGGCATCCAGGAACATGCCCAGACTCTTCACCACTGGCAAAGTTGCCAGTGGTGTCCCATCCAGGGCAGGGAGCTGGATCCCAACATCTGGCAGCCCCCATCTCAGCTGCAGGACCTCTGTCTTCACCGGGTTCAGTTTCAGCCTGCTGTTTCAACCATGCCGTCACAGCCTCCAAAGCTCTGGCCAGATTGTCTGGGGCCATGTCTGGCCAGCCGTCCTTCAACAGAAAAAGCTGGGTGTCATCCGCATATATAGTAAGAGACCTGATCCACTCCTGTGACCTCTAGGTTGGACTACTGTAACTCACTCTATAGGGCACTACTTTCGAAGACATCTCAGAAGCTTCAGTTGGTACAACTTTTAAAGCCCTTCACTGTCTTCGGACCTCATACCTCTAAAATGGCATCTTCCAGTATACTCCCATCCTCCAGTTATCTGTATGTCTCTCAGACATCCTTCTCTTTAGTGTTTCAAGTCTGTGCATTGTTTTTCAACTGTGTGTTTTAACAGTGTATTGAGTTTAATTTGTTTTTAGATGCTTATGATGTCTGTCCTTGTAATTCTGGAAAATAAGGTAGAGTATACATATATTTTAATAAATAAATGTTCTCAGAACTAAGGATCTGACAACAACAATACAGATTTTTTTTACTGCACAAATGTTCTTTTGGAACTATATTTTCCCTCAGGGACTGCACATTCCTTCCCTGCATCCCTGCTCTCACCTCTGGAACTTCTGGAAGCTCTGAGCTTCACGAAATCCAGTTTATATGGGATCTTCCATCAACAACAGAGCAATCCTAAGCAGAGTTGATTTCAATAGGCTTAGACAGGAGTAACTCGGTTTAGGACTGTGCTGCAAGTAACCTAAATGCCACCCTATTTATTCCACAGTTTCTAGGCTTTAGGCAAGAATGACTTTAGGCTTTAGAGCTCATAAAGATGAGCTTTACTTCTATGGTGTTATCCATACATAGTGACTCAGAATATCCTTTGTAACCCTGGGTTGACAACCTCGGTTGGACCCAGCTTTTCTTTGGACAGAGCTTGATGAATGGATCTTCGCCACTATTTCCTTCAAAATTCAGTGTACCACAATGTTCCCGCATTACTGAGTGTACAGCAATCACCACCAATCACAACCAGCTCCACCCAAAATATTCTGCCTCTGCACATGCCAAACGGTGCACTGAAAAGGAAGTATTGTACTTCTGAGTTTTTAAAAGTATCTGTGAATTATTTTTCATTTCTCTAGATTTATTTGCCTGCCAGTAGCAGTCTAGCTCTTTTTAAAATCCCTTGCTCCCTTCCTCCTTTTTTATTGGAAGTACTTTACTAAAGTATGCAATACTTTAAAGTATGCAATGAAGTATGCAAAGTATGCAATACCATGATTTTGAAATACCCAACATTCTTGTGGAACTGCTTAATGGAGTAGCTATGCTAGCATTAATAATTATACCTAGTATCAGCATCAAGCTCTGGTTTGGGTGGCCCATGCCAGCCTGATCTACCAAATCTCAGAGGCTAAGCAAGGTCAGGCCTGTTTAGTACTTGGATGGGAGCTGCTTGGATGGGAGACCACCAAGGAAGTCCAGGGTCACTATGCAAAAGCAGGCAATTGCAAACCACCTCTGTTCATCTCTTGCCTTGAAAAACCTATAGGGTTGCCATACGTTGGCTTTGACTTGATGGCTCTTTACACACACATCAGCACCAAAATTAAACTAGATGTTACATGGGAGATGCATGGATTTTATTTAAACCTAAAGACTATGGAAGGGTGACGGACTGAGCGGAGAACCAGCAGGGGAAGAGTGTGATTTCACCTCCTGTTATTACGTAGTCAGGCCAACAACACAATGTTAGTTCTCAGGGAAACTTGGAAGTGATGTCAGTTCTTTCTAGGAATCACTGGAAACTCTATGGTTGCCAGTGGTCCCCCCACCCCCAACTCCTGCTGGTTGCCAGTCCATGACATGCAGCCTTAAGAAGGTCCTAGCATCAATTCCAGATAAAAGATCTCTGGTAAAGGATCCCTGTCTGAGTTAAAGTAAACAAGATGGGCCAATCCACTGATTCAGTATAAAGCTAATTAAGAAGCTTGCACTGAGGAGACAATTACTTCACTTTGCCTGACAAAACACTACGTTCCTTATCCTTTTTTCATAGAGTACCCCAACCAAAAAGGATTACTTAAATACTAAATTGGTAAAAAAAATGTCACCAATAAAAAAGGAGGAAGGGAGCAAGGGATTTAAAAAAGAGCTAGACTGCTACTGGCAGGCAAATAAATCTAGAGAAATGAAAAATAATTAACAGATACTTCATCAAGCTCTGTCCAAAGAAAAGCTGGGTCCAACCCAATCTATGCTCACAGCTAAAATAATGCATGAAATGACTCTCCACAATTTCAAACCTGTGGAAAAGCCGCAGAAGATACCTTTCACTTTGTCTATATTATCCATACACTCTAGATTATTATCAAGAAATTGTTCTTGGCAGACTGTGTCAGTCAAGTTAAGGCAGAGAAGAGGTGACAACATGTCAGGGCTGCAGAAGCTAACCAATTTAGGGTTTTAGAGGTCAATATCAGAACCTTCATTTCCGCTTGGAAAGTTATCATATAGTCATTAGAGTTCCTAGGATGCCACGGTAAATGATCTCTTCATGCTCCCACTCCCTTTGTATTCTCTCTCCAGCAAATAATTTCAGATCAATTACCTGTGGCAGGTTAAAATTGATACTCTCAATATCTAGAAGTTGCAGGACAGACACCCGAAACATGAAGTTGCACAGAAAGTCATGTCTAGAGATGCACAAAACTCCCTAAATGAATTCTGCAGTGGAATTTGTTACCTTGGCAACCGATCTCTGCCAAAAATATGAGTGACCTGTCAGATCCTAGCTTACCTGTTTCTGCTGCTGCTGGTTTTCTGTGCACTGCCCTGCTTGCTCTTTTTAACATCACACATTCTCAATGCATGCATGTGTGACTGAGCTGCACCAGGGTATGCGCTTTTTATTCTATATGCAGCAAATAATCCTCACAGTATGTAACATAAGCATGCACAAGAATGACACTAATTGAGCATGCAACAAAAATAGATTGCAAAGTGGGACTTAAGATGACATGTACATGTACAATGTTATCAAGGCAATGCAAAAGAAAGAAAAAAAATAAACCTACAGCCAAAAATGTCACGGGCTGCAATTACTTCTTCTGTTTTAGATTTTAATGATATATTTAAATGACATCACTGAACATTCCTTATATTGCTTTTTATTAACAGCGCCTCTTATACATTGCAAAAGAAAAGACAATGTCAAGCATGAGTACGCAGACAAAAGGTTGGATCCAGAAATACAACACAAAAGGTTGGACCCATCAATACAAACACAAACTCTGTACTCTTTCGCTTGCACAAGCAAACTCACTGGGATATAATACAAGACATGTAATTACTTGCAAAATGTCTTGTGCCAGCTGAGATACAAATGAGGATACAATAAGTTTAACTTTGAGCAAGCTGCCAAAGCAGTCATTTTAGTGCATTTCCTCAGAGCTTCTGTTTGCCTGTGGAGAGAGACAGTCTGGTCCGGGAACCCAGACTAAATTCTTTTAAAAACATCATGTCTAGGCTGGCCCTAAGGATTTCTTCAGACTGGGATAGATGGACTGCAAAACCTAAACCAAATGAACAAACGGCTGTGCCTGCTACACAATACTGTGGCTTAATCTACTTCTTAACTAGCCAAAAGACTGCAATCTACAGGTTCAACATTTTTCCAGCAGTCAACACGAGGAAGAGCTTCCTTCTTACTATGGAAATAGCTGCATTTTCTATGCTTAAAAGCTTCTGAAGTGGGCAGGGAAGCTTAGCTACATTAGATCTTTCAAGTTTTCAAAACGACAGGTTGCCCGTTCACGTTAATGTATCTGTAAACTGAATATAGCCCTCAGGCGTCTGGCAAGTTGCCAGTGAGCTCCCCCGAGGCACCATAAGCATTGATTTAGAAAACAAACCTAACCACTTCAAACAGGGAAATGCATACATTAAAAAGTCTACTGAACCACTATTAGGGTATTTCATATAAGACAGTAATTGAGGCAGGCTTCCTGTCACATACTTGCATTTGGTCTGGAGTGGAAAATAACACCAAGTGCAAACAGTTCCTGTTTGCTTAGACCTTTCCCAATGTCAAGTCTGCCATGTTTTAAAGTGGCGATCTGAAGATTTGACTTGAGCACCACTCAGTTCTGACTAAAGGATGGGGCTTCAGGGAGACCAGGTGTGCCAAGGACCAGGGAGACCAAGGATGCCAGGCCAGGACAGGTGGCTACTGCAAGCCTATGAAGGTTTCTAAGTCAGTCTTGCTTGCTGGGAATGATTGGTCTCCTCTTTGCTACCCTGTTCTGCCCCCTCACCTGAGCTCAGTCTGAGATCTGGACCTCGGTCTCACACATGCAATGATGGGGAACACCCATGTCGAATCCCCTCCCAGCTTTTGTAGTCATGGATATCTGGATGTATGATGGAGGGTAAGACATGATATATGGAAAACAGAATGGAAAACTTGGAGAATGTAAGAGTCATCTTGCTGAATCATGCTGAACATCCAAATAGTCCAAGCGTCTATAAGCAACAGACTCCTACCAAAGCAGAGGAAAGCTCACACAAGCAAGATATACGTGTTGTTGTGTCCAGAGCTTTTTTCCGGCTGGAACGCGGTGGAATGGAGTTCTGGCACCTCTTGAAAATGGTTGCATGGCCAGTGGCCCTGCCCCCTGATCTCCAGACAGAAGGGAATATAGATTTCCTTCCATGCTGCTCCAGACAGAGGGGAGTGTAGATTGCCCTCCACGCCACTCCAGCGGCATGGAGGGCAATCTAAACTCCCTTCTGTCTGGAGATCAGGGGGTGGGGCCACCGGCCATGTGACCATTTTCACTGATGGCAATTTAAACTTTAAAAAACTCCCCCCTTGTTCCAGCTGACCCAAAGTGACATCATTGTGCGGTCCTAGGAGCACGCACGCACTTTGTGCACATGCATGTGGTACCAGAGGCACCACCTCCTGCCAGGAGTTGGCCCCTGCGCTGGCAACCCACTGAGTTCCACCACCTCTTTTCCCAGAAAAAAGCCCTGGTTGTGTCCATTGGAGAGACACCATAACAAGTTAGCTGTGATGTAACACATCAATATTTTTGCCATAATCTGGAAATATTTAATAATGGAAAAGATTGCAGACCAAATAAAAATGACAGAAAACACTATTTATGACTCCACCTTTCTCAAAACTTGGCAGCACATACTGGAATATATAGAGAAACAACATTCATCTATAGATAGTCAGATACATACCTCGTTCTATGAGTGGTTTGGATACTAAGAGAGTGCAATTCTCTCTTTTTTTTTTTTTGATCTAATGTCTAGTCACTTACACAATTCTCCATATGATTATTTGGCATAACTTCTAGTTGTTGTTTAGTCTGAAAGCTTACTGTTAATGTACAAATTGTTATTGTTTACTTGTTGTAGTTACATATGGCAACTGATTAAATAAAAATTTTAAAAAAATATTTTTGCCATGTTTTATCAATGCATCACTGCATGTGCATATCAGCACACAGCAGGGGAAGGGTGCAAATGGTTTATAGAAATTAAAAGCTGTGGCAAACTGCATGCGTACAACATTCTGTACAACATTCAGATTGAAAAAGCAGAATAGAATAGAATTCCTAATGCACTGGGTTCCACTTTGGGAACATGAGTGGGTAATTTGGAATGCCAAAATCCAGGGAGCAGTTCAAATGAGGAGAATGTTCAGAAGTATCTCTCAGCTTCAAGCACAGTGCTGTGACTCATAGTATAATGCCTGAAAATAGGAGAGTTGTCCAATTGCTAAGGAATTGGGTAACCCTCTCTATCTTCCTGTGCAGTTCTGGGAGGAACAGGCTTGCTGAAGAATCTGTCAAAATTTCCTCTCTTCTTGGTAGTTTGCAGTGCATCACAGGAAAGCAGGGAGAGCTTCATGACAGGACAGTAGTAAAAGGTAAAGGTAGTCCCCTGTGCAAGCACCGAGTCATTACTGGCCCATGGGGGGATGTCACATCATGACGTTTTCTTGGCAGACTTTTTACGAGGAGGTTTGCCATTGTCTTCCCTAGTCGTCTACACTTTACCCCCAGGAAACTGGGTACTCATTTTACCAACTTTGGAAGGATGGAAGGCTGAGTCAACCTTGAGCCAGCTACGTGAACCACCAGGATCGAACTTGGGTCATAAGCAGAGCTTGGGCTGCAGTACTGCAGCTTACCACTCTGTGCCACAGGGCACAGGACAGTAATTGTTAAGAAACATCCCAACATTGCTTAGGCAATCAAATGTTTCTGCTGCAAAACTTGAGAACAGCCATAGAAGGATGAGTTTCAACCATTATTTCAATAGCTAGGTTCTTATGTAACAGTTTGCGGTGATGAACAGTGATTTTACCAGCTGTTAGGAGCGGGCTCATCTTAACCAAGCTAACTTGGCCTTGATTCAGGTAGGCCTCAAATGAGTTAATGAAAGCTCAACCCCATACCAAGCTAAAGCCCCATCCCATGTCTGAGGATGTTACCAGGAAAATAAGTAAGTCCCCCTCCACACAAATTTATCCTGGGATATTTGGGATGGGAAGGGTACATTATGAACCAACACAGCTTCTTCATCTTTGGTGCTTTCAGGAATGGAGCAGAGACCTGGCTGGGTGTCTCATGTACCACAGCCATCCATAAGAGGCCTTGGATGCTTATGTCCTCAAACTCCCCACAGCACTCTTTGGCCCCCTTCTGTGCTCTGGGCAATGTTGACTTATTAGCTAGTTGCTTCAAGGACAACACAAAATATTTTGAGCTGCTACTCAGATCATCGTTGTATGGCTGGAGAGGAGGGGGTAGCCTAGCTTGGTCAGGTCACATAATTGGCTAGTTAGATTCTACCTAGAATTAGTGACAGAACAGTGAGAGTTTGGATAAGGTAAATTGGCAAGTGCCCTGAGGCATCCAGAGATGAACAGACACTTACCCCAATCTCTCCTAACTAGAGTTGTTGCCCAGTGGCTGGCAATTGGCATGAGTCTGGAGGACAGAGACAGGGACATGGGGAACAATGTTGCCATGAGTTTTCCCTAGAAGTGGCATTGTACTTTTCTAGGAATCATAGGGAAATCTATGGTTTTATTTAGAGTTTCTAGCAATTCCTAGAGGGCCATGACTTCCAGTTTTTCCACAGAAATGATATGTAACATCATTGTTATCAACAGTGATTTTTAATTTCATTTTTCTCCTGCTGGACACCCAAGCGGCAGTGAACAATAGGATATCGCCCACCCCCAATGGGTACCTGGCAACCCTACTCATAACTTATCAACCAACAGGAATTGATGAAAGGACTCTCTGGGTGCCAGGAAGCATCACTGGAACTCAAATGGTGACCAGAAGAAGGGGGATGTTGATGAGGTTGGGCCTGTCTTGGAAAATAATTTGGTGTACAGGCTATGAGAAACAAACCAAAGCACACTGCAGTGCTAGGGTTGCCAGGTCCCTTTAGTTCCCTGGTGGGAGACAGGGAGCCTGGCATTTGCCCAGACCCAGCTTCCAAGTCTTCACACACGCACTGCGCATGCGTGCCCATCAAGCATGATGATGTCACTTCCAGGAAGTGACATCATCATGCTGGGCTGAATTCCCCATGGGCCTGATTTGGCCCGAAACAGGCCCATTGCGGGGTGCAGGAGCATGCCACGGTGGGGTGCGGGAGCACGCTGCACCACCAGAAGTGTGCTGCACCACTGGGGGGGGGCACCCCAGAGGGCGTGCCCTCCTGGCCAGGTAAGTGGGGGCGGGGGGAGGAGGTGGGAGCAGGGGATTCTCTGGCTTCAGCAGGGGAATGGCAAGCCTATGCAATGCTGAGGTTTTAACAGGGGTGCACTTGCAGCTGAAGGCTTCCAGTTAGTTAGGCAGTGAAGGGTAAAAAAAGTTCTTGCTGTAAATCTTCCATTAAGAAAAATCCATTTTAGCCCCACCAGTTTGTTTCATGTCCTAATTCTGGGGGCAATAGGCTTGGGAGTGGTTACCATATGCACGTTCTTCTCTTAAGTGTAAATCACCATAGTAAATGTTTCGTTGTCACAGGAGAACCACCACAAAAAGAAATGCTGAAACATTACGAAAAGAACTTTCATATTCCTTCAAGTCATCTCAAATGTGTAGCTCAGTTGACATTAGGTGGTGATAATGATGATACAAATTAGATGCTAGATGTCAGACAGCAAAAAGAGAACATGAGGGTTTTAAAAATATATGAATAATGGAAAACCGTACAAAAGAACTTTCAATGGAATTTCCACTATCATAAATCAAACAGCTCGAGAAACCATTATCCATGAATCCCCATACAGTCTTGAAATGTATTTTTTTAATGAAGAAGGTTGTTAGTTTAAAATGAAACAGTATGTTATATAACTAGTAAGCTAGACTTTGAAATAAAGCATCCAGGTTTATTGCTGGCTGAAAAAAGCTGCATCGAAGCCCCACTTCTTCATTTCATTTTCAGGAAGTATTAAAAGTGTACTTGAACAATGTAAAGTGTGTGATTATGACAAGTGCATCACAAGAGTATATGCATCTGGAAACCATGACTGACTGCAGTTTTGTAGTGAGTGTGAACACTAAGTGGCAGACTTGGGTTTGCCCCAGGCATGCCAGGCCACAGGCTGACACCATCAGGAAGATTTGGGAGGAAGGGACAGAAACACCAGTGTCACACCCATGTGTACTGTCACTTCAGGTGAAAAACGTGAAGGGATTTGCCAAAACTTTATGGTTTGACAAATCCTAGAGCATTGCCACCAACATCATGACATCACTGCATGTTTAGACAGAATTGACATTGCACGCCAGTGTGATGCCGCAGTGCCCACCCCATTTTTTCTCCCCAAAGCCTTTGAGGCACCAGCAGGCAAAATGAGGGATTGCTGGAGACCTGGCATCTCTAAAGTTGCTTATGCACAGTGTGTGAAGTAGCAGCCTTGGCTATCTTGCTTGATCAACCAAGCTCAACTCCTAACTCAAAGGTTCATTGTCAACAATACTGGTAAATCCAGGACAGACAACATGAAGGAAACAATATAACAAATGCTTAACTAAGGTTTTTCCTGGTTCCTGTCAATCTAAGTCCAGAATTGTCCTGCCCTGGATTTAAACAGCTTGTGCAGGTCCACTATGCAAACAAGCTACCAGCTACTAAAGTAAAGCTGTTTTTTATTTCCTTTCTTCTCACACAAAGCCTGCTTATACTTAGAATGTATGGATTAGCCTCTTAAGGCAATACTGTATATCCTGATCTAGATAGCCAGGCTAGCCTGGTCTCATCAGATATTGGAAGCTAAACATGGTCAGCCCTGGTTAGTACTTTGATGGGGGACTACCAAGGAAGTCTTGGTACAAAGATGCAGGTGATGGCAAACCATGTCTGAATGTCTCTTGCCTTGAAAACACTATGAAATCACCATAAGTCGGCCGTGAGTTGATGGCAACACGCGCCCCCCCCCCCCCAAAAAAAACCCCAGGAAACAGGCAAAGGACCCAGGAAGAACAAATGATAGGGAAGAGCAGTAAGGTTTCCAAAACCATGTTAGGAAATCCCTGGAGATTTGGCGGGTGAAGTCTGCAGAGGGTAAGGTTTCAGAAGGAGAGGAACTTCAGCAGGGTATGATTCCATAGAGTCCACGCTCCAAAGCAGCTGTTTTCTCCAGAGGAACTGATCTCTGTAGTCTGAAGATCAATTGTAATTCTGGATTATTTCCAGGCCCTGCCTGGAGGTTGGCAACCTTTTGCAAGTGAGAATGAATTTGGGCAGGAATGGGGTTAATTGACTGATCTTCAGCCTCTTTTCAGCCTCTTACAGCTTTTCTTCTCTCATACTTTCCTAGCAAACCACAGAAAAACTGATAGCACATTTTCTCTTATATCTCTGCAATGTAAAGGGGTAGAGAAACGTCTTAAAATGAAATGTGAGAATTCAGAGGCAGATATGACTTATTTGGGATGGCACATTGTCCATACACACATGTGTGTATGTGAATATCTATAACAAGTAAGAACACAGTATTTATGGGGTGATACTGGAGAACTTTCCCATACCTTTATGGCAGTGGAGGCAATTTGAATATGGTGAAGCCGGCGCAAGGTGCTGTCCCTGTCGATGAAATAAGAAGCTGCAAGTTGGTGCAGAGTCTCTAGCGTCACCGTGGTACTGTTAATGCTGGGATCACTTGTTTCTGATCTTTTACTCAGCTTCCGCTTGTCCACGAAAATTGTGAGCGATTCCTCTCCTGCACAAGTGAAATACAAAAAGAATCAGAGAATCACTATTCCTTTGCTTTCACCTTATTTACGTGCATTTTTTCCAGCTCTCTGGCGAGGGAGTGGCTGGGATGCTAGCTTCAAGGCAGAGCATATGATCAGCATTCAAAAAGTCCCAGGATTAGTCCCTGATTCTCCAAACAAACGGAGCCTAGGCAACAGAGCTGAGAAAAAGCACTGATTGAGAACTGTGCAAGAGCCACTTTCAGTCGTATCAGTCAGTTCTGAGCTATGTGGACCAATGATCTGAGTCGGTGTAAGGCAGATTCATGTGCTCATATGTTCATAATCTCATTTCTACGCTCAAGCGTGTTATACATAAAAGGAAACCAGGCAAAGGCCAATCAGTAAGTGTGAAAGATAAAACAGTGATATCATTACCATAGAAATTAATGTGGGAGAAAACTGGGGAGTAATTCTTGCAAACACAGCCTTAATTTACAATTGCAAATAGATGCTTCTGCCACAGTTGATGAATCTTTCCTTGCCAGCTGTAGTCCACAACCATGAAATAGGCTTAGAAGACGGTCTAAACATTAGCTAACAAATGGATGTGATTTGGAAAACTATTCAAGGTTGTGAGTCTTACAGACTAAAAAGGATTAATCACACTGCTCAGCAAAAGGACAGAGGGAAGGGGAGATTGCTCAGTACCAGAATACACAGCTGTGAGCCTTACAACTCTATAAAAAAAAAAAAGAATATCTGCAAAAAATTCCAGAGGCAATTTTAATTCAATTGCCCCAGGCAAAATAAGGAGTGTGAAAATACAGTTTTGTTCCCTGCTCACATGGGGGAAAAGCTTCATATAATCCAATAATTGATTCATCGGATTAGCCAACCTTTTGGATTGATGCTTTTTGTTCCTTCCAGTAATGCCACTGTCTCAGCATTCATCAGTGCTCAAAGAGTGACATTCACTGCATAGACTGACCTTCGTGGACTATTTCCCAATGTCCTGGCTAGCTTTGGCATGTACAAACTGCTCTTAAGTGTAGATTTAATTCTTCTTTGATATATCGGTATATATTTTATTTCCTAAGATTTAGAGTAGCATCTATTTATGACAGGTTCTTTTTGTTGTGGTTCTGCTATTTCTGGGCAGAACTTGATGGCCCTCAAAACACATGAAAACAGCAGCCCTATGTCTAGTTCCGTACCTCTCTCTGCAATATGTAGATAGATCAAGATGGGTAGTCATGTTAATCTGTTTTTAGCAGTAGAAAAGAGCAAGAGTCCAGTAGCACCTATAAGACTAACAAAATTTGTGGTAGGGTATGAGCGTTGGTGAGTAGAGATGGTCACGAACAGCAATACGAATTTAAAAAAAGCCACGAACAGCTCAATCAGCTGTTCATGAACAAACTGTTTGTGAGGCCTCATTCTAAATGAACAGGTGGTCATTGCAAGCCTCCTTCGTTGCTGTTCATCAAGCCAGACAATCTGGCACCTGCAATCAATTCCCTTGGCAACTGGAGACAGGGACTACCTGAACTCTGCCTGAACTCCTGCTGTTGCCCTGGAAACCCCAATCTAAGCCCAATTTAGCTTGATAGGCAGGTCTTCCTTTCAAGTGTGGAGCTCCAAATTTGTTACAAGGAAGCAAAGAGCGGGGGGGAGGGGGGCTCCCAGCTCTGGTTTTGCAGACAGTGAGGGAGAGACAGTTGCTGTTGGCATTTTGAGAGAGACAGGGAAAGCACATTGGAGCTTGAATTTTCTTTGTGTGTGGTGAGATAGGGATCTACCTCTTCAAGTTCCAGGCCTGCTGCCAGGCTCCGGGCCAAACTATTATTTATTACTGGTACCTTTCCTGCTGCCTGCTCAGGTAAGGTTTCTGGGAGTGGTGCAATAGGGATCTACCCCTTCAGGTTTCAGGGCTGCTGCCAGGCTCTGGGGCCAAGCTACTATTTATTATTGGTACATTTCCTGCTGCCTGCTCAGGTAGGGTTTCTGGGAGTGGTGTGGTAGGGATCTTGATGGCTGGAGGAGAGCCCGCTGGCCCACATGAACCATGAACATGTTCATGAACAGGTAATGTTTGTCAATGTTTGTTGTTCGTTGTTCATGGATGGTAATGAACAACAAACACCATGTTCATTTTTTTTCTGTTCCTGTCCATGTCTATTCGTAAGTCACAGCTCACTTCTTCAGATACAGCTAGAATGTGATTCCATCTGTCCTTATATCTTGGAGAGGGGAGTGATTTCAGATGCCGAATGACAAAAGCTAGTAAATGACAATCCAATCACACCTCCTATTGTCATTCACCAGCTTTTGTCATTGGGCATCTGAAATCACTCCACTCTCCAAGATATAAGGACAGATGGAATCGCATTCTGTTCTCTCCTATCTCTCAAAGGTGCCTGAAAATATAGGAAGTTGATGTTTCAAAAATATAGAACCCCACTGTGGCCACTTCAACAAGGAGTAGGTTGCACAATAGTTTGGAAATGGCAGGCAGAAATAATGAATTAAATCCATGTGGGTCTTAGGAGCAACTCCGGGAATTATTTAAATAGAAATGCAAATCACCAGATCCCAATACTGCAGGCATTAGAATAGTACTGTAACAGCTTTCACTAAATGTACATAAATATGGCTTGAGAACATGTATTTTTATAATGTGTAATAATAGATGTTCCTATGATTAAAATGCTCAGAGCTGTTTTCTGCCTCAAGGCATATTTTTCTGCAGACATGTTTTAAAAGCCTGGCTTCCAATTTTCCTGTCTTATTAGTAATGAAAGGAACATAAACCTTCAATTTTTAAACCATGCAGAACTATTGTGAGATGTCACATGAAGGATGATGGTATATTTTAAGAAAGCAGCTGGCAAAATATATTGCCCATAATTCAGGACTTCTTCTGTGCACTGGGGCTTCTTAACTTTTGCCTGTAATGGCAAATAAAGCTTCATCATGAGTGTGAAAGGGTCTGCTTGTATACCCCAGAGCAAACTCCTGAAGTGTGGCTTGGCAATGAAGTCCCATTCCATTAAAAGAAACGAATGGCAGTTATGTCAATGGAATGCCATTTCTTTATATCATTGTCCACAGTTTGCCCGTACTGAGCTCCAGAAGAACTCTACTTTTATTTCAATGAAAAGGGGAGCTCTGCATGCCAACTGGAACCCCTGCACAGA
Source organism: Eublepharis macularius (assembly GCF_028583425.1). Classification (NCBI taxonomy): domain Eukaryota; kingdom Metazoa; phylum Chordata; class Lepidosauria; order Squamata; family Eublepharidae; genus Eublepharis; species Eublepharis macularius. Next base: position 36,172,805 of record NC_072794.1, read on the forward strand.
GCTGCCCTATGATTCAGGTGAATGGAAAAGCCTTTTGCACATAGTCAGTGGCAGCACTGCCTCTAAAACACCCTCCTTGAAGCTTATGTAGTGCCTTCCCTGCTGTCTTTATGGCAGGTCTTAATTGAATTTTTATCCTACTTGATCTAGCATATTTTTGGCCTGTTGATTCAGATGTGTTTATGACCTGCTTTATTTAAGGTTATTTAATACTGCTTTGGCATTTATGACATCTTTGGGGTTGTTTTATTGCTGGAAATGTTTTCACTTTTTTAAAAGAATGTTGGCCATCTTGAGCAGGTTTCTGGAGAAGCAGCATAAAAATTCTGCAAATACCTAAATAAATATCTCTAGTAATATTAGTAGAAAACAATACCTCTGCCAGAGATCCTGAAGAATTGCTGTTAGTCAGAGGAGACCATTCTATGCTCAATGGATCAAAGGTCTGATGCAACAGAAAGCAAGAGTGTGCTCCAGAATTCTCATGCATGGAAAGAACTATAGAATCAAGTATATCATGCATGGTTTTGATCATTTTGTGATCACAGCTTTGTTAACATCCTGAATAAGTGTATCTGATGTTTGTCCTGTTTAGGGTTACTATTCCCCCAGTAGGGGTGGGGGATGCCCTGCTCCCAGCTTCTGCTCCCCCCCTCCACTTCTCACTGGCTAGCAGGGAAAAGGGCATGGAAATGGTCCAAAAAAAGCCTGAAACATGCTCCGGAACATTCCAGAACATGCAAATGCGGGGTTGTGCCAGGGGCCAATCTGAAAAATAATCAGCCTCAAATGCTAGATTTTTACCAAATTGGCCCACGGTGCAACCCATCACACCTGGAATGATGTTGCACATGAGAGGGGTGTGCATTATGAAATTCCTGAGCTTAAGATATACATAGAAATCATTGGTTCAGAGTGCTACAGTGATTTTCCAGAAAGTTAATCAAAATTTGGGATTCCAGGATTATGACCCCCTGCCCTTTCCTTGAACAATTCATGTTGCTTTTCCTCTTTGGGTGCTGCTACAGCAGGTGCTTGTGTTTGTCTTTGATTCCACTAATTTCCTGGGCAATGGCATTTCTCCATTCCAATCAGATCCTTGCAAGAATAATAATAAAAATGAATAATAACATTTGATTTATATACTGCCCTTCAGGATGACTTAACACCCACTCAGAGCAGTTTACAAAGTATGCTATTATTATCCCCACAACAAAACTCCTAGAAGCTGTGACTGACTCAAGGTCACCCAGCTGGCTTCAAGTGGAGGAGTGGGGAATCAAACCCAGTTCTCCAGATTAGAGTCTCTCCACTCTTAACTACTACACCAAAATGGCTCCAGCCAATCACCTTTGACGACAAGCCCCAGAGAACCACAGTTCTCCTTCCTCTGTCCTTTGTGGTAGAGGAGCCCTTTTTTTCTTTGCAACTATGATGGCTGGAGGCACCTTGTTCTGTGGTCCATAGACCTGGACTTTGTTGCTCAATTTGCTTCAATCTGGGGCGGGGGGGGGGGGTATTTAGTGAACAGGCAGAACTGGCTCCCCTGCAATTTTAATAGCATTTGGTTGAAAAACAGCCAATAAATCCCACCCCACCCCCCATGAGACAAGCCCAAGTGAGGTCTGCAAAGGAAGCTTTCCTCATTTTGTGAAAGGAAAGAAACAATACACAACAAGGAAGTTTGGCAAACACATTGTTTTCAGCAGAAAAGTAAAACAATATTGACATTCCATCAATATTACAACAGGAAAGTGAAATGAATTCAAACAGGTGTTTTTTGTTGTTGTCTTAATGCTTGGACGCTCCTGCAGGGCTGCTGCTTGTTCACCATTTTAGAAATCAGCATAAAGATGTGCCCCCATTCACATGCAGAGAGGCATCTACTGTTCAATATGCTTGAAACTTATGGTGTCATTAGATTTTAATTGCAACAATACATCATATAAAAACAGGAGGAAATCATCATCCAGAATAGAGGGCAAAATGAGATGTGAGGGTGGTAAATGTGTATGTTTCATCCCAGATCTGCCACAAGAATGTAGACAGTGCAATTTTTTAAGACCTGCTGGCAGTAGCTCTCCAAGGTCTGAGACAGAATGTCCCAGCTCTGCTTTCCACCCGAAATGCCCACTACCATAACATGGTCTAACCCAACATCCTGAGATTCTTTAAGAAGAGATGTCAGGAATGAATCTGGAAGGGAGGGACTGTCAGAAGGCAAATGATAAGGTAAGGAAAGATTCCTCACTGCACTCATCTCTGTGTCCCTGGGGCTCCTCACATTAGAGCTACATCTCCTTATTTTCTACAGTGTTACAACAGTTCTGAATGTATTCAGCCACAGTTGTGCCTAGTTGGTCCCTGAGATGGAAATCTATAATCAAGGATGAGGTATGGAAACTACATACTCACTGCTCTTTCGTAGGGCATGTATAACACGTAGACAGCTTAGTGCTTTCCCCTTCCCTTCCTTCCTCCAAGAAGCTTAGGGCACCATGCATGAGATTCACACTCTTTCCCCCCTCATCTTCTCAGTGCCTACCAATATAACAAGCAGTGAAGAAAATACTTCGGATTTTTAAGTTGTTAGCATGCATTTCTGCAATATCTGGATTCTGAAATCACTGGCAAAGTGCGCTCAGGTATTTTCCAACACAAGAGTTCTCATTATTTGCGAAGTGTGAAAACCACATGGAAGGAAAAAAAGATCCTTGGGTGTGCATCTCTGCAATTCAGAAATCACTGTAACAGCACACACTCATCCTCAGTAAAGTTCTCTAATGAGAACAAAGTGAATTCTTGAATGTCATATTAAAGCATATATCATGAGAATCCACCTATATCAATCACAAGAAGTAACCAATATCACATTACAGAACATTACTGAAGACATGAGTGATTTTTTTTGCTCTTCCCGATGGTCACTAAATGACAAAAATACATGCCCATGAAATTGCAAACAACAACAACAGATTTCCCCCCTTTGGTATTCCCATTCTCTGAAGACACCAGGGAAATTACTTTTGAAATTTTAGTCCGTGAAGATTCATTGCATTCAAAAGGAGATTATCAGACTGAAACCCAAAGAATGGCCAGAGAACAGAACAGAGTTGGGACACAATGGGGAGGGGCTGTGTTCAACCCTACTCAGAACAGACTCTACATGTGAACAGATTGTATGCACATTGCTCATCACATGATCAGAAAGCCTAAATTTTATAGGATTTTTACCACGTGTACATATAAAACCTATGTACATGTAACATATATGTATGCATTGTGATTCCTGAATGAATACAAGGTGTCAGAGACAGTCTAGGGTATACAATCCTGCTCCCTCCTCTGTTCATTCATTTTATGGGCATTTGTTGCATGAAGAAAGCTGGAACAATTTTAATATAACTCAAAATCTAGGGTGGGAGATCAAGAAATTATTATTATCTTCAAGAAATCTACTAGGGACTTCATTAAAAATGTATCTCGTATTGAAAGACATTAAAGCAAAGAACTGTAAATGTAAGAGCAACTTAGAAAAGATGTATGCAAACACCAGCATCAGAATTCAGTAAAGTTATATTTGAAAAGTAAAGCTATAGTAGTCATTGGATACCTCATTGAAATACAATTTTGATAAAATTTTAGGCCAAAGGCAACCAGAACTATAACACACCACCCAGAATTATGAATATGAAAACATATCAGACTGTCAGTTGTTGCCATTGCAATATGGTGTGGGCAAACTCTTCACATATGTGATGGAGTTGCAAGTATGCTGTTCCATATTGGAAAAAATGTTGTTGGAAAATCTGACTGTTCTGTTGATAATGAAACTCTATTACAATTCATGATTTTTCTGTATAATCTGAAATGAAGTGTTACAATGAAACAGAGTTAAATTACCTGCTATGTTGGATATCTATGATAGGGGAAGCAGGTGTCTCACTATAGCAGGAAACATTCCCCCCCCCCTCTACTCCCTGCTGCTGCCTGTTGCAGCAGAAGGAGAAATGGGGGGGGGGAGTACCAGTGTCACTTTTGGACATGTAACAAGTAGTAACGTCATGCATTGCCATGGTACTCCACAATCCCCCAAATCTTTATGATTTTACCAGAGAGTTGCAGAAGGAATTTGCAAGAGCATTGTAGTGGTGTGAAGTCACTTGTTACACAACCAGAAGTGGCATCACAATTTCATGCAGCCCTTAGCCCACTCCTAAAATCAGACATCCTAATGAGATTTTTGACCCTACAAAGCAGCTATGGAGAGTCGAATTTATATCAAAGTTACAGGGCTGAGCAGGAGGAAGTTTAACTCACTCAGTAAGATAACTTGCAAGTTGCAACTTCAGGTCAGTGAAAGCTAGTTGCTTGATAAGAATCCAGGAACTTGGAGTTGGTGTCAGCATGAATTGCTGCCAAATTGCTCAAGTAAACAGGTTAATCATATTATGACCATTTTTTTTTAAGTTGCTACATATTTTATTGCTTACGTAGCTAATAGTTATGTAAAACTATTTGCTTGTATGGTTTTCTGGGATCGCTATATGTCTGCCAGAAATGGCTCCAGTTTGTTTGTCTTTATCTTGTTCTCAGAGATGGTTTTTTAATTAAATCGATCATGTTTGTAACATCAAAAACATGGGGGAACCAGAAACACACAGTTTCCCTCTGCAGAAGTTTTGCAGAGTTTTAACCACTAAAATTCTGACGTATATTGTGGCAACTCAGGCTTTTGAAGTTCACTACACTCCTGCAAAAGGGGTGGTGGCAATGCTAACTGTGCTCTCATTGAAGCTGTATTGGGTTTTGGAGCTGTAGAGCACTGCGACTCCTTGGGGGTACCACATGATCGGAATCCCTACACTGATGCAACAAGAGAATGATTAAGATACAACCCTTATTCTGCACCCAAGTTGTTGGGGATGTTTACTGGGCATCTAGTACAATTCAGACAGTAGTATTTTACCCTCACTTCCTATCTCAGTGGCTCTGGAATGCAGCAATGGGCCCTTGTTTTATATACATACATGCCATCAAGTCACAACTGACTTATGGCGACCCCAGCAGGGGGCTTTCAAGGCAAATGAGAAGCAGAGGTGGTTTGCCATAGCTCTCCTCTACAGAGTCCCCTATCCAGGTACTGACTCTGCTTGGCTTCTGAGATCTGATAAGAAGGGGCTATACTATACCACCTTCCCTCTTGCCCGTTTCAACCCCCACCGCAATTCAGACATATTGGAATGCACAGCACTAGCAAGATCCAGGGACATGGAGAGGGAGAAAAAAGTCCCCGGAAGATTCTTCCCTCTTTCCCTACCACAACCCTCAGCTGTTCCAACGTCTACTAAAAAGCAGCAGGTTCAGAAATGGTTCTCTACCACTACTGGGTGGCCTTGCTCTTGCTACAATTTCTCCCATCCTTAATCTAAAGTCTCTCTAACTTTGTGCCTAGCTTTGTATTTGTTCTTTTGGAACAGCATTCTTCAGCCTTTGCAGACCCATGAACATTCTTCAAACCACAAGTGGCAAAATGAGCCCCGTAAGCAAGTGGCAGGAAGTCATATGACATCACAGCCTTATGACAGGAATAGGAGAAACCAGAGTTATAACCTGGCTTATGCAGAATGGGACTGTGCATGCACATTGCATTGGAGGACCAACTGGAGAGGGGAAAGAGAGGGAAGACAGGGGAGAGCTTTGGCAAGGCGGATATCTCTGACTTTCCCTGTGATAATGAGAATTCTCTCCATCAAGAAGTGTCCTTGCCTTACTGTTGTTCCTCTCAACATGCATGCAGAAAAAGGCAGGAAGCATTGGCATGCTAGTTCTCTACACATGCACCTGACAAATCTGTGCTTCCCAAACTGGCAAAAACAGGCAGCTCTATTTGGGCATGTGACTCAGCATATAGGGCCCTGTAACACAGTTGAACATGGGTTGAAGTTCACTGTTCTAGAACAAGTGGACCCTGTGGCTGCAATGGACAGCAGGACTCATTCTGACTTTTTGAACACCATTTGGCAATTTTATTAAACCCCAGGGGAAATGTTATTACCTCCATTAGAAGGCCTAAGATTGCAGGCCTTGTGCTGGCACCTGCTGGGAGACTGATGGAGGCAGGACCTAACTTATTGGCATTGTACAAATGCTGTGACACTCCAGGATTTACCATATACTCTATGGTTTAACCAAATTGGTCCCCCATTTCCCCCCACAGTTTTCTGGAGCAAGGGTGGACAATGGAAGGGTGTGAGTGCCCCTCCCTCAGGGGAATGACAACCGTAAAGCCACACAAAGAAACTACAGCCTGCAATGCTGATAACACAGTAACATATCACAGATGTCTTTGATTCATGAGGGACAATATGGTCGAATCCACATTCACCCATTACCCGCATGTTTATCGGATATCTTCCGTTTGCCTCCAATCCGCGATTTTTTCCTCTTCGTTCACATTCCTGCTTCCAATCCATCTTTCTCGCGCGTCCCTCTGGTCACACGGCCGCTCGAAAACCGCTTTTTTGGGCGGGACCTTTTTTCCCGCCCATTTTTTTATTTTTTTGAGCGCACTTTTCCGTTATTTCGATCTTGCCTTATAAAGAAACATCATTGAAGATAATAATGCCTCTCTTTCCCCCACTGACAGCACTGATGGCTCTCTCCCGTTTCTTTTTTTGGAAATTTGGAAGCATGTGGGAAGCTTTCGTGGGCATTTCCTATACAGGACAGTTCAGTGCCTGAATTTTACTGAAGTTTCACTTCCTTGGAGTGTCATTATTTCAATATTTCATAATTTCGATATTACAGTAATATAAAATAAAAAAATAAAAAACAGTTAAAAAGGAAGTTTCACGAGTCCGTTCTGAGGATGGATTCACCCCAAAATGATTTTTCAAACTACCAGATTTGATTCGGAAACAGCATAATCAATAAATCCAATGCTATGAAGTCAAAAACAGTCTTTTGTAGACTACGGAGCACTTGCAAGTTGAATCAGCCAATAGGAACTCTCGGAACAGTCGGAGAGGCAGGAAGGGGGGTGGTTTTTAAAAAAAAACGCGTAAATTGCGCATTGGCCCGTTCACGGCCACCGTGAAACTCCAGTTGAAAACCTGTGACCACATATTCGGGAGAAATGCGAATGAAATGCGTCTGTTTAATGAGGTAATGTGACCGGCACTCGAGATTGCGTGGGGAATGCGGGGAACAGGCGACTTAGAATGAATAATGTGGATTTGACCTATTAAAACAAAGGATTGCAACCTTTACTGGGTCCTGTTAGATGATAACCTTTGACAAATACTATCTGTGGCTTAAAGATATACCTCTCTGCTTTTTTTTTCTATGAAAGATTGTTGGTTAATGTTTGAATAATGTTACATTTTAATATAACTGTAATAGGAAAAAACTTAGCACTTTGAAGCCACAATTTCCACAGGATAAACCAACTAGAAACACCGCTAACCATATTATCTGACAATGGCATAAAAAATATTGCTGAGCTCCACTTCAGAACACCCAAGGGAAGTGTATTTTCTGGGCTTGTGAACAGAGTCTTGAGAACATTTCAAAGAGGGCCACGTGTAGGAGTTTCCTTTATGGTCCAAAGGGGATAGTCTTGACAGCCAATAGGTTGCAAAGGCACACAAAAGTCTCACCGCAAAGTCATTTATTTGCCAACTTTGCTTTCCCGCACAGTGAGTACAAATGTTTGGCAGCCCTATTAAGGAATCGAGAAGGGCACATTTTTCTCGCACCATGTAGACACAACAGAAATTAAAAGGAAATGTAGATGTAATTAATGGGAAAGAAAAGCAATTCTACTGGAAAGCAAAAAGACATGATTTTCGTACTACAGTATAATGCTTCATATAAATGAATTATCAGAATGGAATCTTACAACAGGCAAAGACAGCATGAGGGTTGAATGCCAACAGTTTATTTCAAAGGTCAGTCTACAGCTGGAAATGAACATGTACCCTGCTCTGACTGTACTCATTTCAAGACAACTAAATGTTACATGGATTTCTGGGTAGCTTTTCCTTGTTTTTTTTTTTAAAAAACCTGAAATGCAGCTTCTGTATGCTGCAATCAGAAACAAAGGGTGAGTAGGGAAGAGTGCTGCTTAACCTGCTCCCTGCCTACACACAACAATCCATACAAACCATGCGACAACCCAAGGCTGCTGTGATTGATAGAATGGCTTACAATACTAGAGATGAGCACGAACTGAAATATGAATCAAAATTAAGCACGAACCAGGCCGGTTCGTGGTTTGCGAACCGCGGTTCGTCAGATCCCATTTCTGATTAACCATCATGAACTTTAGGCTGGTTTGTTTGGTTCATTTTTTGGTTCATGACTGCAGACAGCCTGGTGCCAATCAGTTTCCTAGGCAACAGGGGATAGACCTCCTGCAGACCTTCTGCTAACCCGGAAGTGATGATTTTCTGACCTAGATGTGACGTTTTCACGAACCGGTTCGCAAACAAGGGGCAGGTTTGTGAAAGTTCATGGTTCATGAAATTTGATGAACCACGAACCACATGGTTTGGGTTTTTTCCAGTTCATGCCCATCTCTATACAATACCCCCCGCCAAAAAGCCAGAAGCATATCCTATTCCCTAGCAGGAATTATTGTTGCAGTCTCAGTGGCCATTGCATGAATATTATGGTTAAGGATGGTACTGTTCCATCCTCCTTTCTCTGACTGTCCACATGTAAGCATTCCAGCTGTTGGCTTTTAACTCCTCTCTTTTTTGAATTTCTTTTTTTTCCTCCTGTTTTGCTCTCCAATATGCCTTCAAATGCATATGGTACTTTACTATTTGATAAACAATTCATATGAATTTGGCTGAACCAATACTGCAGTCTTACACTGCACTCCAAGATTGTGTGTGTGTGTGTGTGTGTGCACATGCATGTGGCGAGGGGAGGAAAGTGGCTTGTTTGAAGTAAGGGAGATGGGAGGCACAGAACACTGGTTACTGAGATCAGCTGCTGATGTATCGTATCGAGAGAGTCAAAGACTGTTCAGTACTTCAATATATTACTAACACATATTAAATTATTATTTAGTGGGCAGCAAAATGAGAGGAATCGGGTGGGGAGAAAAGTCCATTCCAACATGTCACACCAATCTGAGTGGACAGATCAAAACTGGTGAGAAATTCAGCAGAAGAAAATTTCATGATTATTACTAGCTGTGGTTTCCTAGTTCTAGCTATGTTTTTAATTCATTTGCCTGCAATGTCACATGGAAAGGGGGGGAAGGGGAAATTTTTATGTTGTAGTTTTAGATGGGCAGCTGTGTTGGTCTGCAGTCAAAGAGCAAGATCTGGGTCCAATAGCACCTTGAAAACCAACTAGATTTCCAAAGTATGAGCTTTTGACTCTCAGTCAAAGTTGGTCTTTAAGGTGTTATAATGGACTTGTATATTTAATATTGAGTGGACACATTGTATACAGTTCACTAATGGGACTTCTCTCTATCACGGGCACGGGTCCTGACTGGTATACCTTACCAGTCACACATCACACCTGTCCTGCGCCAGCTGCACTGGCTTCCAGTTGAATTCCGAATCAGGTTCAAAGTGTTGGTTCTTACCTTTAAAGCCCTGAGTGGGTTGGGACCGGCATATCTTCGGGACCGCCTCTCCCTGTACGTTCCCCGGAGATCGCTCCGATCAGCGAATAAATATTTACTTGTGGTCCCCGGCCCTAAGGAAGCCCGCCTCGCTTCAACCAGGGCCAGGGCTTTTTCAGTCCTGGCCCCAGCCTGGTGGAACGCTCTGTCAATGGAAACCCGGGCCCAGCGGGACATATTATCGTTCCGCCGGGCCTGTAAGACAGAGCTGTTCCGCCAGGCGTTTGGTGATTGAAGGGGGCGGTGCCATGTCGGCCTCCCACCTTTGGGGTGGGGAAGGTTCTCCCCACCACTGCACCTTGTTAATTTGTTTTATTATTTGTATATTGATTTTAGTTTTGTTTTTATCAATTTTAACTGTTCACCGCCCAGAGCCCCTGGGATGGGCGGTATATAAATTGAATAAATAAATAAATAAAATAAATCATTTCTTTGTTTAGCCAGGCAGCCTATTTCTTGGCCCAGTGCAAAGAGCTACCTGGCAGAAGATAAAGGCCAGAAGGGGCCACTTTTCACCCACAACACATGGTGCCAACTGATGTCGGTCCTCTAGGCACCTGATTTGGGCTATTACAAAACACAAAACAGGACTTCTCAGGGCACAATAATCTGCAGTGTTACCACATGGGAATGTTTATGGACAATTCACACTGGCTGCTTCCACACACATTGGATAATGCACTTTCTTTAGTGATCATTTGGAACTAGATTTTCATGTGTGAAACCAAAAATCCACTTCCAAAGGATTGCTAAAGTGCATTGAAAGTGCATTATTCGACATGTGTGGAAATGGCTAATGTACAGAGACTTTATGACTGCCACAAAGACTGATCACATATGTGCTGGGAATGCTTTACTTCCCAGACAGGCATGGATCTGATTTTGGTTGGGCCTATAGCATATGTGAAGAAAGGATTTCAGCAGCCCCTCCCCCATGTGAGTATCATTTCCCTTACCAGAAATGGACTTAGGAAGCTATTTGCCCCATTGGGGACACTTATGTGTAAGTAACTATCATTAAATGGCTCTCCAGGACCATTTCAGATCAGAAAAACCAAGGGGGATGTTGAAGCCCCTTCTCCCTGCACATTATGGTCTTTATCAGATTTGCTCCATGCACCTGGGAAGCATGGAATTCCCAGTGCATATGTGATGTTAAGTTGTCATGGCAGCCACAAGGAGTATTATGTGAATATGAAGGGAAAAGCTACCTCCTGGTGATTCCTATATTTTATAAAAAGCACTTCAAGTAGAGAAAGCAAGTTATGGGAAATAAATTCAAGAGACTATGTAGATCTGTCTCGGCACTTATTTTTGGTCGCAGGGGGATTTTCCATATATCTCCGGAATGAAAGCATAGTGCACATCCATAAAACAGAGGAGAAAGCCCTCCTAAGAGGTTTTTACACAACACTATTTGAATGGGTGTTTTGTCAGTCACCTTTTCAAAGGGCCTTCAGTCTCTAAGCTTTAAGATTTCCACTACTATACCATGGGGCTTATGATCTTGGTAAATGCTCAAAACTGGTTGTGCTGAAGGCAGATGAGCTTTTAGAGCTTGAAGCTTGTATGGTTCGCGGCAGGAACTGATAGATTGGCAGCGCTTCCAGAAATTCCAGAACTATGGGCAGTTGTTAAGGCACATGCCATCTCTCACCTGGATTTGCCAAAGCTAATGAGATGACGTGACGTAACGCAGTACAGCAGAACTGTGGATATATTCCAATTAAAATACACATGCTGCAAGGCTGCCCCAGCATGAAGGTATTTTGATTCATTAAAACTCCTATAAAATCGTGTCCTTTCTCTCCTTTTAGTGCTGTTCAATAGTCACATGATGATAGCAGTACACACAACAGAGGCGCTATTTTACTCAGAGCTACAACCAATTCAAAATAGACTGCTCCTGATGTGGCAGATCCCTGTACTGTACCTGACAAGAATATTTTTATCAGCACTTTGCAAAAATTCTGTTAAGTTTTATACAATTGAACTGTCTGTCAGTGTGCAGGAAGGAGAGAGGCATTTGGGGAGAGAGGTGTGCACTTCTCTTCAGTGAGATTTTGATCTATCTGCTGTTTTCTGGAGGGAAAAAAGTTTTGATGGGGCTTAATGTATTGTTATCTTAAATGACAAAAGGAAGCTATATCTGGAAAGGACCTTTACAGAACTGATGCTGCAGTGAGATGTTATAGAACTCATGTAGCTGTAAAGAGTGACTGCCATTTTCTTAATATACAGCTGAAGCTTCTCTCACAGAAATGAATTAAAGAAATTTGTCATATGAATAAAAGGTGTTTGACAAGATTTGTCTGGTGGGAAGGCTACAAAATCACAGGAATTATCTTTAATATAATCACCCACCAAGGGAGAAACCAGTTTTGTTCAATTGTCACTTTTTGTTGGTGCCTGGGTGGGTAATTCTGAGCATTAATTATCTTTCCCGCTATATAATTCCTATTCTTTCTCTTCACTGGATTGTTTTTCCCTCCCAGCCTATTACCAAATGGATGGTGTCTCTCTCCCCCACCCCATATGCCCCGTTTATTCCAAATTCTATGCACGAGGGCAGTGCTTTTCAGAGCAGCATGTGAGAATTTAGGTATGCTGTTTCCATTAATGCTAATGGGAGGCGTGTGGCTAAAGATATCTGCACTCTCTTGAATATTTCTGTCTACCTGTGGTCTCAGTCACAGGAGGAATCATATATTCCACAATCACCTGAAAGGCTTGTTAGCTGGAAATTCTTCTCAGAACCAACTGCTACTGCCTTGGGGGTAGGAGGGAAATTGGACAATTTCAACTATAGTAACTATCTAAATGTGTTCAGTATGAACAACAATACAAAAAAGGGGAGGCACTGTTTGATCAGACCAAGGGAAGACTGCCACAAGTCTAGAGGAACAAAATTATATTTACATCATTTACACCCTGTATTTAGCTCCAATGGGGACCAAACAGCTTACATCATTCTCCTCTGCTTTCTTTTATCCTAAGAACAACCTTGTGAGGCAGGTTAGGCTGACAAGGTATGATTGCCCAAGGACATCCAGCAATCTTCCAGGGCAGAATGAGGATTTGAACCTGTGTCTCCCAGATCCTAGTCCAACACTCTAACCACTACACCATTCTGGATCTCAGGGATTCCTAGGCCAGGTGAGTCATATGATTCATTTTTATATCACATTTGGGTAGGGTCTGAATGGTGTTATAGGGAACCTAGAGGGGATCTCTCCAAAAACTGATCATGCAAACAAAAGAGAGTATCACAACAAGAAGTTAATAGAAAATCTAGATTGTGAAAACTGTGCAACCAAAGTAAATGAGATGTAAACTATTAATAAATAAAGTTTTTAAAAATGCATGGTGTAGAATCCATTCTTATTTGAATATGTGTATAGTACCATTTTACATATATTAGAGATCATATATTTACACAGAGTTAATCATTGAAGCAAATCAGCCTCCAGAGTAGAGATGGGCATGAACAACAATACGAACAAAAAAAAAGCCACGAACAGCCCAATATGCTGTTCGCGAACAAGCTGTTTGTGAGGCCCCATTCTAAATGAACAGGCGGTTGTTGCAAGCCTTGTTCGTTGCTGTTCATTGCTGTTCTTCAAGCTAGGCAGTCTGGCACCTGCAATTAATTCCCTTGGCAACTTAGGCAGGGATTGTCTGAACTCTGTCTGAACTCCTGCTGTTGCCCTGGAAACCTCAATCTAAGCCCAATTTAGCTTGATAGGCAGGTCTTCCTTTCAAGTGTGGAGCTCCAAATTTGTTACAAGGGAACAAAGACCAGGGGGGAGGGGGGCTCCCAGATCTGGCTTTGGAGAGGGAGAGACAGCTGCTGTAGGCATTTTGATAGAGAGAGTGCATTAGAGCTTGAATTTTCTTTGTGTGTGGTGGGATAGGGATCTACCCCTTCAAGTTCCAGGGCTGCTGCTAGGCTCTGGGCCAAGCTGTTATTTATTATTGGTACCTTTCCTGGTGCCTGCTCAGGTAAGGTTTCTGGGAGTGGTGCAGTAGGGATCTTGACTTGGATGATGGCTCGAGGAGAGCCTGCTGGCCCCCACAAACAGCCAACCACGAACATGTTCATGAACAGGGCCATGTCCGTGGTTGTTTGTGAGTCGCTGTTCATGATTGGCAACGAACAACAAACATCATGTTCATTTTTTTCTGTTCGTGCCCATCTCTACTCCAGAGTAGTGCTATCAAATATCCATCTTGAAAAGAGTAATGTGTAACAGTAAAGTGCTAGTGCCTTCCAATTTCATACCTATGCATTCAGTAAATAAATAAATATTGCACCAGCCCACACGCTATAACAAACAGGGGGGCTATAGTAGCGTAACAAGCAATACAGTTTTTAAAGTGACGTTACTCATGTAATTCATTCATAAATATATTCAAAAAGTCCATCCAAAATTTCCAGTGTTGCTGCAGAATCTCATGCTGTTCGTCCTTTTTCTTTGAAGAGGAAAAGTCAGATATGACTAGCTTACAGGTAGTTTGGTGCGTATTTTCCCGTTGCTTGAGCAAAATAAGGACGCTTTTCTAAGAGTTTCAGCAGTCATTGATATTATTGTGACTACTTTGAGAAAGATTGTGAAACGGGGAAATACGCATCAGACTACCTGTAAGGAAGCACTATTGAATAACATGGGACTTACATCTGAGTAGACATGTTTAGGATTGCTTCCAGAGTCCTTCAGGGCTCTCTTTTTCTGAGTCAAATGGCAAACATGTTCCTATTCCACCCTTTCAAAAACAATCCTGCCTGCCCCCATAGTTAAAGGAAAACTAATAGAAAAAACAAAGGTCTGTTTGGGTGACAGGGGTGGGGGGAGAATTCAGCCAATCATTCTGCCTGCCTGCACTTGGGTGATGAAGAAGCTTGTCAGCAAGAATCCCCATTTTGCAGCTGAACAATGAGGATCAAAATGAAGGGTTTGGATTTGCCCTTCATTGTGGAAACCAAACTACAAAGCACAAGGAAACATAAAAGCAACACCAACAACAAAATGCAAAGATAATAAATTATTAGCACTAAAGAAACAGAAAAAAGTGAACATGAAGTAGGATTGTTTTTAATGTAACTGCACTGCACTGGTTGGAGCATTCTCCTGCTTGGGAGCACTCTACTGACACTCTCCTGCCTGCTGCCACTCGCTTTCTATGGGTCCATTGTTGCATGTGTGTTGTCGTGCCTGAGGAAAAACTAAGTAGATCAATGGTTTGGACTAGGAGGGGGATAAATGGTTGATGCAGTTTTTGATTAAGTGCAAAAACAGCTGCCCCAGAGCCTTGTTTCCCCACCACCTTGAAAAGAATAGTGTTCATCTGCTCATGTGCAGTCAATGCCTGCCTTGCACATGCACAACAGGCCAAAACTTATGAAAACAGAAAAAAACCAAACAGATCTGATCTGAACTGAACTGAACTGGCATTAGCCCACTTGGAACAAACTTGTAAAGGAATAAAATTACTGCAGAACCCTGGGAACTGAAACAGAAATTTTCCCAATGCACACCCCTAGCGCATACACATTTTAAAAAATGCATCTAGTCAGTTTAAGTGGGCCTAGATGAACATCCCAATAAAAATATAAGTATGTATATATGGAAGACTGCATTTTCACATGAATCTCCTTAGCTTAGCTGGGGTTACCATCATCCCAAACCTCTTTCAAACACTGGCTGCTGTACAGAAGGAAGCAAAAAGAGCAAGGCAGAGTCCAATCTATCATGACACAGAACAAAGCAGTCAAGTTTGGTGTTAAAGGTTTTTAAATATATTATTATATTTTCTTCAATAAAAGGAGTTTGCTATTTATGTTTCTGTACCTAAAGCACCAAAATATCTTGGAGAGGTCCTGTACAATTTGTGAATGCATTCTCTTTACTTAATAATAGCAACATTAAATGGTGACTTGTATTTGCCATCACATATCAGACAGAATCAATAGAATTTTCATATCACCTGAATCACAATGCCTGTGTCAAAGCACGTAGAATGTTGAAGTGATAAAACAGGCAAAACCACTTCAGACTAAAGCTGATTTTTATACTGAACACTAAATTAGAAATCTGAATACTAAATTAAAAAGTCTCCAGAAATGGAGCAAGAAAAAAGGTTTGTCTAGAACCTTGCTTAATGATATGCCACTTTCTATTTTCAGGAAATTTATACAAACACATACACACATTTGAAAGTAATACTCCACACCTGTAGTTTGAAGTGGTACAGTCCACTCTGGTATCCCAGCATTTCACCACTCCCAGCCTATCTTGGGATGCCAGCATCCCAGTGTTTTGCCTGTTAACACTTTTAGGTGCTGGAGAGAGGAAAGTAGAACACATGCTGGGACCAACTGAGGATGATACAGATTTTACAAAAACTCTATGGCAAAACCACAGAGGGATTTTTTTTTTTGGTGAATTTTACCATTTCTAATGGCAGGATTTGAGCCCAGTGGAATCCTAGAGACCAACAAGATTTTCACAGTGTAAACTCTCAAGAATCAAAGCTCCTTTCTTCAGACACAACATGTAGTGATGTCAGTTCCACTTTTTACCAGAAATGATGTCAATGCAGTGGTGTGACACCAGGCCCCACCAGCATGCCAGGGTCTGCCCCCAATTTCTCCCGATGGCTTCTGGCTATGGCCTGACAACCCTCTCTCCTATCTCATTCAGCTGCATGCATAGGCCTCTCTGCAAAATTTCAGCTCAAAGTCATGACTAGACATGGACACGAATCGAAACACAAAGCAAGTTTCATGACGAATTGGGCTGTTTCATGTGTCACAAAACCGCGTTTTGTGAAGCCATGGTTTTCACAAAATTCATTACTTTTTGGCCTGTTTCATTAGATTTGTGAATGGTTCATAATTTCAGACAGGCTGGCATTGATTCCCTAGGCAACAATGGACCCAGACCTTTTGTTGCCACTGGAAACCCCAATCATAGGCCACTTACTCTTGATAGGCAGCTCTCCTAGCCATCTGGAGAGCTTCCATTCTGCCCTATATAGCAAGAAGCAGGGTGTTAATCCCCTAGACAACCAAGGAGGTGGGCTTTCTGTAGCCATGGGCACACTAATCTCACCCCTCCAAACCCTGTTAGGCAGGTCTGTCAGCCAGCCACAGACCTCCTGTTCTGCTCTATGTCAGGGTTTTTTTATAAAAGGCACCTCTCTCTACCTAGTGCTTTTCAGTCCTAGTAGACAGAAGGAGAGGGAGGACCTGTTGCTGGGATTGGAGTGAGAGAGGCCGTCGTCACACGGGCTTCTAACAGCAGTAGATTAGGAAGCTGAGAAAAAGAGTGTTTATCTAATGTTATTTCGTTATAGTGGAATCAAACACCAATTTTTTTTTTAAAAAAGTGGGAGGAGCTGCTTCTGCACCCATTAGAGAGAACGGAACAGAGTGCTTAGGTGTGGACAGCTGGGAGCGTGAAGAAACATGAGGTGACCCAAAGAAACGTTACTGTGCCAATATCAGCAATGACGCTATATGCTGTAAATTTAACGGAACAGATGCCCGTGTGACGACGGCCAGAGTGTGGATTGGAATTGTGCTTTTGGCTGCTGCTGCTTTAACACAGACTGAAAGAAGCCTCTTATTTCCAGCTCTTGGCCTTGCTGTGGGTGAGAGTGCCTTTTTTCCTACACCCCACCCTACCCTAGTCTCAGACCTTAGCCACTGCCTGGCTCTGGGCCCCAGCTGTGTGTAGCTGGGTGAAGGAGAACCTGCTGAAGTCTCCCTGTGAAGGGGGCCGTTGAAATGCCCCTGGTTCTGACAAATCATGAAACAAATGAATCACTTTGCGAAACGGGTCAATTTTGTGAAAATTCATGGTTTGCGATTTGTGAAACATGACGAAACACAAACCTCTTGTTTCACTTTTTCCCCGTTTCATGCTCATGTCTAGTCATGACATTTTAAGTGATGTGAATGCATGTGTGCCTGGTCCCTTGAAACAGCTAGGATTAAGTCACTCAGCTAACATTACAAGCAGCCACTTGGGTTCCACCCTAGACAGACAGAACTGTCTTTCCAGTAGTTGTTCATACCTCTTTACTTCCTCAAATTGGGACCTATGGTTTTATGCAGTTGTAGAGGACTCTTCTTAAAAATAATAGTAACATTTAATTTATTCTTTGATTTCAACTAAAGTTGAAGCCAAGAACCTTACAAATATCTATGGTTCTGAAGCACTACATGCACCCTTCTGATCGGAAGTCTTGAAGATTATACTGGCATAGGGATACCAACCTCCAGGTGGGTTCTAGGTATTTCCCGAAATTACAACTGATCTCCAGACATCAAAGATCTATTCCGTGGATAAAATGGCTGCCTTGGAGGGTGGACTCTAGAAACCCTATACTAGCACCACTCCCCTCACAACTGTTGGTCACATAAGCATATTTGTTTATTTTATTTGATTTGTATTCTGCCTTCCCTGCACTAGCAGGCTCAGGGCGGATTCCAATTTATAGAATAATATAAAATACAATATCTTTAAAACCAATAAAACATCTTAAATATTTAAAAAAGAACACACAACAAGCAATACAGCAGCAGGTTTTGAAAAACATATGGCAGCAGATTTCACCAGCAACCCCACCCAACCACCTCCAGAAATATATGACAAATGCTAGGTGGTACATATCCCTTTGTAAGGGCACAGATTTCTCTAGGTGGCCAGCAGGGAGTCCCAGAGCATCAACCATATGCCTGGCGGAACAGCTCTGTCTTACTGGCCCGGCGGAACGATAGCAAATCCAGCCGGACCCTGATTCTTTAGACAGAGCGTTCTACCAGGTTGGAGCCAGGACCAAAAAGGCGCTGGCTCTGGTCAATGCTAAACGGGCCCCCCTGGGGCCAGGGACCAGTAGCAGCTGTTTATCATTGGATCGAAGTGTCCTTCGGGGCTCATACGGGGAGAGACAGTCCTGTAGATATGCCAGTCCCAGTCCGCATAGGGCTTTATAGATTATTACCAAAACTTTGAATCTTATCCAGTACTCCACTGGTAACCAATGCAGCTGGCGCAATACCGGTGTTATATGTGCAGTGCAAGGCACTCCAGTGATGACCTGCACTGCTGCATTTTGGACCAGTTGTAACTGCCAGATCAGGTTCAGGGGAAGCCCTGCATAGAGCATGTTACAGTAGTCTAACCTAGAGGTGACCATCACTTGGACCACTGTAGTTATGTCGCGAGTTGAGAGATAGAGGCGAGTTGCCTGATCTGTCGAAGATGGAAAAACGACCTGGCAACCGCCATGATCTGGGCCTCCATTTTCAAGAAGGCATCCAGAATCACTCCCAGTCTCCTAACTCTTGGGGCCAGTGTAAGCACCGCCCCATCGAGTACAGGGAGCCAGAGTCCCGAATCCACATTCCCGAAACTCAAGTACAGGATCTTCATCTTTGAGGGGTTTAACTTCAGCCAACTCTGCCACAGCCATCCAGCTATGGCTTCAAAAGCATGCTCCAAGGCATCTGGGGCCGATCCAGGCCGGCTGTCCATCAGCACATATAGCTGGGTGTCATCTGCATACTGATGACACCCAAGCCCAAAACTTTGCACCATCTTTAAGATGGATGCTACATTGGACAGAAATACAACTCTCTGATCCAAATTTTCCCCCTTGTTCAAGTTGTTCAAGAGGGACCATGGCAGAGACTCTTACTTGACCAAAATCACTGTTTCTAATCTTAGAATGGCTTTATTTTCTCTGAGATTTCAAACTATGCCCTCAGCCATTCTAGACAGTGGGGGTGGAGCCTGGGGTGGGAGGGAAGGGGCTTCAGCATGGTATAAAGCCGCAGAGTCTTCAAAGCAGCCACTTTCTCCAGGGGGGCTTATCTCTGTAGTCTGGTGATCAGTTGTAATTCCAGGCAATGTCTGGGCACCACTGGGTGGTTGGAAACCTTATTCAGCAGATATAAGTGAAGCAAATGAGATTTTGGGCTGTATCAACAGAAGCATAGCGTCTGGATCATGCAATGTGATGGTATCTCTCTACTCTGCTCTGGTTAGACCTCACCTAGAACACTGTGTTCAGTTTTAAGCACTACAATTTCAGAAGGATATAGACAAGCTGGAATGTGTCCAGAGGAGGGCAACAAAAATGGTGAAGGGTCTGGAGACTAAGTCCTATGAGGAAAGCTTGAAGGAGTGAGGTATGTTTAGCTTGGAGAGGAGACAACTGAGAGGTGATATGATAACCATCTTCAAGTACTTGAAGGGCTGCCACATAAAGAATGGCACAGAGTTGTTTTCTGCTGCCCTAGAAGGTCAGACCAGAGCCAATGAGTTGAAATGAAATCAAAAAAGGTTTCAGCGAAACATTAGGAAGAACGTCCTGACAGTTAAAGCAGTCCTTCAGTGGAACAGGCTTCCTTGGGGGGGGGGGGGCTCTCCTTCTTTGGAAGTTTTTAAGCAGAAGCTAGATTTACTTATTTATTTATTTTCTTCAATTTATAGTCTGCCCTCCCCACATAGGTGGGCTCAGGGTGGATCACAACAGACTTAAAATACACCACACAACTAATCAACATCACCATTAAAATATATACTACAGCTATATAAATACAAATGTAAAACAGAAAACATGGCAGCACGTGTTTCTGATTCTATGCTGATTCTATGAACCTAGGTAGATCATGAGAGGGAGGGCAGGAAGGGTTATATCAGTACTTAGTTCTTGCGGTCCCTACTTACATGCCTAGGGTAAGGCCAATCACAACCTTGGGGTCAGGTAGCAATTTTTCCCCAAGCCAGTTTGGCTAGGGATCCTGATGGTGCTTTGCCATCTTCAGAGCTTGCAGTAAGAGTCACTGGGGTTCAGGGGGGTGGGAGTGGTTTACTGAATTTCCTGCATTGTGCAGAGGGTTGGACTAGATGACCCTAGAGGAACCTTCCAACCCTGTAATTCTATGATCTGCACAAATGGATGCAGAAGGGAAAACATTATGAACGGTTTGTGAAAGGTTATGAAATTCAAGTAGCATACTTTGTAACATTTCAGTGCAAAATTCAAAATGCAAGATAAGCATAATGAATGTTCACAAACAGCTGTAACCGTGTCCATTTAAAACCATATTGACATAATTAAATTTTCCATTAAATTCTATTTCAGCAATTACCTATGCTATGACAAATCTCTTAGCCTTTGAAGCAACACAAAACCCCTTTTTGTTTATAAGGAAGGAGAGCAATTGTAACACCCATTGAAATACTTCCTCCCATGGAGTTACAATCCCTTGCAATGAATTAATAAGTAGTATATATTTCATGGTAAGGCATTTTTAAAAAAAATTCCAGGAAATTTTAGGCTGTTTTCAATGAACCATACCGTGCTCTTTAAAAAAGTAAAATACCAGGGGAGGCAAATTTTTACCTTGCTTGAGGTGAAGAATAGTGTAATCTTATGCAGTTACTCCAGTCTACATATGCCAAAATAACAGACAGAAGCAACTCTTAATAGAATTGCATTGAAAATATCTCGAGTAAGTCCTGAGAACAGAATCCAGTCATGCACTCTAGAGAAATGGACTATCCTGGAAAACGAAAGGAGAAGTTTTGTGGGGTGTTCTCAGCTGGCAACCATTTGGAAATTAGGAAGGGAAAAAAAGGATAACTGTTATATAACTGTCTAGTCACTTCCGGGAGTAACATTGTTGCACCTTTTGGGAGCGTGGTGCCGCGCATGTTCCAGGGGTAACTGCCAGTGACGGACAACCTCAATGGGCTTGCCACCTCCCGCCAATCACTGGAAGATAGGCAGGCACCCGGGAGTTTGCATGCCACCAGCAGGCACCTGAGAACCCTATACTTACACGAATCCAAGACAACAACAATAATAGATTTATGGCTGCCAGCTCTAGGCTTGGAAATTCCTATACATTTTGGGGGGGGAGTGGACCCTGGGAGTGTGGGTTTGGGGGAGGGGTGGGACCTTAGCAAGGGATATAATACCATAAAGAGCATCCTCCAAAGCAGCCATTTTCTCCAGGGGAACTGATCTCAGTACTCTAGAAATCAGTTGTAATACCAGGAGATCTCCAAGCCCCAACCAGAGGTAGACAACCTTAAATAGAATTGTGGTGGCAGTAGTATTCTCCACTATTCTTTCTCCTCATATTTTAAATCTCTAGATAACCTGGTCTTATTTACAGTGTGGAACTGATATATTAGGAATCTTCAGCTGTTCCCTTTTTATTGCAAAATTTTGCACAACACATTCTGCATGGACAGTTTACCACAGCTTTCAATTCCTTTGGTTCATTTGACATTTCCACTACCACTGAATTACTACTGCATGTGTGTGCATTCATGAACAGCTGCAAAAAATGTCATCATTTATAACCAGATTTTTTTTTGTATGTGACATTTTACCCATACATAAGAAGCTCAGGGCTGTTTCCACATGGCTTACCTTATTCTGCAAAATAGCGAAATCGCTGTTATCGCGCGAGAAGATGTGATAACAGTCTTCTCGCGAGATTTCACGCGAGATTTCGCTATTTTGCAGAATAAGGTAAGCCATGTGGAAACGGCCCAGGTGAGCATCAGTAAAACACGACACAAAAAGAATCTTGATGTCATCACACACACAATAACTTTGAAATTGTTTTTTTGCCGAGAGAAATTAGACACCGATAATAAAAGGGGAATTAGATGCAAAAAGCTTCAGCAAACTGCAAGCATTCCCTTTTTAGGTTCTCCAAGTTAAATTAGAATCCAGGTGAAGTGTAACCCAGCATCAAATGAAGTTACAGAGCATTATAGGAACAGAATGAATGAGATCTGCTCATGCTGCATCCATGCATTCCATTGAGATTAATAGGATTTATTCCCAAACTTTACCAAGCTTATTCCTAAACCTGGTAAGTATATGTGGTATTTCATTTTATTAATCTCTGCTTTCAAAAGGTGCATGGAGTTTACATTAATAATTTCCCCAAAGACTAGAATTTTTTTTTTAAAATAATGAGTTACATTGCCACACAAATGGCAACTCAAGGTGGCACGGTGCCTTCTCTCATCATGGTGCCTTCCGCCATCACAGAAGTTAATCCTTTTTTACACAATTAATTTATACCTCCTGTCAAGTTTAAATGACTGGGATGAATACTTATTCAACTGCTTCATGTGAGTGACCTTACCTCCCAGGGTTGCTGACAGCAGGAAGTGTGTCCCATATTTCTTGATAAGGTTTTCTGTGATCTGCTGAAGGGTGGGCCGCCGTCCTAGTAGTCTTATGTTTCGGAAAAATTCAGGGGCGAGAGGCAGTGGGGAACCAAGAAAATTCTTTCTCTCAACAGCTAAGTTATTTACTTTCCAGCGGCCAAATTCTCTGGAATGAAAAACAAAACAAAGCCTCATTTAAAAATGCATCATTTAAATGTGTTTTAATTTTCAAAGAGTACCAGCTTGTTGCCTAGTTGCATGGGGAGGTCATTATTTTCTAGAAACTTTGCTTGACATGAATTAGAAACCTAAAATAAGCAACAAGTGAAAATAGGGAATATTTCATACGTAAAAAATGCTGTGTGAAGAAAAACAATCTTCTAGCAAATGAGTTGCTTAAGATTTGGGGGGGGGGGTTATGCTTCTTGACCATCATCCACAAAAGGTTGATTTTCTTTTTCCTGGAATACAGATAATTTTCAGTTCATTCATGAATGCCTTTTGTTTTGCTGTGGTGCAGAAGACAATGAAAATGTTACCTTCACACCATTTTTCCTCAGAGAAAAACTGCAGGCTAACTCTGGGTAAGTATGTTTTTCAAGCTGAAACAACTCTGGCTTTTTCTATTGTAAACAGTTTTAGCAGTGCTTAAAAAAAGCTTCCCCTTTCCAACTATTCCTAGGGGTTTTTGCGAAAATATTACTCATTCACACTCCCTAATTCTCTAGTGTCCCCAATAGCACTTATCGTGCAGACAAATATATAGCATTGCGGCATCATCACATTTTGGAGCATTATCCCAACTGGGTGGCATGTGACTTATAAGAGCAAAAATAAATGATAGCAGAGAACAAGACTGCAAAAAGAAGATTCACAAAATCTAGCCCTGTACATACATTTCAATTACCTGCTTGATCAACATGCACAGAAAGGGAGGAAGTACAAGCACTCTGGCCCACCTCCCTACTTCCACATCATCACCAGCTCATGATCAGTTCCTATGAATGGAGCAAATTACACTTCTAGGCTTGGTCTTCATAATGGAGCAGAATTTTCAATCAAGGGGACAGTTCGTACGAGTGCACCCTTCGTCCACATACAGATGCTATGCTCACAAACCAGTGATCATGCAATGGCTGGGGAGGCAGAGCCAGTGTGTTCAAACCTGCTCTTCTGCTGTATATATTGATCAAATGTGCAATCAAAACATATGTACAGACTTTACATGTTCCGGAGAGATGGGAGATTTGACCAACAAAATTTCTAGTTTTTGTTCCTGCCCAAATCAAAACTGGAGAATAATCAGCACAGATTGGTATATTTTACATTGATTCCATATCTGATGCTCAACTCCCCTTTGAGCCCAGATCATAGCATTTGTTTTAACTGAATGCTTCAGACTCACAAGAAAAAACAATGTTGAATACGAGGGTCAGTATGCATATTCAGAGTCATATAATTTCCCCTTCACACCATTTCCTTTAGCTATATTATAAACTACACCATATCAATTACTGCATTCCCGACGGGGACGTGCACAATCACACTGAGCTGAAACATATGAGCAAAAATCCCAGACGAAACATTTATTGCTGGCAATTATTAACAATAAATGCTATGGGGTGAAAATGTTTTTATTTGCCTTAACTTTTTGTCAGTTGTGTTGAAGATGGCCTTTGCTGTGGTTCACTTACAGTAGAAATTGTTTTACCTCTCTCTTTTATCTGCTGCTTCAGCTTGCATTTTTAACTTGCCGCTGTTTGTCCCCCCCCCATTCAAAATGAAGAGACAGACACAAGGCTTGGGTATAAATCTGGGCCATTTATTGACCAATGTTAAACTTAATAATGGCAAGGGCATCACTAGCGGTACAGGTCAGGTCCAAGGGATCACCCTGGACCTTCTCCCCAACCTGCCTGGGTGAGTCACCCATTGCCCCAGGTGCAAGCCATCCATGTGCATGGCTGTAACCCAGCCGGCCAAGCTAGTGGTTCCCCCCTTAAAGCTCCAAGCACCCCAAACAAGGGAGCCTGAAGGAAGGACTTGTACAGGGGGTCCTACAGGCAGTCTGTCCTCTCAGCTGGCAGCCATAAAGCTTGCCAACTGATCCCTGTCAGACCCCAATTCTCCACCAATGGGGAGGTGCCACCGGGTGCTCACCAGCTTGCTCTGTCTACCCAAATCTAACCTGCCAGAGAACCAGGTAACAGCTCCTCCACTCCAAATATCACTCCCACAGGACAGTATAAGGTAGGTGAAAAATACCTCTTCCCTGAGCCAATTTGGGAAAAGGAGAAAAAAATCCTACCTGGCCCTGGTAACCAGCAACCAGCTAATCCTGTTCTGTCATAGGGTGCGGTGGAAGGGCCGAGCTTTCAAAGCTGACCAGTCCCTGCGGAGGTGGAACTGCCCTTTATAGGGCCAGGCTCCACCTCCCAAAGACTCGGATGCCCAGAAATACAGGCCTGCCTCTACCTCCGTGCGAATAGACAAAAGTGGCCCTCGGCCCAAGTGCGTATCATGTGCAGCTGAGTGTGCCGTCTTTTGCTCACTGCATTTTCATGCTTGCCTATTCACATTCTCATTAATGATTTCATGTCTTTAATGTATTTAACAGTGCCATCCTAAGAATACTTTCCAGAAAATGAGCCCGATTAAGTAGATTTGAGTAGGAACCAAAAGACCTCAGATGGTGAGTACATGGCAGAGAGCCTTTTCAGTGGCAGTCCCAGAACTATGCAACAATCACTCCAGGGAGGGGGCACCTGGCTGCCACACTCTCCAGCTTCAGAAAGCAGCTGAAGATTTATTTTTTTAAATTTATGACAGCTTTTTAATGTGAGTTGGGCGTATTGAGTTTAAACTCTGTATAAACTGTTTTAACAGGGTGATCCTAAAAAGAGTTACTCCAGTTTAAGCCCATTGATTTCAGTGAACTTAGACTGGAGTAACTCTGCTTAGAATTGCATTGTGTTTTTAACTATGTTTTTTCATGTTTACATTCTTTCCATTTTACTTTGTAAGCTGCCTTGAGCACCTTTGGAGGAAAGGTGGCTAATAAATATTTTAAATAAATAAATAGAGAAATAAATGCTCTGTAGGCTAGGCTCTCCAAAGCCAGAAATTGACCACAAGAATAATTCCATCACCCATGTAGAATCACCTGCCATCATCCCTTGCCTTTCCATCTCACTATCTTAAACAGAGATATGATTACCTCTAACTGTTAAAATAATAGGGAAAGTCAGCAAGGAGCATCTACTGATCTGCCAAGACCAAACATTTATTTATTTGTGTTATTTATAGTCTGCCTTTTTCACTGAGACTCAAGGCAGTTAATACAGTGTCAGTCAATACAATCAATGGCTTGTATGTCCAACAAACAATACACTGGAGTATGGATTCAGAAATCTGAAAAACAAAACATAAATAATTTGACAACTGATAGTATGCAGTAGTATACTCGACAGGCCCTGCCCCTTTACCAACACATCTGTCTATCCATTTCTATCCACAGGCCAGACATATTTCTATAGTTTAAAACCCTCAGTTTTGCACGGCCAAAAGAATGGGAGTTTCCCTGGCCTCTTCAGGCAAGCCAATCCATAAGGTAGGGCCATCTTAGAGTTTTGCTTTTGGGTTTTCTTTTGAAAAGGAAAGATGAGGTCTAAACATGAGCAATGGCTAAAACTAGATGGTGTCCTTTTCTATACTTGTTGTAGCTCTCTGCAGTCACAAGCACTCAGGAAGAAATTGATTCTCTCAGGTGTGTGTGTGAAGTCACCCAGCCTCGTCATTTTGCTTTCTAATAATATTAGCAAAGCTCATCCTTAAGTGCAGACAGTTTTTGATTACCACTGAAAATAAATTATTCTAGAGGCTGCATTAAACATAAAGAATGACAGCTCCTGCTCACTGCTCCAAAATATATCAGCAGTTGCAATGAAAGCAAACAAGTCAATTAAGTAGTAATAAGCGCATCTTTTATTCATTTGCTTACCAATTAAGATGCAGCCAAGAGTTATTATGAGAAGGACACGTCGTCCTCAGATTCTAATCAAGAAACCATTCTTGTTTCAAAACATCTGTGGAAGCCTTACTTTTATGAGGCATGTCCACAGTTATGACATTTGCTCCAAAGGAAACTCAGAGTCCCATTCGTCACAAGAAAACATGAGTTTCTGTCCATCTCAATCTCGGTGAACAAGGAATTAACCACAGAACCAGATTTCACACAAAGTGGTGTTTCATACACAATCCAGCCTATAGCTAAGAGGAGATGCTACTTTATACAACATTGGCCATATTGTAGAATTTCCCTGTCATAAGTAGATTTGGACCTTTGTACACACATCTGAATGCTCAAAGGCCTCACAATATATATTGCATTAAGAGTTCGCTGGAGCACAGCACACATGCCCACTAATTTCTCTTCCATGCAAACAGGAATAACTAATATACACAGAAAACAGACTGTGGCATGCACAGTAGGCCCCCCGCCATGAACACACTCCAGAGAGTTCTTCAAATGAGGATTCAGTCCCCTTCATACAAAAACATTTCCTTGGTAGGAACCATGGCTCAATGGAAGTACACATGCCTTGTAGACAGAAACTCCCTTGGTCAGTCCCTGGCATCTCCCCTTACAGCAGCCTGAACAACGGATGTATAAGTAGCGACCAAAGTCTCTCCTTTTGTCTACGTGATAAAGATCCAAATATCACTACGTTTTTTGAGCTCTTTCCTGCAAGTAATCCAGCATAAAATGAAAATTTAAAAACTTTTATAATTAGAGAGGGTCTTGTAATCTCCCCTCCTTTAAATTAGTGTGGTAAGGCTTAAGGCTATGGGCAATAAATCGGTATCATTTAAGGGAATTAAAGGATCAAGGGTAAAGTCCTTGAGAACCTCTGCCAATCATAGTTGGATGACACTGAGCTAGTTGGACCTGTGACCTGACCTGGTATAAGGCATCTTCACACTATCCCACACCTCGAGCACCTTACATTCCCAAGCCCTGTTGCTTCAGGAGCTTTTCTCCCTTACCAGACCCACTTTAGTTCCTGTTTTATCAAGCTCTGTCACTTTCTGTATAGTATAAAGGGGAAGGCTCCCTTTCTTTCACCCATATGCATGTTTTGTTGTAAAAATTAGACACTGTTGTCCATTTTATAGATGAACAGATCACATGTATGAACACCAAAATATGGCTACTTCCATCATGTCTTGCTGGGCCTTCATTAAGCCTATTGCTGGCCTGAGGGCCATTTCATACTTTACACAGGCAAACCAGTTTGCCACTGAGTGAACACTCAACAAGGAATGCTGTCACGGTCCTGAGAAAAGTGCGTGCTTATAATACATGTTAATTGCATATGCTTTAGCTGCACACAAAAACGTATACCTGTTAGCCATATTCCTAACAATATACACTGTGTGAAGTAGCTGATTGGTTCAATTGTATCTACAATCTGAAGGGTCGCTATGCACCAAAATGAAATGACATTTTTAAAAACTGGAATAACTGACCATCAGTGCGAACCCTGTGACACAGAAAATCAAAGGCAAACTAGTACAATTATTCCAGTTTTTAAAAACATCATTTCATTTTGGTGCGTGTGAAAGCAAGATTATTTTCTTTAGTAATTTTTATCCCACCCTTTCATCAAGGAGATTAGGGCAGGTTACATTGTCTTCCAATCCTCTAATTTTCTCCTTGACAGCCACTACTCTGTTGGACAGAGAAAGAATGACTGGCCCACAGTTACACAGCAAGCTTCCAAATTCTAGCCCAGCAGTTTGGCTCACTTGATAAAAATAAAAGATGAAGTAACCTGGGCAAAGCTCAATAACATTTAAAACCATTATAGATAGACATATTAATAAACCCAAGTGCAAAAACATACAAAACAAAAACCCCAGCTGAATGGAAAGATTAGTGCCTCTCAAATGTCCTTCTAAATAAAACTTCCCTGAATACGACTAGAGTTGGAATTCTCCTAACTCATTCAGGAAGGCCATTTCGGAGGAACGAGGCTGCAGCTTAAGATCCCCATAATTTACTCAATGGCAATCTAAAAGCCTTAGATAAGGACATGTAGAGGAAATAAATAATGCATATGTGCACATTGATAAAACATTGTAAAAATGCAATCCAGATGTGATTGTATGTCTGTAAACATACCAAGATTATTTTGTCTGTACAATGCAGGTTTGCATCAGTAAACATTGCCAAAAAAAAAAAAATGGGTTCATCTTTGCTTGTTCTTGTTTTCCCAATGCCAGCATGTATATTGGTAATGCAAAGACAGGAAAAGATGCAAATGAACTCAAGGGACTGAAAGCTGTGGCAAATTGTGCATGCTTTGTTTCCAGAATTAATTTTAAATCTTGCTAGTTAAACTGGAATTCAAAAGGGGAGAAATGCTAGACAGAGAGAACCAACAGAGAATAAAAGAACAGAATGAGCAAAATATGTTTATCCCCCCCTTTATATAGTCTCTGAGATCCTCCTCCATTGTGCACCATTTCAGTTGCATACAACATCATACAACATCAGCAAGCCAATTCCAGCTATTCTTCTATACTCAGTGCTTGCAGGCTACATTTGAACGGGACTGGACTGGTACGTGGTGGAGGGCTCAAATATTATACCCCACGCACAGATCACCACCATGGGCTTTATGGTATCAGCCATGCATTAGTGACTATATTTCACACAGCCATAACTGACCACAGATCATGGATTGGGGCTACAATATTTAAGACAGTCCTTTTTTCTCTCTGAAGTACTCATAACAACTAATCCTGATAGCTAAAAATGATACAAACTCACACCAATTAAAAAAATAAAATGTCAGCCAATGCCAGAATACGACTCTAATTGAATGTCCTCTTAAACAGTTCTGCCTCACCCTGTTCCGTAAAACTTAAAAGAGGGGTTGCCTTCTTGACACATTTAGAAAGGTCAGTCCACAGTTTGGAGGGCAGTGACAGAAAGACGCATGATGGACTGTCTTCTATGTACAACACATTGCAATTAGGGATGCGCAACCACCTACCAGTTCAGCTCAGGTCAGTTTGCCAGTTGTGAACAGGGAGCTAATTTTTCAATAATCAGTTTGAGTATTCATCAGCCCATTTGTGGCTGTTAGTAGGCTGCTTCACTATATTCCTTAACGATGCAATGCATTTTATTTTATTAATATCCCGCCCTCCCTGCAAACAGGCTCAGGGCGGCTAACATCAACAAAACATCAATAAATGCAGACTTAATTGTTTATTAGTCAGTGTTTGGTGAATTGTGATGGCCTATGGCTGTAGACAATAAACTCTTTTGATTTGATTATCACCAATCACAATAGTTCAAATCCAGGTGTTGATAAATTCCATCGGCCTCTGTAAAAAGGTATAAACTCAAATTCTACAAATGCATTTGGCTTTTTGTGCATGTGCATTCTCACACAGCCTGACTGAGTTTTGCTACCTCCCCCTCCCCATCATCGCTGTGTAACTGCTCAGCTGGCATTTGGTTAAATAGCAGGCAATTGGTTAAACAGACAATTAGATCAGTCACAAATCATATAAGTCAGTCATAAATAAATGCTGTTTTTTAATAAAATCCTACCCTTCAGTGAACCCTTCTTCTAAGTAGCCGAGAGGAACGTTAATGGCTGCCAATCAGTTTGAATTGGAAGCATCTTTGCACATACAGAGATTTGCAAAAACACAGTGCAATCCTGTTTGGCAGGCATTCACAGCTGATTGATATGTCACATAGGTTGGGTGAGCAGTTTACTTGTTGTGACACCTTTGAATATAGTAAATTTTTACTGTTGAATATGTTTGTGATAAGATTTGCAGCATCCCTAATTATAATAGTCTGCGCATGAATTTAATGTACCATGGATCAGCATGACAAAGTTGGTCAGGTATAGATAAAGTTGAAAACATTGGTTTTAGTCAATACACTAGTAGGCAGCACTCATTGACAAAGAATTCTCCAAATGAAATTTCATTGTGCCATTTTTCCTTCTTCTCATATCCCACATATATAATGTGATAACTTCCTGTCCATAGACAAAATGTGAATTGATGAAGGGTCTCTGTGTTTTGTTTTGTTGAATCAGCTGTTCATTGTGAGACTATTGAGACAGTTATGCAATTAGCAATGTTAAGCCTAATTAGCAATAGCTTTATTATGTCTGTAGAGTGATATTGATATCACAAGTGTCAATATCAATCAACAGCAGGGGAAGATTCACATATTGTGTGAGAATGTTATTTGCTGCAAGGTCATGAAGGCCAAGGAGTATGTTAACTAAGGCTTCACTGATTGCTCAACAATAAAGATTTTTCAACAGAGCAGTATGGAGCTTGGGATGCCCTGGAAAGTCACCCAACATACCCTATACAGTCTGAAGCTCACCTCTTGCACAGCTTTTCAAGGGCTTTATACATCCAGTCAGTGGCTGCTTCCATACTATTAATTTATAGCAAAAACTTCTTCATGTTCATTGTTATGATCTCACCCAAACAAGGAATCTGTAGACTGTGTGATGATGTAGTTAGGCCAGGAAAAGCCAATAAAATTCTCCAGCCTTGACTACATGGCAATGTAAGAGCCAAGCTACAAGAGACAAATTACATGAGAAGGAGCACATGAAGGGAGTCGCAATGTTAGCCTAGACATGGGCATGAACAGGAAAAAAAACCCAAACAGGCTTTTCGGTGTTCATTCCCGATGATGAAAACGAACAGCCGACCAGACCTGAACATGTCCCGTTACTGAAAGTGTTCGGTGTTTGGTGTTCATTGGTGCCAGAGTGGCCCCCTTAGCACTTAGAGAGCCCATATTCACAGGGAATGTGCAGCAGGCTCTTCTCCAGCCACCACCCAAGTTTGGTCAAGATTGCAGTATGGATCTCAGAGTTATACATTCCCGGAGGGAGGGGGTAGAGCCCTAGCCCAACACTCTCAGAGACCTGACCAGATCAGGCGCTAATAATCAGGGTGAGCCCTCAGCCAAAGTGCCCATTGAGCTTGGCCCTGGGGCCTGGCAGCAGCCCTGGAACCAGAGGGGATAGCTCCCTAACCCACCCACCACACACAGAAAAAAGGCTAGCTGCAATGCACTCTCCCTCTCTCTCTCCCAAAAGGCTATTAAGAGCTCTGTCCCACTCCACTGCTTGCTGAAAGTGAAACCAGAAGTGGAAGCACAGTGCCCTTTTATAAGCTGAGGACTGATTGAGAAACACAGGAGGGCTGTGGTTGGCAGTCAGAACTGCCTAACATGGTTTGCAGGGATGAGATTGGAGTTCCCATGGCCACAGAACACCCCCTCCTCCTTCCCTCCCCCCCGGCGTCTGCTCCCATGTTACGAATTGTAACCGATTTGCAGCTCCATGTTTGGAAGGAAGACCTGCCCATCAAGCTAACTTGGGCTTTGACTGGGGCATCCAGGGCGACAGAGGGAGTGCAGACAGAGTTCAGGCCCTCCCCCCTCCCTGTTGCCAAAGCAATTGATTGAAGGCGCCTGAGTGTCTAGCTTCCCAAACGGCGGCCAAGCACAACGAATGAGGCTTGCGTTGACTGCCTGTTCGGCTGGAATGGCGTATCACAAACAGCCCATTTGCAAGCAGCCGAGCAGCCTGTTTGTGGGTTTTTTTCCATTCATAATGCTGTTCATGCCCATGTCTATGTTAGCCAGGAAGCTGAGTTTTAAAAGAGATCAGAACGCTTTGTCAATTTCCCCTCTCTACAAAGCCAGGGAGATAGTTGCTCAGAGGATTTGTTAATTTCCTTTTTGACTCTGGAAGGCTCTGTCAGTTTCACCTCTCCTTCTAAGAGGCAAACAGGAAATAAACAAACCATCTGAGCAGCGATCTCCTTGGCTCTGTAGAGCCCTTCTCGTGCTCCTCCTCGTGTAATTCATCTCTTGTAGCTTGACTCTAAGAAAGCCAGTTCAGAGTGAGGGCAAAGCTTCCTTAACCATCATTAGCTTCCATTTTTCTAGTTGCTTCTATCAGTACAATGCCTTTCCCAAAATTTCCTTCAACTCCATCTACCTCAAAAAACAGTTAAGGAATCTTTTGTTCAGTCAACAGTAGATTAATGTATAAATGCTGGTACCACATTAAGAAATAGCCATGCAAAGCTAGTATTGGATCATAATTTATTACGTGAACATTAAATATTTACAATGGAAGTATCAAATTTATTGATATTCACAATGTACTAAAATTAGGACTGCAAACTTTAAGTCGTATATCAGTCTGTCAATTTAGATCAATACAGATTGATGAGGGACAATAAATTTTAATCAGTGGGGCTGCAGGTGAAGGGCACACACCTTTTTTGTTTTAATTTATTTCTGCAGTAACAGTATCAATGATGATAAATCTCAATATTCCTGTCACAGTCTTCTTTTTAATTATGCATTTTCTTTAGCTGCCCTTTATCAATACAATGTTCCCATGAACACACACTCCTGATAACTACCCGATTCCAGCAATCATCAAGAATCAATTCAGGAATCAGCTTTTTTTCTAAGGCCTTCTTCATATGATTTACTTCCTCTACATTTCATTTTTCAGGCTCCTTCCTGAAAAAAGGCTGAAGTCTGGTTTTGTGTGTGTTTACTTAAATCTAGAAAATGCATTAATCTATTGACCAGCAGGGAACTAATGAAATGGACATTTTTCAGTCAACTGAGATATATATTCTTCAATGAACTGACAACCTGAATTAAAATAACTTGCCAAATGGTCTATTTTCACAACTGTACTGTGAATATAGAACATTCTGATGGGAAATAATAAATAAAATTAGAATTATCTTCTTTCCGTCAATTCTGTCAATAGTTATTTGCAAATGTTTTATGTCGTTCTTTTCCCTCATTCAAATCTACAACCCAGTCTTATCTCAGGGTAAGAGGTGGGAATTAAATTCCCAAGTGGCTGTCTGACATGGCTGTTATTATAAGTGCTTACCAAATGGATGGAAACCAAACTGTAAATCCTACAGTGCAGTTACGGAATGTTCGTGTACAAATATTACAAGCCAGGAAAGAATTATCTAAAAACACCTGAATGCTGAGTAAACTCATAAACATTTAGCCAATTCCAAACTGAGCTGAGGAGAGTGTGCCCATTTCCAGATAAAATAAAGCAAATCAGATTGAATATAATTCATTAAACCCAAGAAATCTCCCCTTTGAAAAGATTCCTTGTTGCAACTATCATCCACATGTTCAAAGGAGATATATATATTCCTGTTCCAAAGAAGCCATTGGTTAATTTAATTACAATGCCATGAAGTTTGCTATTGATTGGAAGAAAGCACAGTACTTCAAGAGAATTAATTGCACTTGGTAATGGTTTTGGAATAAAATGAGTTTTTGGAGGGCAATCAACAACTATAACATAGAGCAATATGCAGTTTGTGACAATCGTTTTGTATTGTGGAAGACACTCTGGATAAAGAAGGAAAAAATAATGATCCCTATTAAGTGAAGCAGAGCGTTGTAATAATGGCTTCTATTAAATGAAGCAGATCTTCATAATTCCTGAAAACATGTCAGTGCTATGAGTGTATTTTCCAGTTTTTAACTACTGTAGAACATATAGATGGATTCATCATTAATATCCCAATTCCAGTAATATGCAGTGAGAACAAGGAGTTTGAGAGTAAATCCTTTGCTCACAAGCATTATCCTACTCACTTCCACAGGATTCTTCATGTGCCTCTCTACATGTGTTGTACCACACAAGAGGATATGGATCTGACTGTACCACTTCAATCATTATTTTCCAGGTCTAGTCATAAAGCGTCTCCACTCAATGGCTTCCAGTTAGTTTCTAGACAAAGAGGAATGAAGTGTCTCGCACAAAATTTTCCATCTCATATGAATTTTTTTCTCAGCCACTGATAGTATGGGAGGAAGCAATGGGTATGGCCCAGGTTACCATCTGCTGGACTTGCACCACTTTCAGAGTCCACGTCAAATCGCAGCAGGTATGCTATCACTTTCTAAAGCTCGGCTTGGCTCCTCAATGGGTAGCATAGAGCACATGCTCAGGATGAACAGAAGCTTGTTGCCAACCTCCAGGTGGGGCTTTGAGTTCTCCAGGAATTACAAGGGCTCTAAAAGATGAAAGAGATCAGTTCCCCTAGAGAAAAAAGGGCTGCTTTGGAGGTGGACTCCATGGTCTCTCCCTTCCGCAAACCCTGCCCTCCTCAAGTTCCACCTTCCAAACCTTCAGGAATTTCCCAACTGAGATTTGGAAACTGTACTTGGCCATCACCATCAATCTGACTTTGGATAAAGAAGCAATTTGGAAATAATCTTGGATCTGAGAAATGTAGGGCTCAAAAGATTAGCCGTACTGAGAGCTACTGTAGAGTAGTGGTTAAGTGGCAGGGCTGCAAATCAGCACTCTGCTAGTTCAACTCCCAGTACTGCTATGAGCTCAGCAGGTTATCTTGGGTAAACCACTCCTCTCAGCCCCAGCTCCCTAGCTGTATTGTAGGTATAATAATAACATTGACTACAGCCCAGAAAATCCACAAAAACCAACATTGACTTTGTTCACTGCTCTGAGTTTAGCAGTAATCTGTCCAGAAAGGCAGCGTAAAAGCAAACTATTGCTGTTGTTGTATATGCAAACTAAATGGAAATCTGTGCACTTCTTTCAGTACAGAAGGTATAGGTTCCCAGAGAGTACGCAGTCACATTCTGAACCATCTAAACAGTCTTCAAAAGACCTACTTAGAGTGCTTTACAGCAGTCCAGCCTGGACAACCAAGCCATGCATATAGCTCATACTGAGCCATGCTGACAGCATACCAGTTCAAGAATATCTCACTGCTCTCCAAGTTAATTTTAGTACTCACTACCTGAGGCATTGATTGTGCTTAACTAGCTCACTTGAAACCTGAACAGCCCTTGTATGCTAAAAAGGAAAACAGGCAAAAAAAAACAAAAAACCACCTGCTGTCACAAATAGCAGAAAGAATCTGTTTTCCCCCCAATGCATATATGCTGTTTTGTAAGAAATTCCTTATTCAATCAACACTGGCTTCAGCCTTGTCTGTAATTTAAATGTTCCTTGTAACTCAAGGATGATGTGCAATTCTGACAGCAACCG
Organism: Eublepharis macularius; assembly: GCF_028583425.1. NCBI lineage: Eukaryota > Metazoa > Chordata > Lepidosauria > Squamata > Eublepharidae > Eublepharis > Eublepharis macularius. The sequence continues at coordinate 36,208,813 of NC_072794.1, forward strand.
AGCGGTGACAAATCCCTCTCACATGCAAGACGCTGACATAAACGATATGAGCAATCAAAAGGAAATAGGAAAGCGAGCAAGGAGAATCTTTCGCTGCATAGAACAAAACGTGGCAGCATTCTTGCCATTGCTCTGCCACTTCTCCATTGTCTAGGCCTGGCTGTGACAACAGTGGTCTTGAAGGCGATTGCCAAGAAAATTGCTGCAGAATGTATCTGCAAAGCCAGCCACGGAGGCAGAAATTAAGGTAGTTAAATCAAAGCATGCCACTTTGGCCGTTCACATACTGCCGTTTTAGGGAAGGCTCAATTTATCATCACTCGAAAGTTCAAAGTTAACCATTTGGATTTTTTTTTTTACAGGTTGTTTTCAGTTTGTACCAGTGCAGTTACTTTTATTTATTTTTTTAAATATGACTGCTTTTAATGATTCCCGGATTTTAAAACTATATGTGCAGGGGCCATAGGAAAGATCTTAACATCTACTGTTTTCCTATGGTCTTTTTTATTAATTTGGGGTATAATTTTATTAACTTTGCAAGTGGTTCTGAGTGCTTTTAAAGCAGAAGGGCAGGATGTAGACCTTATAAACAAAAGTAAACATAGAATAGTGTCCCGGCAATCTCACAGAAGAGCACCAATTTGGGTTACAACAGATACATATTCTGTCAAGAGTAGTTTGAAACCTTATTTATTGCATTGTAAGACATTTATTATCGGGACAGAGAATATGGGTACAAATTATTTCCACCATGAAATGAAATGAGATCTCACCCTAAGAGGTAAATTGTGTGAAAATCACAGATGTATATTTGTTGTTCTCTGTTCATTCGGAGGTTTGCATATACTTGCCTCCTCAGGCAAAGCAAAGCTCTGAAAAATCACTGTCACAGTTTGATTTCAGCTGGAAAAAAACTAGCTGTGTGTTTTATTATTATCTGTATTATTTAGACAATTTATATGTCGCATCTCCAGTGACCTGCCCCAGGCTGCTCAAGAAAGAAAAATAATATAGTAAAATCATAAAAATAACATTAACAATCTTACTATATAATTCAGTGTGTTTCAGACTCACTTTATACCCTGGTGCACCACCAGAGGGCGCTGCCATGGAGGGAAGCTTAGGTAAGGCACCATGTCCCTCCAGAAAACATGCCATGGAATCCCAGACCGGGAGCAGGATGGGAGCAGGTGGCAATGCCCGCCTCCCGCTTTCACCCAGCTGGTATTAGGAGTGAGGCAGATGGCAATGCCAACCACCCAACTTAACCCAGCTGATATTGGGCTGGAGCAGGTGGCAATGCCCACTCCCCGCCTTAACCTAGTTGGTATTAGGAGCGGAGCAGGTGGCAATGCCCTTGCCACAAACCCACATCCAACTCAGGCTTAGGCTGACCTTCCCTTACCTTGAGGTAAAACTTCTCCTCTTTAAGGACTGGGACCAGCATACCTAAGGGACTGACTCTCTCCGTATGTGCCCTAGAGAACACTCCGATCAGCTGGAAAACATCTGCTGGTGGTCCCAGGCCCCAGGGAGGCTCGGTTGGCCTTAACCAGGGCCAGGGCCTTTTTGGTCCAGGCCCCAACCTGGTGGAACTCTCTGTCTGAGGGCACCCGGGCCCATCAGGATCTTCTATCATTTTAGCGGGCCTGTAAGATGGAGATGTTCCACCAGATGTACAGTTGAGGCCAGCATGAGATCCTCACTGAGCCTCCCACCAGCCTCCCACTAAGTGGGTTATATAGTGTCCAACAGCTAGCTGCCCAATATATGGGTACAGCACGTGGCTATGTAGTGCCCATTCGTTTGCTGACCCACATATGGGTTGCAGTACATTATCTGTCCACTTCCCTCCCCCTGTATGTTGATGGGCAGGAATCTGAAATTGACCCCATCTTGGGACAGTTATTATCTGTTTGTTGATTTTATGATGAACTGTTGTTTTATGAATTGTTTTATTATTTGTATTATATTTTTATAACTGCAGTACCTCACCCTGAGCCCGCTTGTGGGAAGGGCGAATTAGAAACGTAATAAATAATCTTACTATATAATTGAGTAAGTGTGTTTCAGACAACTCACTTTATACCCTGGTGCACCACCAGAGGGCACTGCCATGGAGGGAAGCTTAAGCAAGGCACCATGTCCCTCTAGAAAATGTGCCATAGTGGGAAGCCCAGGCCAGGAGCAGGATGGGAGCAGGTGGCGATGCCCGCCTCCTGCTTTAACCCAGCTGGTATTAGGAGTGAGGCAGGTGGCAATGCCCACCACCCAACTTAACCCAGCTGATATTAGGATGGGCAACAAGGAGAAAGTGGGAAACCCACCCGGGATGGATCCTGAGAGACTTACTTTCACTACTACTGCAACAAATGTGCTTTATAATTATACAAACATACAACTGTATATTCTTCTAAAGGCGAACGCTCTCTCAACAATGTAACAAATGTGCTCAGCATCAAACAAACATACAGTGATACAAAATTACAATATAACAAGTGCAACAAATGCAGTACATTCTCTTGTTACTAAGTCCTCTACGAGGTTCATAGCTTATATATCAGTCCAAGGCAGACAAGGATAGCAAAGTCCTATTCCAACAGCTTTCCAGGAACAGGGCAAAGACTCCAGGCTCATGGAGGAAGATGGTAAGTATGCGTCTATTAAAAAAAAAATGTGTTGTTTCTTTCCTTTTCTTTCAGGTGTCTACCAAGATGTAACGCAGGTAGTACGTCATGATGCAGCCCTAGCTGTGGCTGGATGGCAGCAGATTTCATCGTATAGACTTCCTCAGGGGCTGTAGAATCACCTGAATCAGTACATTCTTTCTTGAAACCTGGAGGTTGACGCAGACACCCTGGCTTGATGCCTACATCACCCTCCTGCTTTTGTTATTTAGAGTGAATCAGGATATGGCAGTTGATAGTTTTCCGTGGATTTTTTTTTAAAAAAAAACTAAATTGAGTATTTTAAAATTACCTTTTTATTTTTTTTAAGTTTTTTTTTTTTTAAAAAAAACCAAGTCCTACATATTTCTGTCTCCATGATTAAGCATTTTGATTCTCTTTGAGTGAAGAAACAGAGCTGTACAAACCCGAACAGGCACTTTTGATTAGTCAATGTAAATACATTAGCGGAATACACAGATTCTAGTTTGTTGTTGTTGTTGTTTTTTAAAAAAAACATCAAGGCGGGAGTCAATTCATCCTTAAATAAATGTTGCATAACAGCAGATTACATTGTGCTCTTAGTTTGGGGGCAACCTTTTTGTTCTTTTTGTTTTATACAAATTGGATATCCAAGTACTCTGGGGGAGAGGAAGCCTGGTATGTTATAATATTTCCAAAGCCAACTGTCCAGATGGTCTTGGCTGCAGGCTCCTAAAATTAGCTGTATATCATTTCTGGCTTGCTATCTTGTATCACTCTTTAACTATTCCATTGATCTTTATGGATTTCTGACAAATGCCAAAATCATACCCCTTTGCAAGGGACATGACCTAATCTGGCTAATTAAGAGACATCACTGTAACTTTTCATATCTAGTCCAAAGAGAACACCTTTATAACTTGGTCACTTTCCCCCCAGAATAAACTTTCTGTTTTTGTTTAAACCAGTGACTTTTAAACTTGACCTTGGGGGAACTTTTTCAACAAAGATGTTGAAAAACGCACATCTGTCATGGGTAGGACACTTGCATATAAAAATTTGAGGACACTCTGTAGGATGTGTCCTTATTTCCGGAGAAGCAACAACTAGGCCTGTTGCTCTGGATGAATTGAGATGCTCCCAAACTGTGGCCAATACTGCCTTGGAGATTTGCATAAAGATAGGATCATTAAATGTGTACCAGTTGATCTGTTGTTAGTGATCTTTTCATCATGGTAGGGCTCCATGCCAAGGCCAGAGCATTTGAAAGCTGATTACACGGGGATTGGTCCATTGCCAGCACTGTACTGTTTTTTTCATGAAACTATTCAGCGAATGTCACAAACATACTTTACAGTAGTAGTTTTCAACCTTTTGTATCTTATATCCCACCAAGCACTCTGTAAATACATCTGGGTTCCATTATGATAGGGGGGAAAGTCCATTTTTTTTCTGATAAAGATAGTTATATGTTGACAGGCATTTCATTCATACTAGTAGCATTCCAAAAGGTCACAGATCTCTGGCAGGAGGGGGCAGCAGGAAATGATACAGGTAGATACGAAAACCCTGCATCTACCTAGACTAATTCTACACACCACTGATGGTAGGTGTATTATCATCTGAGAGAACTACTTGTTTGCAGCATACTAAGCAGATGCTCACTAAACAATGGGGATGTGTATTGAAATGTAGGCTGAAGATGGAGAGGTCTTAGCATGATATGCAGTGCATTAGCCCAGATTATGTACAACCCAGTCTGAAAGTTCTGAGCTTACATTTGCAAATATGCAAACAGTAGAGAGGACAGTGGCAGAAGATTGGTCTATTGCATGCTAAAGTCACAGTTGGAATGTACAAGAGGGGGCTTAGCAGTACATTTCTCAGGCCACGGTTGTAGGAGTGTGTGGGGGGGGTAGAATAGGTTCATCTGCCTCATTTTGTTCTCAACAGGCAAAATGTCTAATAATCCCAGGTAGACATAGGCACGAACCAAAAAAAATTAATGGAACAGCGGTTTGCGGTTCAGTGCCGATGACAATCTCGAAGTCGCGAACCGCAATGAACATTTTCCGTTGCCGAACTAGTTCGCGGTTTGTGGTTCATGGGGCACGGAATGCCCCCTGTGGCACTTAGAGAGCCCATATTCCCGGGGAGTGTTTTGCAGGCTCTCCTACAGCCATCACCCAAGTTTGGACAAGATTGCAAAAGGGATCTTGGAGTTACACCCTCTCCAATCCGAGCCCCCCAGGAAGCTCCCACAAAAATCCAAGCTCAATTACACTCTCTCTGTCTCTCCCCAAAGGCTAGCAAGTAGCAAGCAACAGCTCTGTCACACTTCACTGCTTGCTGAAAGTGAAACCCAGGCTGGGAGCCCACGGGTATTTATAAGCACAGGTCCCATTGAGCAATGCAGGAGGTCTGTGTTTGGCCATCAGAGCTGCCTATCAGGGTTTGCAGGGATAAGATTGGAGTGTCCATGGCTACAGAACACCCATTTCCCCCTCCCTCTCCTGGGTGTCTTCTCCTAACTTGTAACCACTTTGCAGCTCCGTGGTTGGAAGGAAGGAAGACCTGCCGATCAAGGTAAACTGGGCTTCCATTCAGGTTTCCAGGGCGACAGAAGGAGCGCAGACAGAGTTCAGGCATTCCCCTGGCTCCGTTGCCAGGGGAATTGATTGCTGGTGCCTGACTGTCTGGCTTCCCGAACTGCGGGCGAACACACCGAACCAGGCATCTCCCGAACACTGGTTCGTTTGCCATGGACAATAACAAACCGCCGGATCCAGATCGTGCGATCGCCAATTTCGTGGGTTTTTGAAGTTCGTAATGCAGTTCATACCTATGTCTACTCCCAGGACTAGCAATAACTAGGAACCTCTCCAAAAGTCTGTAAGAACTAAATTTAACTCTTTGTTATCTTGAAATGATAACAAGTGCTCTCCTTCAGCAACAGAACACTTCGTATGCTTTCTAATGAAGTGAAGAATTAAGGTGAGCAATTCCAGTTTCCTAGAGAAGATGATCCTCTGCTGATGATGGGTGGGGGAATCTTCTCTCTCATTCTCCTTTAAATGCGAGAGGGGTAGTTAAGAAGGAATCTTTTTCCAGGGTCTCTTTGTGGTTCTCAGCAGGGACTTCCCAAAAGATTGAGAAAAGCTAGGGCTTCCTAATGCTGATTCTAGGCATTTGAGGTCTGTTCCACAAATGGAAAGTTACAGGCTCCTCAAAAACCGTTCCCTGAATTGTATTTTGTCCCTCAGATGGTACTGGTCCTAGTTGGGCCAGCAAAGCAATTGTTCAGGAACAGACAGAAACATGCAAAAAATTCAGTTCTGTCCTCCACTCCTCCCTTGCCCACTGTGTTTCAATTCCATATTACCATGAGGAGAACATAAGGACGGTTAAAAGAAAAAGTGGCTGAAAAGAAAATCTCATCTTCACTGCATGCTATGTAGGTTTGTAGTTTTAAAACATTCTAACTTCAGAGAACCTTTTCCACATTATCTTGTCAAATCTCTTGAGGAACTTCTTTGCACAGCCAGTGCAAGGTGCCAATATGGGTCTCAAATTGCCAGCCACTAGGCTCCAGTGCTTTATCTACTGCACCACTGCCACTTTGTATCCACTGTGAGCATGTCAGGCTGGGATCTGAGATTCAGATATCATCTTAGATGTAGACCCAGCTGTACCTAGATATCTGGTCAGCTGACTCTTGGGGGTCAATCCCAAGTTACCATTTCCCCACTTCCTCATCCCCTACCACACTCAGTGGGGTGGCAGGGGGCAGGAGAAAACTTTATCACACAGCATTACAATGTCATTTCCAGCTGGAAAACACTGCTTGCCATCTTGGACTTAACTTCTGCCTTGGTTGAGTACTCATCTTCCTGTAGTTCCTAGGTGCCAAAGCTTGGTTATCAGAGGCCTGATATTATTTTTACATCAATTATTAACATATGTATAGCCTACTTTTCTCCCACACCAATGTGAGATCCAAGGCAAGTAACAATATACGTTAAAAAAATTAATACACCAATAAAACAAAAAGTATAACACCCAGAAAACATAAACACTTGATGCTAATTACTATAAGCAAGTCTGCCCCTCCAAACATAATACTTGTCCATATAGGTGTCACCATATATACTCAAGGATGCCTAAACTTTCTCTTTAAAAGCACTATTTTACCACATCCCCAGAACACAAGAAGTCTGGGAAAGTTTCTTACTTGCTGCAGAGGTGGCACAGGGGCCACCACCGAGAAGGATCTTGTAGAGACAGATGCTCAGCCTACCTTATCAGATGAAGGGCCTGACAGCAGTACGTGGCCAAAAGAATGGAAGTGCCACAAGGAATTATACCACCACGGTCTACCTAAGGCTGACCTGCACTGGGGAAAGGGCATGTTGCAACCTCAGCTGGAATGAAGAGACAGACACAGGCTTGGAATTAAAGGGCCGTTTATTAAAACGGCCATTAACATAAACTAGGCAAGGGCCAACTAAGCGGTACAGGTCAAGCCACGGGCTCAACTCCGGACTTTCGCCTTGACCTGCCTGGGCAAGCCCCAAAGCCCTGGGTGTAGGCCATCCCTTGAATGGCTGCAACCCGGCCAGCCAGGCAAGGGATCCCCCCATCAAGCACCTAACATCCCAGCCATACAGAATGAGGGAAGGCCTTGTGCCTGGGGATCTCCGCAGGTACCTGCCTGTGCTATGGTAGCCGTCACCAGCTTACCACACTAATGGCAGACCCTGTTCCCCACCCCTGGGGAAGCGCCACTGGGTGCTCACCGGCCCGCACCCTATTCCCAAAACTCTCCTGCCAGTGACATAACCAAACAGCACCACCACTCAAATGCCTCAACACTGCCATTAGTGCAAAGTAGGCTAAAAAAACCATTTCCCCCTAGCCAATCAGGGAAAAAAGGTAAAAAATGCCTACCTGGCTCTGCCACAGCAGCTGGCTAATCCTGCACTAAAAACAGGGAGAGGTGGGTGGGCTGAGTGCATTTAGCAACTGCGGCCGGGGGAAAGCAGAGCCGCCTGCAAAACGCTCATGGCTCCACCCCCAGCCAAAGCCTTGGATGCCCAGGAAGAGAGCCTGTCTCCTTTCCTCCGGGTGGGGCTGCAACGATCGGCTCCCAGCTCAAGCAGCTACGCTGCTGCTGGGATAGCCGCATTTTCTGAATAATTTTTCACCCTGTGATGCATACTTCCATTGGTTTATTATTTGTTTGTGTTGTGGTGAGGTTGCCAGCTCTGGGCTGGGAAATTTCTGGAGATCTAGTGATGGAGTCTGGGGAGGGGAAGAATCTCAGAGGGTTATAATTCCACAGGCAACCTTAGCCGTGGGAGTCAAGCAACACCAAAATACATGTACCCCTCAACTTATTCATATAAGTAATACTCCAGTGTCACTTCCCTTCATCAGTTCCATTTCAAAGCCTCTCCCTCAGTACTAATTCAATTACTCTACCCCTCCCCCATTCTAACAAGACTATATCACAACTTCCCTCTGAACACACTTTGCAAACTGCCGATGTGAATGAATAGGTTGGAGATCACTCAGCATATCATTTTAAAAAAATGTACGCTTGGTGTGGTGTAGTGGCTTGAGCGACTGGAGACCCGGGTTTGATTCCCCACTCTGCCATGGAAGCTCTCTGGGTGACCTTGGGCCAGTTGAAAACTCTCAGGGCCAAGCTACACATGACGAATGACACTTGAACGGCAAGTGTATTTCTCCCTGTTCACTTGCCCTCCACACAATCCACTTGCCGTTCAAGTGTCATTCGTCATGTGTAGCTTGGCCCTCAGACTAACTTACCTTGCAGGGCTTGTCATGAGGAAAAAATGGAGGAGAGGTTAAGGATGTAAGCCACTTTGGGTCCCCGCTGGGGAGAAAGGCAGGGTATAAATGAAATAAAATAAAAATTGATAACTAAAGCTAGGACAACCCTGCACAGCATGTAACCCACCAAGCCAAATGCAGCCTATACTCCATGTCTTGTGGCCTTCTGAGCATTCAACACACATACACCCTGCCACAGTTTTTGCTTGTGACAGTCTACCACGTGTGGTTATCAGAATGTTTTCAGTTTTTGGTCCACTTACGCATTTGTTGCATATATTACAATGTCTATAAAAATCCTTCAAAAGAATATCAAATTTGCCAAGTACCTGAGGGAATAAAACACAAGCTTGTCTACTGAAAGCAGATATGAGTGATTATTTGTGCTCCTCTAGCCCCCCTTTGGGTTAGCTTTTCAAGCTAATCTCAAATCATGCTCAATGAGCTTGTTTTCTAAATGCTACTGCCCCAGGTCAGCATTTTAAACAAAGCTCTCCATCTTCATTGACGTACCTGGCTAAAAGATTTTAAATAAACACAATATTTCAACTGAGGTCTTTTCTCAGTCACACAGACAGGTTTCTAGTGGAGGAATTGAGGGTTTTTCTTCGCTTTCATCAGAGAGAGAAGATAAAATCAGAATATAAGAAGAGCCTTGCTGGATCTGATCAAAGGTCCAATATCCTGAGCTCCATAGAGGTTTCCAGCAAAGCATGAAAGCACAGTCCTGATTCTGAATTCATAGAAGAGAGAGGTCTATCAAGCATTATTAGCCATGAAGGCTAAACAAAAAGCTCACTTTTTTTTTACAATCAGTTGCTGTGATTACCCAACAGAAATATCCCTCTGGATATTGGTTGCTAGGGGAGGGAAAATTGTGCCAGTTATTGCCTTCAAGCCTCATTTGTGAGCTTTCCAGATAAGAAGCATCAGTCAAACTATTGCAGAAAACAGGATGTTTGGTCTTATCCAGCAGGGCTGTTAGTATGTTCTTACTTTTATCACCTTCCACTATTGCTGTTACTGGGGGGGGGGGGTGTAATTTCATTGCACTAAGATAATTTTAGGTAGCCACATTAGTTTGCAGTAGAATAGCAAGATTTGATTCCAGTGACACCTTAGAAACCAACAAGATTTTTTTTAGAAAAAAGAGAGCTTTTAATCATTGGCCGTTTCCCCACATCTTAAAAATAGTGCCCCACTCACGGGACGCTGACAGCTTCTTTCATGCAATTTCCGACATCACCATTTCCAAAACAGAGGCAGGCAGTTATGATTCCATTTTTGTGGTGCCAGAAAAATACCACTAGTTAGGCCCTTGCCATGTTGACAGTTATGTTGTAATTTAATAAAACGGCCCTTTAGTTCCCAACTCTTGTGTCTGCCTCTTCATTCCAAATCGGGTGTGTGTGTGTGTGTGTGTGTGTAAATTAGCTTAATAGTATTATTACTAGTCATTACAGTTTTTCCCCTACGTCACTTCATCCTCTTCACATCAATCAGCTTATGATCTAATTAATATAGTCTCCTTAACATCCCAGCTCCTTATTCTTACTTACACCAATCATTAGTTCATTTTTCTTCTACATTCCCAGAGAGTCATCAAGGGTTTCCAATCTGCAATGTATATGAACAATACTTTTATTTCTCTTTACAGCTATGAGTTTGGCTGTCTCAACTAAAACCCACATTTTTTCAATCCAATCCCTCCACTGACAGTAAATAAACTATTTCATTATTTTCCCGTATGACATAAAAAACATGCTCTTTTCCCAAATATTTTATCCATATTTCCCAAAATATAAAATTTCAGTCCTCCTGACAATAAATTGGTCTTTAAAATTCTCATTAACATATATAATTATAGCCATTTTTTTTCATTTTGTTACCCCTCCATTCCACCAAGGAATAAAATAATCCTTCCTTCTATTCCCCTTTCCAGTCTTTAATTTACATACCTTTAGTCCTTTTTACTATTTTATCTAAAAGCAAATATCATCAATAATTTTATAGGGAGTTCTCCTTAGGAATTTAACACAATAAATTTGGGGCCCACATGTTTTCTGTTCATCCATTATTTATTTATACCCAAAGTTCTCTGCTCAAGTCCTCATAACTGTTCTGTTCTTGTTCCTCTTCTCCTTCTGGTCTAGGATATTCCTTTTTCCTTCTACTTTTTCAAGGATAATTACCCCCCCCCCCCTCCATTTTATAATAACTTTCTTCACAACCTGGATTATGACTTCTCTTGTTAATTTATTTTAGGTTGCAAATCTGGTATAAACTTTGTGCATTCCATTTCCTCTCTTTGGGTATATATAGCTATAAAAAGCCAGCAAATACCTCAGCCATTCTTTGCCTAATACCTTCATCTTTTCTTTCTTTGGTCTCACAAAGTCAATTCCTTCTCTCTTAAACTCTGGAAAAGTCAAATTATTTTGAAGCATAAAAGTCCAGTTTCATAGTGTTGTTTCTCATAAATCCAGGAGGTAATGTTATTAGACCAGAGTTTTATAGTCAGGAATGTAAAATATTTGCAGGAAAAAGAGACAGAGACTTTTCAGGGTGAGTTATGTTGTAACCCCAGCTTATCTGCCTTCAGAGTTTTTCTCCTTCACATTGCTTTTCGCCTTCCCCAGGCCAAACGTTTACACTTGCTAAGACAAAACATATCCTTCAACAAACACAGCAAAGAGTCACCCTACGTCCGTTTAAATCTTTCTTTTTTCCAATATAAATAAACCAAGCTCCTGCGTATATTCATTTCCTTGCTTATTTTTCAATATAAAAAGCACATTCAAATTAGACGAGAGACTGTTTCTCAGCCGTATAAACTTCCTTCTGTGTTGCAGGTTCCAGACTGTAGTTAGAAACTCAATGAGAAAATGTAGTAGATTAAGATTGGGAGGCGGTCATCCTTCACTCCAGCACAGCTTAAGTGATGTTCCCGGTCCTCGAAACTACAACATTCAGACCCCAACCCACCATGGTCCAGGCAGTAAATTCTTCCGTCGAACTGACCAAATGAGGCACAAATGGTTATCTTCCCATCATTCTCTGCTAAGAGTGATGAATGGCTGGAGATTATCTCTCCAGCAGACAAAAAACAGATGTGTTGTCTGTCCCACAGTCATGGTAGCTTCAGGAAGCCATTGCCTCCCGAAGGGGCTGGGAGATTTGATTCTTGAAAGATTGCACTCTGAAAATCCTGTTGGTTTCTAAGATGTCATTGTGCTCAAATCATACTGTTTCATTGCACTGTTCAGCTTTTTAAAAATTATTATGCAACAGTAGGGTTCTGATCCTCTATGTGGGGCCTGGAGTTCTCCTGGAATGACAACTGATCTCCTGAGAACAGACAGCAATTCCCCTGGATGAAATGGCTCCTTTGAAGAATGGACTAAAAAGCATTACACATTACTGAGTTCCCTCCCTTCCCCTTACTCTGCCCTTTCTAGGCTCCACTCCCAAATCTCAAGCCTGAAGTTGGCAACTTGATTACAGGGGTATGATGAGATGAACCTTTCAGTCTGAATAATCAAAGTTGTTGTAGATCATTGGAATAAGACTGGAGAGACTCAGGTTCCAATAACCAGCCTCAAAGCCTTTGGCATGACTTTGTGCCCGTCACTCCTGCGCAGGGTCAAATAAATTGTGACTCTGTGAGTTCAGTGCTTGCAGCATTTCTTACTTCAAATAATAAGCATATGGAGGCTTGATTTTGATTGGAACTGTGTTGTAATAGAGTTACAACTTTCTTCAAACACCATTTTCCCATCTTGCCTGAAAAGTCCTCAGAAGTCCAGTGTATGGAGGGTGGCAGCCCCACTCTACACTCAGATACACCAAAAGAACCTTCAGCATGTGGCTTTCTCACCCAGGCACCTCAGAGATAGCCAGCCTGACCAGGAGCTATGGGAAAAGGAGCAAGGGAGATAAGCCTAGAGGAGTACCAACAGTGCCCTCAGAGCTTTACAGGCCTGGGAGGCAGAACTTAAGCAGAACACTGAACCTGGAAACCAGTCAGTGGAGGAGGCCGGCAGTAGCAGGGGCCTTCTGAGGCCTGGAAGGCAGGCATAGCAGCAATTAAACATCTGCAAAGTGATGAGCCAGTGGTCCACAGGCCCAGATTCTGGCCTACCCCTGAAGAGACAGCATTGGGGAACAGCTCATCCCCAGATAATACTTTATTAGGCTGGCCCATGGAGAATCAAGGGTAGGGTTGTCAGGTCCCCTTACCCTCCGGACAGGAAGTTGGAGACCTGGCACTCACCTTACAGGTATCTGGGAAGTGGCATTCCCACACTCTGCAGCAGGCCAATTTGTTCCATTTAGGGCCAAATCAGGCCTGGTCCAGGCCAAAATAGGCCCACTGCAGAGAGCGAGAGCACTGCAGGAGTGGTGTAATGGGCCCTGGAGTGCTTCTGCACTCCTCAGAGGGCTGATTTCGATGCATTAGGGGCTGAATTGGACCTGTTTCAGGATGAAATTGGCTCGCTGCGGAGAATGGGAACAGTGCTGGGGTGGCACAATGGGCCCTGGAATGCTCCTGTGCTCAACAGCAGGCCAAATTTTGGGCTGAAATTAGCCTAGTACAGTGCACGTGAATGTGCTGCACTTCCTGGGAGCAAGTCCTGGGAGGTGCATTTGCCCACCTTTTCTCCCTCTGGCCAGGTAAGCAGGGACAGGGGGCTGGACAGTGGGAGTGGGAGATCCCCTGCCCCTAGCAGGGGACTGGCAGTGGCAACACCAACCAAGGAGGATGGGCAAACCACTCCCAGGGAGCTTTGGAGAGAGGCAGATGGCAAGAGGAAGAGAGCTGGTAGTGATCTCTGATAACCCCCTCCTCTCCAGAGCCTGAGGATCATCTGTGACTGGACTGAAAAAGGAGATGCTGGAGGGTGCCACAGCCCAAGATAATGAAATGGAGCAGGGGGAGTCTGATATCCTATTTAGCTCACTAGGACAACATGCAAACATATGGGCATCTGTATGAGTGCCCCAAAGAGGTAAGTAACAGCTCTGAAGAACCATTTCAGATTGTGAAAACAGAACTGGAGGAGGTTTAACTCTTCTTGTATCACGGTCTTGCTTGGAATCATGTCCCTGTTTCTTTGATATTTGAAGGGGGGGGAATCTATGAATGGAACTCCTGCTGTCGTGTCTGGTTTGGTTCTCAGCCTAACTTATCTCACAGGATTGTTAAAAAGATAAAAAGGCGAAGAGAATGATGTATATTGTCCTAAGCAACTTAGTGGAAGGAGGGAATAGAAACATGTAATAGAGCAATTTGTCTTCTCACTATCAGCTTGGATTCAGGAATCCTTGTTAATGCATTTGTAACACAAGGAAATAGAAGCTTGTGCATATACAACACGATTTAGGTGAAGGAAAAGAAGTTTCAAATTACGTCTCTACTATGCTGTTATGTCGCAAAAAACAATCAGCATGAAAATATTCAAGGAAAGCAACAGGGAAGGACAGGGAACAATAGATCAAAATATGTATGCCCCAGTATAATGCCACAGGAAACCTGTTACCAGGGATGTAAGAAAATCTGCATTGTTTGGGGAAAGATTAAATACTACTCCACAATTCCCCTCCTGAACAGCTAATCACTCAGTACTGCTGTTACATGAACAGACAGAGCTATATGTACACAGACCCAGTAGCTGTTTCAGCTGTTTTCGTCCACATCAGGGACTCTAGTGTTTCAATTACCTGTGACTAAGAGTTGCCAACCTCCAGGTGGAACCTGGAGTTCTCCTGGAATTACAACTTGTCTCTGAACTATGGGTATCAGTTCCTTTGGTTTTCCAAAATTGTGCCAATCTTTAAAAAGAGTGACAGGCTTGATCCTGCTAATTATTGTCCAATTATCCTTCTGTCATTGCTTGAGAAATTATACTCTTTTTTATGTCAAAGAGTACTGGACTGGATTTAGACCAACAAGATCTTAGACTGGGAACAAACTGGCTTTAGGAGAGGATTTTCCACCATTGATCACTGTTTAACTCTTGCTTATTTAACAGAAAAGTATACAGCCTCCCCTAGTGGAAAGCTGTATGTTGCCATTATGAACCTCAAGAGCATTTTTGACTCAGTGACCAGGACAAAGCTATGGGAGAAACTGGATGGCTCAACAGTTGATAAAAGACTACTCTGGTTAATTAAAATATTATATATTAATACCACCGACCAGGTTCACTGCGCTAGAAAAGGGAAACTTTCACAAGGCTTCAGCTTTGATGAAAGGCTTAGGCAAGGTTGTTTTCTTGCCCCATTTCTTTTCAGCCTATATAAAAATGATCTGATGTTGTGCCTTTCATCTCCAGAGTTTCATGCCCCCAGCCTGACATTGAAAGAATTACCATTGTTATTCTATGCTGATGATTTAGTCCTTATATCTCGAACTAAGATTGGCCTTGAGAGACTATTGAGATGTTTTTCAAATTATTGCCTAGATGGAGACTTGCAAATAAATTACAACAAATCTAACATCTTGGTTTTCTCCAATGGCAACTTAGGTCTCTCCAAATGGACTGCAGCAAATTCTGATATTGAGCAAGTTAAGAGGTTTTGTTATTTGGGAATTGTTTTCTCCTCAAACTTGTCTTGGCTCTCTCAGCTTAAATTTGTACTGAATAAGATTAAGCCTATGGCTGGAGCAATAGCTCGCTTCTTTTTCTACAAGGGGGAATATATATTCCAGGCGCAATTTAGGTATTCAATTCAAAAATAATTCCACAGCTACTTTATGGTGTTGCTATTTGGATCTTGGTGATTACAGAATTTTTTGATCATCCCCTTGCCAATTTATATGTAGGACTAGCAACAAAGCCCATTGTGGGAAAAATATAATGGGCTCTAGAAAGGGGAGAGTGGGCAGGCAGGCATTCGCTCCTCCTCCGTTACTGATTCCAGCTGGTGAAGGAGGGGGGTGGGCATTGTCATCTACTCCACACTTGATCTGCCTGATCTTGGGCATGTGAAGGGGTGGTGGGCTTTGCTACCTGCTCCATGCATGATACATGCTGGGTAAAGGGGGGGCATTACCTCCTGTTCTGCGCCTAACTATGGCTGGGTGAAGGGGGGCAGGCATTGCCGCCTGCTCCCCGCTGGGTCAAGGGAGAAACAGGCATTGCTGCCTGCTCCGTGCCTGATCCTGACAGGTGAAAGGGGTGCAGGCATTGCCATCTGCTCTGCTTCTGATTCCAGAAGGTTGAAGGGGGACAGACATTGCTGCATGCTTGGCTCCTGACGCCGGCAGAGTGAAGAAAGGGTGAGTATTGTCACCTGCTCAGTGGCTTATTCCAGTAGGTGGAAGAGGATGGGCATTGCCACCTGCTCTGCTCCTTATCCCAGCTGGGTGAAGGGAAGAAGGGCATTGCCACCTGCTCCACTCCTGATCCTAAATGGGTGACGGCAGGGGTGGGCATTGCCACCTGCTCCGCCACTAATATCAGCTGGGTTAAGGTAGGGGAGGGCATTGCCACCTGCTCTACTCCTAATACCAGCTGGGATAAGGCAGGGGGGGCATTGCCTCCTGCTCCACTCCTGATCCCAGTTGAGTGAAGGAGGGCGGGTATTGCCATCTGATCTGCTCCTGATCCCAGCTGGGTTAAGATGGGGGTGGGCATTGCCACCTGCTCCACTCTTAATACCAGCTGGGATAAGGCAGGGGGGCATTGTCACCTGCTCCACTCCTGATCCCAGTCGAGTGAAGGAGGGCGGGCATTGCCACCTGCTCTGCTTCTAATCCCAGAAGGGTAAAGGAGGAGGTGAGCATCACCAAGTGATCCATTCCTAATACCAGCTGGTTTTCGGTCAGGGGTGGCATATCCACTTGCTCTGCTCCTAATAACAGCTGTGTTAAAGAAGAGTGGAAATTCCATCTGCTCCGCTCATAATACCAGCTGGGTTAAGGCAGGGGGAGGGCATTGCCACCTTCTCCGCTTCTGATACCAGCTGTGTTAAGGTGAGGGTGGGCATTTCTACTTGCTCCACTCCTAATATCAGCTGGCAAAGGCAGGGGTTGGGCATTCCCACCTTCTCCACTCGTAATATCAGCTGGATTAGGTTGGGTGGTGGGCATTGCCACTTGCCTCACTCCTAATACCAGCTGGCTGAATGTGGAAGGCAGGCATTGCCACCTGCTCCCATCCTGATCCCAGCCTGGGCTTCCATGGCACGTTTTCTGGAGGGACATGGTGCCTTGCCTAGGCTTCCCTCCGTGGCAGCACCCTCTGGTGGTGCACCAGGGTATAAAGTGAGTTGTCTTAAACATGCTTACTCAATTGTATAGTAAGAAGATAATAGGCAGTCCTCAATGTGTCTCAAATGTATCTCTCAGGGCTGAAGCTAGAGCATGGCTCAGAGCTTTTAACTTAAGAATGAAGACCATATTTGCCACAGAAACAGAAGGTTTGCTTGTCTTTTCTTAAACAAGATGTTTACTATTCCACTTGGATGAAGATTGTTGGTGCCAGGTTACAACAGTTGGGGCTTGCAACCAAAGACACTCTTGTGTAGAGCAAATCAGAAACCGTATCTACTGTTAAGCATCATCTTATCGACCTTGATTACAATAGTACAGTCTGCTTGACCCAATTTCTTGGTATCCTACCTCCATGGTCCTTACCATCCTACATGAGAAATTTAGTGGCTTTTCATTATCTTCAGCATTTGCCCTCATTTGATTGTATGCGAACCCCTCTGAACTACTGAATGACAGATTTTATCATATTCCATATTCAGATCACCTTTGTTCTTGTATTGGGGATAAAATTGACATTTTTTCTCATAAAATATTGGAATGTCCTCTTTTTACTGTTTTTAGGAATCATTGGATTTTACATCTTTTCACTTGTGCTCCGCTTAATATTTTTCAGGGGGAATTTCTTCCCTATCTTATGCTGGATAGTGATCCAAATATAACCTTGTTGGTTGCTAAATTTCTGTCTAGCATATTTTCCTTTAGAAATTATTAGTCTATTAGCTATTGCTCAAGATCGTTTGATAACAGGAGTTCTGAAAGGAATGAAAATCAGTTTTTATTTTTATTTTTTTATTTTATTAAGTTTATATTCCATTCTCTCTGCAAGTGAGATCAGTTCCCTTGGAGAAAATGGCAGACTTAGAGGGTGGACTATATAGAATCACTTCCCCATTGAGCTCCCTCCCCTCCTGAAACTCCACTCTCCCTAAGAACAATCCCAATACTCCAGGAATTTCCCAAGTGGGGTTGAACTTTCACCTAACAGAACTTCCATGGACTGTCTGGACCAGCTTCAAAAGCCTCTTCAGAGACAGAATGTATTGCGATAATCAATATTGGCCACTGTGATTGACAGGCTTTTGGAATCTCCAGGCTTTATTTAGAAACTGGCCTTCTGCCTTTGCCACCATACCAGGACACATGAAAACATGAAGCTGCCTTACATCAAGCTCATCTATTGGTCCATCGAGGTCTGTAGTGTATATTTTCACAGTTGGATCCTGTGAATTATGAACACAGGATCTTTACACAATCCGCATATGCCATTTGAATGGAATGGAAAAGAATGTAATGTAGGTGGCTGCAATTTGAGGGGAAATTGACAGAAGTCACCCCCCTCCTTTGTGCACATGCATGAATGGATGAAGAGCTTGCACAAGAAAGTGCATTGCAGTGATTTCTGCCTATTTCCCTTTCTTGTTACTGCTATATATACCACATATGAAAAGTCTGGCCTTTAGGCATAGTTATGGGGGAGTGGTGGCAGCAGAAGATATTAGGGTTGCTAAGTCCCTTTACTCTCCAAAGAGGTGGAGAGTGACCTGGCATTTACCTGATCTTCCTTGTAGACACACTTCCTGGCACCAATGCAATGACATTGCTTCTGGGAGTGACATCATTGCGCTGTCTGTGGGAATGTTTCCACACTTTGCACGGGGCTGATTTCTTAAGAATTGGTTCATTTGGGGTCCAAATTGGCCCCAAGAAAAATGCAGGAGCATTCCTGCAGCTAGTTCAATGACATCACTCCCTGGGAGGCTCATTCACATGCCTTTTGCCCCCACCAGCCAGATAAGTGTGTGGGGGGGTGTGTGGAAAGGCTGGGAGTGGGAGATCCCTTGCCCCCACTGGGTGACTGGCAGTCCTATAAGACATCCATTCTATGAATTCCTTCCATTCACAGGCTTGGATCTTAAGGTGTCCTTTCACTTGAAAAAAAAATATTGAACAAGCAGGAGGTTATTTTTGAAACAGTTCCAATAGTCACTTAGCCTTGTATTTTGCAATACATTTGCACTTGTGATCCTTGTATCCTGAAATAAATGTATGCAACCAATAAAATAAGCAGAACCAACCACTGATTGTGCTACAGCACACAGAACACCAGTCACCAAGTGCAGCCGAACTATACTTCATCCAAGGAATGTTCCTCACTTACTGCACAGCCTCAGCTATGCATATGGGATCCAATCCATAGTTCCTATATGCAAAGAAAAATGAAGCAAGTTTCTTACCTTAATTATTCCATGTCTTCCCATCTGTCAAAAAAATGTAAATAATCCAAAATACAATAATTCTTCCCAAGATAACCAGGAGAGCTGAGAGAATGGCCTACTTAGGGAATGAACTCAGCTGCCCACATGCTGACAAAGATGACACTCAATTTTCTTCTGGAATAAAAAAAAAAAATCTTTACTTTCCTCTTTCCATTTTAAGGGAGCGATTTCAAAGCTGAAAAGTATTTTCTTTCCATTATGCCTATTTTTTTTATCCATACAATTTTATACTTTTACGAAATGACTTTGTATCCACCATTTTTAACAATCAGTTGCCATGATATTACTGCAATTGCCGTACCTTTAACTTCAGGCAGAGAAACACAGGAAAACAGAAATTCTGAGGAAGAGTTTGTGCCAAAGAAATCACTAAATCCATCACAAGGCACTTATTCTTGGAAAACTCCGATCTTGTGCCTCAAATTTGGTGCAAGGAGGAAAATGCTGGGCTGAGTCTCTTGAGGAGCAAAGATTATATATTTAAAATACAGTAACATTTTATAGCAAATCTGACAGCTGTTCTTGTGTACTGGGTATCAGGTTGGATCCAGAAAGTAGTGAGTTGAGGATTAGCAAGAGTCCCAAGAGTAGTCAACGGCCAAACTGTCCCAATGTTATAGAGAGAAGAATTTATTTTTTCCAAAATTCTCTTTGTTAGATATTGCCATTGAGTCCTCTTTTTCTCTCTTTTATCTCTGCCATTTCTCTTTGACTTCTCTTTGGAGAGAAATCAATATCTTCTTTTATAACTTCAAGCTTTGCTGTTGTTTTATGTTGACAACAAGCGGGGGGTGCTTGTGCAGTAGGATGAGAAGGTTTGGGAGGACATTCCGTCCCTGCCTCTTAACATCTACAGAGTTAAATTCTGAAATTTTGTATAACCTCCCCTTCTACCGCTCTTTGAATTTCACTTCGATCAAAACAGAACTGATAAGAAACAGACTCCAAATTCCTAAAAAGGAGGAAATAAACCAATTGCTGAATTTCAGGGAGAAACTGGGTAAAGAGGAATTAAGAGAATGCCTCTTAATGCTAGGTCCAACATCTCCAGCAATAGTACTTTCCATGGAGCATTCAAGAAGAATTGAGAAAGCATGAAGGAATTCTGTTAGCATGTTCCACTTTCTTCTGGGTTAAGGAAGATCCCTCAAATGCTGGAATTAACATTGGGGACCAGTTAAGGTAGGCCAGGTCTCCCACTATTGTAGGAGACCTCGCATTCTTCAGCCATAGATGCCTGCTGTCAATCAGCAGAGCAGTGTGGGGTAAATGACTGTGTGTGGGGGGGAGCAAACTGAACGTTTCAGGGGAATCCTGGATCATTGTGCCAACACAATGACATCACTTCCAGGTTTTCACCAGAATTGATGTTGTGGCATCAGCGTGATGCCTGTTTGCAAATCTCTGTCCCACTACCTCCTGTGCTTGGCTGGCATCCCTAGTACATGTCCATTATTTTTATAACTGAGTCCTAAAATATGTTGCTTAGGACATACACATCCTCAGTAATATCAGTGAACCTTATAATATGTGATTTTGGAATGGTGTCGTATTGAATCCAGTCCTTTCATAACCAGAGTGAATTCACAGAAGGGATCTTGCTATTTTAGCCACTACCCTATGTTAACGAGAGAGAGATACTAATTCCCACTTTGCACATCTCTAGTACACATTGCCTCAAAAGACAGATCTCTTCACTACCAACAGTAATAAAAGGCAGAGAATATAGCTGAAATATTATTTTGATATTCCCATACATTTCAAACTACAACATCACTTTCAGAATAAGCTAAAAATTGGACAGACAATTCCATGAGAAAAGATCAATATATAAGAAAACAAGGCAACAGTTTAGCATTACCATTTTAAGTACAGATACACCCCAGGCTGAGGAGGTTGTAAATCTGTTTGCATGCTACATCTAAGGTTATTTGCAATGCTAGCCTATGTGTTTTGTTTCCAGCATGTATTGGGATTTAATCTTTTGTAGCCAACATCTTCCACTAAAGGATCTGCAGTAAACCTGAAGAATCAACAACAACCAAGTCTAAAGCACTTGTAAGCATACATGGTTAGAACTCGTATCTTCAGATGGACATCAGTAATCCTGCAGCGGTTGCAAAGAACCTCCCAAAAACTTTCCCTGTCAAACAATTACGTTACATATCTTTACTGAGGGGTTCTATAGGATACACACACCAGGAAGTTTAACCGCATGAAGCCATCCATCATCCTAGACCAAGGATACCATTAAATTGATCCAACCTAAACCTTGTTTAATCTGCTACAATTTACATCTTGGAAATTCACATGGTCTTAAGACCCGGTCTTTCCCCTTCTTTTTTCCTGTAATCACCTCTGGAAGCATATGGGCTAGTGTTGTACTCAGCAGAGACTGCACATCAGTATTCACTGCACGAATGGAGCCTCCACATGAGAGCTAAATCTGAGTTTGAACATTTTTTCCCCATCACAGTGAACTGAAAACAAAACAAAGGGAATCACATGGGGGTGCAGACTATATCAAAGAGACATAAATGTTTTGAAATCATCAGTGAACCAAGAAATCACGTTGTTTATTCTGTTCATCTGATCAGGTTTCTACGTTTTTCTCTTCTGGAGTTCAGTAATTTCATTCTGGGTTGACTATTACACTGTGCTCTGTGTGCCATACAAAGGAATAGTGTGATTAATAATGCTCATTTCAACAGAAATACCTGATTTTATTGGAAAAGTGAGTTTCACATCTAAAAATAAATCAGAACAAACATCTAAAGCTCAAATTGCAGTATATTTGTCACTTTTTGTATATTTTCAAGATTTTGTTTACCCTTATTATTGACAAATACATCAATTGATATTCCATCCTTATCTGTACTCCTATATTTGAGTAGGTTTACGATTTTGGATAAGAGAACACTGGGTTGAATGCTATAAATCCATTCCAGTGGCAGTGAAGCCTTAGTCCAGCACAAGGAGCTTTCCACAGGCAGTCTTCTTCTGCCAGAGAAAAGTTACGTGCACCAGTGGAAAGCTCCTTGCACGAATAGAAAGTTCTGCTGCTTCTATAATATATTTATTTATTTACTTAATTCAGGGGTCCCCAACATGGTTCCCATGGGCACCACAGTGCCCACCAATATGTTTCCTGGTAGTTTTATAAAAGCCAAGTGTTTTTATAAAGTGGGTGGGACCAAGTACGGCTTCCGAGCAACAGGGTTTCTGACTGATATTTGACTGTGCAGATAAAAAGGCATCCTGTTAAGCAGAACTACTTCATGAAATGTTGAAGAGTGACTATTATAGTTATGCATAACCTCGCTCCCTGTTATTTTGTGTTTAGCTCTGCTTCCTGTGGCAGCCATTTTTTGACTGGCTCTGCCTCCTGTGGCAGCCAGTTTGTGGTTGCACCCAGTGTCATAATTCCAGTGGTGCCTGAAGACTCAAAAAGGTTGGGGACCCCTGATTTATGCATTTGTCATTGAGATTCAAGTGGATTATTTTTAAAAATGGAATAAAGAAAGACATAATGCATACAATAAATAGTGCAATAAAACTGAGTTACAAAATTAGAAAGCAATGAAATAAAACCAATATTTTATTAAATTAACAATACAAATGTTTGCATAAGACTTGACCGAATAGTTTGGGATGGCCTGGATCAAACAAGCATTTTTGCTGTCTATGACTTCAAAAGAAGCAAAGTACTTTTAAAGGAAAGGAAAAAGCAAAGCAAGAGCTCATTATTTCCCCATTACTCTGTTATAATCCTGTATGTGCCAATATTATGTATAGAGAACATGCTGTAGAGATGAGCTATATTCCCATTAAAAAGGTGGTTCACAATGGAAATGCTGACATACTGTAGCAGTAAAACCAGTGCCAACTGAAATTATGTAGGAATTAATAAGAACCAGAGAGAAAAGCGTGAAATGAAACTTCAAATAATCAGGCAGGATATATTCTCTCAGGAAAATTATGTTGGTCTTGCTGTGATTCTCTCATCTCGTGCAGCAAGAGGTGAATAGATTTTGCTCCATTTTAATCAAAACAGTTGCACCACATACCTACAGAAAAATTAGCTACCAGATATATTGTCTTGGCCCATCAGTAGGTTTTCTGAAGAAGCTGTTCCCAGCATCTACCTAAAGCAGGGGCATGACCGCTCCGTCCCAGCAGGCCTCCCTCAGTAAAAAAAAACAGAAAAACAAGCCTGAGCCTCTCCACCTCATTACTGGACCAGGGTATTGTACAGATTCAGAGGAGATTTTATGTCATTTATCTGCACATACACGCACACAATTACATTCCCTAAACAAATGCAACAATTGTCTTATGGTCAAAATCAGGTCTATACTTTAGCAACTGTATTATAAGCAGGAATTGGAGACGTCCCTCCCCGCTGCCCCCCACCCACCCAAGAAACCTCATTAATGATAGTGAAGTCCTGTCCTGTGTATTATTTTTTTCCAAAATCCCTTAAGGGGAACATCCATATTTGTGTCAAATTTTGCTTTAGGTAAATCGTGAGTCTGTTTCAAATGCCGTTGTGGTCCTCAGCTGCCCCAACTGCCTCACTCTTCAAGGTTTCTGCCCTGAATAGATCCTTTCCCAAGAACCAAGAGGGTATGGCTGTTGAAAAACTCTTTCTCAGAATCATAAAATGATAAGAGCTGGAAGGGACCCCAAGGGTCATCTAATCCAATTCCCTACACAATGTCCACTCCCCCAGTGACCTTGGCTCAATGCTCAAAGAAAGGCTAAAAACCTCCAGGCCCCTGGCCAGTCTGGCCTGGAGAAAAATTCCTCCCTGACCTCAGAATAGTGATCAGCACAGAAAAAAACACTGGCTCATCCCTTCCTGGCCTCCCACTAATGATCTGCTTAAGCTCATCTCGTGTCATAGAATCAGCCTTGATGACAGATGAGATAACTATCCTAACAGCCTGCTTAAAAACCTCCAAAGAAGGAGAGCCTACCACCTCCCAAAGAAGCCTGTTCCACTGAGGCTCTTACCATAAGGAAATTTTCCTGATGTTTAGTTGAAAACTTTTTTTGGTTTAATTTTATCGTATTGCTTCTGATCCAATCCTCTGGAGTAACAAAAGAAGCTCACAGACTTGCCTATGGGCTGTGTTCGCATTGAGGGCAAGAAAGAGGTGGAGGTGTGGCTGAGACAGAAGAGGTAGAAAGTTCATTTCCTCTTCCTGGCCAGCAACGTGGTCAGCGCTATTCTGGAAGATCCATCGGCAGGAGATGGCAACACCAAGGCAAGGGTTGGTGAGCAAGAGGGAGATGCTGTTGGGCCCCTGGGTGGTTGCGGTCGAGACTTCCAGGACCCATTGAGCTGGTCGCCTGCAGGGGCCAGGAAGAAATTTTTCCCACAAGATCCAAATTGGCCAGGCCTCTTGGGGTTTTTTTTCACCTTCTTCTGGGGGTCGACATCAGGAACCACTTGAGGGGGGGCTCCAACTTTACACAGCAGTTGGAGCATTGGCAGGAATCAGGCCTCTGGCCTGCTTCCTGTGGTGATTTTGAGGCATTGGGCTGGATCCAAAACAGGTGAGTGGGATAGGCAGCCAGTTCACCCCGGTGAATTGGGAGGCAAGGGCTGCCTAGCATGGCTGGCAGTGGAACAACGCTTGCCGTGGTAGACCAGCAAAGTGGGCTGGTGAGTTATGCATTGGATCAGCACCAGGGCCTGCTGATACCAACGAGTTATGCATCAAGTCAGCACCAGGGCCTGCCGATGCCAACGGGGATCCGTGCCCATATGCCTGGCCAATGCTCCACCCAGCTGTAAATCAATAAAGCTGTAGCCATTCCAACCAAGAGATGGTGTCTCTGGAACCCTCTGTCTGCACATATCACATAGGTGACAAAACAATTCCACTCCATCCTCTATGTGACAGACCTTCTAATAGTTGAAGATGGCTATCACATCATTTCTTAGTTGTCTCCTCTCCAGGCTACACATATCCAACATATCCAACTCCTTCAACCTTTTCTCATAGAACTTGGTCTTGAGACACTTCCTCATCTTTGTAGCTCTCCTTTGCACATGTTCCAGCTTGTCAACATCCTTCTTAAACAGCAGTGCCCCAAACTGAATACAGTGCTCCAAGTGAGGTCTAACCAGAGCAGAATAAAATTACAACATGTGATCCAGACACTATATTTGTATTGATGCAGCACAAAATCACATTCACCTTTTCTCTGAGGCATCATACTGCTGATTCATGTTCAGTGTATGGTTCTTCCCTACTTCCCTTTCTTCTGGGTTTATTACTCCAGTAGTAGCTGTCATCAACAAGAGAATCCCTCCCTTCATGCTTTTATCCTGGCTGTCTTGTACACTAAAATGTTCGTTTGTGTGTGTGTTCATGTCATGATCTGGCTGTGCCAGGAAGGCCTAGCAAGGCCTCAGAAGCCTGTTAGCAGTGGGTGTAGGCCTGTCTACACTTCCCAGGAGCCCCTGGGCCATTTTGGCTCCCTTTTTGGGCAATCAGAACACAAGGGGGTGGTGCTATATAAGTCTGGGAGGAAAAAAGCCTGAGTTATTTCTCCCAGGTAGCAGGCCAGAGGTTTCTGGTAGGGAGAGAGGCCCTCACCCAAGTAGGGTGAGAAGACAGGCCTAGCAAACAGAGGGACAGTGAGTTCAGTTGCGATAGGGCCTTTTGTTTATTTTACTTTCACCCATCTATTGTTGCTAATGCACCTTGTTTGTTTATTTGATATTAACTGACCTCCTTGTAAATAAATCCTTTTGTTTGTTGTAACTCTGCTGGGTCCTCATGCCTATTTATTGGCCAAGCTACAGAGGTCAGAAGGGTTGGGAGGGTACTCTGGGCCTTCCCAAGGGACCCTAAATCCCAGAGTGGTGGCAGCATAAGGTGGCTCACCCCACCTGAGGCATGACAGTTCATAAGGATGAGATGGAGCTTCTGGGAATTGTTTTCCCCCTCCCCTTTCAGCACCTAACAGAGCCTTGGTTGCCTAACAGAGCAGCTTGGCATAATGTAGATAGGATTTCTTTAAGGAGATAGTTAAATTCAAAAATTGTGAGTATGTTGTAACAAATAAACCTAGAAAGTACAGGTAGCTAGGAACAATCAGCAGATGAGTTAGGTAGAATATTAGAAATAAAATATGAAAAAGGCATCTTGCTAGCTAATCCTATAGTTACGAAAGATTTCAACTTCCTAGTCCTAGAAATGGTTTCAAGCTGGAGCATCCTGGGCTGGCACAGCCTTACATGGTCTGGCTTTTACCTTAGCAGTTTGACAGTCCAGTCTAACAGTTTTCAGATGTTCCTGTAGCCTGGGACTCTCCAGCTTAATCAGAAATCAGGTGTGCATGCTCAAAGTTTCCCTCTAAGCCTGCTTTTGATCATTCCTCTCAAAAGTCTAGATAGCATAGTGAAAGCATCAAGGAGGGAAATTAGAAATTATCCACTTCAACACTTCATAGCTTGGCCAAAAGGGCAAATTCTGGGATGTTACTTCCCTCAAATTCTGAGATGTTACTTTCCTTAAATCCTCATCCTAACCACACAGCTGGGCCTGTGTTATTCTGAGTGCACATTTTATTCTTTTATAACAGAGACAATTTTGGAATGTGTGGAATAGAATACACAAGCACAGGTACCTCTATCTTTGAAAAAATCTGGCTTCCCTCAAAGTTCCTCAGATATTTTGCTGGAGGAGGAAAAGCTAAAGATGTATGATTTCTAGAAATGTTTAAGCAATGGAATAAATGGAAATTGTGGGGAAAATTGAAACATGTAATACTTGGTTTCTTACAAAGCCTAAACTTTGCCGGTTTAACAGCATAAATGCATCATTTATAACTTGGTTAACATATAAAATTGTACTATTTCACATATTTATGGAATTTAAAACTCACTAAACCATCTTCATATAAGATTCAGCAAATAAATGGTTCCACACTGTGGGTGACTTTTTGGGATTAGTGGCCATTATTATGCAGCTACTTGTTACACATGTTGTGGATGTTGTGTGTGTGCTATCAAAACTTTTATTTAAAATTTGTGGTGGCACAAGAAAAAAAATCTGGCAAATCAAATGTGGGCTGCTCCATAGCAATAACTTGCTGTATAGAAACCTCCACAAGAGAGAACCATTTCAGCCATTGAACCCATGAGGTAGTCTTTTGTACGTTCTCATCTTCGGTCTTCCATTCTTCTGCCTCAGCCAGACATTCTGGAATGATTCACTCAAAAGAGTAACCAAAGTGATAGGGCTACCCCAAGAAACAAAGACACCATCTACATGAAACAAATACAAAAGTAAAATTGCCAACTCCAAGTTAGAAAATTCCTGGAGATTTGGTGATGGAAGCTTGGGAGGGTGGGATTTGGGTAAGGGAAGGATCTCAGCAGGGTTTAATACCATGCAGCCTGCCCTTCAAAGCAGCCATTTCCTCCAGCAGAACTGATTTCTGTAGTCTGGAGGCCCCATCTAGAAGTTTACAACCTTGTACAAGAGGTGTCTAGAACTCAACCTATTTGAAATGAAATAACACTTTTATTTCAAATAGGGAGAGCTCTTCTTGTGCATCCTCATTTGATGGATCTTGAATCTTGATGGGATAAACTAGTTCTATCATGATTTTTTTCCATACAAATGTTATCATGAGATGGTTTCTAAAAGTAGTCCTTCCAATGCCAAACATTAAAAAATAGCCTTCTGATGTCATGTTTTGAAGGTCAGCTATCAAAACCATCCAACTATTTTTATCCCTCTTTTCACCTAAATAGCTCAGGAAGAGGCACATAGTTCTCGCCTCCTCCATTTTATTCCCTTGACACTCCTTAAGTGTTAGAATAGGTGACTCAGCCTGCCTTTGGACACTGGGGGGCGCTGCATGTCTCTCTGAATGTAATGCATTAGTCTAGCAATCTGCCACTCTCTTGTCTAAGGGGAATGTCTACTGACTCTTCCTCTCTTGCCTCTGTGCCGCTTGGGAAATCTCTCTCTCTCCACATGGTCTTCCAAGAGGAAGGATATAAATCCTCCATGCTCCTCTATGGAGATTCTTTTGTCCACAAACCCACACCTACAACCTCGCTGCCTAATTTTCAGGCTGTGGTATTAGAATAGGGAATGTAACTCTTTAGATTAGGATCTTTCCCTTCTACTACAAGATACTGCTATGGAAGAAATGTACAACAATAAACTGTAAGTTGTATCTTTCTATGATTTTGTCTGAAGATTAATTAATTAGTACGTTTTGAAGGGTTTAAACACTTCTAACTAAATAACTCTGCTATGTTACTCTGCTAAGTTACTAAACTAAACCAAACTAAATATATATTCCCAATAGTAAGTAAGCTGATTAGGTGATGATATGAGCTGATGATTAGTCCAAAGTCACAGATAGACTGTGACTTTGAGGAATCGAACCTATTCACCCACATCCTAATCTCACACTCTAACCACTACACAATACTGTCCCTCCAAATGCTTATTGGTGCACTTATGTTTCAGGGCTACAGTATATGTGTTCATAACACATGACTGACCAGTCACATTTTGTTACATTTACAATACCAAAACAGCCTTCTAAAAATCTGATTATCTAAAAGTCTGCCTTTGAGGTTTTAACTCTGGAACAGGACTTCAAATACTGTCCCTTGAATGACACTCTATTGAAAAAAATTACATTATCTTCTCAAAAATGCTCTTTATCTAGAACGAGTATCTGTCACTTCCAAGTCTCTTTGCTGTCAAATCAGCAATAAGGAACGAAATGGAGGAAATGTGAAGAGAGCTTTGAATAGATAAAAGAATATAATTGTACTAGGGCAGAAATTATACACAGTGGTTTCTGAAAAAAGAAAAGCAAACAAGCATTTCAGCATTTCTTTTCAAAAGGACTTTCAGAAAGTCTAAAAATTCTACCTATGGGGAGTGCATTTTTATAAAACAAATTGCAGAGGGCTTAGAAACTATTCCCTTATCAATGGAATCTTGCTAACTGACACAAAATAAATGTAACATTTGCTTCCTCAGCCATGAGAAACAATCATATCAGAGATATCAGATAGAGAATGGTTGCATGAATGGGACAGCCTGTATGGGTAGAGGTGGATGTAAGACGGGAAAGCCTGGGTTAAATTTCAACTCACATATAGGGTTGCTGATCTCCTGGTGGTGGCAGGGGATCCCAGCTCCCAGCCCCTTCCTCGTGCCAACACCTTGCCAGTGGGGGAAAAGACACAGGAATGAGCCTCCTGGAATGCTCTCCCAGCACAACACAATTACCTCACTCCCAGGAGTGATGTCATCACACAGGCCCCAGAAGTGCTCTCGGGCTTCATGTCAGGTCAGTTCTTAAAGAATTGGCCCATTTGGGGCCTGAATTTGCTCAGTGTGAAGCCTGGGAGCACACCTGGGGCCTGCATGATGACATCACTCCCAGAAATGACATTATTGTGCCAAGCCAGGAGTGTGTGTGCACTTTGTGCATGCCCAAGGAACTCCTAAAGGTGAGTGCTGGTTTCTCCTCCCCCACTGGGAGGGTAAGGGGACCTGGCAATACTACTCATATATGAAGATTACTAATTCATTCTATGTAGAGTTGCACACTCCTATTGCCATTGAAGCCACAAAGCTTATAAGGGTCTGCCTAGAACAGTACTGTTAAGTGGCTCTGGAACAATTAATTATTCAGCCTAATCTTCCACCTGTTGTATCTCATGGCTGGGGAGAATCTCTGCTGTTAAAATGAATATATTACCAAAATTAAACTTTTTGTTCCAAATGCTGCCAATCCGTATAGATGAAAAGATTTTAAAGAACTGGCAGAAAAGGATAAATGAGTTTGTATAGAACAGGAAGAAACCAAGAATAAGACTTAAAATATTAGAAGATGAAAAATGTCAAGGTGGGCTGGTGGTACCAAATATCAAACTGTACTGCCAAGCGGTTGCATTAGTTTGGATATCAGACTGGATTATAAATCTGAACAGAAGACATATAAAGTTGGAGACAATAGACACCAAGGAAGGAATGACTACTTACGGATTAAGAAATCATTAAAAACTATTCAAAAGCAAGAAGAAGGCAAGAAGATATTGGACAAAAGTACATTAAGAGATGCAAAAGATATTGAACCCAGAAAAATGTTATTAAATATTTTACCTAGTAATATTACAAAAGCACACAACAGTCTTAAAATATATGGTGAGCAGTGAGTGTAGTATATGCAGCAAAATCGAAGACAGCATCTTGCCCAGATGTGACTGAGTGGATGAACAAATTGTATGAATATGAGTTTATGGCCAAATTAACCACTTATATACATAAGAGACCAATCTTAGATTTATTGTCCAATTTTTGACCATGTAGTTGAAAATTAAGAAAAACTAAGAATAGCTATTATTAAAGTAGAGCAACCATGAAATTAACATTTTAAAATTTTGAATATACATGTTGAGTGTGTGTAAGGGGATGGAGAGGAGAAATAGTTTGTAGTATAATATGCTGTTATATATTCTGTTTCTATTGTCTTTGTGTACTGTTATATATTTTGCTTATTTTATTTTATGCATTGTTTACTGTATTTGCTGTTTACTGTTTATTGTTTTCTTTCCTTTCAAATAAAATTTAAAAATAAAAAAATAAAATGAGATAGGCCCACTGTATGCTGTCCTCTTGAAGAAAGGGTGGGATACAGATGGATAAATAAACTTATTATCTCATGCTGCCTTATGTGATGTATATAGAATCTGTAAATAAATAAATGAATAAAAATATTAAAAACCCTGCTGGGGGGTATTTTGTAGGATTTTTTTCAGTGCTCCCCAAAATGTCTATTAGAAAATCCTCAGACATTTTCATGTTATGGGTAAAACCTCATCTTAAAAAAGCACAAATTTCAAAAAAAAAAAATATTTAATGCTCCCCAAATTTCTCAATTTTTCCATCAGAAAAACGGGAAAAAATCTTTACTTAATTTATAGTTCCCCATTCTTACCGAGACTCAAGGTGGATTACAAAACATAAAAATCAGTTCAAACAAGCAGCAGAAACCTCCAATAAACAATGCAGTACAAATAGATAAGCTGGTCACAGCTATAACTTCCTGCCAAAGATATTTTTTACAATTTCTTTGTGCCGTCCAGATTTCTATTATGTGCAAAAGTGGGCAAAAATCTCCTCAGATTTGCTAGAATCATTCAAAGGGTCAGAGAGCTAAGTAACTGCATGTGCACCATGATATGTTTCTATTTGTTTAACAGTTGTCAACATTCCCTCAAATAAGAAGTTTGCCAACAAGAAGTGCGTGAAGTAACCCTAAGAAATTTAAGTCATCATATCGAAGCTCCTCAGATTTATTGCCCAAATGGGAAACTCCCAAATCACCTTGAAATCTCACTTTAGAAGTGGAAATTTTGCTAGCTTCCCTCATAGTCCCACAATTGTTTCACTCAAGCAAAAGCCACAACATTCACCTCAAAATTTCACTTTGTTGGCAACTCCTATTAGTTAAGTTAAATAATAACATTATTTGTCATTCAATGTCTATGTTCACCTGAAGTAGAGCAATACCAAGGCTGAGAGAACAAGGGTAGATGGAAATTCTTTATACTTCATGCAATAAAACACCATGAAGCATCAATAATAGAAGCTTGGAGGTTCCAGAATGGATGGAGATTTTTCTGGTTTGCATCTGGCCTGCTGATTTCACAGGCAATGTTTCTCCATATCAAAACTACTGTCACTGAGATTAAGCTGGGAAGGAGAATAAACGTGA
Source organism: Eublepharis macularius (assembly GCF_028583425.1). Taxonomy (NCBI): domain Eukaryota; kingdom Metazoa; phylum Chordata; class Lepidosauria; order Squamata; family Eublepharidae; genus Eublepharis; species Eublepharis macularius. Next base: position 36,240,651 of record NC_072794.1, read on the forward strand.
CAAGGAGGACAGGGACTGGAAGCAGCTGCATAATTACATGCATATGAATCTGCCTCTAGCTACTTTTTATTATTTCCGCTCTTTTCTAGGAAGCTGAGGAAAAGAATTTTGTAACTGGTTCATGTAGATGGATAAACAACTAAGAGTGCTGAGGGGAAAATATTTATTTTCCCAGCCTCAGCAAACAAACAATTCAGAATGGAATAACCCCTATATACCCATTTGATACATGCTAAAAGCATAGCCAAGTAAAAATAGTCTGACATGAGGAAAGCACTTACTAAAGTGGACTTTTAGCAGGTGGATCAGATTTCTTGACCAGCAGCATAATCTGACCTGGGAATTATTCTAGGGATGTAATTTAGATATTTCTAGTCCAAGTATATATCCAAAAGACACCTTATCAGTATTTTTCAGATATACTCAGGTATCTGAAGCATTATTCTGGTTTTTGGAATACTGCTAATTAAGGCCTCAAAAATTCTGGAAATATTCATGAATATTTGGGGGCAGGATTTTAAGGCTCCCAGGCCTGTTTTCTTCCATTGTTTCAGGTTTCCCAGGCAACAGGAGGGAGGGGAAGAGGGAAGACCCTCTCCTAAGCAATGGGATTAAATGCAAGTGGGAGCACTAAAACTGCTCCCCCTTTTCTGGACTCAGTGTGTAGATAGTATTCCAGCAGCTCATGTGTTGGCACACAGGCTGCTAGAGGGCATTACATCCCACCTGGAACTTCTCACCAAAAGAAGTCTATCTGTTGGCAGTCATATGTGACTTGTACATCAAGGACAGCCTTGCCAAGGGTGGAGGCCAGCTCATTTGCTAGTAGAGATCGCAGGTCCCCCAGTGAGCTTGGGGGATCCTCCACTTCCACCCTGGCCAGTGGGGGAGAAAGGCGCAGGAACATGTCTCCCAGGTACACTCCCAGTGTGGCGCGATGACACCAATTCCCAGGAGTGACATCATCACGCCACCTCGAGAGTGTGCCCGCACTTCGCAGTGGGCTGATTTGGGGCAGGATCCGAGGCAAGAGTTAGAGGGTGGCAACTTGTTACTTCCACACCTGATGGTCTCTCTTGGCTAGGTTTTATAGCCAGGCACTAGAGGGCTGGGCTTGCAGCCAGCTGCTTGGGAGTGATCCCAGGACTACTCCTCATAACTATCAGCAAGCAGCTGGTGTCTGGCCAGCAGGCGTGTGCTTTACCATCTCTCCTGCAGGCTTGCTCTTTGCCTTCATCTCTGGTGCTCCAAGGGTGTGGATGATGCTGGAGGGCTAGGAATGACCAACTGGGTTTCACCTGTTGCCTCAGGGCTGGAAAGTGTTGGTGGCTCTGCCTCAGCTTCTGGCTGTTGGTCCTGATCAGCCTGCAGCTCTTCAGCTTGCTTACTGGTTCAGGCCTAGCTACCCAGGGCTCCTCTTCTCCTGAGGAGTCCTCTCAAGGAGTCCTCAATACTGCTGTGTCCTGACTAGCCATGACACATGCTATATTATCACCAGCACTGTAACTCAGTTGGGGTGCTAAGGCAGCAGGAACATTCTAGGCCCCAAAGAATTCCCAGTTACATAAAAAAGTGTGTGCCAGGATCTAAAGACTCCTCTGAAACTTGCATATAAACTGCATGAGATGCTCCCTACCAATCAACACCAGGGTGATCAACATTGGCTTTGTGTTGATTCTAGGAATTGGTGGTCTTCAGTATTAGTAGACTTGGGCCCTATCAAGCATGGGACGCACTGTGCTATGAGCATGTGATACCAAAGCCATGTGATAAGAAGGAAGAAGAATTGTGAACTCACTGGTTACAAGTCTGAGGCCATGTGAGGCCAAAGAGAGGTAGGTGGCATGGTGATTTTTCTCTGTGCATGAACACTAGCCGTTCTATAGGGGCTCATGAACCACCTGAGGGTCCTGAACCATGGAATGGACCATTGTCTTAAAAAACCTCTGGTCATATCACACATATCTTGTTTGAAGAGTTTAGTTTTCCAGGATGTGGAAACAAATGATGCAGTAATTTTGCTTATGGTATGAGTTTAGCCAATGCCAGTATGTGAGACTACCTGAGAACACTAAGTGGCTTTGAATTCTATGATGAAAGAAAGACTTTACAAACTTTAGGCTGGTTTGTTTGGTTCATTTTTTGGTTCGTCACTGCAGACAGCCTGGCGCCAATCAATCAGTTTCCTAGGCAACAGGAGATGGACTTCCTGCAGACCATATGCTGACCCGGAAGTGGCACAAAAGACACCACTGGGAGGGCAATATGTATAAATACAAATTGTAATATTCAAAAGTGCAAAGTGCAATAGATACCAATATACAATACAATATTAATACAAAATTTATACTATAATAACAGTAGAAAATGTATACAGCCAATATAATAGACAATTCATATAGCCTGTAGTCGTCTATATCAATTAATAATTCTAAGCTCACATGAGCCATTGCATACAATTGTAGGATAGCACGGCAAGGTATAAGTCTAGAAACATCACCAGTCCATTCCCATAAAGGGAGTAGTAAAGCCAATAGGCACAATTGGCGACGGGGTGCAGCAAGGCAACCTTTTCCAATACCCGTTTCGTGCGTCTTCTTTGGGCAATTAGCTGGTGAGCAAAATATGCAGTCTTTCCTTTCCTCCTTAGTGACTGACGCAGGTGCACGGGGATAATTTGTGCTCCACCTTTATACTCCTCAGGGCACCCAGTATAAAACAACAGTGCAGCTGTATTCTCCAATCAGATGCTGCAGCATTAATTGCAAACCTCTTGATCTTCTAGAAGTGGCCTTCTGCTGGCACAGAAGTGACGATTCACTGACCTGGAAGTGATGTTTTCATGAACCTAATGAACCAGTTTGCGAACCGGGGCAGGTTCGTGAAAATTTGTGGTTTGTGGTTCGTGAAATGCAACAAACCACAAACTGCACTGTTCATTTTCCTCCCGGTTCATGCCCTTCTCTAAGCAGGACTATTTCTTCATAATATGTTGTAGTGAAGAGGTGTGCATAACAGAAAAAATGATCCCAATTTACACACAGAATTTGGTGATTAAGCTTGTTAAAGCAGCTTCCAGAACACTGAATCAAATCCAGTAAACGAGGCTGTAATGACTCCCCCCACAGAAAAGATTGTATGTTTCATCTTGGTACTTACAGTGCAGAGGCTGCGCAGGCAAACCAGGCATTTGGGAACCATCTGGCAGCATCTTATTTTCCTTTATGGCAAATCTCTCTGCACATGCACCAATTGGCTCCAAAGGGGGGAGACTGAGGCCCAAACATTAACTCTGTTGGTGGGAAGGGGATGAGTGTGGCATGCATGACTGCATTTTGTTTTCAGCGCTTCCTGGGCAATGTGGTTATGGCATTGAAACTGAGTGGCTTGTAGGGATCAAAGGTTTGCTTTATAATAATAATAATAACATTCGATTTATATACTGCCCTTCAGGACAACTTAATGCCACACTCAGAGTGGTTTACAAAGTATGCTATTATTACCCCACAACAATCACCCTGTGAGATGGGTGGGGCTGAGAGAGCTCCAGAGAACTGTGACTGACACAAGGTCACCCAGCTGGCTTCAAGTGTAGGAGTGGGGAATCAAACCCGGCTCTCCAGATTAGAGCCCCGTGTTCTTAACGTCTACACTGGACTGCACTGGAAAGGACAGCAGCAGCCAGCATGGTGCCATCAGTGCCAGCGTCTCCATTGCCATCCTTTTCTGTGTGCTTTTATGAAAAATGCAAGGAAAGGCTGGCCCCAGCAACAGCCATGTGGGCATGTACACACAAGTGGGTTAGAGGAGGAAGGGGTCTTCTTCATCCTCTGGGACTCTGGCTGTTCCAAAGGGTCATGTTATACAGATTAGAGTGAATTGGGCGGGGGGAAGCAGTTATTAAAGGAGAGCCAGGAGGTGGAACTGGTTTTTGATATGGAGGATCCTTTTAACTATCTCCGTTGTTCATTTTTGCCATTATTGTTTTAACTATTGCTTGTATTGTAAGCTGCCCAGAATGTTTTTCAGCAGAAGGCTGTGATACAAATTTTATAAACAAATCAGTGTGATGGATAAAAGTCACCACTGAATAAATTCTTCTGGAAGAGAAAATTTTAAAAATGTGACTGCTCTCCTGTTTTTTAGAGGGGGAAATATAGGATATCAAATCAGAGAATTAGACCCTACCTCCACACAGCTTCAGCTGATGCGGAGGGGGTCTGCCTTTGCTCCACTGGGAGGAGGGAGAGCGAGGACTTTCCCGGGCATCCGGGTCCTGGCTGCGTGGGCGGAGCCGGTAGCCTTTGAGGCGGCTCTGCCTGCGCAGCCTTCAGTTGCTGCAAAAAGCTCGGAGGAGACGGACGTCCCTCTCCGAGCGGCTTGCAGCGGCGGCGCAGCAAATCGGCGGCGGAGGCAGCAGTAGCAGCAGCGGTGGCAGACGGATCGGGCGCTGCGAGGGCTGCGACTGCTGCGGGAGTCAGCGCGGTCTTTTTCCCGGCGCCGGGGACCGAAGCGCGAGGTTTTGCGCTGGCCGGCTGTGGGCTGCGTTTGCAGCAGAGTTGGCCGGTGCCGCGGGGAGCAGGGCAGCGGCGTTTTTTGCCAGCCGGTGGGGGTTACCTTTAGAGCCAGCAGTTGGGCCGGTTGTGGCGCCTTGGGTGTCCTGGGGCCTCGGGCAAGGGGGCCTTGGGAGGGCCGCAGCAGAGCGGCTTTGACGGTGGGGGCTCCTTCGGCGGGGTGGTATACATCAGTTCCCTGAAGTGGCCCATTGCTACCAGAAGGGTGCGGGTTGTTAGGTACCATGTCCCCATTCACCCCCAATGCCCTCTCCTATTGGTATAGGAGTGTTTGGCGCGCGCTGTGCCCCTTCTCTCACGCAGTTTTGTGGGATTCAAGGGAGCTAGGAGTTTGTGGGCCGGGTCAGGTATTGTGCGTTGGAGGGAGGCAGTTAAGGGGTCAGTAGGCCCTTCAACCCACAATTCGTGGGCGTGCCAGCTGGCGGCCATTTTGTGATTGCATTGGACTGCATACGGGCAGCCATTTTGGGTGTGTGGAAGTTATAGCCAGTAGTCAAGAGGTCCCGTGATGCCTGCCAAAAGGAGTGGTGGCCCTTCAAAGGGCAAGAGGCCTGCAGCAAAGGCCCCAGCAAAGAGGCCTGTTACTGCAGGGTCCTCTTCAGAGGACGAAGCCGAGGCCATTAGCCAGCAGGAGATTTTGAGGAGCTGGTTGCCTTGGAGGAGGGTAAAGGTGTCTCTGCTGGGGTGGTGGCTGGTAGGGATCAAGCAAGGCCTGTGAGAGGGGCAGCTAGGGATGCTGTTAATAGAGAAATATTAAGGCGTCTTTCTGCCCTAGAAGGTGCTGCAGGGACGGCTGCTGTGGAGTCCAGTGGACACAGCGTGTCAATGAGCCAGGGTGTGGATGCGGCACAGCAAGTGGTTGACCTCGAACAGGAGGCTGCTGTGGACCCTGCGCCGGGTGTTTTGGCGGTGGAGCCCATGGAAGGTGTGGGTAAGGATGTCACACCACACAACACTTTCCCTTGGCCTTGGGGGCATTGGGGGCACACTGAGTCATTTGGGAATCACAGGGCTGTGGCGGGCGGTTACCCGCAGTTGCCCATGCCATGGGCATCTGGCACTCAATTCACATGGGCAGGGCCAGGGTCAGGAATGTCTGGTGCTCAGCAGAATGCCACATCACAGGCGGTGTGGAGTGGAACAGATGTAGCTTGGGGACAGCCTCAGGCCGGGTTATGGCCGGGGTTCCAAGGTTGTCCTTGGGGTTTCTACCCTTATGCCCCGTTGGCATATGGCAACATCCCCTTTAATGCTGTACCTTTTGGGGACACTGCTCTGCCGCTGGGCGATCATTTAACCCAGGCAACACGTGATAAGATTGTAAAGGGTGAATATGTTGACGTTTTCCCCCTTCTTTTCTGGGAGTTGGAAAAGGACAAAGATGACTTAGATGACAGGGACAAGGAGAGGCTCAAGAGGAGGCGCGTGGATAGCAATTGGCACAATTGGCTCCCGGGGTTTTTAATTTATGCGGGGGTGTTGGTGAGGGCTCAGCCTCATAGGGCTGCAGCTGTCTTCCAGTATTTGGATATTATATACAAGGGTTACACTGGCTTTTCAGGTGCTGCTTGGATGCAGTATGATGAGGAGTTCAGGATGAGGGCAGCCCTTAACCCTAGCGTACCTTGGGACAGGATACACCAACAGCTTTGGCTGTCTGTTATGTCACCATCCAAGCCTAACCTGGGTGATCGCTCCGATAGCGGGCATGTGGTTCAGCGGTCAGCTGCACCTTCTGCGTCTACTTCCCGCTATGTTGCGGAGCAGCCGGTTCAACTCCGGCAGTTATGTTGGGAATTTGCTTTCAAGGGATCATGTTCACATAAGCCCTGCAGGTTTAAACATGAATGTCCTTCCTGTGCAGGATTCCACCCCTATAATTCATGCCCTAAAGCACGACAAGGGGGTGGAGGCTGGGGATTTAGTGGCGGGGGAGCAGCTAAACAGCAGTTTCCTGGTAAAGGGGCCCAGCCCAATAAGGCTGAAGGTCCTTAGAAGGCTTTTGCAGGCTTATCCGCGCAAGCAGGACGCGTTCTTTCTTATGCAGGGTTTTTCCGTTGGTTTCAGAATTCCAGTTCAAGGGGGCAGTTCCCCTTACATGTGTGCTAATTTGCGTTCAGTAGTTGGGATGGAAGATGTGGTGAGGAATAAGATTGTTAAGGAATGTGCTGAGGGCCGGGTGCTTGGCCCTTTTGAGGCTCCCCCAGTTCCCAACTTGAGGGTTTCCCCATTGGGAGTGGTGCCAAAGAAGGCGGCGGGTGAATTCCGCTTGATTCATCACCTCTCCTTTCCCGGGGCGAGTCTGTGAACGATGCTATCCCGGAGCATTTATGCTCAGTTCGTTACACATCGTTTGATCAGGCAGTCAGGGTTGTGCGCCAGTGTGGCCCGGGGGCGGAGTTGGCAAAATGCAACATTAAGTTTGCCTTTCGCCTTCTCCCGGTCCACCCCGATGATTTTGAGTTGCTGGGCTTTTGTTTTGAGGGAAAGTATTATATGGATCGTGCCCTACCTATGGGTTGCTCTATTTCGTGCGCAACATTTGAGTGTTTCAGCTCCTTTTTGGAGTGGGAACTGCAGCACAGGGCGCATAGCCGCAATTCCTGTCACTATTTGGATGATTTTATGTTCGCTGGGGAGGCTGGGTCTGGGCAGTGTGCCCGGTTGCTTCACATTTTCGTTCAATTGGCAGAGGAAGTAGGTGTTCCTTTGGCAGGAGAAAAAATGGAGGGTCCATCTCCGGTACTTACTTTTTTGGGAATTGAGATAGACATGCTGCAGCAGTGTTTCCGTCTTCCTACTGAGAAGGTTTCTGATCTCAAGCTTAGGCTCAGGGAATTTAGTGCGAAGCGTAAGGTGTCCCTTGTAGAGCTCCAGCAGCTTGTGGGACACCTGGACTTTGCATGTAAGGCGGTCTCTCTGGGTAGAGCATTTTTACGGCGGCTTTGTGATGCTATGTCAGCCCTGCGGGCGCCGCATCATCGCCTTAGGATTTCTAGTGGGATGCAGGAGGATTTGGACGTGTGGTCCGACTTCCTGGAGAGTTATAATGGGGTTACTTTCTGGAGGGAGGACCTGATTTTGGAGGCGGACCTTCAGGTCACGTCTGATGCATCTGGATCTATGGGTTTTGGGGTTTATTTCCGTAGACATTGGTGCGCGGAGCAGTGGCCCCTCGAGTGGCATGCCAGGGGCTTGGATAAGGATCTGACCTTTCTGGAGTTTTTTCCTATTTTAGTGGCTGTGCACCTTTGGGGGGAGGAGTTGGCCAACCATGTTGTTCACTTTTGGTGTGACAACATGTCTGTGGTACAGGTTGTCAACTCTTTATCCTCAAGATCTGAACGGGTAATGAGGCCGGTCCGTTCCTTTACGTTGCTTTGTCTCAGGAAGAACATTTTGTTTAAAGCTAAACATGTTCTGGGGGTAAGCAACGGGGTGGCAGACGCTTTGTCTCGCCAACAGATGGAGCGGTTCCGGCAGCTTGCTCCGGAGGCGGATCAGTTATCTGCGCAGATGCCCCCGGACCTATGGCTCCTTGGGAAGCCGAAGCATTCAGGGCCATAAGGCTTGCGCTGGCACCCAGCACGCAGCGCAGCTACGACAGAGCGGTAGGCCAGTTTTGGGGATTTAGGGCGGGGGAGGGCCTACAGCAGGTTTGGCCCATCCCTCTCGAGCATCTGATACGCTTTTGTGTGCATCAGAAAGGGTGCGGACTATCAGTGAAGTCCATTAGGGGCCAGCTCTCTGCATTAGCATTTGTTAGCAGAGCTCGGAGGGTTCTCAGAGGCCACGGGGGACTTTCGGGTTCGGAAAATGCTGGAGGGCTGGGCGTGCGAGGTTGGGCCTCACCCTGACCCCAGGGAACCTATATCGCCTTCTGTTTTGAAAGGGCTGGCCTCCACTTGGAGTGTTGTGGGCAGCTCCGGGTTTGAGGTTAAGTTATTCCATGCGGCTGCTCTCACAGTCTTCTTTGGGGCGTTGCACATCAGTGAATTAGTGGTGCAGTCCAAGACTGATCAGTCTGATCGGGCTCTTAGAGTTGGGGATGTTGAATTTGTGGATGCTGGGGTTTCCCTTTTGATCAGGAAATCCAAAACAGATCAGCGACAAAAGGGGGTTATACTTAAACTGGGGACCTGCGCAGACCAAGAGTTGTTTCCTGTTTGGGCCTTGCGCAGGTATATGCGAGTTTGGAGGGATGCCCCGGGGGTTTTATTCTGTCATGAGGATGGTTCTCCTCTGACGCGCTATCAATTTTGGACTGTGACGGAGCGTGCGCTGTCCAGGATTGGGCTCGTGGGGGTTAAGTTTGGAACCCATTCCTTTAGGATTGGGGCTGCATCCACGGTTGCAGCAATGGGGTATTCTGTGCAGGCCATTCAGGGTGTGGGCAGGTGGAGATCCTCAGCCTATCGGTCCTATGTTCGCCCTTTGAAACAGTTTTGAGAGTTTACTAATTGATGTTTCCTAGGTGCTGTGTCTCGCCGAGAGAAGCGTCGAATTCTGATCTGCGGGCACAGCATGGTGTTCTGGGCGGCTCATCAGGCCAGACGGTCTCCTGTTGGGTCCCAGCTGGGTCTGAGCGAATGGGCTTCAGTTGAATGGTTGGGCCGTTGTGGCCTTCGGTGGCCGGGTTTGTTACCGCTGTTATTTGGGCAGTGGCGGGGACCTATTCCACACATACTGGTGATTCATTTGGGGGGGAATGACCTTGGGTTCATTCACGGTAGGGCTCTGTCTCTGCAGGCCAAATGGGACATGCAGGAAATTTTGTTGCGGTGGCCTGGGGTCCTCATAATGTGGTCGGCCATGTTACCTCGCAAAGTTTGGCGCGAGGTAATGGACCGGCACGCCATCGAAAGGGCCAGGATGAAGGCCAATAGGGCCGTTCAGAAGACCCTTGGGGAAGGTTTAGGAGTTGAAGCAGAGTCGGCTGAGATTGAATCCCTTGAAGACGGAGGTCCTGCATGTGGGTCTAGGGTCCATGGGTGTGGGACTCCGGCTCCCTGCTCTCGACAGAGCGCTACTTACGCCGGTGTCAAGAGTGAGGAGCCTGGGGGTGGTCCTGGATGCTTCCTTGTCTATGGAGGAACAGGTTGCAGCGGTTGTTAGATCCTCTTTCTTCTATCTAAGACAGGCTCGACAACTCGTCCCCTACCTATCGACCCATGACCTCACAACAGTGATCCAGGCAATGGTCACCTCCAGATTAGACTACTGCAACTCACTCTACGCAGGGCTTCCCTTGGGCTTGATCCAGAAACTGCAGCTGGTTCAGAATGCAGCTGCACGGGTGGTTGCCGGAGCACCAGTTATGGCTCATGTAACACCTATCCTCCGTCAGCTGCACTGGTTACCGGTTGAGTACCGGGTCCGGTTCAAGGTTTTGGTGTTGACCTATAAAGCCCTATGCGGACTGGGCCCAGCATACCTTCGGGACCGACTCTCCCCATATGTTCCCCGGAGGTCGCTTCGATCAGCCACTAAGAACTTGCTGATGGTCCCTGGCCCCAGGGAGGTCCGCCTGGCCTCTACCAGATCCAGGGCCTTCTCAGTTCTGGCTCCGACCTGGTGGAACTCTCTGTCTGAGAAAACTAAGGCCCGGCAGGATTTGTTATCTTTCCGCCGGGCCTGCAAGATGGAGATGTTCCACCGGGCATTTGGTGGGGGCTAGGCTGTCCTCTCGCTGGCCATACCACTGAAGACCCTCCACCACCCATGCAGGACAATGCTGCATTTTAATATTTAATATTCTACACCCGCCAATTTTAATGGTTTTTATACGATGTTTTAATGTTTTTATAATGTTTTTACTGTTTTTAATTTGTTGTCAAACCGCCCGGAGCCCGTCTGACGGGGAGGGCGGTCTAAAAATGTAATTAAATAAATAAATAAATAAATATTTACCCCACCCTAGGATAAAGGCTGAAGTTGCCGGCCTGTATCGTAGTGACGGGGTTCATCTGTCGGAGGCCGGCAACGGAATTTTCCTCAACGACTTGCAGCAAGGGCTTAGGTTGGCCCTTGGCCAATAGTGGGGCGCAGGGGCCTAAGCAGAGGCTTGGTCCTTGCGGTGGCTGGATTGATTGGGGATTTAGTCAGCAGGCCGGTGAGCACCCTTGGCACTTCCCTGTTTGTTGGGAAGAGGGGCCTGCTAGGAGCGGCTGGTACTGCTTGTGACGGCTGCCAGCGCGCGTGGGCAGGCTGCCTAGGTTAACCCCATGTGCAAGTCCTGCCTCACTGCTGCACGGCTGAGGATTAGGAGCTTGGAAGGGGGAACCAATTTGCCAGGCTGGCCGGGGATCCTTGCCATCTCTAGAGATGGCTCGCACCAGGGGCTTCAGGGCTTGCCCAGGCAGGTCAAGGCAGGGGTCTTGGAATGACCACGTGGCTTGACCTGTACCGCTTTACTCTTGCTGCAGTTTTGATTAATGTTAACGTTGAAGTTAATTCAATAAAGTGGCCCTTAGATCCAACAACGTTGTCTGCCTCTTGATTCCCACTAGGGGAGCAAAAAAATTATGCAACAATAGAATGAAAAACACTCCAAGAAAACACCATTTTCATAGTTTTAAATGAGATATCTACATTTAGTAAGCACATTGTTACATCTCTGAAGAATTCAATAAAATATACCACAGAAAAAAACATGAATATAGTCTTTAGTCAACTGCTGTTATTTATTTTAATGCTGAAATTGTAAGTACATTGATTTGAGCATCTTGAAATATTTTCTCATCGCATTCGCTGAGGCTCCATTTACCTTGAATCCATGTAGCCTTTCCCCCTCTATTATTAGCAAACTGCTTACCTTTTAAAAAAAAAAAATTAAATGTCTATCTGCTAAGATCCATTACTTGGCAAATTGATGTCTTTGGGGGTCAAATGTATGAAATACAAATATAGACTGCAATCAAAAAAACATGTTCCAAGTCAAGCTAGAAACAACATGAGCTACCAAGGGAATAAAGAGGCCAGTGGCTCAAAGTAACACAAACTATGAAAACAGCCTCGGGTGTTATAATTCTAGGGATATCTGTATCCACTATGTAAATATCTCAGAGAAACAGCTGAAGTATGCAGTTTTGCTGGATATGAACAAGACCTTTAAGATCTCCAGCAGCAGCTCAGGATAGAGGTACAATTGTAAAGAGACAGAAAAATGAAAATGAAGACACAGTGCTGATATTTGTTCCTGGTTATTGTGCTACATTTATGCTGCACAGCATGCCTATAAGGGCTGATTCAGACAATATAAAGTCCTTATGGTCATTACAAGGATGATGTTTGTCATGTGCACTGGGAGTTCTGTGACTTCCAGTCATGTGTGGGATTCATTCTAATTGCAACTGCAGTACAAGTGGAGGAAGAGCTTTAGTCACCCCATGCCCAGTGCCATTTTCATGAATGGAAACAGCCCCTAGGAGCTGTTATTTGCTCTGTTTGAAAACTTATATGTAGTGGTCATTACACATAAACTTCCCAGCAGAGCATATATCAGTTCATAAAAATGGCATATGGGAAAGGATGAACCCCTTATCTACATGTACCATGGTCACAAGTAGAATATGACTAGAATGCCCAGTGTGTGTGTGACAAAAACTTCATAGTGTGCATGAGGACTTTATGTCCTGTGAATTGGCCCTAAGGTACAAGGACTGTGGGAATGAAGGTAAGACAATTTGAATTTAATGACAGAAACAAATCAAAGGACTGGGCTAGCCTTGTAAAGAGAAAATAATTCTTTCTCCTTCCCAAACAGACAAAGAAAACCTATAGTCAGGAGGTAGATAACAGGTAGAGCCAAGAAAAACATCTTCTAACAACATCTAATTAACCAAGTGTATTAACTGGAATGTAGTGCTGGGCATTATTACGTGACTTGAAAAAATAATTAAATACATTTGATGGAGTAGAGATTAACAAATCATTATTGCTAGAAAAGGAACAACTAATTGAGAACAGGAAAATGTATTTTCCTAAGTAGAGAGACTTAGTTAGATCTCTTAGTTAGCTCTCTTAGAGCTAAACCACATGAGATGAATTACACAAGGATGCTAAAGTGAAGGGAGATGCAATGTTAGCCAGGAAGCATAGCTTGAATTTCACCTGTCTCTACACAGCCAGCAAAGATTGCTCTTCAGAGAGTATGCTAATAATTGACAGAGCCTTCAGGGATGCAAAGAGGAAATTAACAAACTCTCCGAGGAGCAATCTTTGCTGGCTCTGTAGAGAGAGGTGAAATTCAAACTACACTTCCCGGCTAACACTGTGTCTCCCTTCACTTGAGCAACCTTGTTTTATTCGTCTCGTGTGTTTTAGCTCTTAGTCTCTGCCATGGAGACTTATGAACACTGATGATTATGACCAGGGGTCATTTCCTATAAAAAGAACTACAGGAACTCGTTAGCATAACGCATTAGCATATGCCACACCCCCTGACATCACCGGAAGTGTGTCAGAAGGCAACATCCACCCCTCAGGCCCCTTTCTGCAAAAGTCTCCAGGTATTTCCTTAAAGCAGAATGAACTCAAAGCAGCTTACCCTCCTCTGGAGAGCCAGCCCTGCTTGCACCCACACACTCACTCTCTCAAGTCACAAATGAAAATAAAGCAGTGTGAATTCCAAGCAGCTTGTGATCCTTCGGACCTCAGCACCACTCGGCTTGTGCTCACTCACTCATTTTCTCCCCCCCCCAGTCACAAATGAAAGTAAAGGAGCAGAGCAGAATGAATCCAAGCAGCTTGTGTTCCTTTGGAGCCCAGCACCACTCGGCATTCACTCATTTTCTCTTCCCCTCCCCCACAAATGAAAGTAAAAGAGGAGAAGGAATCCAAGCAGCTTACTGTTCCTTTGGAGCCCAGCATCACTCGGCCTGCACTTGGAGGAAACACATGGGCAGGGCCAAAACCCACGTGACCTCTTTTTAGACCTACCAGAACGCCATTCCTGTGCGTTCCAGCTCCAAATGAGCCCTGATTATGACATAAGCCATAAGCATGGCTGAAGAAGTGAGGCAATGGCAAGCCCAGAAAGTTTCTCCAGGTGATAAATTCTGGCAGACAAGTAAGTCCCAACAGTTTAAATATGGATATGTTATGAACAAACAAGTTTCCCCATGCAACTCTGCACAAGCTCAGTGTCTCCTGTAAACTCTGCTGCAACTCATGGAAAACAGCTATGTGGGCTTTGTTAGCATGGCAGAACAATATCTGCAAGGGTGACAGATCTCAGGTGTAAAGTGGAACTCATAATGCAAGGCAGTAAAAAGTCTTCTCATGAGAAAAGAAGGTCAGCTGAATATATCCCTTTCTCTTAGTCTCTGTTGAGAAAAACTCTGTGACCAATCATTGCTTATGCTGATATTGGCAGGCCACAGGAAGTCATAAAGCAGGATGTGCAAGGAAGTCTAGAAGATCCATTTTTAGAGTCAGTCAACTTTCAGATAGCAAAGTTGGGCAGAAAGAATAAAGGGTGGTCTTCTCTGTTTTTTCGCCTCTAATTTATGAGCTTTCTGGAGGCATCTGTGTAGGAGCCAAGCGACAAGTGACGCCTTACACAGGTTGGACACTTGTTAGCTTACCTCAAGTTTTGATGGGAAATGTAGGCATCCTGGTTTTATAGCTTGGCTCTTCATTACAGCTGCAAGAACAGGATGCCTACATTTCCTATCAAAACTTGAGGGAAGCTGACAAGTGTCCAACCTGTGTCAGGCGTTACTTGTAGCTTGGCTCAGAGTGGTGGTCTTCATCAGTGATTCTTAATGGGGAGAGTCTACCATACCAATCTTGGGGAGCACTCTCAACTTATGGGGTGTTCTTGATTTTAGGCATTCTTTTCTCCCCACCTGCAATGGCTTCTGGCAGCTAGTGTGGGGGGGGGTTGTTTTATACTACTCATCCCATCAGGAGGATAAACTTCCAGATTTTGGATTTCTTCACTGGACTGTTTAAAAAGAGGTCTACAGGAAATAAAAATCAAATCTAAGAAGATGCTGATTACCAAGCATAATGTCTCATTGAATGTATGCCTGACAGCTTTCTGTCATATGCATATATCATAAATATCCCTGCATACATAAAGATACCATGTCTAGAGACACATTTTATTTTTTTGGTTTGGGGAAGGGCATTCAATGGTTACTGTGCATATGAAGTGGGCAATAATGGATTAACAGTCCACTGATCTAGATGGACCTTTATTCTGACTAGAGATTTCTGTGGCACTTCCTTCCTGTCAAGCTTAGGTCACTAGAATTTTTTAGTGAAATGGAAAATGCATTCCTGTTCAGGGACTGAGTAAGCTGATATTTAACTGGCTTGTACTGCTGCTGTGTTGTTAGTTTACTCTGATAACCTTCTTCTCTTTTGTGATTTTTCTATAATTGCTTTTATGTATTTCAGAATGTTCTGTAATCCCTTCTGAGTTCTTATTTGGGAAGAAAGGCAGGGGATACATTATGCATGAATGAATGAATGGAAATGGCAATCCCTGTGCTTTTGGGGTTATGTTCATTCTTATGGAATTCAGTAGTCTGGAACATTAAGAATAAAATTTTGCAAAAGCTTAGCCTCTCTGTATTTAAGTGCCATATTTCAGACGTTTGAGAAAGGAAGAGGATGCAGAGAAAACAGATATGACACGTAGATACATTCATATTTCTTATGAGGAAACACCCCTCTACATGGAAAGTCTATGATTCATCAAAAACCTAAACTACACAGGATGGTGGCAGACCCTTGCCTTTACATCTAGAATTGCCTCATTTATATCTAAAGTAGCAAGAGGTCTCTTGTCTGAAGAAGGGAGCTCTGACTCTCAAAGGCTTATACCCTGAACATTTTATTGGTCTCTAAGGTGCAACTGGACTCAGATCTTGCTGTTCTACTGCAGACCAACATGGTCATCCACTCTAGGAAGGGATATGATTTTTTAAGCAAAGGTAGATGGGATCAAAGGGTGCATGCATATTTTGCCATAGCTTTCATTTTATTTCTTTTTTAATTCCTTCTGTCGTCCTTCTGTTTGCATAATAGACTGTGCACATTGATATAGCACAGTATTTACAACCACACAAGATAATGAGTTGATGAACACACAAGCAGATGAGCACATGAGAATGTCAAGATCGGGACATTAAGGTTTCTGACATAAACGGCAAGATTGTTATGCTGTTCTGTCAATGAGCATAAGGATTCACATGCATCAGTAATGGGAGGG
This sequence comes from Eublepharis macularius, assembly GCF_028583425.1. Lineage (NCBI taxonomy): Eukaryota > Metazoa > Chordata > Lepidosauria > Squamata > Eublepharidae > Eublepharis > Eublepharis macularius. Next base: position 36,256,449 of record NC_072794.1, read on the forward strand.
ATGAAAGTGAATGGAAGGAAATTGATGTTCCGACACATTGCACATATGCGTAATAATTAAGTTTGAATTTAAAAAAAAAACCAGAAAGACTGTAGATAGCCAGACACACAAGACTATATAATCCATGACCACATAATATGGATAAGCAACATTTCACATTCCTGTCCCTGGTTCATAACAACAACAACAACAACAACAACAACAACATTCAATTTATATACCGCCCTTCAGGACAACTTAACGCCCACTCAGAGTGGTTTACAAAGTGCATTATTATTATCCTCCCTTATGTTCAGCCCCTCTTATGTGCCTATTTCCCTCCGATCCTTATCTTTGTGCTTAGTTTAGATCAATATTAAAAGTGAAGTTATCTTTAACATATTTTGTATGGCACTTAGTGACTTTAAGCACTTACTAAATAGCAAATACTATTGGACTGAACAATTATTGTACATGGCAACAGACTCTCCATGTGACAAGTAGGATATATTGCCAATGAAACAAAGAAAAGATCTCCTATTGAATCCTAAGAAAGAAGGAGAAATAAACTACGCCAGATGTTTCAATGAAAGCAAGAGGGTTTGCTGTGCTGTGGCAGATAATGGTGATGCAGATCATAACAGTCACGGTGATGACACACTGCAAGTGCATTAGTATTCACAGTCTTGCTGATAGAAATTCTATATCTCCCATGAGGCCTAAATTATCATAATACATCAGCTGCGTTTCACATCTGTCCACTGAAAGAAGAATAAAACTGAACTCTTCCTTAGTCTACAGTTTTGCACTGTGAGGCCCATTATATCATTGGACTTTGCAGTATTTGCCACATTGGGTATCACTTCACCTACATATCATGGTATGGGATCTTCCCCCCTTGCATGTGATCTGGCACAGATGTGTAAATATTACAACCACAAAGACAATTGCATGTGTCTCTCCCACCCAAACAGCATCCTAGAAGGAGAGAGGCTTCCAACGGATAGGAAAGACCCATACAATCGGCCCTGCTTACATGATTATGATATATACATGTACTCTCCTCCATCATAGAACTGTTTTGCATCCCAAGGAACAAATTCCCATATTGATAGGATGAATGTGTGTGAATGAACCTGGGTCAACATGCAAATACCATTCAAATCTTAACTTTGGTGATCTTGGCGAAGTCCTCACACTGTATCAGAGAATTTTTAAAATGCTGCATATTCCAATGCCTTTACTTTCATAAATGGTTCATACAGTATGTGTGTAGGAGGAATAATCATGATTAGGACTGAAAAGGTTTGATTTTTCTCAGTAGTGATCATCAGTTACATTTGTGGGAGCAAAAGGTCACCTCATCCTGGACCCATTTAAGTCTGCTAAGCATTTCACACATGAAGCCATTGAAGAGGCATTAACCCCACTTTCAATGGAGTTCATTTGACCCTTGCAGACTCGATTAAGAGCCTGCATCCAATGCTCAGTTATATTGGACACAATGCTACTACCAGAAAAACAAGTTAAGTCAGCTGCAAAAATTCTTTCTACAACCTCATTCTAGCCTGGAAGATGACTTCTTACCTTGATGTGGCCAGCTGACCACCTGGATTCATGCTATGGTAACATCAAGACTTGACTACTGGAATGCACTATACATAGGTCTCCCATCTAAGTTAACTAGAAGACTCCAATTGGTGCAAAACACTGTGGCATAACTGTTATCAAGAATGAGCAAGAGCATGAACATCACCCTCATTCTGCAGTCACACCATTGACTACCTATCAGTTACTATGATCTGTTCAAGGTATTGGCTATAACATACAAAGTTCTTCACAGCGTTTGGTCTGACATACCAACAGGATGCCTCCCTTGCTACGTTCCTCCACGGCAACTTCACTCATCTGAACAGGGTCTCTTGCAGGTGCCACGCTGCACATGGGTGAAATCAACAGCAACCCATACACAGGCTTTCTCTGTGGACGCCCCTACCCTGTGGAACAGCCTGCTGGAGGAGGTCAGGAGAGCCCCCACTCTCCTAGCTTTCTGCAAACAGTGCAAAACCGAATTATTCAAAAAGGCTTTTGTATTGTAGGAAGGGGTCTCAGATGCTTCACTAATGAATAAGGGACCATAGACTTCACCCACAGATGTTGTCTTATGTACTATCTGTTGCTTTAAATATGTGTTCCTATGTCAGCCCTAAAATTGCTTATGTTCTGTTTCAGCATTTCTTCAACTCTGTATTGGATTCTTGCTAATGTTATGCCTTTGTAAATTTGTATTTATTTACCTTACGTCATTATTTATGAAATTGTCCTTGATACCATCTGTACTAATCTCACACTGTGTAATCTGTTTTTTGTCTCAGTGAGAAAGGCGGACCATAAATGACATAAACTAATCAACCAACCAACCAACCAACCAACCAAACTCTAGAGTCTTATCCCCAAGCTGTCTTTTTTGTTTTGTTTTTTAACATCCAGCCTGATGAAGACTTAGAGAGAACACAAAATCTTGCAAAATATATTGTGTTCTTTTGATTGGTCTTAATAAAAGGTATTGTATGGATTTGGGTTTGGGATTTTGCTATGGGCCAATATGGCAACCAATATTTTTTGTCCAGAATATTCTTATGGGGCTACTATTCAGAGGACCAGAACCTGAATAAACATTTCATGAAGCTTCCAACGGTACAGCTTCCCAGTCCGCTTTGGGCCATTGCTCTATTGAAATCATTTAATCACACATCTACAGCAGTTATAATTGACAGTTCAAATCAGCAGAGGATTTACCCTGAAGATCAGGTATCCCTCTTGGAATGCACTCTCTTTCTTAGGAGACCTGTTTCAGTCTACAGTGAAAGTGACAAGAATTTCAGGGGCACAGACAAGAGTGTTTACCAATTCAGGAATAAACATATTGATTTCATGTATAATTCATACCTAAGCCAGATAATGTATTAAGAAAACAAGGGGGGAAGTTAAGTTTGTATAGCACTTGAATGATTGTATACATTCCCTTTTTCAAGTTCTTTGGAAAGAATCCCGCAAAGTTTAGCTGTGACATTGAGTCTTACTGAAAGCAAAGTAATGGGGCATGCATTGTAATCTTAAACAGGTTTTCACTCAAAAATATTCCCCTCTGAGTTCTGTGAAATTTACTCTCTAAGCAGCATGCTTGGGTTTTTTATTTGAAAATGGATAAGTGCATAAATAAAATGAGCCAACTAGTATGCAGCCACTGGGTGAGTGGATAGGGGAAAGAACTTCTTTGACCCATCTGCCCTTTGGCAACTGGCTGGAAAAGAAAGTATGTTTCCTTCTGAATTTTACACCTTGAACCAAAGCCCCAGATGATGCAATAACAGTGCTATGGAGCTCACAGACACGCCTTGCACATCTACCAATCAAGGAGGAGCATGTCATGGCCATGCCACTCCTATGTCGCCTGTATATGGAATCAGCCAAAAAATGCTCACCAATGTTGATACAACTCTTTGATATCAACCTGCCCCCCTTTCCAAAGAACACAAAAATGAGACAATACAGGCCCCTCTGCTGTAAGGAAGGCTGTGGCAGACCTTGGAGGATCCCTATAGCGACCTCACTAAGAGCTGTATAGGTATAGGCTGAGATCTCATTCGGCCAACACATACCCTTTTGACAGGCACCCACAGTGAAGGAAGAATGGCCACTCCAACCAGACAGCCCATTTGGCAGAGGAAACTCACATGGAAAGCTTCTCTGAATCAAGGGGTTAGGTCCCAGGCAAGTTTACCAACCTGTGGGTGCGGCCTAAAGTTCTCTCAGAATTATAACTGACTCCCAGACCACAGAGATTAGTTCCCCTGGATGAAATGGCAGCTTTGAATGGTAGACTCAATTATATCACATAATAACAACATTCGATGTAGGCAGACAGATTCTTTATTACAGCACTTAGCCAGTACATTTACCATAGAAATTTAAGTGCACATTTTACAACCATTAACATTCGATGTATATACTGCCCTTCAGGACAACTTAACACCTACTCAGAGTGGTTTACAAAGTGTGTTATTATCCTCATGACAATCAACCTGTGAAGTGGGTGGGGCTGAGAGAGCTCTGAGAAACTGTGACTGACCTAAGGTCACCCAGCTGGCTGCAAATAGAGGAGTGAGGAATCAAACCCAGTTCTTCAAATTAGAGTCCTGTCACTCTTAACCACTACACCAAACAGCTCCACTGAGCTCCCTCCCCCTCCCCAAGCGTTGCCTCCAAATCTCCAGGAAATTCCCAAAATGCAGTTGGCAACCCTGGTCCCAAGGGAAAGGCTGCCCTGAGGAGTAGCTTTTAGCAAGGCACCAGGAAGCTGACAATAGGGCAACAATAAAAGAACGGAATATTTACTGGCCATTTCCCAAGAAGTTTATTGGGAGTGAGCTATTGCAGAAGGAGGGGTTTGGCCAGCAGTAAGCCAATCCCTAGCAAAAGAAAAGGAGGAAGCAGGGCTAGAAGCCACACCAGAAATGCCAGAGCATTCCTCTAGCCATACTCCCAACACAGGGAAAAGACATGGCATGGGGCTTTGGGACCGTTTCAGCCCCCTTCCAATGTGAGTCCCATGCTGAAGACAGCTGAGGCTAGTAATGAGAAAGGAGTGAGCATTTGAGGTGGACACGAACCAAAATATGAACCAAAGTACGTCACTAACCTGGCTAATTTGTGGTTCATGAATTGGTGGTTTGTGGGAGCTCATTTCTCACAAACCGTGACGAATTTTAGACCGGTTCATTTGGTTAGTATTTTGGTTCGTCACTACAGACAGCCTAGCACCAATCAATCAGTTTCCTAGGCAACAGAGGGGATGGGCTCTCTGCAGACCTTCTGCTGACCCAGAATTGACATTTTCATGAACTGAATGAACTGGTTCGCAAACCAGGGCAAGTTTGTGAAAGTTCATGGTTCATGAAATGCGATGAACCATGAAACTCATGGTTTGGAATTTTCCCGGTTCATGCCTATATCTAGTGAGCATAGATCCCTATCTACCAAATTCCATTAAAACAGAGACACTACCACAAAACAATAAAAAATGTTTATTCAAAAGCTTCAGGAATGCAGTTCTGAAGACGAATTAGATGGATGCGGTTGCCCAGTTTCTTGGTCTAGCAAGACCCTCGTGCCTCTTAAACTTACACTGACAGACAAGAGAATCACAGGGACTGCTGTTCCTATCACTGCATGACCATGACATGTACAGCTGTGGTGGACAAACAACCAACTATGTGTTAAGCAGCTTGCAATGGTGAGGGAGCCAGCCTGGAACAAACTCATAGCAGAGCAGCTAGGTGCACACCTGGTCACTGAAGCTCTTGGTTGTCATGTCAGTCGATAGCTGGCATGGTGCTGTGAATGGAGTGCAACATTTCCTTGATGCCTGTTGGAGAGCTGCCTGGAAAAATCCAAAACACAAACAAAGACAGTCATCAATGATGTTTAACAGTAGCAGCAAACTGCACTCGGGCGCAAGCACACTGCACATGATGCATGAGCTGTAAATCTGAGAGACTTCCAGTTTCTATTACTTCCATCCCCTCTCTCCTTGGTGTTTCTCACACTTTAGGATTTACCTGCTAGAGAATTTAGGATTGTCACTATGTCAATACTTGCCCATCTCTTGTAGACTGTTGCACTGGAAGACTGCAGTTTCTGTTGGGGAGGCTCTGATTCTAAAAGCCAAAAAGTATTGTGAATATTTGACCAGCAGCAGAAATACTTGGAACTGAGTGGCTGGCAGATATGTGGTGGTGGTGGTCCCTATTTCTCCCACTTGTAAGTGGTGTTGCACCAATATGACGTTATGCCAACTTTGTGGTGATGTTCTCCCAGTATTTCTCGGAGTGTGAATATGCTGCATTATGCATACTTACTGTGTGCCCCAACTGATAAGAATGGAAGAGTTATGGAGAAAAGACACAGTAGGTACATGTTGAGGGGGGGGGGGGGTTGCATTATCCCAAATTTGAGGCAGTGGATCCCCTTCCCTTGATTACCTGTGTTTGAGTAATTATTCTTGCATCCCGGTTGAAGGAGTGGAGGATTCTGTTTGGTGTTTACGTCTTGAGGTGGGCTACCTATAAAAATTCTGAACAGAGCAGTGTTAGCAATATGACTAAACATCTTGCACATGGGTAAAATCAACAGCTGCCTGTAAACGTGAATTTTCCCTGGTGGCCCCCACTTTATGGGATGGTCTGCTTGAAGAGGTTAGGAAATGTCTCACTCTCCTGGCTTTCCACAAAATATGCAAAACTGAATTATTCAAGAAGGCTTCTTACTCAGATAGGAGAGCTGTACTGTAAGGAAATGGTCTCAAAATGTTCCATAAGTAAAAGGATGGGGAAGGACCATATTACTATTATTGTTGTAAGTATGATAGACTATAAACTCTACTACTATTGCTATAAGTAATATAGCAATAATATGGGTAGTTCCTATGTTGTTTAATATGTCAGTCTTAGAATTGCTTGTACTCTCTTTCAGCATTTCTTCAGCTCTGTATTGGATTTCTGCAGGTTTTAAATTTTTGCAAATTTGCACGTATATACCCTATTACATGCCCTGACCTGGATAGCCCAGGCAAGCCTGATCTTGTCAGATCTTAGAAGCTAAGCAGGGTCAGCCTTGGTTAGTAATTGGATGGGAGACCTCCAACAAAGACCAGGGTTGCAAAGGCCTGGTCACCTCTGTTTGTCGCTTGCCTTGAAAACCCCACCAAGGGCTATCATAAGCCAACACTGACTTGAGGGCTTTCTCCACCACCATCCTATTACCTGCCTTTGAAATTGACTGTGCTGACTCCCACTGTGTAATCCACCTTGAGTCTCAGTAAGAAAGGCAGAATATAAATAATGCAAATAAATAAAGTAAGTAAATAAATAAAATGTTCTCTTCCTTGGCTGTTTGTACAAAGTGCTCCCTTCTTATGCAAAATGGGGTGGTTGCAACCACCCTCCAAGAGAGACTCCCTCCACCCTAAGGAGCCTTCCTCCAACAAAATTAAGTTGGATGTAGACTCCTTAAGTGAAAGAAGGTTTCATAACTTGTTCAGCGGAATAGTAGGACAGGATCCACCCCAGTGACCAATCACCTAAATACCTTCATGTGTGTTTTAAGCACACGGCATGAGGGCAAAAAGATGGAGCTTCACGTTGCATGTTTTACCATTGGAGTTATGACTCTTCTGAATGGGGTTGATGTAGTGCTTAGATATGTTGTGTTTGGCTGAAGAATTAAATCAATATTCTAAGCTGTGCTTAGAATTGTGCAGATGTGGCAGGAGGCAGGCATAGGGACTTGGCCACTGTTAGGATTGCCATCCTTCAGATGGGGGATGGAGATCTCTGGAATGACAACTGATCTCCAGATGACACAGACCATGTCACCTGGAGAAAATGTCTGCCTTAGAGGGTGTACTCTCTGGCTTTATACCACACTGAGGTCCAGCCCCGGGCCCAAACACCACCTTCCCCAGGCTCCATCCCAAATCTCCAGGAATTTCCCAGGCTGGAGTTGGCGACCCTGGCCAGTGCCTTTGTTCATACAATGTTATGCTGACATTGATAGCAGGGCATGGGCTATCAGAATGAGCCCTGTTTCTCCCCATCACTGCCCATTAACCTGGCCAAATTCTGACCTCATTCTGGCTGTGGTGGCACCATGTATGCATCAGCAGTGCACTAGGCTATTTTGTATCTTCACATGTCCTGGGATATCTTTCAGTTACACAGCTGCGGAGCTAAGCAATTTACAAAGTGGTTCTGCTGTGAATCAGCACTTTGCTGATTCGAATCCCACTGCTGCCATGAGCTCAGTAGGTGGCCTTGGGTAAGCCACTCCTCTCAGCCCCAGCTCCCCAGCTGCAATGTGGAGATAATAATAACACTAACTTGTTCACCGCTCCGAGTGGGGCACTAATCTGTCTAGAAGAGCAGTATATAAATGCAGTTATTATTAAATTAGCCTTAGGATTGTGCTGTAAATTCCTGAACTGACCTATCTTTTGTTTTTCCTCCATACCTTGCCCTGACTCTTCAGACAACAAATTTACCAGCCCTGTTTCTGTAGTAAAATATATGCCGAGCTGTCTAGGTATTTCAGGATTAATACTGTCAAAGAATCATCTGTTTCCTAATGGGGTTTGGGAAGTAGAATCTGCTAGAAAGAGCCTATGATTTATTTATTAAAACACTTACAGTATAAGTCAGCCTTTCTCCCAGACAACTGGGACCCAAGTGGATAACAATAAAATTTGTATAAGTTAGTATAATTTTTTAAAACATCAGAACTTTCCAGCAGGAAAAAAACCTCTTTAAAATAAAATGCAACAGAGATTGCCGTCTTTTGAGACACCTGAAGAGCAAACAAATTGAGAAACCAAAGGCTCTTCTAAAGAATTCTGTTTTTCAAGTCCTCTAGATCTGCAAAAGAGATGTGGATCTGTTACCCGGGAAATAGCATTGTTATGGGGAGGGGAAATTCTTCTTCTAAATTTCACCTTTTTACATACAGCCATTGGTTCCTCTTATTCTCTTTTTTCTCTTTTAAAAAGGATTACTCTTTCATACCACTTTGGAGAGAAATCAATGCACCTCTTTTGTAACTTCGGCCTTCGCAGTTGTTTCATGTTATACATCACAGGCAGCTGCTCAAACAGGGGGCCAGGAAGGTTTGGGGAGACATTTCCTGGTTCTAATCATCGACAGAGTGAAATTCTGAAATTTTGCAGAACCTCACATGCTACCCTTTCTCGAATTACTCTGAGATCAAGCAGAATTGCTTAGAAATGGACTCCAAATTCCTATAAAGAGGGAAATAAACTTATGGTTGGATTTCACGGAGAAATTTGGTAAAGAGGAATTAAAAGCATTTCTCTTGACAATGCTACTTGGAAGGCTATCTTATAACATGGAAGCAGCCACTGAAAATCCTGTGGATGAGCAGCAGCAGAATATAGCCCCACAACGCTTGGAATAACCAAAGGTATTATTGAGCAAAGCTGCTGCCAAAGTTCATATTGGAAGAGATGATTTTGTGTGTGTGCAGTCCCCAGGTCATGAAGGGATTCAAAAGCGCTAGCACCTTGAACTACACCAATGGACAAACAGCGCAAAGATTGTAAAGGAGGTGTACCATGATTCCTGCAGTCTGCTCCTGATGGCTGATGGGCTGCTGCATTTTTCACTAATTTCAGTTTCCAAATAGTCTTCAAGGACAGCCCCATGCAGAGCATCTTACAAAAGTCAAACACTGAGATTACTGTTGCATGGTCAGATCAGCAGTGGCCAAATAGGGGGAAAGCTAGGGGGAAAGCTTACAAGCCAAATGTAATAGGTAAAAAGCACTTCTTGCCGCTGCAGACACCTATTTCTCCAATACTACAGCTGTGCCCAACAGAACAAAGTTCCGTGGTTCTGTCACAGAAAATTGAACTGTATCTAATGTGAGAAGTAAGACCCATTCCAGAGGAGGTACCTTACTGACCATCATGACCTGAGTCTTTTCAAGTTTCAATCTCCGTTTATTCTCTTTTAGCAGCTTGAGCAGGGAAATCAGACATTGGACCAAGGCAGAGAAGGTTGCAGCCAGTAGCTTCTTTTAAAAATATTTAAAGCCAGGTGTCATATACACATGGATGACAATCTGCATCAAAACTCTGCTCAATCTTATTAAAGGGTCTCATGTATATATGTAGTAGCATCAGAGAGAACACAGCATCTTGTGACACTCCATACAACAGATCCAGTGTATCTGGTTCTTCACCTACCATCTTATATACTAATAACCCAATGGCCTTGATCTGAGGATACTTAAATCCAGAAACTGGAATCATGAATGGACAAGAGAGATCTTTTTACATACTTGAAAAATATTCCAGGTCTGCAGAAAAATCTGAAATCTAGAAAAAAAATATGTAGGGTTTTGTTATTAATGATGCCCTCAGTTGCTAGGCAATCGTAACAGTTTAGCCTGTATTCCAGGCTTAGTGTTTGTCAGAAAAAGGCAGAGGGAGGGGGGTGGGCCCTTTCCAGGGTTTTTTAGACTCTTGAGGGAAGACTTATTGAGGCCACCCCAGATGCAACCACCAGGAGACTTGATACCACAAGACTGTTCAACAGTACCCCCACACATACACACACACAAAGTAATGTAGTGTAGTGGTTAGAGTTTCAGAGTAGGATCCAGGAGACCCATGTTTGAATCACCACTCTGCTGTGAAAGATCACTGGGTAATTTTGATCCAGTTACACACTCGCAGCCTAACCTACCTCTCAAGGTTGTTGTGAGGATAATATGGAGGCAAGGAGAATGATGTAAGCTGCTTTGGGTCCTCCTTGTGGAGAAAGGCAGTATATAAATGAAGTAAATTAAGAAATACAGGTGAAGATGGTGGGTAGATAAAAAGTAAATTGTTTACTGAGTCGGAGAGAAGGATGTAGGGGAAAGAGGAAATAGTGTGGGGACAGGGGATACAGGGAAAAGTGAAGTATCCCCTGCAAGTCCTTCCATATTTCCCATCATGCAACTAGGCCAGCCATAAGGGAGAGGCTGCCTGGGGTAGGGGGAAAGGTGAAGAAGGGGGCAGACAAAGGTGGGTGGAAAGCAAGAAAAAAGGGAGAGGCTATGGAAGCCAAGGAAGGGAAAGATGACATGGTGGGGGAGGGGGAAATAAGAGCCCCCCCCCACAAGTCCTTGCAGGTCTCCACTTATCCCCTTCTATATCTGACCAATCAACCCTCCCCCCTTCAAAACTGGCAGGTTATAGTGATCACAGTCCTCTGGGACCTCCACATTTCAAGAAAAAAAATAATTCCTCACACACACCTGAAGCCAGAGAACATCCCCAAAATCTTATTACAACAATTATTCACCATGAATCCTCTTCAGTCCTGTCTGCCTGTTCTCTGGTTGTCTGTTCTGGGTTTCTTTGGTATAATGCTGCCAGAAAAAACCTTTCTCTCTCTCTGCCATTCCATTATTGCATCCCAGCCTTGTTACCTCAGAACTATTTCAAGTGTTTGCATTCCAAAGATAATGCTCAGGACAGGAAAGAGGTGGCAGTGATACTTCCTGATCTTTATGACTCTTCTTACAATTCTACATGACCTGGGAGAAGATAATTGGGTCCTTCTCTCTGTATTCAATCGTCCCCACTAATTCCTTCTTGAGATGATTTATAACAAGCCTCTCTGACATGATTTATGCAGCGGTATCTAAAGAAGAGGTGTTTCTTTAAAAGTGTCTTTCAGTTTTACTGCACCATCCACTATGTATTTCGACAGGTACCCTTCACAATGACATTTGCCACCATCCCATTCTCTGAATTTTAATAGACAAATAAAGAGAAAAGAAGCGGGGTTTTGCTAGTGGCATTTCAGTATACTTTCAGATTTAATCTGGAGATTGAACGAACACTACCAGTTTCCCCCATCAGACTGTTAATCGTTTTTAAATGTGCCTGTAATCGATAAAATAGGCCCAGAGGCCTAGAGAGCAGCCAGTATTTATAAACAAGTGAGTTAGAAACTCTGGTTGTTGAGGGGGAAATTGAAGTCAGCTAAAATATCCTAATTACTTTCCCAAAAAGCAGTTTTCTGATACTACATAGAATCTTAGCTTACATCTTTTATTCTTTGAGTGAGAAGAGAGGATAAAAGTGCCTTTCAGTTTGTTTTCATTCCGAGGACAAATGATACCCTGACAGCCATTTCCTTTTACATATTTTTTTTAAAAAAGTAGTGCCTGTTTCAAATGTCAAGAAAATATAGATTATTTTAAAATTTGATTTCTGCCATGAGAAGGTGTCTTAAATGCTTTAGTGAAGTGCAGAGAATAAATGAATGCATTCATCCACTCTCTTCAGAATATGGAATATGGTAAGTGTGTGACCTGCTATCACTCCTTCAAGAAATGACACCATTTTTACCAAAACTGTTTCAGCTAAGCTTATTTCTCATATCTTTTGCCTGAACTTCCCAATTTGCTTCAAATTTTCAATTTATGCAAAATTTAATATCAATCAGTGTGACTTGATCTTTGTAGAACAGGAGTTTGAATAGACAGCTTATCTTATTAGCAATAGCCATTTGCTGCTGAGATCATCCTTTCAGAGGAAAACATTGATAATTAGCTTGTAATTCAAAATGGACAGCATTTCAAGTAATTTTATGTCTGCACAGCAGAAGTATTCAGCATTTAGCCACTTATGATGCATGCTCACAGTTACTGGCTTAAATGGGAGCAGATTGGTTAAAGAGAACAGAGGGAAAGGGAGGTCTTATATCCCTAAATGAGGTTAGGAATGGGTGAAGCTAAAACTTGATCTATACATCCTGCAGAAGGAGGTGGTAGAACCCCTGTGTGGAGGGAGGTAGAATGGTCTGTACCAGGCAGGGTTTCACAATTTGAATATAATAATAACTATGCTTATATAATGCTCTTCTAGAGAAGTTAGTGCCCCACTCAGAGCGATGAACCAAGTCAGTGTAGTTATTATCCCCACAATGCAGCTGGGGAGCTGAGGCTGAGAGGAGTAAGACCACCTGCTGAGCTCACAGCAATAGTGGAATTTGAACCAGCAAAGTGCTGATTTGCAGTCCAACCACTTAACAGTGATGCTACATATTAAGTATTGTGATTAACAGCTCATAAAAACAACTTTATTGAAGAGTGGAAGCAGACAGACTGAAACCAGGCTCAACAGGAGCCAATTTATACTTAAGAAAACCACACTCCTTTTTAGCAACAACCAATACAAAGCAAGTAGTTAGAATCCTTTGTTTGCATGGACTATATACAAAGTAACTATTTACAGCACAGTGACTGGATTATAAGGCAACAGTTATGATTGGCTGTTACCAGTGCAAAAACACTCAATAGCCATGTAGGCCTCAGGAGCCTTTGTTTCAGATTCAGGCTCCAGCAACACACAACGCTACAGCAGAATCTTTTTGCCATGTAAAAACTCCTTACATTTTTTTTTAAAAAGTACATTAGTGCTTTCCCCTTCAATTCTAATCTAGCCCTTCTCATCCCATGCTAGTTTTCTGCTCACAGGAAATTATTAAAAAATCCGTTTCTTGCAATCTGAAACAATACAATGCATCCAACTACCACCTCAGCCCTCTGTTACCACATTTGCTTTGAAAAGGGAAATAACTGGGGGATGTGGCAGATACATTTCTCTTAGTCACTTTTCTGAAGTGAAATGTTGTTTTGCGAGTGACAGACAAGAGGTACAAGGATGGGGTTTCTTCTGTTGTCCTCTGTAAGAGCATTTTGGAAAACAAACCAAAACAAGAATTTGGAAGCTTATTCCGAGAAGGATTCAAAACTAATAAACTGGCAACCTCTCCCACATCCTATGATACCAAACTGATCAGCCTCAGAAATCTAGCTCTCTGTTGCCTGAAAGCTGCATCTTGAAGGTCTGCATGTTGTTGTACTGAAACCACTGAGACAGGATAACATAGCATTTGTGAACTTGTATGTTTCATACTGTTGTCAGCCTCCAGGTGGTGACTGAAGATCTCCTGGAATTACAACTGATCTCCAGGCCACAGAGAGCAGTTCACCTGGAGAAAATGGATGCTTTGGAGAGTGGACTCTATGGAATTATACTATGCTGAGGTCTTTTGCCTTCCCAAACACTGCCTTCTCCAGATGTCACACCCCAAATTTCCAGGAATTTCCTAACTTGGAGCTGGCAACCCTTTGACAATGAGTAGACATGGGCACGAACCGCATTATGAACCAAAAAACCCCACAAACTGCCTGATTGTCTGTTCGCAATCCAGCAGTTCATGAGGGTCCATGGCCAACGAACCAGCATTTGTTGGAAGCCCAGTTCTTTGTGTTCGCCCACGGTTCGTGAAGCCAGACAGTCAGGCACCATCAATCAATTCCCTTGGAAACGGAGCTGGGGGAATGCCTGAACTCTGTCTGCACTCCTTCTGTCACCCTGGAAACCCGAATCAAAGCCCAGCTTACGTTGATCAGCAGGTCTTCCTTCCAACCATGGAGCTGCAAATTGGTTACAATTGGTTACATGGGAGAAGACACCCGGGGGAAAGGAGGGGGGAGGGAGGTGTTCTTTAGCCATGGGCACTCCAATCTCATCCCTGCAAACCCTGATAGGCAGTTCTGACAGCCAACCCCTTGTACACTGGGCCAACATCAACTAGTGGCTCTAATTGTATTGAGTGGGAGTTTCCTGGAGGCCTCGGATTGCAGAGGGTATAACTCCAAGATCCATATTGAAATCTTGACCAAACTTGGGTGCTGGCTGGAGGAGACCCTGCTAAACACTCCCTGTGAATATGGGCTCTCCAAGTGCAATGGGGGGCATTCCGACGCCCAAGAACCACGAACCGATTCGGTAATGGGAAATGTTCGTTTCGGTTCATTAGTTCAGGTTCGGCAGCAGCATCAAGACACGAACCACAGGTTCATTATTTTTTTTTTGGTTCGTGCCCATGTCTAACCATGAGGAAGGCTGTTTTTGAAATAGCTCATGACAGGATATTGCTTCAGTGTCATGGAGCCAGTAGTCTGTCTGGAGGCCTCTTTGTTCGGTCTGAAGAAATAAAGAAAAATATAAAACTGAAAGATGCGGATACATGACTAATTGTTTGCAGCAGTTTTTAGATACTTGATAGCATACAACTGCCAGCTTAAATCCACTTAAGGACATGATCCAGCCTGTGTTAAGTCCCTTTTAAGCTCCACTGACTGTGGTGGGAGAGATATATGAACATGCTGGTTCAACTGAAATAACTGGGACTTAAAATTGCATAGCTTTTAGCAGAATTGTATCTCTTGTATGCTAAGAAATGCAATGATTGCACCTGAAGAGTCTGTATTTTTTTTTAACAATTTGTCTGAAATGTAGAGTGTAACTGATGAACTTAATTTCATAAGCCCCAAGAAAACTCTACTGCTAAAAATACAGAGAAACAGAAACCAGAGATTCTTCTTTCTTTGCACGAGTCTTGTTCCTGCCATTCATTCTTAGGCAAGAGATCAATGCGTCTTGCTTATGCCTGTACTGATGGGGAAATATTTTGTGCCTGGCTTTTTCTCACGCTTGTGGATTTGAAACTGAGTCTTAAATTAACATATAAGCTTAGACAGTCAAAGTGGTAAGATACAAGTGTGGGTGAAAGTGAAAAGCAAAAGCACAAACCAGAAAACACAGAGAGTGGAATCTGTGTGTCAAGTGAAGATGGAAAACATCAAGTTGGAAGCCAGTAAACCAAATAGAGTATTTCTTTATACAATACATCATAAGCCTATGGAATCCATTGCTCTGAGAGCAGAACCACAAGTGACAAAAGGCACAGATTGGACACTTGTCTGCTTCCCTCAAGTTTTGATGGGAAATGTAGGCATCCTGGTCTCGCAGCTTCGCTCTCTGACTGCTGTCCAATGGACTTTTCAACTGTCACTTGTCCAACATTCCGCCAAGCTGCCTACATTTCCCATCAAAACTTGAGGGAAGCAGACAAGTGTCCAATCTGTGCCTTTTGTCACTTGTGGTTCTGCTCTGAGAGTCTACACAAGGGACTTTGAAAATATATTGCATACTCATGAAAAACTGTCTACTGGCCATAGCAAGTAAAAATAAATATCCATCCTCAGAGGAAGTGAATTTTCTTAAGCTGTCCCCCTTCTTAAGTTCCTTCTTTTACCCTTGGCATCTTCTACCTGGGAAAACCATGCCCTTGTTGTGTGTTGCCAGCCAGCAGGCCTATTTGCATGGTGAGAAACTCTCCAGGACTTGTGGGGGGGGGATCTCATTTTTTCCTGTATCTTCTTCCCCATACAATTTCCTCTTTCCCTCCTCCTCATAATCCCCATATCCTCTCCTGTCCCTGCTTCCTTCTACTCAGCAACATCTGCACGTCAATTTTATCCTCACAGCAACCCTGTGAGGTAGGTTAGCCTGAGAATGTGTAAGTTAGCCTGTGGAATGTAAGATTTCACAGTAAAGGGGTTATTCAAATATCCTAGTCTGAAACTCCAACCATTACACCACACTGATTTTCAAGAGAAGACTGTTGGACAGTGAACCTCGGTGACTCAACCAAGTTACATGGTACCAAATCAACTGGTGGTTGCTGCCAGGCCAGGCCCTGAATCTTCCCTCAAAGGCCAAAACAACCCAGAAAAGAGCTCCCCTCCTGCCTTTTACTGAAAAAAATTGAGGCTTGAAGGTTAGCAATCCTGTTGTGGTTGCCTCGCAAACTCCACAATGACCACTCAGAGGGCATTCATATCTTAAAGCTTTAGGGAGTTAATCTCCACCTTTAAAAAAAATCAGATTTTTCTATAAACCTGGGGCTTTTCATGTTTGAGTAAAGACCTGTCTTATCTATTCATGGTCCCAGTCTCTAGATTTAAGCATCCACAGACTTGAACACATTGAGAAGTAGATATATTGTTGTCAGGGATGCCGACCTCCAGGTGGTGGCTGGAGATCTCCCAACTCATCTCCAAGCTATAGAGATTAGTTTCCTTGGAAAAAAGGCTGCTCTGGCGAGCTGACCCTATGGCATCACAGCCTGCTGTGGTCCCTTCCCTCTCCAAGTCCCACCCTCCCTGGTCTTCTATCCTCCAAATCTCCAGGAATTTCCCAACTGAGAGCTGGCAAACTGAAGTTATCTTAAATTAAGATCTTCATATTTCACTGTTCATAGGAAGCATTTTGGGTAATGCTTCATATTAAAAAGCACTTCATTAATTCTGCAGATCCATTACATTAGGTATGGCACTTTCCTCTATCTAAGGAGCCTTCCCCTGAAACCATGAATATCTCCCTCCCCCCCTCAGTGTTCCCTCAAATCTCCCGTTTTCTTGTTAGGAATTCTGGAAAATGCCATGAAGAACTCCACCTCCATTTTTTCCCTTTCACTTCTCTAGTTTACCTTGTTGCCCTGCTTGTGAGCTTACCCACCCCAGTAATTTCAACGTATACTTAATTATAAGAATTGCAATAAAGAGAGAGGATTGTGATACTTATATTTTAAAAGGAGAAGAGATGGAAGGCTGAAGAGCAAGTATCCTTCCTGTATCAGTTGATCTAATTAAATAATTTGCGTTGTGGGCAGGCTTACCATATGCCTGCTTTGGGTGGGCAACCTCCTGGTACTTTGGTCTGCCCACTTACCCTTGCACCCAGCCCACTGGGAGACATCTGGGGGGCAAGAATGACATTGTACAATGTGTTGGTGTGACTTCTGGGGAAAATCTGGGAGTGACATCAGCACATCTAGTGACATTCGGGAATTTCCCCCATACTTTATGGTATTGCCAGAGTTCCAGAGCATTGCCTAATACACTGATGTCACATCTGGATTTTCACCCATTACTGATGTTGATACATCACACAAATTTATTTCCTCCCCTTCCTTACCTCCAAAGTTCTTGGGGCTGCCAGGTGAGCTATTTGACATAATAAGAATAATGACCATAATTATAGAGATTAAAAATCTTCTTGATCAGGAATCCTGGAGAACCATACAAGATAACAATATAGAAATATGAGGAACGTTTTATACTTTCTTACCAGAATGTTTTCTCATCCACTTGTGAATATTCAGGACTTGGAGAGAAAACTATTATAAAAATGTTGCATCCATGAAAACAATGGTGTTTAGCCACTTTCCCTCTCTGTGCGTTCAGTAAACACATGGGGCTGTTGACTGTACTGGGATTGCGTGACCTTGGGCCAGTCACTATGTTTCAATCTAGCCTACACTGCTCTTGACCCAAGTAGGTGAATGTATCCCACAGATCAGGTATTGTGGCCTTCCAGGCACATGTCAATCCTCCCATTATTGTAGTCCACAGATGGTGACAAAACCAAGAGGACAATTCATTCATTCATTCATTCATTCATTCATTCATTCATTCATTCATTCATTCATTCATTCATTCATCCATTCATATTCAATTTTTATACTGCTTCTCTTCAGTTAAGATCTTGAAGTGGTTCACAACAATTACAACGGTTAAAAACAATACAAAAATATAATATTCAATAAAATCACAGTATTGGAAGGTATGAGGGTCCCAGACTGTGAAGGCCTTTAAGGGTTAGGACCAACACCTTGAATTGGATCTAAGAGGCTAATTGGTAACCAGTGCTGCTGCTTCAAAATTGCTGTTATATGGTGACTTGTTCAGCAACCTGATTGAGCTCTGGGTGGCCACCACACTTAGCTGGTGGCCTCTGATCAGGTCAGCGAGTCACAAATTGTGCAGGCCCACTTTACCTTGCTGCAAATCAATGGTATCAAACGGTCACAGTACAGCACTATTGTGATTCTTCATGGTGTCAATGACTACAAAAATACATTCATACTCTATGTTCACATACCATGCCAGTTCTTAAAATGAGAGAATTAACAACAGATAACAGCTCTGTATATGCTTGCTCGCAAGATACTGTGATAAACGAAGCATATGGTATGCAGTGTCATTAATACCTTAGCTAACAAAGCTTGGCTAATGGCTCTACTATGTCAGCTTTCAGCCTTGTTTGCTTTTGGAGAGCTCTCTAATTTTAGTGCCATTCCTTTTTCCTACAAGCACCAATACAATTTTGCTATTATTGTTGTTACTTGCCCTATATTAATTTGCACTGCACCTGCACTATTATTTTTAGATCATATCTAAATCCCTATAGGCAGGTGCTGACATTGCTTTGTTTCTCTTTGACACCATAGCTTGGTCTCCTGAGACTTGCAAAATGACATCATTTGGCCATAACAATTTATCATTGTGATGACATTTTAACAGCCCAAAGTGCTTGCATTACAATGTCAAGATGATAGAATGAGATAAAAAGTTACTCCTGTAAACGCTGAGAAGTTAATTTTCTGCATTCCATTTATTTTTCTCCCTTCTGTTAAGGAAAGGATCAAAGAACTAGATATATATAATTTATTTACTTTTAGAATTGTTGTTTAAGATAATCAATACTTTTTCCAGATGTCAGCTGGGGGCCCCAGTCTTATTCAGGAGGATGTTTCATGCCTTAAAATGGCAGGGTAGTTTGCATACAGTGAGATGTAAAGCAAAATTTAAAGAGATCCTGCCCAGACATAACATCTACAGGAACACTCGATGGAGGTAGCCAAATCAAATTCTAAAATACGTTGGTGCAGGACAATAAGAGCCATACTACCTGAGATGCCAGACATATGTTCTTCATGTGTCAAGTCTTGCAAGGTTCCCTGGGTAGTGTAGTCTTACAAAGAACAGTCGCTCCATGTGATTCTCTGCTGGGGGAAGAACAATGGGAGGGATTCTTTCTCTTCCAAAAAAACTCAGCTCAGGGTTTCCTCTAGGAGCTCGGGAGTGAGGGGAGACATAACAGGAGGCAGGAAATCCAGAGTGGCTTTTTGTAAGAGAGAGAGGGAGAGAGAGAATCCCCTCCACTGCTCTTCTCAGCGGAGAATCGCATTACAGATTCTCTTTCTTTCTTGCAAAAAGCCGCCCTGCCTCCTGTTATGTTCACACCCACCCACCCCCAAAGGAAAACCCGAGCTGAGGCTTTTTGCAAGAGAAAGAGATAAAATCCCTCCCATCGCTCTTCCCCCAGTGGAGAATGGCATCGAGCAGCTGTTCTTTGTAAGAATACACTACCCAGGGAACCTTGCAGGACCCAACACGTGTCTGGGTGTCTTGTGCAGTTTCCCTCTAATTCTCAGTGTGTTCCAGATACACCTGGGTACAGTCCCTAAACTAGGGATACAAAACCATGAATAAAATCTACCTCACATGTTGCTGTCTTCTCTCTTCTTTTCAGGCTGTGGAAGCAACTTTAACAGCTTTACAAAAAAAATCTTGCAGCTTGACTTAAAATTCCTTGAATGTATTGCCTGATGAGCATGGCTTTTTTTCAGCAGGAACGCGGGGGAACGGAGTTCTGGAACCTCTTGAAAATGGTCATATGGCTGGTGGCCATTTTCTCCGAGGGCAACCCACTGAGTTCCACCACCTCTTTTCCCAGAAAAAAAGCCCTGCTGATGAGTACTACTTGAACTCACTCTGATTTTTACTTGAGGTGATTTTCAAATGACAGCTCAACCCTGCTTTCAGTGGATGGCAGCTGCATTTTCTCATCCAGAAGTCTCTCTTCAAGAGATGGTTCCAAAGTACCAGTCACTTAATTTTAAGTCCTCTTAGGTACCTCTTAGGGGTGTGCATAATGGGGGGGGGGGAAGAGATGAAATTCCACACAGAACTCTATGGTTCAGCTCGTTAAAGCAGAATCTGGAACACTGAACCAAATCTGGGAAATGAGGCTGTAACAACTCACCCCACAGAAAACTTGGTGTGTTTCCTTTCAGTACTTACCATGCAGGTGGTGCACAGGGAGGCCAGGCAGTCGGGGGCTGTATGGCAGCATCTGGATTTCCTTAATGACAAGTCTGTGTGCACATACAACCAATTGGCTCCAAAGGGGAGAGACTGAGCCCTTAGCATTAACTTTGTTGGTGGAAAGGGGTTGCACATGGCATTTGTGAGTGCATTTTTTCCAGCCCTTCCTGGGCAATGGGGTCATGGAATTGGCTTTGATTGGCTTGTAGGTATCAAAGGCTTGCTTTGTAACAGGGAGGCAAGAAGCAGACAGCATGGTGCCATCAGTGTCAGAGCTTTCATGTGCTTGAGGAGAATCTCATTGGATCAATGTGTTTTTGGATGATGAGAAAAGAACAATGTGTGTGTGTGCACGTGCAGCTGCCCAACACTCACCTTGACACATGCCTTTCCCATTCCTCAAGCTCCATAAACACAGAACCCCATTGTTGCATGCTCTCAAACTCAGTGAGGTGATGGTTTAGAGGGAGAACTGTGTTTTCTGTGTGATTTTGTTGCTGTTGCATGCAAAAACAGCTGCCCAGAGCCTCATGCCTTTGAAAAGAAGAGTGAGTGTTTGTGTATGCATGGCCAATACATGAGCAAGGTACATAACTCACGAAACAAACAAAAAAAGAATGGATCAGTTCCAAGGTGGTACTGTCCCAGACAGAACAAAACAGTAATGAGACACGATTGTTCCGTAACCCTTGGAACTGAAACTGAAATGGATATGTTCTAGATGTACACCCCTAGTACCTCTCCCTAACAAAAGAAATGGTCAGAAAAACCCAAAACAAGTAGCCCTGTTGCTACCAGCCTAACCCAATCATCTGATTAGCTGTTATAACATATTGAAAATATTACCTACATTACAGTTAACATCCCAAAATCTTTAGGATTGATTTCATAGTTAACTCCCCTGCAACTGATTTTGTAGTTAACTCCCCTGCAACTGATTCTAAACAAGAACAATGGCTGTATCCAGAAAGCACAATAAATTGTGGTTTATGTAAAGTGGTTTAAGGCAACCCGTTTGTTGCAACATCACAATACAGTTGGTCTTACAAACTAGGGTTTGTTGAATATTGCCACACCAGAATTTGAAATTCATGTTTGCAGTGGGTTTTCTACCTATTATTTATACTAACTTGGGGTCTGTTATGACATCTGAATTTAAAAATCTCAGTTTGTTGAATCATGCTTTTCCATGTAACCATCTACCATAGGAACAGCAGAACAAGGAATATGTCCTTCCTGTTGAAAGGCCAGGGAGGAATCAAGACTATGATAGTTATCCCCAATGTGCACCTCACGAGTGCTGTGGTGCCCTGCAGTGGATCTCCTAGTACTCATATACTTCTTCCCTAAAGCATCCCTTCCCCAAAACTTATAGCTACTCCTGACTTTCCCCCACTTCACTGGAACAAGCACTAATATAGAAGAACTCAGGAGACCTCAGGAGAACCAAGTGTTTAACTGTGATGGAAAACAGCAGCTTCTATCATAGTCTCAAACCCAATAATTTTGTGACCTGTCTCAGTACCTCATGGCAGCCATTTTGTAATTGGCCAGAGTCCTCTATGGCAGCCATTTTGTGCAGACCTCAGTCTCAAATTCCAAACTGGTTCAATGAGATTGGGGACTCCTGAAGTATGGTTTATGCACAAATCAGGATTTGTTCCTCATGACTGCATTCAGACATCAGAAGTAGCTGCAATTAAACTTTGATCGCATTCACATAGCTTGCATTGATCATAGTTTAGAATCCTAGCTTGTGTGAAGAAAATAAACTCCAATGGATCAGAACACCTGCTTCAAATGAACTGGAAGTTGACCAAGCAGGAGTGCTGTGCATCAAGGTCAGCACACAGAGGTATGGAAGTGAGAGGATAAAAGGTTATGCATAAACACAGCAGGACTGATCGTGCAGGACTGAGATTAGACTGCACCTTCTCTTGAAACTGAATGCAGCCTACATCTAGCAGACCAGTCAGAGTTTACCGCACAAACTACAATTTCAACAAATGACAGCTATAATGATGTGTGAATGCAACCAATCTCCCAACCTCTATTTGAAGATTTCAGCATGTATATTGGATTTATTCCACTTCACTGAAATAAATTGGTATTTTTAGCAAAAATGGAGGGTGGTGGGAGAGTAAGACTTTGTTGCTGCTTTGGCAGAATCATGAATGCTTCTTTTATTCACTAATGAAAAGATTGATTGGGGGCTTTAGCAACCCAAACAGTTTCATGTGAAAGTGAGGGAGGTGGTAAATTGGCAAGACTACATAGCACCTCAATTTGAATGAATAACTTCTTAATTTTTTGTGTGTGAAAAGCACAGAGAAATATACATAGAGAGAAAAAGCATAGAGACATACATAGAACGAAAAAGGCACACTGTGCATAGCTTGTATAGAGACTCCTCCTAAAAGCCAAAAAATAAATGTAAGAAAGAAAAAAAATTAAAATGGCTCAAAGTTAAAGATTGATGTCCAGTCCAAAAAACGCATGGCTGCCAAAGAACTGCCAGCTATTCAAAATCAAATAGAAAGATAAACAGTAGAAGCAATTGATTCACCTCTGGTCACCCCCAGAAGATTCAGCTGCTATAACTACCACAGGTTAAGTGAAGGCCCATTATATTCTTCAGGCAGACACACTGAAGGGGAATATATACATAAAAGGACATTTTAGAAATCTATCTTCTTCACATATTCTTACATGCAGAGATCAGTACTGTCTAACACTAAAAAAAAACCCTTGTGCATTAAAAAATATAAAAGACATTTGCTCTTGGTTAAATAGAACAGCGCTGCTGAGTAGTAAGCAACCAGAGGCCTCTATGGAATGTGAGATAGCTCCCGGTCCCAGCTGTTTGATATCCATCCAGAGTTCTTTAACAAGCTATGGGACTATGAAAGGATTTTTGTACAAAAAAGATGCATGGGGGTGGACTATAAGAAAGGAATAGGGATACTGGAGGGATCTGGAGAATTAGAAAACACGTATCAGCCGCTGAACCATCTCTCCCCTGCTACATATTCCCACCATGTTTGGAAGAACAAGCTTGAGGAAAATGGACCAAGCACACACAGGCATGCAAGGGAGGCAATGCACCTCCCCATTGACTGAAAGGGGCCTCTTTCAAATTTCCCCCTAATCTGTGCTGCCTTGTTGTGCCATTGTTACATTCCCAACTTTAGCCACCAATTTCTCTATCCCTGATGAGAATAAAAGGGTATGAAGATCATGCTAGAAGCCTAGAATAGCTGCTTTAGATCATGCTACCCTAGAGCAAACATAGCAGCCACTTTATCCACCCAGCCTCAACTTATTTTATTTTTCTCTGTTGGGAGAGAGGATGTGGGCATGGAAAGAGGAAGAAGTGAAGCAACAGTCCTATATGACCTAGGACTTGCCTGCATGAAGAACTGCCTCTCCCAATATGAACCTGTGTACCACCTCTGTCAGGAACTTCCAAAATCTCTTCCTAATAAAACCCTCCCTTAGAGTCATTTGTCTGGCCACTACCCAAGGTCATTGCTTTAGAACAAAATTGTTTGCCCAAGGAAGAGAGGAAGGCCCATTTTGTCCCAGTTCTGCAGATAAACAGTGTGGTTCTAAGTTTTAGTAGGAAATAGGGTCTTTTTTATTATTTGCTTTCAGCCTCTTTATTAAAATCCAGAAAAAGAGACAGAAAGCAAGTGGCAAAAAAGAGCCTGTTCTCCTCTGAAAAGGAACATAACCTTGAAAGAGAACTATAAAGCCTGAAAAATGCCGGGCTCCTTTTCAATATAAATACAACCTTTTGTAGCACCTTTTGATATTTTCTTATTATTCCCCTTCCCCAACCTTTTTTTGGAATCTGCTTATTGAGAACAAGGAATTGATGCAGCTTTTTTACTATTATTTTCCCAGGCATAGGTCTTCACTAATAAAAGGGAAACATCAGCAGTTACTGAAGTGCAAAATTCAACTTGAAAATAAAAACAATTGTCAACTATGGCGACAGTTTACATGTATTTGTGACATTTATATCACCTCTTCTTTCTTTAAGCTAAGGTATCATCTTGTTTCATGATGCATGCCAAACTGATAATCTTTTGACATCGCTGCCTGCAAAATTCACAATTATACTCTCAGCACCATATCACATTATTACTACGTAGAAATGGCACATGGCTGAAAAGATAGGCGCAAAGGTCATAGTGCGTGAAGTTAAGTGATAGGAACATTCGGAATATATACAGAAGATCTGAAAAAGAATCACAGTATGCTATCTCTGTCTCCTCCTCCAGAAACATTCCTTACATGAAAATACAACACATTGTAAAACAGACAAGTAACAAAGCCCGTTGTGGGGGAAAAATACAACAGACTCTAGAAAGGGGAAGGACAGGCAGGCGAGCATTGCCTCCTCCTCCATGACTGATCCCGGCTGGGTGAAGGGGGGTGGGCATTGCCACCTGCTCTGCTACTGATCCCAGCCATGTGAACAGAGAGGGGCATTGCCTCCTGCTCCATGCCTGATTCCAGCTGGGTGAAGCAGGCAGGTATTGCCTCTTGCTCCATTCCTGATCCTGGCCAGATGAAGAAGGGCAGGCATTGCCTCCTGCACCATGCCTGATCCTGCCCAGGTGAAGGCACTGGTTGGGCATTATTTACCACCTCCTCTGCTCTTGATCCCTGCCGGGTGAGGGGTGGGTGAGCATTGCCTCCTGCTCTGTGCCTGATCCCGGCTGGGTGAAGGCAGTGTAGAACAAAAGGAAGCTCCCTTAGCAACAACCTGAGTAATCAAAGTGGAAACTAAGGGATACAGTCAGTCAGGTTCTGAAATTCTAGTGTATTAAAGTGGCAAGGTGCAATTAATAAATAACAATACTGTTATAAGCATATCAAATCACATAAACAAACAATGTGCAATAAACAGCTCAAAATCGGCCAATACAGAAATATCCAATGGTGCAATCAAGTTCATATCAGAGTTCAAAGCAGAGATGAAACATAGACAGCAAACCAGAGAAGCCGTGAGGACCCCTCGTTCCTGTTCAAGGTAAGTTCCTAGATAGATGTACTCTTCTCATTTTCTTTCAACAGGTGGAACAAGGAGATGGAACACTCTGCAGGACCGAGACCCGACAAGGAACCGGTCATCAACAACGCTTGTTTCTAGACTGCATCAGGAGCCATCAGACCTCCTTACCAAACATCTCTGAGAACTGCAAATGTATAAGAATTTCACTG
This sequence comes from Eublepharis macularius, assembly GCF_028583425.1. Taxonomy (NCBI): domain Eukaryota; kingdom Metazoa; phylum Chordata; class Lepidosauria; order Squamata; family Eublepharidae; genus Eublepharis; species Eublepharis macularius. Next base: position 36,282,099 of record NC_072794.1, read on the forward strand.
CTGCTGCTGTTACAAACTTCAGCACGGTCAATTAAGAGAGGTGTGACAGACTGCCGCTGAAGTTTGTAACAGTGGCAGCAGTGAAATTCTTATACATTTGCAGTTCTCAGAGATGTTTGGTGAGGAGGTCTGTTGGCCCCTGATGCAGTCTGGAAACAAGCGTTGTTGATGACCGGTTCCTTGTGGGTCTCAGTCCTGCAGAGTGTTCCATCTCCTTGTTCCACCTGTTGAAAGAAAAGGTGAAGGCAGTGGGCAGGCATTGTCACCTGCTCCACGCCTGATACCAGCCTGGTGAAGGGGAGTGGGCAATGCTTCATGCTCTGTTCCTAATCCCGTCTGGTGAAGAGGGGGGGGTATTGTCCCCTGCTCCGCTTCTGATCCCATTTGAGTAAAGGGGGACAGGCATTGCTACCTGCTCCACTCCTGCTCCCAGCTGGGTGAAGGTGGGAGGTGGGCATTGCCACCTGCTTCATTCCTGATCCCAGCTGGGTGAAGGCAGGGGGTCGGCATTGCTGCCTGCTCCGTGCCTGATCCCAGCCTGGTGTTCCCACTACAGCTCGCTCTCAGAAGGGTGTGCTGCCTCTTCTGGGCTTCTCTCCATGGCAGCGCCCTCTGGAGGCACACTAGGGTAGGAAGTGAGTTGTCTGGAACACGGTTAGCCTTTTATGTAATAGGATATAGAGGCTTCTCAAGTTTTGGTTGCGTTTATGCAGAAATAAACAAGTCTGCAGTTTTAGGCACTTTGGAAAATGAACCAATAAGCAAGTGCACTTAGAAATCAGTAAGAAGTGAGGAGTTCTTAATCTTTTTTGCACTAGGAGTTTTGCTCACTTTTTGATACCACTAACTTCATTTCATTGCTGTATATGAGTCTTGGGATGTTATTTTCTCTTCGTACTTTAATGAACATCCATGCTGAACTTTCACTGCAAGATTATTTCAAGCACCAAACAACACCCTTAATTGTTAATAAGAAAAAGTCATTTCCTTACTTTTCCCACAAAGCAGATTGTTAGAGAGAGAGGATTATTTCAGGCTGAGCTTCTTCAGACAACTATAAAAATATCTTGCTAATGGAACTGTAAGAGTATGTGTCTGATGTATGCATGAGCCTTTGAAATCTGGGGCAGCGGGACCGGGAAGTTACTTCACTGTACCACATCAAAGCTTTACTACAGAAAAAATAAGCAGCTTCTTGCCAAGTTTTAGAACTGCTACACAACTAAAAAGGTTGATTCAATACAGTACAGTATCAGCTGCCTGCCAGAAAGGAATGAATAGATTTTCAAGTATATATTTTTTTTCCTTTTAAGGATCAAACACCATTGAATTATGGGATGTTAAGGTTTCCATCTTTCCCGGAAACTAAAGTTCCAAAGGCAGCACCTGTAACAAACCACTATTTATAACTGTCTCTAAATAGGAAACTCTTGAAAAAATTACAAAGCTGGAGAGGACCAATGGTTGTCCTCCAGAAAAACACTCATTTATTTCAATAGGACGTATGAAGGAGAATTTCAGTAAATTACACCTGGAGTCTGATGTGCAGAACATCAACATTTGCTTCTCCATAAAGCTGAGTCTACCACCCTCCAGGACAGTAGGCATAAATGAAAGAATCTGAGAAAATCAAACAGATTCATCTCTAAGTGTTACTTTTTTTTCCTATTTATTTTGTCAAAATTTTGTCACTGTGAAATCTTCTTTCACAGGAACCTTTGATCTTAGCCAAAAGGCCAAGAAGTGATTTCTTGGAGGAGAGGTCTGAAGGATCCAGTGGGTGTCTGATAAGCATGCTCTCCTAACCACCCTCCTAAATTCTTCCAGGGGCAAGGAAGCTTAATATTGACCGAGTTGCAGCCCACAGACAAAGTTCACAGACAGCCCCCCATTCTTTTCAGGCTGGCAAAGTAAAATCTTGCAGCTGATGGCAATTTTAATCCCTGTGCGGTGTATAAACTTGCACCTGTCATATATAGCTTTTAAAGAACATCCCCTTTTTTGGTAAAAAAAGGTATTGTTTATTTTTTCTAACCTTGCTCCAAAGGGTTTATAAAGCTTTGTATGACTATTTTGCCATTTGCCATTGATGGTCTTACAGATTCCTGCTTTGAATTTAATCTGACAATTCTGCATGACTCATTTCCCACTGGCTTTCCCCCCTCAGATTTATTATCCAGGTATATTAGGAGAGCCTAGCCATACCTCATTATTGATGGAAAATTTGTCCAGCAGACAGATCAGAAGTGACATTGGGTAGAGTAGACTCTTTGTTTCTTTCGTAACTTTAATCAGCGCTTCGTATAAAGCAGAAGCCCTTTATTCGGTATCATTCAGAAAACTGCAATCTAGTTTGCAGTATCTGGGGACTTGGAAAATAGATTTCCTTTTCTTTTTTAGCTTCCCAAACTCCAACCATCTCATGATGACAGATTATTTTCTTTAGCTCTCTATCAGCAATAGTATATTAACATTCAACAATTTCTCTACAAGCTTTCGTCCAGATTCCTCCCCCCACCCTTGGGACCTCATTGTGCTTGGGCTTAGTCAGCGTTCCTACATACGGCAATTTGCAAGCATTTGCTGTCATCTCTTCTTCCAAATTACCAATTTTTCTTTTGCAAATACCAAGCTGTCAAAACATACAAATGACCGACTATTTAGATGAGAAATATTCCTAGCAAATAGCGATGCAAAGATGGCTTTCAAATGGGGATCCTTATGTCACTCGCAAAAGTGTTGATAATTTCATAAATATACATAGGCTGCTGATGTCTAACTCTTCAAATGAGCAGTCTTAACAGAGATGATCTCAGAGCCAAATACTATTTATTCAATACTCACATACAGAATTTCTTTTTTCCCTATCCCCAGAATGTTAAGATGAAGCAATTTTTTTATCTTCTGCATGCTAAACTGCTAGAGGAACAGTATGGGATGACTAAGGCCCAGAATGAGCATTCCCAAGGGTTTTTGTGTGGAGTGTGTGTTTGTTAAAATCTTACTTGGAGGACAACTGTTCTCAGAAAACTCAATCACTAAAGACTGTTTCTAAGATTACTTTAAAAAAATATAAATAGACATGTCTAAAGAGACAGAGAACAGCCCAAGGTCACCTAGTGAGCTTCAAGGATGAATAGGGATATGAACCCAGGTCTTCTCAGTCTTAGTCTAAGGGCCAAGCTACAAGTGACAAATGACACTTGAACGGCAAGTGTATTTCTCCCTGTTCACTTGCCCTCCACTCAATCCACTTGCCAGGCAAGTGTCTTTCGTCATGTGTAGCTTGGCCCTAACACCCTATCTACTTCACCAAGTGAAACAGGGCCCTCCTCCTAATAACAATAACAGCAACAACAACAATAATATACTGCTTTTCTAGACAGATTAGTGCCTCACCTAGAGTGGTGAACAAGTTAGTGTTATTATTATCTCCACAATACAGCTAGGGAGCTGGGGCTAAGAGGAGTAGCTTACCCAAGGCCACCTACTGAGCTCATGGCAGTAGTGGGATTCAAACCAATAGAGTGCTGATTCACAGCCGAACTACTTAACCACTGTGCTACAGCAGCCTGTTGGTGGCACCCAGGATATGGAATGCCTTCCCAAGGCAGGTCCACGTGGATGGAGTCTTCCAATATGTCATTCAGAACAGGTTGCATTATTTCAGTGGGCTTTGAGGTTTAAAAGGCAACAGTTTTGAGTTCTTTCTTTTTTGTACACTTTTTGTCCAATTATTTTCAGATTTTATGCTGCTGGATTTTAGATTATACTGATTTTGTAATACTGAAAGCTAACTTGAGGACCTGTTAGGATACCAAGGTTAAGATACAAATATTTTCTGTATTAAGATGCATTGGAGTACTATAAGCTTCTCTAGCAAGGTATACATTCAGGATGGTATGTATGCTGTAATTCTGTAAGGTCTTGGTAAAAGTATAGAATGTAATAGTCATGAGCACAGAATTCAGCTTCCTGAATACTTCAGGTTTCTTTATTTTGTCTAAAGAAATGTATTTCTAGCCCTTATGGTTGTGAAGATGTGCACTGGCACAGGCATTGGTTATTTAAATCTCAAAAGCCAAAGGTGGCTGAATAAGATTCTCAGCCAAATCAGATTCTGGCAACACACATTATGAAACATGTATGCACATTTAATCTATTTGCCTAATTTATACCAGTTCAGGAATCACACTGTTCTTAACACATGACTTGGAATGCCTATGTACAGAATTTTCTTTTATAAGAAAAACAGCAACCATGGATTACACAGTGTTGCCCCCCACCTCCCAGTTGGAAGAGAGACAGACACAGGGCTTTGGAATAAAGGGCCGCTTTATTAAACACAACATCAACACTAAACTGTGGCAAGGCTAACTGGCGGTACAGGTCAAGCCACGGGGTCACTCCCGGACCTCTGCCTTGACCTGTCTGGGCAAGTCCCACTGCCCCGGGCAGATCCATTCATGGAATGGCCTCGGCCTGACTGGCCAGGCAAAGAGTTCCCCCCATCAAGCTCCTAAAGCCTCAGCCGTACAGCATGAGGGAAGGACTTGCACCTGGGGTTCCCTGGAGGCAGTCTGCACAGGTGGTAGTAGCCATGATGCATACCATCCCTCCTGACAGACCCCTTTCCCCACCAATGGGGAATTGCCAAATGGGTGCTCACCAGCCTGCTCCCTATTCCCAATCTTTCTTCTGCTCAGGGAAACCTATAAGGCACCACCCTTAAAAACACCTCAGACCCCTGCATCAATACAAGGTAGGCAAAAAACCCATTCCCCACCTTGCCAATTGGGGGAATAGGAAAAAATTCCTACCTGGCCCCAACAAAAGTGACCGGCTAATCCTGCACTGAAACAGGGAGAGGAGGGTAGGCCGATCGCATGGAGCAACTGCGTCTTTGGGGGTGGAGACGCCTTTACCAGCTCTGTCTCTGCCACCAAGGAAAAGGCCTGGATGCCCGGGACAGCCGTCTGTCTCCTCCTCCTTCTGAGGAGGCAAACTTCGGCCCCACGGTGAAAGCCGCTGCGTGGCTGCCGTGCATGGCCACATTCTGCCTACAGGAACTGTCACAGAAGTGATTATAAGTGGAAAAAATGACACAATATCCCACAGTATCCAGGATGCACACATTTCCACCCCTGCACTAGGTCCAGTTCATAATGCACTATAATAACATGAGAGCTGTGTATCATTTCATGCCACCCTAATAAGGTCTGTAAATGGACCAAAGGATGGACCGAAGGTGTGATTCCTTTGGGATGCAAATCTTAATACTCAAGAGACATTTGAATTGAAAACGTTCTCAGTGGATTCAACAAATCACATACATTTATCAAATTTGTGGCAGAAAAATAAAAGGTGCTCATTTACATTATTATAGATATTATAAGAGTATGTCAAATCGATAAGAAATCACATTTCCTGTGATGAAATTCAACCTGATAGTGGAGTGAGTGATGCATAATGTTAGTTCTACTAAGTTAAACGAGCAGGAATGAAGAATAAATGTTGAAGTGTTTGGGATGTTACCCATATTACAATGGCAAACAAGGGTCACAATTTCAATTTGATCAAAATGAGAAGATATTGCAAGTTCTGGTGATAAAGGAAATGAGACCAAAAGGATAATAGGTGATTAAATAAACTACGAGTTTCCATAAAACAGTGATTCCCAGGCTCTGAGAATAGCACGCAAGAGAAATAAATTGTTAAAGAACAAAGCTCAGTAAGACCACACCCACAGAAGAGGCTACTAGTTGCCTCTATGAATGATTTGGTGCCTTCCAATATGTCTGCTCTAGGGATGAACAATGATGTCATCAAAACACATAGCTCTGAATTCTTCTCTGGCTAGGCATCCAGGAACCCAGGAACCCAAAACTTTAACAAGGGAGTTATCATGGGGCGTTTGGGGGTAAATAAGGAGAAGTTTAAGTTTGGGTGGCTGGATCTAAAGAAGTAGTATCTGAAAGTAAATAACAGCTGGAGCTGTCCTGCAAAAGGGGTGGCAGCTCTCATTTGGGATGCCCTCTCCCATGAGGCTATCTAGGAACCTATCTTATTTTCCTTTAGGAGCCAGGCTGAAACATTTCCCTATAGCCAAGCTTTAAAGCTATTTAGGGTGGCCTGCTAGCATGCTTTATCACCATTATTTTAAACTGTTCTGTTTTGTGTGCTTTTATGCTCTTGCTTGCCTTAATTGGATATTTTTGGCACATTTTGTACTGACTTTTGGGATTTTTTGTTCTTACTGAATTCTTTTTACTGTTATTTACTCCGTTCAGTTTTGTTGTTTTAGTTGTGAGCCACCTCAAGTAGGTCCGGAAAGGTGGCATATACATTTTCCAATAAATAAATTAAAATTCTGATTGTATATACATTTACATTATTTTAGATAGTTATACCCTGCTTTCCTCCTGAATGGGCTCACAAAGTGACTTACCACCTTCTTCCCTCTTCCATTTCAACCTCAACAACCACAGCCCTGAGAGTGCCGTCAATCCAAGATTGCCATGATCTTCCGTGGCAGAGGGAGAATTTTGAACTTGGGACTCCCAGGTCTTAGTCCAAACACTAATCACTGCACCACACTGAGGGCCAAGCTACACATGACGAATGACACTTGAATGGCAAGTGTATTTCTCCCTGTTCACTTGCCCTCCACTCAATCCACTTGCCGTTCAAGTGTCATTCGTCATGTGTAGCTTGGCCCTGAGGTCCAAGTGTGTGATAACATACCTCAGAGTAGTGTGGAATAATTTGCTGAAAATGTGATGCAGAAACATTTGAATTATTAATGTGCACCGTTCTGGTTGATCTCAAAAAGGGAACTGAAAGCTGGAAAGAGTGCAGAAATTGGCAATCAACATGATCATGGGATTGGAACTCCTGCCCCATTAGGGCTCTTTTGTTTAGGCAAAAAAGGCAACTGAGGGCCAAGCTACAAGTGACGAATGACACTTGAACAGCAAGTGGATTGAGTGGAGCACAAGTGAACAGGGAGAAATACACTTGCTGTTCAAGTGTCATTCGTCACTTTTAGCTTCGCCCTGAGAGATAACATGGCAGAAGTCTACAGACTTATGCATAGTGTAGAGAAAGCAGAGAGAAATTTTCTCCTTCGCCCACAGAAGATAGGGGAATTCTATCATTGGTAATAGATTCCGGACAGGCAAAGAAAAACATCACTTCACAATAGGTAGTTGACTTGTGGAACTCACTGCTATGAGATGTGACAGCTTTTGAATAATAATAACATTTGATTTCTATACTGCCCTTTAGGACAACTTAATGCCACACACAGAGCGGTTTACGAAGTGTGTTATATTATCCTCACAACAATTATCCTGTGAGGTGGATGGGGCTGAGAGAGCCTGAGAGAGCTGTGACTGATCCAAGATCACCCAGCTGACTTCAAGCTGAGGAGTGGGGAATCAAACCTGGTTCTCCAGATTAGAGTCCTGCCACTACACCGAACTGGCTCTTAAAGGGGTTTGGACAGTCTTATAGAGGTCAGGTCAACTGATGGCTCTGAGCCATGCCAGCCTAATGGGGCTTCTTCACTCAGAGCATCAGATACAGGGGAGCAGTCAGAAGGTGAAGGCTCTGCTAGTAGAGTTCGCTGTGGCATGGGACTGTTGATAACATGATGTGGACTAGATAGATGACTGGTCATCATGATCCAACATGGCTATGATTAGGTTGTTATGTACAGTGCAAGATTTATCACCAAAGCTTGAGCAACAAAGCTTTCTAATTCCTCCCTATTTTCCCTCAGTATGGAGGGCTTGAAGCAATAACCACTCTTATTCCTCTTCCACGGCCATACCAGTGAAACTAGCTGGGATCTACCTATAGATTCTTCCTGCAGTTTCTATTCCCTTAACATCTCTAATTATTTTTCCAGGTGTCCTTGCAGCATTACCTAATTGCATCCCATTGTGGCATCAAGTCCTTTCTTTCCCCCCTTATCAACGCGAAGGAACATTTCTCCCATAATAGTATTTTATAACTTTTCAGCCTTGCCCAGCAGTTCAGACAGGCAGATTATTTTTAGGGAAGCTGCAAAGTTTGCAAAAAAAAAAAAAAAAAGCAATTGACATTCAGATTTACCATCTGCAACATCCGTGTCATATCAAGTCAAACGGCTCATATAATTGCCTCGACAATTTGTTCATGATGCAAAACGAGCAACATTTTCAGTAATTTTGTATCTGCACAGCAACAGCTTTCAACATGGTGGCTGGCCAGGTGGCTGTTGCTGACACAAGCTCGCATTTTACTGGGTTTGAGTACATGCATTCCAGGGTCACCTCTGGCAGGCCATGTGGTATTTAACATCAACTGTGTGAGAGTGCATGTGCGGCTTTGGGGACTGAGGTCAGTGATATTCATCAGTTGATGCCAGACGCTGTGTTGGTGCATTCTCAGACCTGACTGGTATGCAGTTCCCAGGCAACGGTGCAGGGACTCAAAAGTCCAATTAGCTCAAACATGCTTCATTTTAGAAGTCGGACAGGATACAAACAGGCGAGGAACACTGCACAGAAACAAGCCTCCATTCCAGCAGGATGAAGGCAATCAAGCAAGTAGAGTTGCCAACTCTGGGCTGGGAAATTTTTAGAGATTTGGAGTTGGGAAATTTTTTAGAGATTTGGGGGTTTGGGGGGCTTCAATAAGGTATACTGTCATAGAGTCTACTCTTCAAAACAGCTATTTTCTCAAGGGGAGCTCATCTCTGTGGTCTGGAGATCATTTGTAATTCCAGGAGATCTCCTGGCCCCACATGAATGTTGGCAACCCTGCATGCAAGCAAACTCTTTTGAAGATTGAAACTCTATCTTGTTTGGCGCTTTCCATGAACAGATGGCTGAAAAGGAAAGCCAGATTCAATGAACACTGAGTTAGTCAACATGCATGTGCCAAGTACTTGCAATCCAAACCCAGTGAGTAATGGGTCAGCTAGGCAGAACGGACAAGGCTAAAACTGGGAGACAAAGCTTGAGGCTCTCCACCACCACCACTCCCCAAGCTGATTTTTTTTTCAACAAAGATAACAAATGAAGTGCCATGATGGGAAAGCAGTGTGAGATCACAGATGTGCAGAATATTTTCAGTCCAGTTTTAAAAGTTCATGGAAGGGAAGGGTAGTCCTTTTTTTCCAATGCACAAGCTTCTTGCTAACAGTTCTTGAGCAAATTGCAATTCAAAACAGACTGGTGATTGAACATCCCTGATACATTTTCTTTTCAGAGAAGCCAGTGACCCAGTTTCAAAAAATGACAAATTTTATTCATCAATCAAGGATGACAAGATACAAGACAATTCTTTGTAACTATTACAGGTCCTGTCTCTAGAGTAACTCCTCACTCAAGAATACTCAGGACTGTAGGAATGGCATCAGGGGCAGCTTCTTCATCAACATCTCATCTCCACTGGCCTCTGGGAGATGTATACAGCATGCATCTTAGTATTTTGTTATATTATTATTTGTCTACGGCAGGATGAAGGCATGCTGATGCCCTAAAACATATTTAGTACAAGAAGTCCTATAGCATTCCCCTCCAAAATAGTAATTTAATAATTGGAGAGGAGGAGGGAATGATGTAGAGGATCCTCAAAATCTGAGGCCCTAAACCGTAGCTTGCAATGGCCCAGGCAAGCCCAATCACGTGAGATCTCAGAAAATAAGAGCCAAGCTACAAGTGATGCCTTACACAGGTTGGACACTTGTCAGCTTCCCTCAAGTTTTGATGGGAAATGTAAGTGTCCTGGTTTTACAGCTTGGCTCTCCATTACAGCTGCAAGACCAGGATGCCTACATTTCCCATCAAAACTTTAGGGAAGCTGACAAGTGTCCAACCTGTGTCAGGCGTCACTTGTAGCTTGGCTCTAAGCTGGATCATTCCTAGTCAGTATTTGGATGGGAGACCACCAAGGAAGACCAGGGTTGCTATGCAGAAGCAGGCCATGGCAAACCACCTCCGAATGTCCCTTGCCTTGAAAACTCTATGGGGTCCATATAAGTTGGCTCAAATTAAAAGCACTTTACACCACCAAAAACGGTAGCTTACTTAGCTTTTACATAAACCTAGGTCTTTATTTTTATTGATTGATTTTCATCCCATCCTTCTACAAAGGATCTCAAGATGACTTCTTTTAAATATTTACATATTTTTTAATTTATATTATTTATAGTCTGCCTTTCCAACTGATACTCAAGGTGGATTACTCAGCATGAATCATTACAGTCACTTTCAAAGTCATCTTTGTAATTGGGTATATACGTAATAGGGTATATACATACAAATTTGCAAAGTTTTAAGCTAGTAGGAAGCCAATACAGAGTTAAAGAAATGCTGGAACAGTGCATAAGCAATTCTAAGACTGACATATTAAACAACATAGGAACTGTTGAGCACAAACTACCCAATAAGATCATGTTTACAGCAAAAGTAAAGTCTATAGTCACTCCTTATCCTTTTACAGATGCATCTCTTTGAGACTGCTTCCTTATATTTCAGCCCTCCTCTCTGAGTAAAAAACCCTGTTGAATAATTCAGAGCTAAAGTACATGAGACGAATTACACGAGGACACTCAAGTGAAGGGAGATGCAATGTTAGTTGAGAAGCATAATTTGAATTTCAACTCTCTCTACAGAGCCGACAAAGATCACTCCTCAGAGGGTTTGTTAATTTCACCTCTATACAGAGCCAGCAAAGATTGTTCCTCCAAGGGTTTGTTAATAATTGACAGAGCCTTCAGGGAGGCAAAGAGGAAACCTCTGAGGAGTGATCTTTGCCTGCTCTGCAGAGAGGTGAAATTAACAAATCTTCTGAGGAGTGATCTTTGCTGGCTCTGTAGAGAGAGGTGAAATTCAAACTATACCTCCCAGCTAACATTGTGTCTCCCTTTACTTGAGCATCCTCACGTAATTCATCTCATGTAGTTTAGCTCTCAGTTTTGCATAGCTTGCGGAATGCCAGGAGTGTGGGAGCTTTCCTAAGCTCTTCAGACAGACCATTCCATAAAGCGAGGGTTACCGCAGAGGTTCTCCCTTGTTGTTTCATCCTCAAAATAGCCCACAGTGGTAGATTGTACTGAAATACCGTGATGGGTTCAAGGTCACCCAGTGAACTTCATGCTGAGAGGGAATTTCAAGACCCGTCTCCCCTGTTGTAGTTCAACACTCTAACCACTATGCAACTATGACTCCATTAATATTTGTCATGTAATACAAGATTATTACTTATCTATCCTCAGTTTTGGTGAAGCCCAATAACCTATTCTAGGGCATTAGAAAACAGGGCTGCCATTTTGTTTTATTCTGCTTTGAAGATCAGTATTCTCTTCTCAATTTCAGGAAAGAATCAATTTTGGACATATTATTTGCTGGGAATCACTGTGAGCCATTTTTACTGAACCTGAGAAGATAGAAAGTTAGGTAATTGCTCATTATGTCTATTTGAAAAACTCACCAAAATTTAAGATACAATTATTGCTAGGAACAAGACATATTATATGCATTTTCTGCAAAAAGCATAGGAATAACGGGAAAGACTGGGATCGATACAATTACATAAAATATCTAATAAACTAAACCTATTATAGCCAATAGTCTCCATTTCTAATTTTTGGCAAGTCTCATGATAGCATATTTGTAAAATTTATGGCAGTTATATTTATCAGCATTCTCTTTCATTTCCATTTTCTTGTCAAAGCATGAATTGTATTCAAGCAGCTACTGGAAATGCTGTGTGACCATGTACAGAAATAGCCAACATAGGTTCTCTCAAGGATTACGAACATACAGAACCAGCTATTATATTTTCACATACATCTCTGCTTTTCCTTATGTTAACATTGAATGTTCTGTATATTTATCTGTAAAAGGGAATATGTAGTTTCCACTATGCAAATCCGTATTATTGTTACATATTGCATCTGTATTAATGTGTATGACTGGCTTTGTTTAGTGTAACTTTTTTTAAAAAGATTTTTTAAACATAATTCAGCTCTATGATTGTTGTGGATTTTCCGGGCTGTATAGCCGTGGTCTTGGCATTGTAGTTCCTGACGTTTCGCCAGCAGCTGTGGCTGGCATCTTCAGAGGTGTAGCACCTCTGTAGCACCTCTGGTGCTACACCTCTGAAGATGCCAGCCACAGCTGCTGGCGAAACGTCAGGAACTACAATGCCAAGACCACGGCTATACAGCCCGGAAAATCCACAACAACCATCGTTCTCCGGCTGTGAAAGCCTTCGACAATATATAATTCAGCTCTCTCAATCACTTACTATTACTATCTTCTGTTGGTTTAATGACACATAATTTGGTGCATCTAGTTGCCCCATCCTCAGATCTCACAAACATATTCTAAAACCTGCATCCTGTTTGAGTCCCTTATCTGGAACACTGTATATCAACCCGTATCACCAAATAATGTGGCTTTCTGCATACAAATCTCTATGCACCCAGATGACAATCTATTTCACCATTTCATAACTATGATGTAAGTTCTGTGAGGTGAAAAACAGCTACATTTGATAATACTAGGTTCACATCAACAGAATAGAATTATGTTTCAAATTAATTCATGATCTCACCGGTGTCATTATTCTTTTTTACTTAAGGTTCTAAGATGCTGTAGGAAGGGCATGGATCAGTAGTATTAGGGCATCTCCTTGGCAATGCAGAAGGTCCCAGGTTCAATCTCTGGCATTTCCAGTTATGTAGCAGGTGGCTTTAAAAACTTCTACCTGACCTGAGGAGATCAGGTAAGAACTGTTGGCAGTCAAAGTAGACAACAGTGATTTTGCTAGACCAGAGATGCTTGTTCAGTGGCCTTCCTTTTCTATGGCTTCTGTGGCTATTCTGAATGCCATTCCCCAATGTGTACCCATCCTATGTTTCAGGAAAGTGGGCAAGGCCCTTGCTCAATGAGGACTATTATTGGCAGTCCACAGCCACCAGCTGGAGGAACGTAAAAGCTGTGAGCCTCTCTGAGGAGCAGGTAGGGTTGCCAGCCCTAATTGGAACCCCAGTGGGGGAAATTCCAGTTTCACACTGGAAGTTATGTTGAGTGTTAGAGCAAAACCAAATTGCCCCCTCCCCACTTTCCTCAACTGCCCAGCAGAATGGCAGCAGGGAACAGGAGTCCATGCTGGGAAATCTCTCACTACAGTGAGATGCCTGGCCTTGTATATGCAGCTCACGTGCCAGGGATGGACGTGTGGCTCTGTTGGTTGATTGTAATTTTAATTGTAGCTCTCTGTGGTCAGCCTGGTGGAACTCTCTCTTGGTTGAGACTCAGGCTTATTACAGTTCCACCAGGCCTGTAAAATGGAGATGCTCCACTGGGCCTATGGCTAGGGTTGAGGAGCTGGTGAACTATTCCGCTGACCTCTTGCCTGGACATCCTGGGATGCTCACTTTTACAGTTTTGATCTTAGTGGAGCTGCCATATCTGACCCCACAATAATCCTGAATGTATTTGCTTGATTTTCTAAAAGCCGCATCTTGGAAGCTTATTATTTATTATGTTTTATTGTTTTCATATTGTATTTTATAGTATATTTATTGTTGCCTAAATATGTATGTATTTATTGATGTTTATATCTTGTAACCTGCCCTGATCCTGCTTGCATAGAGGCTGGGATAGAAATCTAGTAAATCAAATCAAATCAAATCAAAAGAATCTGGTACTAGGAGATGTGAAAATCTCTGTCTGAATCCCTGGAGACTTGCTGCCAGTCTGAGTAGACAATACTGACCTCGATAGATTAATGATCTGGTTCAGTATAAGGCAGCATCATTATGCATTTACTCTGTGTATTGCTTGATTCATCAATGAACCAGTTTCAAACCAGCAGAATCAAGAGTTAAATTGGACCATAGTGTTTAAAATTTCATTTGGGAGTTGCATGTTTGAATCTACCACTATGAAAGAACGCTCTCTGCACATAGAAAATGAATGTGTCAAAGAGAAGGGTTCTAGCCTGGTATTCCGTCTGAGGGATCACCTATAGACTATGACTCCTTCCATGTTTATTTTTTAACCCTTTTGTTTTTTTTCTTGTCCAAATACAGTCTCCAGGATTGCTTTACCATGGAAGGAAATAGTGTAGAGTGGGGGAGCAGGGAGGGAAACTTCAACTCTTTCTTCCCTTGCCATTTTCTCACTGGAAAAAGACACCCCTGAAGTTATCATCTTTGACGGAAAATACAAATAGAAGCTACAATTGAAAGACTTTCCCTCATAATTTACAGTGTTACAGAAATTTTTAAACTTGTGTCAAGATCACATGGACTAGGCTTAGAGACTGCTGTATAAGATATTTTAATTGTTGCTTATATTAAAGATAATATTCTTCATACTGGTACCCTTTATCCGTGGACCCAGAAACATTACAAATACACTCTAAAAGTCTCAAAAGCAGCCATGTAGTTGTTTTAAGGTGTGTATGTGTACACACATGCTGAATTCAAACATAAATCCAGACAAGGTGTGTGAGTGTTTGTGTGTGTGTGTGTGTGTGTGTGTGTGTGTGTGTGTGTGTGTGTGATGGCACTAGGAGTATGCACCCCCAAAAAACAGTTGATCTGGATCCAGTTTTCAGGGAAATAACAAAAAAAAGTATCCTTCAAATTTGTATACAATTATCTAATCTGGTTCTTCAAGATTAGAGAATCCCAAATTTATTCAGCCATTATTCCCTGTGAGGAAAACTATCCAGTGGGTTGTTCCCCCCCCAAAAAAATTCCACCAAATTTGCAGGGAACCCGCTCCTGACTGTCCATTAAAGTCCTCCCAAGTTTCAGGATTGATTCCCGAGGTCCAGTTTTACAGCTTCCTGAAAAACATGTCCCTAGCCACTCTCCTTTGTTTCCTATGGTAGGAAAAAATTCCAAGTTGGCTCTCAGGCAAAATCACACAGGGGCAACGCAGCCACTGACCAAAGACATAGTACCAATGCAAGCTGAAAAAGAGATGGTCCAACAGAACCAAACTGAAGCAAGAGAATGGAATCTTCCCAGAACCAAAGTGAAGCAAGAGGACCAACATCAAAGCAGAGAATCATGTCAAACAAATGAATTCCATACAAACCCAACTGAAGCAAGGGACACTGTTGCAAGCTCAACAGAACCAGTGTCACTCACAGACAACCCAGTAACTTATGTAATCCAACATGCTTACATCACTTCCCGTGTGCCCAGAAGTGACATCAGTGCATCAAGATACTGTCAATATCCCTAAGCTTGTCAACTTTGGGTTGAGAAATTCCAGGAGATTTGGGGAATGGAGCTGGAGGGGGGGGGGTTCAGAGAGGGGTGGGACCTCATCAGGGCATAATGCCATAGGGTCCACCCTTCAAACCAACCATTTTCTCCAGGGGAACTGATCCCTACCATCTGGAGATGAGTTGTGATTCCCACAGGCCCCATCTGGAGGTCAGCAATCCTAAATATCTCGTTTCCCACTATCTTCCCCAACTAGCCAGCTGAGCAGTAGTGAGAAGTGCCCGCTGGTGGTGGGAGATCCCCCATGTACAACAGAGGTTTGGAAAGCCTGCCAGTGAGTCAAAAGTATTAGTCTGTTTTATTTGAGTTGCCACACACATAAGCCTCAGCCAGGCATCCATCTTGGGAAAGTCTGGCACTAACCCCTCCTTCCACAGGAACATGCCTAGTCTAACTGCCCAAGAAACACTGAAATCTGGCAAACACTGACATCTATTGAAATCAATGGGCTTAGTCTGGACTGGAGTAACTCTTCTTGGGATTTCACTGAAAATGTTTCTGCCACTCCGATATTAGGTGGCAACTAACAGGAACATAGATGACAATTATATTATTTTATATTTTGTGACATTGTGTACTGTATTAACAGAAAGAATTAACAAGCCATTCTAACCTCACTCTGTAACAGAGGATAGTACAGCTACAGAGATGCTGATTTTTTAATGTCAAGTTACAAAGCAGCAATTTTTTTTTGCCTACTTGCCACAAAGCCTCCAACAATGGTGGAAGCATCTGTTATGACAGCTAAAAGGAGATTAAGAAGCAAAGCTCAGCTAAAGAATGCAAGCCAAGTTTTCAAATGGTTGCTGCTTCAGCATTCACAAGTTAAACACATCAGCTCTCTTTGGCACCTTTTTGTTATATGGAAACCTAGTCAGCTTTACTACCAATTGAGCAATTTACATATATTTTCCCTGCTACCTTTCCTCTATGGGGTTGTTGCAATATTACAGCCACTACAGAAGCACTTCAGTGTACTAGTAAAATGCAACTAAAGTACAGCCACGTTATACATTCAGAAAAAGCACCCTGGGACTGTACTGCTCCAGAATACAAAGAGGGGATTGCATGTTCGAAACCCCTGCCCTCTACTCCATAGTAATAAAGTCAGGTTGTTAAGAAAAACTCTCTTAATTCCTCTTTATGCAATTTCTCCCTGAAATCCAACCATCAGTTTCTTTCTCCCCTTTTAAGAATTTTGAGTCTGTTTCTAACCAATTCCATTCCAATCAAAGAGACGATAGAAGAAAGAGAGGCAGGAAGGGAGGAACACTTTGTAGATACTCAGAAGCAGGCAATGGCTTTCCAAAGCTCCTGACCTCCTGGTAGGGCATAACCCTGTGGTGCACGATGGTTAAGTGGTTCAGCTGCAAATCAGCACTCTACTGGTTTGAACTCTACTACTGCCATGAGCTCAGTAGGTGGCCTTGAGTAAGCCACTCCTCTCAGCCCCAGCTCCCCAGCTGTATTGTGGGGATAATAATAACACTAACATGTTCACTGTTCTTAGTAGGACATTAATCTGTCTAAAAGAGCACGGTATATAAGCGCATTTGTTGTTGTTGTTACAATAAAACAACTGCAAGAGCCAAAGTTACAAAACAAATTTCTTTGTAAAGGCAAATGAAAGAGAAGAAAAATAACTCTTTAAAAAGAGAAAAAAGAGATAAAGAGGAATCGACAATTATATCCAAAAAAGTGAATTTTCAGCCAAGAAATTCCATTCATCATAATTCCAATCATAACAACAACAACATTTGATTTATATACCGCCCTTCAGGACAACTTAATGCCCACTCAGAGCAGTTTACAAAGTGTTATTATCACCCCATAATTCCAATCATGAGACGGTTCATACATTGCTTATGTACATTTCTTCTACGACATACCATATTCTACATGAGAGTTCTTGTCATACAACAGTGAGTGTGCTTGCAGTAACCAAATCCAGTGGTGAACATATGAAGCTGCCTTACACAGACTGTAATTCTAAGCAGTTATTTCAGTCTCAGCTCATTGAAATTAATGGGCTTAGACGGGACTAACTCTGTTTAGCATTGCCCTGTGAATTAGACTATGGGGGCTGGTATTGTTTGGTCCGATTGGTAGTGGCTCTACAAGATCTCAGGCCCTTTTAAGGCACCAATCACCTTGTAACAGGAGATGCAAGGGATTAAGGGAATCTCGCAAGCTCACCTGTGGGCATGATTGGCACTAAGTGCCGGAAGAAGTTGAGGTGTGGCTTCAAAGGAAGAAACATGACCCCACATCCTCTGCCAGGAGGACGGCATGGCCAGCACCATTCCAGTGAGTCCAACATCAGGAGCAAATGTCTTCTTCAGCGGCGAACATTTTGCTTCTCACATTGGCAGGCATGGCAGCAGGCAAGCACAAGGCCACCATGGCAGCACACTGTCCTGGCTCTGCCCCCAAGAGTGCAGCTGGGCCCCCCCTGCAGGCCCCACACAGAGTGCCTTCAGGCGCCCAATCATGTGTGAGCACCCCCACCTGGGAGGTGGGGCAGGCCATCCTGCGAGGCCCAGGGCCAAGAGGAAGAGGTTCAGGCAGCACTGCAGGGCTTCTCCCAGAGCCTCCAGTGGTCAGTCCAGGGCCTCTCCGAGACCATCACCTTGCTGATGGGTGGTGGGGGCAGACAAACAGTGCTGGTAGCTGAGCCAGCAGCTGCCCAGGCTGCAGGGGAGGCACTGAGCCTGGGGAGCCTGCCGCCAGTGCCCAACTCTAGCCACAGGAGGGGCCCAGAAAAAACAGGGCGAGTGACGTCCATGTGGGCAAGTGGCGAGGAGCCCAAAGAGGTGGCTGATCACACTCAGGAAGGCAGATGGAGGCAGTGGCGGCCAAGAAGGAGGACCCACAGCAGAAGTTCATCGGGGGCATCTGAAGGTGAGTCATCCTTGGATGAGGACTGGGAAAGGCGGGTGTGGGGCTACTGGGAGGCAGCGGCCTCAGCACGGGGCTTGCCCAGGTGGGCACACAGATGCAGGCACAGGAAACGGGCAGCAGCCAGGCAGAGCAGACCCCTCCCTCCAGTGGGTTCTGGGGAAGCACCTATCAGGTACCACTTGCCACGCAAGATCAGGAAGAACATCTTGAATGGGTTCTATGTGGACCTGTTCCAATTGTTGCAGGTGAGCAGGACGGCTGGGGAATGAGGCTGCAGCAGAAGGCGCAAGAGGGTTGACAGGGATGGCCCGGCCGAGCAGACCTTTGCCAGCTGGGTTCTGGGCTACAGCATATATATGGGGTGGTCTCCACGACCTACCCTGACTGAGCATGGCACCTCTGCGTAGATTGGATCCAAATGGTGGGGCTGAGCAGCCAGATACCAGGGGACAGAGCTCACACAGAAAGGAGCAGGGCATGGCCCCAACCTTCAGGGATGCCCTGCTGGGAGTTCAACACTGGCGGCTGCCACAGGTCCAACTGCAGCGGGAGGGGTGCAGTGGATACCAGGCAGTTGTGGCAGAGATCCCCAGGGCCCATTGTGCTGGTTGCCTACGGACACTGGAAGGAATTTTTCCCACAAGGGCCAAATTGGCCGGGCCTCTTGGGGGTTTTTTTGCCTTCCTCTGGGGACATCGAAGTCGTAAACCACTGGGGGAAAGGAGTGGCTCCAACTTTATGCAGCAGTCAGAGCGTTGGTGGGAGTCGGGCTTTCGGCCTTCCTCCTGTGGCAGTTTTGAGGCACTGGGCCGGATCCTAAATAAGAGGATGAGCGAAGCAGCGGTCAGCTCACCCCTGGCGTATGTGAGGCAAGGTCTGTCCAGCTTTGCTGGCAGCTGACAATGCTTGCTGCAGCACACCAGCCAGCGGGCAGGTGAGGCATGCATCGGATAGCATAGGGCCTGCCAATGCCAACGGGGATCCGTGCCCATATGCCTGGCCAATGCTCCATCCAGCTGTAATCAATAAAGTTGTGGCCATTCCAACCAAGAGATGGTGTCTGTGTGTGTTTATCGCCGGAACCCTCTGACTGCACATATCACATAGGGACCTTTTGCATGCAGAGTTGATGTTCTACCATTGAGCTCCAGCCCCACCTAAGATACAAAGCTAGCCTTTAAATACATTCTAGAATCATAAAATGCTCACAGCTTGTACAGCACATGAAGGAAAATTCAAGGTTCTTTAATATAAAAAGTAAGAAAACTTTTATTCTAAAAAGAAAAGGATTCTAAATTGGGCATCCCTCAGATTTCAAATCATCAGCTACGTGTTGCCTCAGAATATTTTTTTGACTATGGATAACACAACCTTTCCAATGCCATATTTATTGAATGAAAATGCTGGACAATATAAAGAATCTAGGTTTTATGATACAGTGCTGGTTGCTTTTCGACCCATTTTATAAACTGCTATAATAAAAAAATGAACTGTGTAACCATTATGATGACATAAAACCGCAAGAGAATAGAGAACTTTGTGTAAGTTTATGGGGCATTAAAATCTAGCACACAACATAGATATAAAATGCAGGTGTTAACCAAAACTTTGGGGGCTCTTCCCCACTAGTGTAGCATAGCTAGCATTGCTAGCAGGGGTATAATTCACAAAAACCTTGATAGTTGTTGGAATATTTCTGCAGAGCCCATCCCTGCTAGAAAAAAGCAAAACACTGGCTTAACAAGAAAGTGGTTCCCAGATAATCATAGAGCTACAAGGTCACTGAGGTTCATCAGGCAAGTGCTCTCTCTCCTTCTCTCTCTGGTCTGGATCCCCTCTTTAGTCCATATGAATGTATGGAAATACTCTGTATTAAGAGATTAGTATTGCTCACAATGTGGAAACGTGACATGTTTGCACACAGGAATATCAAAGTTTCAGAACACCGTGGGATTTGTATTCTTTTTCAGAGCAGCAGGGATTAGAACTGATAATGGCGTGACATCATCAAACTATAGGGCACATATTTTGCACATGAGAATGTTAAAGTCTCAGTGAAGGACATGATGTGTATTTTCTTTTAAAGCAACAGGGGCAATTGCCCAAACCTTGCTTATAGAGTTTACAATGCTTACTGAACCTTAACAAGGCAGTAGAATATGGTTCCTTTTCAGGAAAGATCATTCAAGAAGAGTTCTGGAGCTATGCAGAAAAAAAATTGTGAGATCTATTAAAATCAAAGGCATTTGTGTCAAGCAAATATATTTAAAACTGAGATGATACACCTTTTTATTTGACCAGATTTTTGTGTGGTTTCTTGGTCTTTGTGCCATATATTACATACATAATGATGCTCAAGACAAATGGTTCAAATATGGACCTAAACCATCTGTCTAGCTATTGAAGATATAAAAATGAAAAACATCATGTCTGCCATAAAACTGAGCCTATTGTGTAGAGCTGTAAACATAAAAACAAAGCTTATGAGGGGCTCAGCGTATTGAAAAGGACTTGAAGATTTTCATCTCCACAAAACATGACAGTTTAAGAGTATTTATGGTCCTCACAGCCAGGAACTGAGAGAGAAACACCTCTAAAGAAACAGCCTCTAAAGAAATTACTGAATGGCACACCTGTGTCAGCAGCAAGAGCTTTGCTGAAAACATTGAAAAGGTTTCATATTTGCCACGGGAAAGTATCATTGTGCACAGATGCAAATTGAAAAGGGAACAAGTGAAACTTTATCATATGAAAGCACACTCCTTGGCTCTCTCCTACAAAGGGCTCTCCTCTCAGCAATGCTAGCAGTCACGTCGGCATTTGCAGACAATGGCCACAGGAAAGGCAGAACTGCATTTGAGAAAGAACAGCCACCAAACACAGGACTTTCTATACCAAACGGTTTCTGAGTTATGGGTAACAGAATTGGTTTTCTGCATGCATTGAAGACCATCACATAGGAGAAGGGGAATAGGGCAAATATTCTTTTTCATTTATTTCTATATTTATGTATATCATGTCAATAGTTTCAGTTATTGATGGTTTTCTAGATTCTGTTGTGCTATGCACACATACAATTTTATACAGCATTTATATGCATAAGATACTAACAATGCACTGATTTATTGGGGTAGAACATGTGTACCTCTTACTGAATGTATAGATCTTTCAGAATGTGTATCTTACAGAATCTCATGCAGAAGAAATCCAGCAAACAAACAGAAAAACAGCATGAAAGTAAAAACAAATACATAGGCTCAAGTCACATAAAGGAGAGACAAAATTGATATGGCGATTTTTTGGAACTGAAATTACAGAGAAGAGAAATTTGCAATGTACCCAAATCAAAAGCAACTTCAGCATCATTCCCTTCCAGAAATGTAATTTTTAAAACTGGGAGCGGGCAGGATTTGGAGGCATTTTCAGGAGGAAGAGATGGGCATTTTAGGATAACCTTTTTACTGCCTTAACCATGTAAAATGAATCATTTATAAATGGGTTAGCATATGAAATTGTACTACTTAGCATATTTATAAAATTTTAAAGTAGATTTTTTTTCCAACCCCCCACCCTGCATATCCTTTGTATTCAAGAGAGAAAGTTGCAAACTGCTGCTCTCTGTGCTGTGTTATGTACTGTAGTTTTTGTCATCTCAGAGGTATGAAAAAACCAAATGCTGAAAATATAAAACATAAATGTTATAGTAAATAAAAGAAAGTGCATTATTTGGACAGAAAGTCTTGTACAGTCATAACAGGTTTAGCAGCATATTGAATATCTAATAATAATAATAATAACAGCAACAACAACAACATTTGATTTATGTACTGCTCTTCAGGACAACTTAACACCCACTCAGAGCGGTCTACAAAGTATGTTATAATTATCCCTACAACAATCACCCTATGAGGTGGGTGGGGCTGAGAGAGCTCTGGATGAGCTGTGACTGACCCAAGGTCACCCATCTGACTTCAAGCGGAGGAGTGAGGAATCAAACTCGGTTCTCCAGATTACAGTCCCTCCACTCACCAACCTGTCTATCTAGTTAAACTTCCTAATACTGAAAGAATTGAAATCTATCATTATTATCATATACAAGATAGCTTATTAATAGTGGACAAAATTAGCCATATTTAAAGAATAAATACTCTAGTATATGCAAGAACGATCATCATTTAATGATGTAAATTCTTCCTTAAAACCATCTCCATAAGAAACATGCTGAATGAGCAAAACCTTGTCTTAAAACGTTTCACTAATTCCAGAAGAGAAAAATATTTCAGAGCATTTTTTCAGTGCACTCCAAAAGTCCCTTTCCCCAAAGATTTCTGGTTTTCCTTTCCCCCAGCCTTCACATCTCTCTTGTTTTAACATACGAAATGCTTCCCATTCAGCACTGGAATTGCGATTAGGGTTGCCAATCGGCAGGTGCAGCCTGGAGGCCTCCCAGAATTACAACTGGTCTCTATACTACAGAGATCAGTTCCCCTGGACAAAATGGTTGCCGTGGAGGGTGCACTGTATGACATTATACCTCACTGATATCCAGTGCTTTTTTTCTGAGAAAAGAGGTGGTGGAGCTCAGTGGGTTGCCCTCGGAGAAAATGGTCCTATGGCTGGTGGCCCTGCCCCCTGATCTCCAGACAGAGGGGAGTTTAGATTGCCCTCCGTGCTGCTTGGTGGTGTGGAGGGCAATCTAAACTCCCCTCTGTCTGGAGATCAGGGGGCAGGGCCACCAGCCATGTGACCATTTTCAAGAGGTTCCGGAACTCCGTTCCACCACGTTCCAGCTGAAAAAAAGCCCTGCTGATATCTCTCCCTTTCTCCAAATTCCACTTCCCCAGATCCACCCCTAAATCATCAGGAATTTCCCAACCTGGAGTTGGGAACCCTAACTGTGGTCAGCCTTTTGGTCCTTGCAAAAAATCTTTCTGTTACTCTGAACATCAGAATTCTCTTAATCTAGTTTAAGGGCTGTTCCACACAATGATGTCATTCTTTGGAAGCCCTGTTATTGCTGACATTTCCAACACAGCAGAGTGGCAATGGGGTTTCCATATGGCAGGTTTCCTACATTTTCCCTCCCTCATTCCCCATGGTGGCCATTCCTTCCCCCCGCAGTATGGGCGGTGTGTGTGCTTTTTCTTTGTTTTTTATTTTAAAAAACCTGGCAAGTGACGTATTAATATATCAGTATATCAATATGCCAAATGCTGTTTTTTTTCACCAAAAAAATAACAACTAACAAACCCACTGATGGCATGAGGGGCAAGGGCAAATTACTCTTATCTGAGCAGGACCAGGAAAATCCATGGTTTCCTGCCCCATAGGGCAGCCAGCCCGGCTCTGCTGTGAAGTTCCCCAAAACTGTGCAGCAAAGCAGGTTGTAGGGAGACTGCAGAATAGTTAAGCAAAAACTGGGTGGTACACAAACACACCACAATGCTGTGGGACAGTGGTGAGGAGGGCGGATCTGTATTCCAAATATATTGAGCCTATGGCAAATAACCATTCTGGCACTAGCATAAAAATCATAAATTTTAATACAGTAGAAATGAGGACAGATTATTGGCCTTCTTATAATTCAGTCATTACCTAACGTGGTTAGCAAACCCTCCCACTTGGCACACACAAATCTTGGGTCACGGTTTTGTCTTAGCTAATTGAGGTTGTTCTACTGGGTATTGATTTTTTTTCCCTTGCATAGCATTTAAGTTATTATATTGACTTCTGAAAATCAATGGAGCACAGATGGTAATGTATTGACTAAGTGAAAACTAGAATACCTCCCTGGAATGTCAGCAGGGAAATTGCCTCTTTATACATTAATAAATTACCTTTCATTCACAGAAGTGTAAGAGTAGGGACCCTATCTATTGCAAAGAAAGGGCCTAGCAGGCTCCTACTTCACATATTCTGTTAAATTATGAGCTTTTGTGGACATCTCTTTCATGAAAATGCCATCAAGTACAAGATCGCTAAAACTTTTGACATGATGAGTAGAAGTCACATCTGGCACCAGATGTGGCACTAGAAATACATGTACAAGACATGTCCCTCCCCCCAGCCTTTGCTCTTTGATTTGTTGTTTGCCATTGGCCACCGTGGCCCCAAATAACTTCATGCGGGATTGTGCAATATACGCTGCTATGGGTGGGTTGTGAAATTGCAATGGCTTTTTTTATGCTACCAGTTTAATTGTTTTTTTCTGTATTTTTAAACTGATGTGCTCCACTTTGAGCCTGCTTGTGGGGAGAGCAGATTACAAATGGAACATATAAATAAATAAATAGATCTAAATAGATAAATAAATAAATAATCTCCAAGAACAACGGCTAGACTACTTCTTGGCAGCAGTGGAATAGCCCCATTACTATTAGAGTGGTAGATTATCATTTCTGCAAGGAGAGTGTATAGGGTTGCCAGGCCCCCTTACCATCCCGGAGAGTGGGTGGGGACCTGGCACTTACCTTTCTTTTGGCCCCAGCATGCTTCACTCGCATGCACAAAGCGCGCACAGCCTCATGCTGGTGTCACTTCCGGTGATATCATCATGTGGGTGCAGTAGTACATGTGCACTTCACAATGGGCCAATTTGAGCCTGTTTGGGGTCGAAATCGGTCTGCTGCAAAGCATGCACATTCTCTAGGGGCTGCACAATGATGTCGCTCTTGAGAATGATATTGTCATGCTGCCCTCAGGGACACACCCGGGAGGCCCATTCCCATGCCCTTCTACCCTGCTGGCCAGGTGAGTGGTGGCAGGGAGTGGAAGGTGAAAGCAGGGGATCCCTCACCTTCACTGGGGGAATGGGATCCCTAAGAGCACGGTATATTTTATATATTTTATTCCTTTATTTATACTCCACTTTTCTTCCCAATGGGGACTCCAGATAGTTTATATCATTCTCCTGTTCTCCATTTTATCCTCACAACCACTCTGGGAAGTAGGTCAGGCTAAGGGTATGTGACTGGTCTGAGGTCACCCAGCAAGCTTCTATGGCAGAGTGGGGGTTTGAACTGGGTAGCCCAGATCCTAGCCAGTCACTCTAGCCACTATACCACACTGGCTCTCAATATGTACTTGTTTGCCTTTATGTAACGTGTGTTTAACTTGTAGAGGTGGGCACTGGAACTTCCTAACTTGCTCTTTGCACATTTAGAGTTTGGGAATAACAGGGCCATGATTTTGGGAATCATCTGGGCCATGATGATACTTCTGGAATATTGCTGCCCATGTCAACTGTAGCATGAACTGTGTTAGGGAATTCAGGTGTACCTTCATTCTCTCATTTGGAAAGAGTCACTCTCACTGGCCATAGGTTAGCAAAAGAAAGAGGGATATATGGTGCCATCTCATTCCAATGGCAACAGAATGATGGATTTAGATTGGGAATGACTGACCAAACACAAAAATCTTCCTAACGATATATAAAATAACAATAATTCCAAGTCTGCATAGCAATACAAGGATGCAAACTTGCCTATTTTCCCCATAAACTGTTTTCATGCTTTATTTTGACCCCATTAAGTCGGTTTTTCAGAGATACTTCAGCAAGAATTGCCATGGTGACAGGATGGGAGAGATGAATACAAGGGCACCATTTCAATCCAGGGGAGGTCAGGTAGTAGTAACTAGTAGCTGTTTATCATGGTAGCTAAACACAATGTCTATGTCATATTACAAATGTATGAGCACTTTTTTTGTCTTTTTTAATGTGTGGTCAGGAAACCTTTTTTGCCCTGCTGTTTTCTTTGGCAAATTTCCCACGTATTTCTTTTACGCCATTGCCACAAAAAACAGGCATCAATTTTATGTTGATATCACTACTGAATGTTGTTAATATTGTCAGAAAAACAATGCCCCAATGTCAACCCCAGTGTGGAGAAATAATAGACGAAACTTCAATTTTCAATTTAGCATTTCCAGAAATGCTGAAAAGTTCAGTAATATACACATTCTTTTAGCATTTGTATGCTTACTGAATTGTGATGGGGAAACAATGTGCATTGAATGAATACAGCAGACACAAATATCTTAAACACACAATGGTTAGGGAAGCTGCACCTGTAGAATTTCTGCCTGGACATATCCCCCACCCCCCAAGCCCAATTCTAGTTGGAAGACTTAGAGTAAAGCATGGCTGCATTGAAGCCACATTTCTAAGCACGAATGATAGTAAAATGCATTTACTGCTTACGGGGCAAGGATCTTAAGGCTTAACTTACCATTCCTATGTTTCATAGAGCATGGGTGAATTTGTAAGCAGCTTAAATCATCTCTTAAACTTTTTTTTAAAATCCTAAAATAAACAATTAAATGGGCCAATGGACTTGGTATACATGCCAAAGCCTCAAATCCCTTCCCTTTCCAAAGGGGTTTGTTCTATGTTGATAACGTTGCTATATGTATTAAGAGATATCAAAAGGCAAATAATCACCACAAATGCCTTTAAAATGCATTGCTTTTTTGTTGAAGAAGCCTTGCTCTGGTGGCCAAAGGCTTGCTCCATTGAAGCAAGGAACCTCTCTTCATTGAAGGCAATGGTGGTATCCATTTGTATCTAAGAGCAGGCCTTCTGTCTGCCATGAAATCCCCACAGCTGTATTATCTTTCAGACTTCTGTTATGGAGGCAGGCATGTTATCGGCAAAGGTTTTATTGATATACAAAGCATTACAATATCTGTATCTCTCTCTAAGCTGCTCTTTATGTGTCTGCTCTTTGTAGCGCAGCCGCCATCATTTCACTTAGATCATTCAAGTTTGGAATTTTCGGTATTTAAAGATATACACAAACAACATGCATATGATTTTACTGTAAAGAAGGAAGTAAAGAAGAGCAGGAAGTATGTTTGGTTTTTAAAAAAACTAACATGAGGAAAGCTGGATAAGTATTTTGCTTGTCATATTTTTTAGCATTGAAATTTTTGTCAAAGGTAACATTGACAGACATTAGAGATATATTGTCTGGGTATGTGTTTAATTCTTAAAATGTTGTGAATCCATATACATTATTATATTGTGCTTGCAGCACATCTTACTTACTTCACGTGTCTAAAACAGTGATTTGCAGAACTGTCCATAATTTGACAGGTGAGAAAGGAGCAGTCCTGGTTTGTTTCAGAAATGATTCTAAATCAGAAACCTTCAAGCCATTGTTGCCGCTCAGAAAAAGATCCCCCCACAGGTAAGTTATGTAAGGAATCAAATCTTTCCCACCCTTCTGCTCACGGCTGCCTTCCCACCCAACCCACCCTCCCAGCAGTTTAGAGCGATCTCTTCTCCTCCATTTTATCTTTACAACTCTGTGAGGTTGGTTAGGCTGAAAACATGTGCCTGGCCTATTTTCTCCTAGGAAATTTCCATGGTGGAGGTGGGAGTTAACCCAGTTTGACTTCCTAACCACTACACCACACTGTCTCCACTTTCATCCTCACAACAACTCTGTGAGGTAGGTAAGGCTGAAAGGGCTGACGTTACAAAAAGGCACATAGAGCACCATTGTGTGGCATAATTTGATGTGGGGCACATTGTGTGGTCCTCTAAAATGTTTTTATATAATATGTGTATGATGCTTAGTGTTTTATTGTATGTTTTTATTATATATATTTATTGTGTTATCATTTGCTCTGAGCCCAATTGGGGGGAGAGTAGATTATAAATCAAATAAATAAATAAATATAAATAAATAAATAAACTACACCATCATATAGCAAAAACCTGCCAAAATCTCCAAGATAAGTTAATGAGAAATCAAAGAGAATTCCTCTTTTTAAGTGGAAAAGAGAATAAGGAACCAACTGCTATATCTAAAAAAGAAAATTTCAAAAAAAGAAATCGTCCCCCCCCCGGCCTTAAAACCCTAGAGCTAACAGGTATATTGCTTTTTGCAACTGGTACTCATGAGCATTTTACCACCCTCTTTCAAAGTATCTCATCTCTAAAACAAAGAATGATCTCCAGAACCATTTCTAGAAGCAGGTGCTTTAATACAACAACCCAAGAGGTGTCTTATTGGTGCCTACAGGGAACCCTCATTTAGAGCACCTCTACTGACCAATGTGAACAATAAAAAATTACGGTGTATCCACAGAAAAAAAAATGAGCAAGCAGAATTTGCAAGACTGCCCAGTGAGGGGACTGAGCTAGAACATTGCCATGTACTATAAATTAAACGTACATGAGACACAAGTTACTGCTGGGAATAAGCCCCATTGAATATAGTGAGACACAAGATGTAAAGATGCTTAATGCTGTAGCACAGTGGCTAAGTGGTTCAGCTGTGAATCAGCACTCTACTGATTCGAATCCCACCACTGCCATGAGCTCAGTAGGTGGCCTTGGGTAAGCCACCCCTCTCAGCCCCAGCTCCCCAGCTGCATTGTGGGGATAATAATAACACTAACTTGTTCAGCACTCTGAGTGGGGCACTAATCTGTCTAGAAGAGCAGTATATACGCAGTTATTATTATTAATTGTTATTATTATTAATGGGGGAAGGAAAATAGGGAACATGTAAAAAGGCCACCTTATCATCTATGGAAAAGAGACAAGTGATCCAACTGCCCAAATGGTGGGCTTCTTGAACCTATGCTAACTTTCGAAAGCAACATTCACCATCACCAAATGCTCCTCTCACAACTTCCTGCAAGTATTCCATCCTAGATCTAGAGAATGCCAACATTTTTGTCAAAAGTTTTTCTTGCTGATTTCTATAGATCAGGCTTCCATGAAAGACAGAGGAGAAAACTAAATCTTTTTCTTGATCAGCTGGCTACTCTATCTGGACCTCCCACTGCTTTTGAGACACTGATTGGTATTTCCTTGGTCCTGATGTTCATTCTGAGGGCAAAGCTACAAGTGACCCATTACACAGGTTGGACACTTGTCAGTTTCCCTCAAGTTTTGATGGGAAATGTAGGCATCCTAGTCTTGCAGCTTGGCTCTCCAACTGCTGTCCAATGGACTTTTCAACTGTCACTTGTCCAACATTCCGCCAAGCTGCCTACATTTCCCATCAAAACTTGAGGGAAGCTGACAAGTGTCCAACTTGTGTCATTCATCACTTGTAGTTTGACCCTGAGAAGCTACCTGGAAACAGGGTGAGATTTCCCAGCTCTGCCCCCTCCTTCCATCACATTCTGCTCTGTGGCATGAAATAAATTGATAACTCCCTCCTCCCCCTACCTCTTCCACTTCCTCCAGTAAGGGGCTCGTTTACCAGAGAACAATGTCGTTGTTGTGTCTTGACCCTCTCTGACCAGCCCTCTGACCAGGCCAGTGATTCAGACTTAGAGGGCTCAGAGGAAGAGTCCGAGGACCAGCAGGTTCAGGATGGGTCTGGTGCTGTAGAAGCACCATCTGACCATGTGCTAGCAGCACCAGAGCCTGCTCTGCCAGAGCCTGCAAGCATCTCCTTGACAGCTGTCTCATAAATCACCACTGGGCCCTTGCCAGGCAGGACACGAAACAGGACTCATAGCCCCTCCAGATTGCCTCCCTGAGTCCCAGCACCAGCACTAGCTCTAGCTGGTCTTACCTCAGAGGCCAGCCAGCGAAGTGCCTGAGAGACTCCTGAGGAGTCCAGCTGACCAGGTGCAGGACATATTGGAGTAGAAAGCCTCTCCACACAGATAAGGAAATGGGGCAAGGAATGAGCAGCAAATGGTGGGCTTTGGGCACATCAGTTGCAAGGAGCAGGAGGATGACAATGACAAGGGACTGGCTGCTGCTCTGCAGATCATTGTGCCAGGGTGAAGGAGCACATGCAGCCTAGCACGTGAGGCTGGCTGGCTTCACAGGCACAGGATTGGGGCATGCAGGGGAAGCTGAGCCAACTCCCAGCATTTGTCTCTCAAGGAAGCTAAGTTGTACCATGTCAGCTATCAGAGAGCCTCAGGTTAGGGCCCTCAGATCCTGACTCTGGGTCCCCTGGGAATTTTGTCCCCACAGACTCCCTTCTCTTGGTGGCCCTGTTTCAGAGGTGAGTCACAAGGGCAAGAGGAAGAGGGAGGGACTGGGAGAGGAAAATCAATGGCAGATATGTGAAATGGCCAGGAAATGCAGCCTGTTGCTCAGTAATGCTATGTATTTAGAAAGAAAGAAAGAAAGAAAGAAAGAAAGAAAGAAAGAAAGAAAGAAAGAAAGAAAGAAAGAAAGAAAGAAAGAAAGAAAGAAAGAAAGAAAGAAAGAAAGAAAGAAAGAAAGAAAGAAAGAAAGAAAGAAAGAAAGAAAGAAAGAAAGAAAGAAAAAGATAAGATACACACTTGCTCTCTGCAAATCAGTTTAAGATTCTTACATGTTTTCTTTTTCCTAGGGGAGGGGAAAGTAGCAGAGTGTTAATTTCTGAGTTCCAAAAAAATAGTGTAAATTGCAAAGGGGGTCCATTTCAAAAGGGTTGAGAACCACTGTCTTAAGATACAGATGAATTCTGTCTACAATATCTTGTATTGGTTCTACACAGTGGATGTATCTCATTGCAGAACACCCCAGCTCCACTGTGCTGCTGATTATACAAAACTATACAAAACACACTAGAAAAGAAGAGTCATCTTATTTTTTTATCTGCATCACACAAAACAAGAGATGGTATCCATTTGAGGGAGACAACTGAACTGTATCACTTCAGACTACAAGTAAGGTGTTATGTTTTTTACTGGTTCCCCACACACATTAAAACAAACAACCACCTAGCAAATCAAGAAGAAAGGGTATGTGCTTCTTTACTTCATAGACGGCAGGCAGCTTTTGATAGTGGGAAGAATCTGAAAATAAAAAGTTAGCGATCGATACAGTCCAGTAATCTACCAATGTTATCTACATAATGTATATTTATTTATTTTATTTTATTTTATTTTATTTATTTCAAATTTGTATTCCACCCTCCCCACAAGTGGGCTCAGGGCGGATACCAACATATTAAAAATACAATTAAAATGCAATAAAAATTCATATAGACTAGCTGCGGATTTTAAAATTTTGATACAGTGACCCTGTTCTGCATCTTTTCAAAGCTGATGCTTGGGCTGCATCCCAGAGGCAAAGTCACAACACCATAGCTCACTGGCAAAAAAGTTGTGCTAATTTAATGCTGCCAGAGTTGAGTCCTTAATGAGCCCTCTTCACACAGAATATAATTTCTTTTGTTACAGTAAAAAAAATGAGCTGATTAAGCACAGCACAATTAAAACACCATTAATTTCAATAACGTTCTTTTCAGCTGGTAATGGGTCTCTTAGATGGTTTTTCAAACTGATAGCTTTTCTCAGCGCACACATCCTTTGCGCTGGGAATGTGCAAACACTTGCCAAAATGCAGAAGCCTTTTGATTCATACTGTAACAAAACAAGCAAGTTTCTCTTAGCAGAATGTCCTTGGTGACAATCTTGGTAGCCTGTGTGCTTTCATTCTGTCATTAGTTTGGTACTGTAAAGAGTAACATCAAAGCATGAGATCAGATAATTGGAGAGTGTACCTAATTCACACATTCAGTGCACATCCATAGATTGCTCTGTGTTCAATCACTGTATACATTTTGAGTAGAGTTGCCAGCTTTGGGTTGGGGAATTCCTGGCGATTTGGGGGTAGAGCCTGGGTATGGTGGAGTTTGGGCAGGGGAGGAAATTCCGGAAGGATGTGATGTCACTATGTTCATGCTTTGAAACTGTCATTTTCTCCAGGGAAACTGATCTTTGTAGTCTTGGGATCAGTAATAATTCTGGAAGAACTCTAGGCCCCATCTGGACATTGGCAACACTAGGTGGCAATTGAATATGTGAACTGAGTGAAATTTCTATCTGAAACATTATGTCTGTGATGGCCCATTCAACTCTGTCAGTCATCACTTGATGCTACAGTCTCAGCTGATATGCACGTGAGGATTGGCTCCAACACCAACAAAACAGGAAGAAAGAAGCACGGACATTGGTATTGGCTAGATTACTTTTGCCAAGATTGGGCTCCATTAAGGGGTCAGTTCTGGTATTACATAAAAGATCATCTTAGAATCCTTCCTTTCATGCAACTACTACTTCTGATAACCCAGACCCAACTTGTCAAAAAATATCACATGTAGTTTGAATTTGGCCCACAAATGGAGATTCTTACAGAAAACTTGGCAGTTCAGATAAAGCTTGTTCCATTTTCTTCAGAGCATTACGTTTCACTTTTTTAGACAAAAGTTGCAGAAAAGGATAAATGATTTTATAGAACGGATGTAAACCAAGAATAAGTTTTAAAATATTACAAGATGAAAAAAAGCCAAGGTGAATTGGTGGTACCAAATACTAAACTGTACCACCAAGTGGCCACAATACTTTGTATATAAGATTGGATTATAAAACCAAACAGAAGACATATAAAACTGGAGACAATTGAAACCAAGGAAGGAATTCATAGTTAATTATCGATTAAGAAATAGTTAAAAAGTATTTAAAGACAAGATGGTACTTATATTCTGAAGGATGGACTATTAAGAATATGGTTTCAATGCAAAAATAGATTAAGTCCACCAATTTCACCACTGACATCACCATTAGGTGCCTATCAGGTATTAGTACGAGAAATAAAATTGATCACGTAAATTATTAATATACTAGCAACAAAGCCCGTTGTGGGGAAAAAAATACAACGGGCTCTAGAAAAGGGAGGACAGGCAGGCAGACATTCGTTCCTCCTCCGTCACTGATTCCAGCTGATGAAGGAGGGGGGTGGGTATTGCCACCTGCTCCCTGCTGGGTGAAGAGAGGAACAGGCATTTCCTCCTGCTCCGCATCTGATCCTGAGAGGTGAAGGTGAGCGGCAGGCTTTATTACCTGCTCTGCTCCTGATCCCAGCTGGGCGAAGGAGGGACAGGCATTGCTGCATGCTTGGCTCCTGATTCCAGCAGGGTGAAGACAGGTGGGCTTTGTCGCCTGCTCAGTGGCTTAATCCGGTTGGTTGAAGAGGGTGGGCATTGCCACCTGCTCTTCTCCTTATCCCAGATGGGTGAAGGGAAGAAGGGCATTGTCACATGCTCCACTCCTGATCCCAAAAGGGTGATGCTGGGGGATGGGTATTGCCACTTGCTCCGCCAT
Organism: Eublepharis macularius; assembly: GCF_028583425.1. NCBI lineage: Eukaryota > Metazoa > Chordata > Lepidosauria > Squamata > Eublepharidae > Eublepharis > Eublepharis macularius. The sequence goes on from NC_072794.1 coordinate 36,315,382, forward strand.
TAATACAAGCTGGGTTAAGACAGGGGAAGGCATTGCCACCTGCTCCACTCATAAAACCAGCTGGGTTAAAGTAGGGGATGGGCATTGCCACCAGCTCTGCTCCTAATACCAGTTGGGTTAAGGTGGGGGATAGGCATTGCCACCTGCTCCACTCCTAATCCTGGCTGGGATAAGGCAGGGGGGCATTGTCACCGGTCCCATTCCTGATCCCAGTCAGGTGAAGGAGGGCGAGCATTGCCATCTGATCTGCTCCTGATCCCAGCTGGGTTAAGGTGGGCAGTGGGCATTGCCACCTGCTCTGCTCCTAATACCTGCTGGGTTAAGGCAGTGGGTGGGCAAAGCCACCTGCTCTGCTTCTGATCCCAGCTGGGTGAAGGGGGGTTGGGCATTGCCAAGTGCTCCATTCCTAATACTAGCTGAGTTAATCTTGAGGGTTGCATTGCCATGTGTTCTCCTTAATACCAGCTGGGTTAAGGAGGGCAGTGGGCATTACCACCTGCTCTGCTTCTAATAACAGCTGGGTTAAGGTGGGTAGTGGGCATTGCTATCTGTTATGCTCCTAATACCTGCTGGATTAAGGCAGGGGGAGAGCATTGCCACCTACTCCGCTTCTAATACCAGCTTGGTTAAGGTGGAGGGTGGAGATTGCTCAGTTCCAGTACTAATACCAGCTGGATTAAGGCAGGGCAAGGGCATTGGCACCTACTCTGCTTCTAATACCAGCTCAGTTAAGGTGGAGGGTGGGCATTGCAACCTGCTCTGCTCCTTATACCAGCTGAGTTAAGGAAGAGGGCAGGCATTGCCACCTGCTCCGCTCCTGATCCCAGCTGCCTGAAGGTGGGTGGGCTTTGCCAGCTGCTCTGCTCCAAATACCAGATGGGTGTAGGCAGGGGGGTAGACATTGCCACCTGCTCCGCTCCTAATACCAACTGGGTTAAGGTGGAGGAGCAAGCATTGCCAACTACTCTGCTTCTGATCCCAGCTGGTTCAAAGGGGGTGGGCACTGCCACCTCCTTCACTGCTGATACCAGCTTTGTGAAGGCAGGGGTTAGGCATTGCCACCTGCTCTGCTCCTAATACCACCTTGATGAAATCAGGGGGTGGGCATTGTCACCTGCTTCACTCCTAATATCAGCTAGGTTAAGTTGGGTGGAGGGCATTGGCACCTTCTCTGCTCCTAACACCAGCTAGGTTAAGGCTGGGGGCTGGTATTGCCAACTACTCTTCTCCTGATCCCAACTGGTTCAAGGGTGGGTGGGTATTGCCACCTGCTTCGCTGCTGATACCAGTTGGGTTAAGGAGGGGAGAGGGCATTGCCACTTGCTTCACTCCTAATACCAGCTGGGTTCAGGATGGAAGAGGGCATTGCCACCTGCTCCACTCCTAATACCATGCAACCCAAAAATGGCTGTTCCTGCAACAATACCGGTTGGAAAGAAGAAGGGAAAATTCCCTGCAGGAAGCAACGACACTCAATGTGCAAAATCTCTCTTATAATAATAAATATTTGATTTACAAAGTGCACGTGCCTCTTACTTCTTCAAACAGTGTTACAAATCCATTCATAACTACAATTCCTAAACATACAATAATCCAAAGACGGCGCAGTATACAAATGGACTTAGCTTTGGTAGAAACTCAGTCCAGCTCCAGTCCTTCAAATACTTCCTTTAGTTAGTTTGTTCATTCTTCTCATGTTGTTATTTCAATCCCAGGTTCTTCCAGGTAGGTGATACCGTTCTCAATGTTCTCAACATTGAGAACGGTATCACCTACCTGGAAGAACCTGGGATTGAAATAACAACATGAGAAGAATGAACAAACTAACTAAAGGAAGTATTTGAAGAACTGGAGCTGGACTGAGTTTCTACCAAACCTAAGTCCATTTGTATACTGCGCCGTCTTTGGATTATTGTATGTTTAGAAATTGTAGTTATGAATGGATTTGTAACACTGTTTGAAGAAGTAAGAGGCACGTGCACTTTGTAAATCAAATATTTATTATTATAAGAGAGATTTTGCACATTGAGTGTCGTTGCTTCCTGCAGGGAATTTTCCCTTCTTCTTTCCAACCACTCCTAATACCAGCTGGGATAAGGCAGGGGACAGGCATTGCCAACTACTCTGCTTCTGATCCCAACTGGTTCAAAGGGGGTGGGCATTGCCACCTGCTTCACTGCTGATACCAGCCAGGTTAAGCCGGGGATAGGCATTGCCACGTGCTCCGCTCCTAATACCAACTGCTTTAAGGTGGGGGCAAGCATTGCCACGTGCTCCGCTCCTAATACCAGCTGGGTTAAGGCAGATGGTGGGCATTACCACATGCTCTGCCCCTAATACCAGCTGTGTTAAGGTGGGGGTGGGCTTTTCCACCTGCTCCATTCCTAATACCAGGCAGGGGGTGGCCATTGCCACCTGCTCCATTCCTAATATCAACTGGGTTAAGTCAGGTGGTGGGTATTGCCACCTTCTCCACTCCTAATACCAGCTGGGTGAAAGCGTGAGGTGGGCATTGCCACCTGCTCCCATCCTGCTCCCTGCCTGGGCTTCCCATCATGGCTCGTTTTCTGGAGAGACATGGTACCTTGCCTATGCTTCCCTCCATGGCAGCTCCCTCTGGTGGTGCACCAGGGTATAAAGTGAGTTGTCTGAAATACGCTTACTCAATTATATAGTAAGAAGATGATAGACAAACATGGAAAAATAAAAACATGGTAAGAAATTCAATCTCAATGGGAAAATATTCCATGGTTGATATTAGAGGTGGGCATGGACTGGTAAAACTTCACAGGCCACTGGCTCATGGTCCATTAATTTTCATGGACCACGGGCCATGAACTTTTTACAGACCAGCCCATTCACGGACCAGTTCATTGGTCCATGGTCTGTCAATTCTGTGGGCCCTGGAACCACCCCCTTTACACTCAGATAGCTCAAACTCACAGCAAATCTTTAGCAGCCTCTTCTCCAGCCACTTTCCAAGTTTGGTCAAGATTGCATTTTGGATGTCTGAGTTACAGACCCCCAAAACAGCCGCCCCCAGAAAACTTCCAGTAGATACTAGGAGTTGCAAATGCCAATTGACTTGTATTGGCTTACGGCACCAAAAAGTTGAAATGAAGCAAAATCAGACAGAAAAGAGTGGAGGAAGAGCCCCCTCACTCACCACACAGACATCTTCCTAGCTGTTGCCCAGGGAATTAATTCTTGCTTCTTACTTGCATAGAGAAGAATGGGAGCTCTCTTGTTGGCAGCCAGAGCTGCCTATCAAGTTTTTAAGGGCTGCAGAAGGTCTGCAGACATCCCCTCTGTTGCCTACGGAATTGATAGATTGGCGCCGGGATGTCTGGACTCATGGACCATGGACTGATAGACTGGCCAAAATGGACCAAAGTTCGTGAAAAAATGTGAGCTCCATGAACTGTGTGTTCACGAACTACAAACCAGGCTGGTCTGTGTTAAATGTAGGTCCATTTTCTGGTCCATGCCCACCTCTAGTTGATATACCATCAAGTGGTGTCCAAACTTAAAAAAAAAATATCCAAAGGTGGTGGTTAATTAAAAGAAAAAACAGTGTTCAAACAACTAGCCAGTAGAGATCTAAAACACCTGTTAGGAAAAGTATATAAACTTCTATTGCAATATGAAACAGGACAAGAACAAGTTTAAAACTGCTTAATAAAATGGATGCAAAATTTTGAAGAAAATATTTCTGTGAGCCAATGGGAAAATTTATGGACTAAAGAAATTAAATTTACAGACAGTCAAATGTTAAGAGAAAATTGATATAAAATATTTTAGATGGTATTTTACTCCTAAGGAAATTGCAAAAAACTAATAAGGAGTATAGTGGACATTGCTGGAAATGTCAATGTATGGATGCAACATTCTATCATATGTGGTGGTCATGCAAGAAGGTGAGAAGATACTGGACAAAAATACCTGAAGAGATGCAAAAGATTTTCAAGTTCCACTTTGTGTTGGATCCTAAAAATATGCTATGTGATATTTTAACAAGTAATATTACAAAAGTACACAGAGAACTTTTAAAATATATGGTAATGGCAGCGAGAATAGTCTATGCAATGGAATAGAAGGCAGAATCTTGTCCAAGTGTGTCTGAATGGATGAACAAATTGTATGTATATGCGCCAATGGCTAAATTAACTTCTTATATACACAATAGACCAATTTCAGAATTTCAGGAAAAAAGGAAAAGTTTTTTTGACTATGTAGCTGAAACTTAAGAAAAACAAACAAAAAAAATAGATCAGTTTTTAAATCAATAATCTAAACTGTAGAATTTAAAATGTTGAACACAATATTAAATGCTGGATATAAAATGTCGAGTATAGTCAATTTTACTATAAATAAGTATGGGGCATGAGAGGAGAAATACTTTGTAGCTTTAATAGTCTGTTACATATTCTGTTTCTGATATTTTGTTCACTGTCTAATGCTATTTTCTGTGTTAAATTTATATATAGGCTAATTTTCTTCAATCTGCAATCTGTATCAGGGAAGCTATCAACTAATTTTAATGTACCTTTTTTCGCTCTGACATGCCAATAAAGGTTGTGTGTGTGTGTGTGTGTGTGTGTTTAATTTGCTTTGAAACAAGAACTCTCAAAGGACAAATTTTAACAACCCTATTTTTTTTTAAGAAAAAGTTCTTGAGCAAGAAGCCTGAACAATGCTTTCAGCCAACCCATATCTTAGTAGATAATACCTTGAGAACAAAACTTCAACTTTTAGTTGAAGTCTAGTTTCTTGTTGTCACTCTCCTTTGATCAGTGTATGATCTAAGCATTTTTCCTTTCTTCATAACAGCATCTGCTGCTAGGACAACTTGAATAATCTCTCTTTAGCAATCGGCATCCGCAGCTAAACACTGATTATACAGACAGTGTTGTTGTATGTGCTGGACAGAAATATCACCTTCAGCTAACTGTAATCCTTTTCTGACAAGCAAAAACTAAAAATTTCTGACTCCTGGTCAACCCAGACCTTCTTCTGCAGAAGGTCACTCATAAATTTATGAAAAGTAATCTGCATATATGGCTAAGGGGTATAAATCCAGAGTTCCAGACTCTGACACCAGCCTGCCCAACGCAGCTCTATGCTCTGAGCAGACAGAGGAAAAGTCAAGCTGAAAATCCCAACTGACCATGAAGAATTGAAATTATGACCTTGATTGGAGATTTACTCCTTTCTTTGTTAGCTTATTTTACAAAGATTACTGTTTCAGCACAAACCTATCACTTTGCCAACGGAGGGGATGGACGTTCTGCCATAAAATTATAAGTTTTCATCACAGCTGTGAACAGACAATAGATAGTATGTCCAATATAATACAAGTGGTTTTATGGTACTTGTAAAGAGAAAGGAGAAGTGTTTTCCACTTGTGTTAATACCGTTATCTAAATCAGAGGCAGGAACAACAACAAAAAATAAAGCTGTCATCCTGAACTATTAGGTTTTACATTTGTTCAGCAGCAGTGATTCCCACCATCCCTCCACTCAGATAAACAGAAGAGAAATTGGAATGGTAAACTTGACTCCATAATTACAAATATAGCAGGGAGAGAGAGAGAGAAATTTCCTGGACACCTGAGAAAGGTAAGAATCACTGCTGGGAAATAAGACATAGGCTGTTCCTACGTGCCCTTAAATGGACGGCCCACTCACTGAATACTGGCAGCTTTTCCTCATGAACCCAGATGTCTCCATTTGCAAAATGGTTGTGGACTGTCTGGCTTCCATTTTTTCAGCATCTTTTTTGGTAATGTACTTTTCAGTCCCATGTGCTGGCTGTTCCCCCATATAGTGTGGCTCATCTGGCACTGACTAGAGCCCAGGCCTTGTTCCATCACTACCCCTGTCCCCCACTCTGTGGTACAGTGTCCCTGAAGAAAGAAGAAGACTCCCTCATTGGAGATGTTTGACACTGCAATATGCCAGTTTAATGTAGAGATTAAGAGCAGTAGGACTCTAATCTGGAGAACCGGGTTTGATTCCCCCTCCTCTGCTTGAAGCCAGCTGGGTCAGTCACAGCTCCTCCAGAGCTCTCTCAGCCCCACCACCTGACAGGATGATTGACGTGAGGATAATAATAATACACTTTGTGTATCACTCTCAGTGGGCATTAAGTTGTCCAGAAGGGCGGTATATAAATTGAGAGTTATTAAGACTTGTTTGTTTGCCAGGGTTTTTGATGTGGGAGAACAGCAGACATAGTTTAGGTGGGTAGGAGGTATTGTTTTGTTTTAAATTAGGTTTCAATTTGTAATGCCTTAATTATTATTTGCAAGCTGACTTGAACCAAGAGAAAAGGCTGGGTAGAAATATTTAAATAAATGAATAAATAAAAGTCCAATTCAAAGTCTTCCAGAAGAGAAAACCTTTTAATTAAGTCCAGAATGCCTGCAAAGATGGTACTAGCCTCACATCCTGTGGAAGAGAGTCCCAGTGTCTGCAGGCAGTGGCACTAAAAGAATTCATATGGGTAGAATTGCCAGCCTCTGGGCTGTGGCTGGAGTTCTCCTAGAATTACAACTGATCTCCAGGCCATAGAGATCAGTTCTCCTGGAGAAAATGGCTGCCTTGGAGGGTGGACTCTATAGGATTATACTATGTGGTCTCTCCCCTCCCCAAACCCCACCCTCTCCAGGATCCATCCCCCAAATCTCCAGGAATTCCCCAACTTGGAGTGGGCAACCCTACCTATGGGACCTAGCCAAACAAATTGTTTTCAAATATATATATTTATTTGAATATATATTGTTTTGATATATAACTTTGAACATTTGACTTGGTCAAGTCTAAATGATGTAAAGATTCCATTCGTTCAGAAAGAAGAAAAAGACTTGGATCTTAAAATCATTTGCAAAGAATTAAAAACCCAACTATTTCCAATATATTTGTAGGGATGCCAGCCCCCTGATGGAGGCAGGGGATCCCCTTCCCTCACCTTTTGTCTCTTGGCCCTGCATACCTGGCCAGACCTGGAGCCACCAGAGCATGCGACAACATTGCATGCTCACATTCTCCAGAGGCCCTGATGACATAATTCCTGTTGAAAACCAGAAGTTATGGGGTCTCAGCAAGGCCAAATCAGCCCCAAACATACTGAAAATGCTATGTTTGGGGCTGATTTTGGCTCACTGAGACTCCGTAGCTTCTGTTTTTCAACTGGAAGGGATATAATTGGGGCCTCTGGATCATACGCTTGCATGAGGAAGGAGGATCAGGGTTCCCTGACTACCTACAGACCAGCTGTCCCCCACTTTTCAGGTAAGGGAGGATACTGTTACGCCTTAAACACAGAATTTTATTTTTCAGAAAATCTCAACATTGTTTGAAACCATTTTCAAAGGTGTTTTGTTTTTTTTAATTGTTGCTACAATCAGGAAATAGCTATTTTCTGGGAGAAAAATTATTTGTGTCCAGCTGGATTTGATTATTCTTGGGTGTACATTTTGTAAAGCAGGGCAGTTTCATTGTCAAGTCTACCAAGGTAATCTACGAGAAGGATGAAGAATCTCTTGGAACTGCAAACGGATGTTTGGCTCAACAAAGCCTTTGTTTAATAGACTCGGACGCTTGACTTTGCATGAATAAAGTGTCCGTGCTGAGTAAGTAAACAGCTTAGCTTTGATTAATAATAAATAATACGGTACGTTTATACAGCTTTCTGCCCCCTTTTATTTTACGGCCTCACAAAGCTCTTTTATAAACTTAAATTTATGTACAAGCTGCAGAGATGAATCACTTCACCCTCCACTGAAGTGGAACTACCTCTCATGTGAAATATGGCCACTATTAGTGGCTGGGTACCAGCACTTTAGAAGAACAGGAAGTGATTGGAGACTGCATTATCCTTTGGGCAAAGAATTCTGGCAGCCATGGTGTTTAAGTTCCATAACAAAAAAAACACTGCATTTCTTTTAAAGTAGGGTTATATTCCAAAAAGGAATGCCATTAGTAGCCCCCCCCCCCCCCGCCTTGATGTTTTGTTACAGGAATTCAGTTTCAGTATTTTGAGGGAGATTGAAACAGATGTTGCCTTTGTATCCAGTTATTTATATCACACTTCTCTGTTCAAAAAGAACCCCCAAGGCAACTAACAAATATAAACCATCGTACTAAAATAATACAAATATTAAATTGCCAAACAGGATGTAGCTCCTTGAGGGCTTAAGTGGTTTAGGTGTGGGGCTAGACAGACAAAAGGCTGGATGGAAATTTCTCCCAGGTTAAAGCCTTGCTAAATTCTTGCACATTTTAAATTTTAATAAGAATCCTGCTATTTTAAGCCTCTGTCTACTGTGGCCAAGGGTAAAAGCTACCAAGTCTAAACTCTCCATCCTCTAGTCATAAAATGCAAAGCTACAGTCAGTTTGACTTGACTTTCATCAAGCTTCTGATTGGTTCTTGGCCCACAGAACAGCAGTTCCTGCGAACATTTATTAGCCAGATTAACTCCTTTCCAGGCTGGTTACCTCTCATATTTCTAAACTTTGTAGCAAGCCAATAGCTATTGATTTTTCTTTAAAATGTATATCCCACCTTTCCATATTTGATAAAGTGGCTAACACTCGTTCAAAAAATCACCATAAAAACAAAAACACTGAAATAAGTCAACCCAGAGAAAACACTGGCATAAAATGAGCTTTGGTATTAGGGTTGCCAGCTAATGGTTAGTATCCGCAGGAGACAGAGGGTGGGAACATGGGGGAGGGGTTCCATGGTTGTCTGCAAAACGATGTCAGTTCCATGGAAATCTGGAAGTGACATCATGGCACTCTAGGAATCACTGGAAACTTTACAAAAAAACCATTGTTGGAGACATTGCGGGGGTGGATGGCTGCAAGCTGAGGCATCAAGCAGTAACCACAGGTTGCACCATTACTTGAGGCAAGACTGATCCCAGGCTGAAGCCAGCACCTCACATTAGGCTCAGAAGAACCACACCAATAGCCATCTTCCCACCAGTTCTGCAGCATCATCAGTGGTAGTCAGTGTTCACTGTAGGTCAGAGCAAAACAATTCATTTAAAAGCTCTTTAATTTGTTAGTGATTCTCACCATATAGCACTACATTAAAAAAAAAATTAAGTCAGTTGTCCTAATTGCTTTTTATTTATCCTGCTTAGTGGCCCAAACACAGAAATGTCTTATTCAAAGAAGGGTAGTTAAACCAGTGCATTATAACATTTAGCCATTTGGCAAAAAAAAAAATTGTTAAGCAGCTAAAATTGCTTTTCCTCACGTAGCTTAGTACTGAGTTTTGCGGTGGTGGTTGTTTGAAGACAACCTACTTGGGAAATGTTACCAGGGCTGCACCAGCAACAGCTACATCTAGGGCTAAAACAACTACTATACTGTATTTCAACAATGCAATTCTATGCAGAGCTACTCGCGTCTAAACTCAGTGATTTTTATGCCCATCCACATTGACTCACTGGGATCTTTTATTCCGTTTCAGCAGGCATCCACTTTGAAAGCTCATACACCATCAATACTCAAATACTATCAAATGTTCAGTTCCATTGCAAGTTGTCTAATTCTAAATAGTAAATAAATACTCATGCCCGTGATCGAAGAGCACTACTAAAAACCATTGCACAGCAGCTATCAAATACTATCATATACCAGAGTAGTCCTGTTATTCTGTCGCTGCAAAAATAAACAGAAGTCTGGTGACACCTTAGAGAATAAAACACTGTCCTTAGTAGAGGGGTATTTTGTTTTTGCAAAAAAAATAGATACTGAAACAAAAATAATCAGATGTCAATTCAGCAAATATTTAAATCATATGAAAATATCTAAAGCTTGCAGAGGAAATTTTTAGAACATCATTTACTTCCATTCTAATTATATGTATTTTTCTTTCTGCTCAGGGATAGCCTGCCCCCAAAGAGTTAGAAATATGTCAGTGCTTGGTCCACTGGTCTCTTTAAACATTTTGGCAAAAGTAAATAATCCAACTCTGTAAGTCTGAAAAGTGAAAACTAACTGGAGAATTATTAAAACTGCACCACTTAATCTATGAAAGCACATGAACAACTACATTACATTCAGAAGAGCAGCTGCATTGCCCTAGGGATTTAATCATATGTCCTTATACTGCCTTAAAAGACACATAAAATAAGCCTGCCTTAAAAGGCACAGACCAGCTGGGCACTCAGAGAGGCCTTAGGATTTTGTAGTTCTATTACTGGTACTAATTGTCCAGTGCAGTCATGGCATACTTTGTGTTTGTCATCCACATAATATATCTCACAATTTAATGAGTCTGCCTGGAATAATACACACTCTAGGACAATCCAAGTGCCTATCTTACAACATCCATTTCTTATGGCATTTGATGATACCCTGAGAGTGTAATCCTATTAGGAACAGAACCAAGTACTGTTTAGAAAAGGGAGGGGAGCAAGTTGATGCTTGTCACCTGTTCCAAATCATCTTATCATTCCTCAGAAACACCTGTTCCTCTAAACCATCAAAGAATCTTGAGGCACCTTGAGGATTAACACAGGGCATAACAATTCATGACTCAGTCCCATAAGCTTCCATGACCCAGATGCATGAAATGTTACCCTTATTTGGCAAGAATATATTTACAAGGGTATGAAAAGAATGGATATTATTACAACGTAAGCTGAGAAAGTCCAGCAGTCCAAAAGATAGGTATGCTGTATTACTATCCACAGTACAAATGAAAAAAGATCCAAGCCCTTTTTGAATATTCAGTTTTGGTGCTCCAACCATGTGTAACAAAAGTACTATGCTTGATCCACCTGATATGCATGGTTGTCATTTTATGTGAATGAGGTAATGCAAATATTTTCCAGGTACGTAAATCTCTGATTCATGTGAACAGAACACAAGATTGTTGATGGAATGTGTTCATACATACCGTATGTACATCGAATATTTACACAAAATGCCAACTGGGGCCGTTTCCATACTACTTACCTTCATCTGGAACTCCACGGAACGTTGCGAAAAAAACGCAGAAGATAGCGTCTTCTCGCACGAGTTTTGTGCGATGTCACGCAAAACTCGCACAAGAAGACACTACCTTTGCAGGTTTTTTATGATGTTCTGCGGAGTTCCAGATGAAGGTAAATAGTGTGGAAACGGCCCATGTGTATTGGGAGAATTGAGCATAGTGTGCATTCCCATTACATGTGGTTGGAGCATGCAAAGTGAAGTCTGAAAAAGGACCCAATAAAAACTGCCATGATATCATCAGAGTTGAGGTGGATCATTCTTGACTCTTGATGAACTGACAAGCCAAGAACACCAAGCTACACTCTTGGTGATACTGCACAGGAGTCTTAGTAGGTTGGGGAGCAACAAGAAAAGAACACTTACCAACAGCTAAGGCAAACAAGGCTTATTTTTCTTTATCTTGCTCAAATAGCATAAATTTGCTCTATGTCAGAATGTAAAGAGACATGGAATGTAATGGGTATGCACATTCAGAAGAATATACCCTTCCACTTTCTACAGCAACAATTTATGAGTAATAAAAAAGTACGTAACTTTGCCCACATGAGACTAAGTTCACAAAAAGTGCTAGAGTGAGAAGTATAAGTTCTTTTTAAAGGCTTAATTTTGTGCTGATCATTTAAAATAGCAATCTAATTGATTTTAATAAATCCCATGAATCAGTTAAAGCATTTATGATTGGAGCCTCTGGTTTTTTTAAAAAAAAAACTATTAGTTTGGTGCTGAATTTGTTATGGATTAAAATAAAAGAAAAACAAAGGCAACAAGGATAAATAACTACGAATTGATATTTGGAGAACAACACTGGACTGAAAGCAGCCTCTGTTTGCTTGGGGGAACAAAGCTCAGGCAGTTCCCTTAATTACAAATGTCCTTGTTTATCAGTATATTTATTTCCACTTATGTGGCAGAATGCTGCCAATTGCCCAATGGCTTTTTTTTTTAGTTCATCTAACAACAAAAGCTGTTTTGCCCACACAGGAAATGAGTGGAAGGAAAGGACAAAGAGAACCGAGAAATTAAAACAGGGACCTATGAGAGCCCATTGCACTGTTGGAGGTTGATGGCTCTCCTGGCCTCAGTAAGATATCAAAATCCAAATGGAAAATCTAAATGCAGGAGAGGATTGTATTGATTCAGTCAGGTGATTCTTTTACTAACTGATGGACAGAGGCCAGCAGTTTTGAGGAGAAAATTCCCTCTTAGTACAGTTTCATTCTCCGTCTTCTAGAGCCTCTGCTACTGCTCTTCCTTCTACAAAGGCCATGAATTGCTGGCCATCATTCAAACGCCTCTGAATTGGGCCATTCATACTGAACAGTTACAGTGGCACAATTTCCTGCCATCCCTTAAACATTCATGCGGATCCTCCAAAGGAATTATTCATGGCACTGTGTCTGCAGAATGTAAAACAACCTCTACTGTCAAGAAATAGAATCTCGGCAGTGACATTTTTGGGAACCGTTGAGCTTAGATGTCTCGGTAGCTTTACATACTACCACCTTACTACATTATCTATCATGTTTGGATTTTTTTTAAAAAAGAAGAGGGGGAAGAAAACACTCTGACTAACTCTTATTCATAACAAAAGTACAGGGACAATGGAGATCTTCTGTAGATACAAACAGCAACTTCCTGTACTTTCAGTTCCAGGTGTGTGTGTGTTTAACAAGATTGTGAAGGAAGCAGCAGAAATATGACAAGAAGCAGCAGCTTTTCCATTTGTGAGGGGAAACAAATGGATAAGAGACAGGTACTCATTTTTGGTGCATGGGTGAAAAGCAGCTGTGGAGTGACTAGAACTGAAAAAACAACCAGAAGGCAAAAGGTTAAACATATGCCGCCTCTCCCCCTCCCTCCACCAACTGGCAGCCTCACATGGCTGCCTTTCATTTTTTAAAAAGTCAGGAGATATAATACCATGTATCATCTAAGCTTGATTTTGGATTTCTTCAGTTCTTTCTGTTTTTCCTTAGCAGTAATTTTTGATTAAGGGGAGACAGAGACCTGCTAATGGGCTTTGCTCAGGGGAGTTTCTGTCAACACTGGATTAAAATTCAGATCTCAGGGAAAGGCCAAATGTGTACAAGAAAAGGTCAAAATCTTAAACTCATCATGAATTCAGAAATGTCTACTTATCACAAGGGTTGCCAGTCAGTCAGTAAGAGGGAATCCACGAAGAAGCTTTTGGAAGAAGGGCAAGTAGGACATGGAGACGGAGATTTTCTTTATGCCCTCCCACACACTTCCCTGTTCACAAATTTCTCATTTAGTAACTAAGGGCACCCCAGAGTATCTTGTAACCCCCAATGATGCATCCCCACAAGATACTCTGGGGATGCATCATTGGGCCTATTCAGAGTCTGTTCATCTAGATAGGCCATGTAACTTCACATCAGGGCTGCCAGTCACCCAGTAGGGGCAGGGGGATAAAACCTTAGAGGTTCTGGCAATTCCCAGAGAGCTGTGCCATCACTTCCAGGTTTATGCCATCACTTCCAGGTTTATCACACAATGGTGTGAAGTGACATCACACCATTGCCAACAGCAGCCTCCCTGCCCTCGCAGTCTCTACTTAGCATACTCTGTGGAGCTTGGGTCTATGAAAATAAGTTTCCTATGGAAACTAACAGAAATCATAATCAAAATGAATAGCTAAAACAAATAGCTTTAATAATGAATGTAAGTCAGTCAGTTTTTAATTATGGCCTAGAAGCTGTATAGAAGCAGAACAAACAACATTCATTAATTATCTAAAATTATTTCTCTGCATAGATCATTCATCCCAGACAATGAAAAAGGCTAAAAGTTATCAGAGAAAATTATACACAACATTTTCTCCATAACTTTGTTGTTGTTGTTGTTATTGTCATTTATGGTTCGCCTTTCTCATCGAGACTCAAGGCAGATTACACGGTGTGAGAGTAGTACAGTCAGTATCAAGGGCAATTTTGTAAACAATGAAAGTAATGGGTAAATAAATGCATGTTTACAAAGACATACCATTAGCAAGAATCCAATACAGAGTTGAAGAGATGCTGAAACAGAACATATGCAATTCTAGGAGTGATATAGGAGCACATATTTAAAGCAACAGTGCGTAAGGCGATATAGTGGTGAAGTCTATGGATGAAGTCGTGGTCCCTAACTCATTAGCGGAGCATCTGAGACACAATACAAAAGCCGTCTTTGAATAATTTTTGAATAATTCAGTTTTGCATCATTTACAGAAAGATAGGAGAGTGGGGGCTCTCCTGACCTCCTCAGGCTGGCTGTTCCACAGGATAGGGGCCACCACAGAGAAAGCCCATGTATGGGCTGCTGTTGATTTTGCCCATGGGCAGTGTGGCACCTGGAGGAGACCCTGTTCAGATGATCGAAGTTGCCATGGAGGATCATAGGGAGGGAGGCAGTCCCAAAGGTATGCCAGACTCAGGCCATGAAGAGCTTTGTATATGATAACCAATACACTGAACTGAGCAAAGTAATTGATAGGTAGCCAATGGAATGACTGCAGAATGGGAGTGGTGTTCATACTCGTGCTTGCTCCTGATAACAGTCACACCACAGTGTAATGAAACCATACCACTTTTTTATAAAGGAAATAATAGGGTGGAGGAGAAGGATTATGCACATCCCTATATAATATCTTCTAGATCTGACCTTCAGGAATTTTTGAAATCATTTTAAACCTCTTAGACCATATAATAGAAAAGACAAACCAAGGGTCCAGGGCATGTGGCTTGTCTTTAATGTTGCAATTCTAGACTCTCTTGCCATCACAGAATGCTACAGTCAGGAAAGGTATTTGAGATAATCCCATTCAACCTCCCTCCTCAGCTCAAGAATAGGCTACTACAGTATTCCTGAGAGACTGTCATCCAGCTTCTCCTTGAAGACTGTGAAGTGAAGAGCCCTCTACCTCTTTTCCACTGTTGGACAGGAAGTTTCTCCTAATGATTTACCAAATATCTATCCTACTATATAAAAGGCTAAGCATATTCAAGACAACTCACTTGCTACCCTGGTGCATCTCCAGAGGTCGCTGCTGTGGAGGGAAGTCCAGATGAGGCAGCCAGACCTCCAGAGGGAATGCTGCAGTGGGAAGCCCAGGCTGAAATCAGGCGCACAGCAGGTGGCAATGCCCCTCCACCTTAATCCAGCTGAGATCAGGAGCAGAGCAAGTAGCAATGCCTGCCCCCCTCTCCCGCCTTCACCTAGCTGGGATCAGGAACAGAGCAGGTGGCTCAACTTGACCACGACAATCAATACAGTTTTTCAACATCCAATCTACATCACCCAGTTGGTGTATGGATATCCCGTCAAAAGCCTACCCCAAGTGCAGGTGGCAATGCCCACTCCCCGCCTTCACCCAGCTGGGATCAGGAGCAGAGCAGCTGGCAATGCCTGCCTGCCCTTCACCCAGCTGGGATCAGGAGTGGAGTAGGTTGCAATGCCCAACCCCTACCATCACCCTGCGGGAATCAGGCATGAAGCATGTGGCAATGTCTGCTCCCCCTTTCATCCAGCCGGGATCAGGCGCGGAGCAGGCAGCAATGCCTACCCCTTCACTTAGCCTGGGTCAGGAGTGGAGCAGGTGACAATGCCCCCCCCTCACTCGGCTGGGATCAGGCACAGAAGAAGTGGCCGTGCCCACCCACCCTAACTTCATCTGGCTGTTATCAATGATAGAGGAGGAGGGAATGCCTACCTGCCCACCCTCTCCTTTCTACAGCCCATTGTATTTCCCCCCACAACGGGCTTTGTTGCTAGTTTCTTCATAATTCCAACCTATTAGATCTAGTTCTGTCCACTAGAGAAAAAGAGAACAATTCTACTCCATTCTCTATATGACATCCCTCCAGATATCAAAGAAAACAATTACATCTCCCCTGAGTCTTCGCTCCTCCAGGCTACACTTGTCCCTACCTGAGAGCAAGTCCCTTGTAACAAGTAAGAACTATTTCTAAAGAAACATGGAAAAGACTGGGCTATATGTTAATGACACAACTGTTAGCTGTTCTGATGCAAAAAAAATAATAATAATTAGGGGCCTCATAAAAAAGTATCTTTCAAATGCCTGCTATTTGCAAATTCTTGCTTATTTTCTCAGTTTATGTAACTTTGGAAGAGTTCTGAGCTATCAAGTAGGTGTGAACACATTATTTCACAACACCCTTTCTTTTTCACAGCAATCATCTTTCTTCCCTCTCTAACTTCCCTGGTATGGCTGTTTAGAGACATTAAAACTAATGATATAACAAATGCAGATAATTACATTGTAGGTGCATAATGCATCTTGGGATGAATGCATTATGGAGCTTGTGATAAGTAGCAATTTAAGGAGCCATGCATTATAAATACCCAGTCTCCAGAGGCAGCCAATACCCTTGTGGAACAGGCATGAATAAGAAGTGATCTAAAACTGTCTATTTAGTTTTATTTTCACTTCTATTATTGTCAAAAGGAATCTCTGAGTATTGAATGCTTCCTAAAAAAAAATTGTACATTTTTCGTCTTTCCGGAACACTTATTATGGCTCAAAACAAGCTGTGCAAAAGCTATCCCCCAAAAGCTGTTTTTTAAGGCTTCAGGTAAATGCACAATCCTTGCATTGGTCCACCAGGTAAGCACAGGAAAACTCCATGTGCTTCTGAACAAATCAGTCACAAAGCTTTAATGTTCATGTGATCAAGCTGCAGGAAGCACCTTTAAGTTACAGTTTACGTAAACTCTCCACTTTGTAAAACTTCCTCCCAGGCCTGAGTCTGAGAGGTCATTTGGGCTTCACAAGGAGGTGGACAGTTGAGGAATCTTTGTATCCTACATGTTAGAATCACATAGCCAATGATGATAGTCCATGAATCCCTTACTCAATTCAAAACATGTCCTATAAAAATTTAGTTACCTATCAGTAACGTTTAAAAATCTCTCCCCCACTCCCCATACAAATCTTGCTATCAGGGAGGCTAATTTGGGTTGCTTACAATGCCTTCCTAAGACCACTTTCCTGGAAGTAAGATGCAATTAATACCATGGAACTTCATTTTTATTATGTATTTATTTTATTTATGTCGTTTATAGTCCACCTTTCTCACTGAGACTCAAGGCGGATGTGTGAGATTAGAACAATCAGTAGCAAGGACAAGGGCAGGCATTTCCATACAGTGTCAAGAACATTTCCATAAACAATGTCACAGGGTAAATGAATACAAGTATACAAAGACATATCATTAGCAAGGATCCAATATGGGGTTGAAGAATTGCTGAAACAGAACATAATCAATTCATGGACTGACATTAAACAACATGAAGCACAGGTAGTATATAGGAGTACATATTTAAAGCAACAGATAATATGTTAGGCAACATAATGGTGAAGTCTATGGTTCCTAACTCATTAGCAAAACATTTGACATCCCCTCCCTACAATACCGACCTCCTACCTGAGAAAAAAGCCTTTTTGAATCATTTGATTTTTTGTTGTTTGTGGAAAGCCAGGAGCGTGGGAGCTCTCCTGACCTCCTCAAGTAGGGTGTAGGGGCCACCACAGAGAAAGCCCATGTACGGGCTGCTGTTGATTTCGCCCATGTGCAGGCTGGCACCTGCAAGAAACCCTGTTCAGATGAACGAAGCTACCATAGAAGGACATAGGGAGGGAGGTGGTCCCGTAGGTATGTCAGGTCAAGGCCATGAAGAGCTTTGTATCTTATAACCAATACCTTGAATTGAGTATGGTAACTGACAGGTAGCCAATGGAGTGACTGTAGGATGGGAGTGATGTTCATGCTCCTGCTCATTTCTGCTACCAGTTGCACTGCAGCATTATACACTAACTGGAGCCTCCAAATTAACTTAGATGGGAGACCTATGTATAGAGCATTACAATAGTTAAGTTTTGATGTTACCATAGCATGGATCCAAGTGGCTAGCTTGGCTGTGTCAAGATAAGAAGCCATCTTCCAGGCTAGAGTGAAGTTCATATTGATCATATTCACTTATATGTGTAACCCACTTTGAGTCTCAGTGAGAAAGGCAGACTATAAATGATGCAAATAAATAAATAAATATCTAATTTTCAACATGACTGAATCTATGGACACTTAAATCAATAGATTGGGGCCATGGACAGACAAGACAGATCTTTCCACAAATCTAAGAAAAGCCCCAGGTTTTTTTTAAAAAAAATCTTTTGAAAAATAGGGGGATAACGACTCACACCCAAATAATAGAAGCAATAACTGTAATTTTAAGAAGCAAATGCGCTCTCAGTGGTTATTGTGAGGATTGCATCACAATGCTGACTCATATCCAGTGTATGATCTCCTGAGACCCTTAGATCTTTTTCACATGAACTGCTGCCAAGACAAGATGTTCAGCTGTAATCCAGTTTTGGCCCATAGTTAACCAGAGAGTTTCAGGGTTGCTCTCAAGTCTACAAGACTCTCTGACCTGTTTCAAGACTAGAGATGGGCACGAACCAGAAAAAAACAAACCATGTGGTTCAGGGTTCATCAAATTTTACGAACCACGAACTTTCACGAACCTGCTCCAGGTTCGCGATCTGGTTTGTTTGGTCCATGAAAATGTCACATCTGGGTCAGAAAATCATCACTTCCAGGTCAGCAGAAAGTCACTTCCTGGCCAGCAGAAGTTCACTTCCGGGTCAGCAGAAGGACTGCAGGAAGTCCATCGCCTGTTGCCTAGGAAAATGATGGATTGGCACCAGGCTGTCTGCAATGACAAACCAAAAAATGAACCAAACGAAACAGCCTAAAGTTCGTGGCAGTTCATCAGAAATGGGATCTGACGAACTGTGGTTCGCAAACCATGAATCGGCCTGGTTCGTGCTGAATTTTGGTTCGTATTTCAGTTTGTGCCCATCTCTGTTCAAGACACGGATAGTTGGAAATCACAGCTAGAAGCAGGAATCTGCAGAAATCTTAAATCCTGCTAGTCAAATTCTTGAAACTTCCCTCAGAATTCCTCAGATGGTTTTGTCTGAGAGCTGAATATTGCCTAAGTAAAATTCAATGACAATATAAGAATGTGGTAGCCCTCCTGAATTTTTTTTGCTAGCTTTCTAAAAACCCATCCCCTCACAATTTCTTAAATTTCCTAAATGGAAATCTGGAATGGTTACTGCCAAGTACAAGCCAAGGCCTAAATTGCAAAAATAATAGTAATACTCCAGAGAAAGTATGGCATGACTACACCCCTTCAAAATAAATGCCATCTACATTTTTTTCAAAATAATATTCAAAACCATTATATTAATATTAGAAAAGCAACCTCCCCCCCCCCCCAAAAAAACACCTTAGGACTCAGACTCCATACTGGAAACAGATAACAAGCAACTGAACTCTGAATGTTTCTTGGCACTCTTAAGATAATCTTGTTTAAGATGTACATTTAACCAAAGTAAACATTTTTCTTATGGTTCCAGCTAAGTTCCTCTCAGTTAAATTCTTGCCTCTTGGTGTTAATCTTACAACAATCAAAGCATAAAATGAAAGATCCTCCAGGGCCATACCAGTGATTATTTTAATGCAGTTCAGTAACCATACGATAACTTTACAGTCTTACACTTTTCATTAGTTTTGTCAGTTACCATTTTCCAATACTCTAATAACCCCTTGTGTTAAAAAAATACCCTTCTCTGACACCCATGCAAAGACAACACCTTCCATTATTGCTTTTATAAATCATCTCATTTCCCTGGTGTGAAGTGGCACTGCACTCCCAGCATGAAGCAATTTTCTCTAATGTTCAATCCTCTTGAAAATAAACAAACACCAATGGGGACTTGAATGTTTAACCATGTGCTAATGACCTATTGATTTCTAGTGGATATAGGGTGCTTCGAGATAGTGCTTCCATCAAAAGCTGGAATAATTATTGTACTACATCCTGAAAGCAATATTTTACTAGTGCAAGGGCTTGGGGCTGTTGGCAAAGCTCCCCTCTCAACCCAGTTGAAAACTGTTCCTCCCTTGCCCCCAGTTATTCGGGCAAACAGCAATGACTGATGAGCATCATCTTTGTCCCTTTGTGATCTGTGGGTGGTGTAACCAAACTTCTCTGATTAGGCTCACATATATGCCTACATTTGTCAATAAATTTAGAAACTTAAAAAATTGAGTTCTGGGTGTGTGTGTCATAGCTACGTAGTGGAGCAACTGCTTTGTATGTAGTCTGCCAAAGGTCCCAGGTCCAATCTTTGACCCCTCATAAGGTTACCAACCTCCAAGTGGTGGCTGGAGATCTCCCGGAATTATATCTGATTTCCAGGCCACAAAGATCTCTCCCCCTGGTGAAAATGGCTGCTTTGGGCCGTTAGATTCTATGGCTTTATACCCCACTGAAGTCCCTCCCCTCTCCATACCCTGCACCTCAAAAATCTCCAGGAATTATCCAGCCTGGAATTGGCGACCCTAACACCTCCAGTTAAAAAAGATCAGGTAGCAAGTGATAAGATAGACCTTGACCTATGATCCTGGGGAGCTTCTGCCAGACAGAGTATACGATAGTGACCTTGATAAACCAGGAGTTGATTTCAGTATACAGCGGCTTCATCTGTTCATCTGTACTTGTGCCTCTTTATCAGAACAGCACAAGTATCATACCTCTTCCCTTCCTAAATAATATTCCCAACAAAATTCAAATGGATAGGTCATGTGATGGTTTGCAATTCAATATATATTTAATGGAATTCAATCATTCAAATAATCTGGAAGCATCTCCTCATATGCACAGTGATTTAAAGATTTCAGTAGACAGATGTGTGCACAGGTTTTAGGACACTTCAGGCTCTTAATTGTCCCATCCTTTAGAGCACTAAGGCTTAGAACCCAGGATCTGAATTGTTGTACAGATACAGAGGACTGACACGCCAATGGAGTTTGCTAGTGTAATACATGTAACCAGAGTTTTTTTTTCTGGGAAAAGAGGTGGTGGAACTCAGTGGGTTGCCCTCGGAGAAAATGGTCACATGGCTGGTGACCCGGCCCCTGATCTCCAGCCAGAGGGAAGTTTAGATTGCTCTCTGCACCGCTCCAGTGGCGCGGAAGGCAATCTCAACTCCCCTCTGTCTGGAGATCAGGGGGTGGGGCCACCAGCTATGTGACCATTTTCAAGAAGTTCCGGAACTCCGTTCCACCGCATTCCAGCTGAAAAAAAGCCCTGCATGTAATGTATTAGATGAGTCTTCCATCACAATCCTTAGAGTAAAATAGAAGTTATTTTCAGATTTTGAAATGTTTGAGATTATATATCTCCGAAAACTGTTCATATTGTGTGCACTTTTTTCTTCATTCTAGCAACTAATATTTAAAACATCCAACAATGCACTGTTATTATTGATGGATTACTCCAAATTATTCACTATTAGAGATATGATGGTCAAGTGGGAAAAAACTGAAGGGGAGTAGTTTTTGCCTTCCCCCTCCAAAGGACTATTTTTCATTTTTTTTTCTAACAGAAAAATGGGGAATTTGAGGGGGAAATGGGAAAAAAACTTCATATGAAATATTTTCTCTTTTAGAATGATAGAAATACTTTTCTAATAAATGTTTTAAAACATTTTAGCCACCCTTTCCCACCTCAAAATACTTTCTAAAAACTAATAATACAAACTATGTCATTCTGTAGAATTAGGTAATTAAAATTCTTATATACAACTCTCAGATCCTTTCATCTGCTTAAGATTCTTCCATCTTCCTACAATGTGGGGAAAAAACTGGTCTACATTTGGAAATATATGTATGAAAACAGGAAATAAGCTTGCATGGGAAAGGTTAAAGAAGTGCAATTCAACACTTCATTTTTCTGATGCCCATGGAGATAAAAATTAAAGTTTAGGTTTGAAAAAATATTGATCTTTCTTTCAGAAAATAATTCTGTTTAGAGAAAGAAACTTGAAGGAGCATTTATCGTTTAAATGGTGAGATGTGGATGTCTCATGGACAAGTTTCCAGATTTACTTGATAGACCTTAATTATGTGATTGGTTGGACTGCCAGCAAATCCCAGGTTTTTTTCCCCAGAGAAATGGAAGCAGTTGGAGTGAAGGTTGCTTATGGTATTCATTCCCCTGTTATCTCCAGCGAACAGGTGTTGCAGGTTTTCTGGGTAATGCTGGCTGTAGGAAGAGAATTCCAGATAGTAGCTTTCTAGGCTACTGTAGTGATCTTATTTTCTCCCTATTTTCACAAATGACAAAGCCCTTAGGATGCAGCTTCCATCTATAACATCAGTCTATTACAGCTTGAATAAAACTACCAATTATAAGCTCCATAAAAATACAAAAGTGTAATTGTATGTATTCTCTAAGCAATACACAATCCATTTCATGTTCTTAAAATAATGAAGATGAAATCTGATAAGAAAATAAATATTGTGCATATTAGAATTTTTCCCAGTATTTTTCCAAAAAATGGGAAGTAGTCACTTTTTTATTCCCACGGCTGCAGAAATTTTAGATCTCTGTTCTTAGTGTGCAATAGACTGCTATCCTCTATAGTTCATCTGAAGAAGCTTTTATATCAGAATGAAGAGAACGCTTATCCTGCCATTTTAGATTTCACTGGAGAGGGGGAGATGAAACACAGACTTCCCATCGTAGCACAACTATAAAGAGTAACCAAACAAGCCCCTTTAAAATGCCTGGTTCTTTTCAACCTTCAATATACCAAAGAACAGCCAAGTTTGCAGTGAATCTTGCCAAAAGGAAAGGACTCAGATGGGGCAAGAGTCATTTCAAGGTTGTCCTGTTTTGTGATATATGTAGAAGACTGAATGTGAAAACATTTGAAAACAAGTGCATTTTAAGAGCATTTGTTAGGATTGCTCTTTATATGTATCCATATATGTTAATTCTCCCCATCCTCACTCGAGAATCTTTGATAGGCTCTAACAAGAGCTACATCCATTGATAATGCAGCTTACCACCCAAGCTGCATAGGCCTTTGTATGACCTTAAGAATTTGTACTATTTAAGAATTATCTCCTAATCAATAACCTCTAGACACAAACAGTGTTGATTTGTGACTTTATCTAAGGTAAATGGCCAAAATCGAAATGGCGGCCATAAAACTTGCCTCTCAGACAGTGTCCGTTTTAGTGAGGAGCCAATAAATCCTGCTTTCTGGGCAGAGAAAGAATGAATAAATTAAATATACCACATGTTTTGCTTGCAGTCTGGCAACACTCCATTTGTACTAGCGAGCAGACATATGGTAGCTGCTTTCCACCTAGTCCAATGCAGGGCACTGCCTGGAAGTTACAGCTTTGATATTACACTGTGATTAAAGGAAATGTTTCTCTTAGGATGTTAAAGAATTAGGGCTGACACAGATGAGAAATATTTCAGCTGATACATCACTTGTGACACTCTACCTGAACCTGTGTGTGAAATACACTCTTTGCAACTGTTCCATCTTTCTGTATCCCTCAGTAGCTGTAGTATTCAGCGTTACCGACTGTTTCCATACAATTTCCATCACTGCACACACAGCATGGAATGGGTTGCCTGAGGCTGTGCATAAAGTATTGTATTTGTCCACCCTTTCAACATGCCTTCTCTTACTTGCTTTTCCAGGCAATCTGAAAGTTGAACTGGTGACTGTTTTGAAGATAAGGCTGAAAAACCTATAGTCATGGCAGGGAATCCTCTGGCCCAAGCTCCTGTTGCTTACCACTCTCCAAGAGGCAGTGAGAGAAATAAAACAACCCAAGCACCATCACAGGCATGGCAATATTTCTTATGGGTAGGTCTAGGTATTGTCAGAAATGCTATGATTTTACCATAGAGTTTCCAGCAATTCTTAGAGCTACCTGAAGCCACTTCTGGTTTTTCCCTGGAGCTGATATCATTATACCATGATGATGCCCCCTCATTATGTCTCCACCCCTATCCTTCCTGCTGGTTGCGAGGCTCACCCTGGAAGCCCTGTTTTTTAGCAGTTTGTTAATTTGCTGCTCTGGATTAGATGTTGCTGCCTTGAGCTATTTATGCTATATTTTACATTGTCTTTTGGTCTGTTCTGTAGAAGCCACTTTGCTTTGGGCTGATATGCAAATGCAGGATTGATAAATAAATACACAACCAAACTGATTACATTCTCATTACCTGTGGTTAGCTTAATTGCATATTAAATTTCCTAGTGAAAGCACATACAACTGTATCTGCAATGAAATCCAGATTCTGGATCACTGTACACTACCTACATGGTTGGCTTAATTGTGGATCGTACAGTGCATAGCTGCCCCTTATTTTCCTTCACAGTTTACAAGATAATGGGTTGGATCCAGCAAGCTTTCCATTGGTTAAAAAAAAGAGGAGAGGTCCCATCTGACCTCTCAAAAGGGGCTGTCCCCGCGATTATGGGATCTGCAGGGACAAAAGCCACGTGGAACAAAGTCTGTAGTAAAAAACTGGACAAGACTGAGCAAAAACATGCCTGGATCCAATTCAAAAATTTCAAACTTGCAGCCTTTTTTGTGGGGAGGACACGTCTGTTTCTCTGGCACTATTGTCTAGCACCTCTAGAAGTCACAACCACATTTGTGTTTTTCTGCTGGCCTTGTTTGGGGTTTTAATATTTAATAGGAATTATTCTGACTGCATGTTTCGACTTTCATCCACAGGACTGGCTCAGGAGGTGACTGTGCCCAAAGAATGGTAGCCCTGGCTTATAAGGGCATCTGAGTCACAGCTTGAAAAATAACAGAGGCATAGAAGCCCAGTGACAAGTCCTGACACTTTGAAGTGACAGGATTAAGCAGGTTCTTAGAACTGACTTGAGTTCAGCTCAGTGCACTAACTACATAACCTTGAAGAAATATGCAAATACCTGCAGGCCTGAAGTCAGAACTAGAAAAAAACACAAATCAGAAAAACGCTGTTTGTTTTCATTAGTTTGGAAATGAAAATAAACAGGAATTGAGTGACTGAACTAATTAATGCTATTCATTTTCTATTGTCTCAGTTGGAAACACATTTCCAGGCGCAATGTCTTTCTTTTGCAAGCAATTTGGATGAAATTTTGAAGATTTGTACACCTCAAGGAAAAAAAGAGTATGAGTTTTGAAGGCAATTAAAATAAAGGCTTGTACATCTTATAAAAGTGGCTACCTATCCAGAAAGCTACCTATCCAATTACCATTAGATGTAAGGAAACAGTTGCAACTGCAAAGGGGATTCTTGTATAAACAGGAAAGAAATGGTAAATTACCAAAGTGAACTGGAAGCATTTTTAATCATTCTGGAAAGTAAACAGGAGACATTTGGTCAATTATAATGGTAAAACAGCTCTTTTGTGGAGGAAGAGTCGAGAGGGATCAAGATATGGAACTGATAGGAAGCATTCAAATCAATAAATCATCAAAATAGGTCTTTTATTTTTGCAACATGTTTTTTCCTTTAATTGCCTGTAGAAGTTGGATACTTTCTCCCGTTTCTTTGAAACCTGGAAGAGATGATCCCTTGGATGAGTCTTACAGTTTCTGGGAGTTCTGTCCTAATTGGAAAGGAAATAAAGTTGCACAGAAATGTATTGAAACCAATGGAATAAACGATGTGAAAATGAAACAAAATTTTAAAAGGGAACAAAGACAGGACTACAAAATAAACCACTTTCACACCTCTAGTCAGAACTTCAACAGCCACTAGATTTAACAAAAGAGAGCAAGAGTGAGAGATTGATGTTCCATGGCCAGTAAGCAGTGTGAAAACAGCCCTAGAGAGAACGAAAATACAAATTTGGCATTTTTTTTTTTGGAACAAGGGAACAGTCTTCCTACAGATGTATAATACTTCCATTTTTGGTATTTCTCATCCAGCAAATAGTGCTTGGACTTTTAATATGCATATATGCTTACAGTTGCACTCTTATTTCTGTGTTTGCCTCCATGACCCAAGAATACAAGATGACGAACTAGGAAAATTGGAAGCAATTGTTTTTTTCCCAGCCTTCAATTGAATTCCACAATGGAATGCAATGCCGTGGTTCTGTTAAAACAGATCTCCAATGTTCTCTCTATATCCTGACTGAATATATGCAGAATCAATAACTCAAGGCCAACTGCAGTGACAGTTTCACACAACACCACATTTTCAGTTGGGGAGGGGAGGAGAAAAGGCTTATGCTGTATTTACAATTCAGGGAGAAGACCAAGAGGGAGAATCTAATGGTTTCATTGGAATGTGGCCAGGGCACAGGGGCTAGCACCTTAACTCTTACAAACAATGTCAGAGAATCTTTAATGGACCAAACTGGTCAAGACCTCAATTTCAAAGCTCATGGAAATGAAGCTCTCTTTGGCAGCCATCTGCTCCAAACAAAGTGTTGAGGCCATTGCTTTAGTAGTTATTGAGGGCAGTTGCACTCTCTCATGCATTAAAAGGAACTATGCTAGGCAGAGAATATTTCTCTGTCTGGCCTTTATTGACATGCACCATATTTGACCATTTTTATGTCAATAGCCATTTACATCATGAAACGATGATTTTTGTGTGTGTTATAACAGAGGTACAGGAAATATAAATACAACCTGCAAGCCTCCCCAGACTAACAACATACTTATTGGTCTTTGGGCAGAGGAAGGGCTCGTATAGTGTAGAATCCTTAGGGGGCCAATGTTCACCTACTCCAGGCAGAGGTTTGCTCCATAGCATGATGTTCCACATCCCATGATGAATGGAGCAAAAGGCTCAATGGGGGCAATACTCATCAAAGGCCCTGTTTGCCCAGCCAGTCACAAGGAGACTTGGAATTAGGGTTGCCAGCCTCCAGGTGGTCACTGGAGATCTCCCGGAATTACAACTGATCTCCAGGTGACAAAGATCAGTTCCCCGGGAGAAAATGGCTGCTTTACAGGGTGCACTCTATGGCATTATGCCCCACTGGGGCCCCTCACCTCCCCAAACTCCACCCTCTCCAGGATCCACCCCACAAATCTCCAGGAATTTCCCAACCTGGACCTGGCAGTTCTCCTTCCTTTTGCAGGCAGTCACTGCTACTGCTGCCCTGTCCACCCTAAGCTGAAAAACTCAGGGTTAGCTTGTCATTGGGGGAGGGGGGTGCTGAACAGAAAGGTTTTGAATCTAATTCAGATTGGCTTATACAGAGTTTTTTTTCCCACCTGCTCCGCATTGTCTGGAGCTGTAAAACTCACTCAGTGGCTCAGGGGCCACATGTGGCTCTTTAATATGCCATCTGTGTCTCGTCTGAGCACTGTTCCCCAATGCTGTATCAGTCCCAAGTTTTGGATTGCCAGCTCCGGGTTGGGCGAATTCCTAGATATTTGGGGGTTGAACCTGGGGAGGGTGGGATTTAGGGGGAAGAGGGGCCACAGTGAGGTATAATGCTATACAATCCACCCTCCAAGGTAGACATCATTTCCAGGGGAATTGATCTCTGGAGATCAGTGGTAATTCCAGTAGCATTCTTGAAGATCTTCAGGCCCCTCCTGAAGACTGGCAACCCTTCCCATATTTCAGGAAAGCTGACAAAGCCCATATCCTGTGAGACTTTTGATTATCAGGTGGTTCCCATTTTGAAACAGCCACCAGTGGAGGAACAGGTTAGCTATAAGCTTCCTTGAGGTGCAGCACTCATGCAAAGAATGGAAATGAATGTGGCTTGTTGGGGTTATAGCAACTGCAAACGCTGCTCTTCAGAAGCCACTGAGTGAGTACCACTGGTCTGGAGGATTTCAGTGTTGCAATAATTTGACTTGATCCCTAAGAATTGTTTTGCAAGCAAGATGGCAGGAATATTGCAGGTTCTTAACTAATAGGAAGGGGTAATGGGCATGCTCTAAGGCTTCTATGGATGAAGGAAGGTTTTCCAAACCAGACAATCACTAGACTGGGCAGAAGGGGAGAGGGTTCCTTTGATGACAAGCAGCATTACTCAAAACTTTATTCTAGAGCATGGAGATGGGGGCTTGGCACCTCTTGGCACAATTTTCAAGATCAGATTTTGATAAGCAAGGCTAGCCACAACTTGCACTAAAAATAAGGAAAATGTTTAATCTTTATGCAGATCAACCAACAATAAAATAAAATTCAACCCATATTTTGACCATGTTTCATTTTGACCATGCGTCATTGACCATATATTGAGTGGACCATATTTCATTCTTGGGGCAGGAGCAAAGACGTTTGTCTGTTTTTTGGAATTCCTGTCAGATGGGCCTGTCATCCAGTATAGGGTGCTGCACAAGTTTTGCCCACGTTGCAGCACTACACCCAAGAACTTTCACTGGGCTGAACATTCTTTCTGTCATGCTAAATTCATTGGAGGCTACATTCCTAACAGTTATCATCTAGGTACTGAGCTAGTTCATCCACTTCATAAAGCTTTCTCTGGACTATGCACTCCAAACTCCTATAAGTGTTTTTTTGGGGGGTGGGGATGAATACACCTTCACTGAAATGCTCATTGCACATATTAGGTATTTGGCCTTGCCTTTGACCTATGATCAGAATAATAATGTTATTCACACAAAGCAAACTTGTTAAAAAATATTCCCTTGGCACATATGCCTCATTCTGCAGTCACTCCATTGGCTCCCCTTATGGAACACAATTCAAGGTCATAACTATCTCATGCAAAGCCCTTCGTTGCTTTGACCCATCATATCTGTGCAACCACCACAGCAGCTTCACTCATCTGATCAGGCCTTCTACAGATACCGCCCTGGCACTTGGGCAAAATCAGCAGGTGCCCATGTATGTGTTTTTTCTTTGGCAGCCCCCACCTTATGGAATGGCCTCCCTGAGGTAGTCAGGATAGCCCCCCCTCCTGGTTTTCCACAAACGATGCTAACCTGAATTAAACACACACCCCAATGGGAACCTAAACTGGCTTCCAACATTCTCCTTTCCTCCATTTTATGCTCTCAACAGCCCTGTGAGGTAAGTAGAAAGACCAAATCTTCCACTTCAATAGGAAACCTCCCACACTCCACCCGCTCAGCTGGGTTGTGGAGGAAAAATATTTGGGAAAAAATCAGTGCCGTGCCAATAGCACAATATGACTTCTGGCAAATACCTCGAAGTGATGCCACCACACTGGTACAACACCCAAGGATTCCACCATAACTTTACCCCCATCCTCCTTCCACTGTTTGCCAGACTCTAGAGGGAGGTTAGGCTGGAACTACGTGAATGGCAGAAGTTCACCCAGCAAGATAGCTAGGTTTCCAAGCACTCTAACCACTATGCTACCTTGACTTTCTAATATTAACTGGCCTATTTTACAGGGTAGCATTTAGTATTACTAAGTGAATATACATCGAGCACTTTGAACATTATATACATCCTTTTCTTTCCATAAAAGTAAACTGTGACTTATTTGAAATCGTCAGGTCTAAATGTGTAAGTCCTTGATGTGTGGAAGCAGCCATCTGTGACCAGATAAACAGCTTTTCACAGGACTAGGTGCGAAAGACACTTTGAAGAGGTAAAGGAAGATGCTGTACAGCTTACGCTGCAGATATGCTAAGTAGCTCTCCTAGAACTCAGTTGGAGGTTTTATTATCTGTTTCTGCCAAATCGGCAGTCCTGCTCATTCACTACAAATCAAAGCTTCATATTTTGATTATTTCAGCCATTGAAATGGCATTTATCTTGCCAGTTATACTGGTTTTTTTTTTTTCCAAACTGGATAACTTTATCTCAAACACTACCAGCAATAAACAATGCAAATTTCTCTTTTGTCTCCTAGACCTTTTCTAAAAGGATGAAACCACAATGGCATGATCCTTCCTTTCTCTTCACTCATAGTGGCAGGTAACAGAGTTGCTGAGAAGTTCACAATGCTCATCAACAAAAGCAGAAATGTAGTTTTGGAAGTGCAAAAATATAAATTATCGTTACTCGTGGTATGTATGCTATAAGCGGTAATGAGATAAATTTTCATAATTTTCAGTTGGCAGGTCTAGGAAGGAGAACCTTTCTTGGAACAGCTATGCAAACCGTGCAACAACCCCAAGCATTTCTCTTCTAATCACAGCACAACGGCTCCTGTGCATCTTCATAGAATCATAGAGTTGGAAGGGGCCATACAGACCATCTAGTCCAACCCCCTGCCCAGTGCAGGGGGTTGGACTTCCCCCAAATGCTGTTTTTTAAGGCTCTTGTAATGGCTTGGTTCCTGAGCTAGCTTAAAGGGTACAATTTAGGGAGGCTTCCAAGCCTTGGGAGGAAAGGAGTTGTGCAGTTTCTAAGTTTGTCTGACTAATATCAGGAAGGTCTCCAAGAAGGCTGGCAACCTCCTGAAAATAATAGGGGGCTGCAACATCACTTCTGGTCATGAAACCAGAAGTGACATCATGGCATTGCAACTATACTCTAGCAATCTCCAAAAAAACTATATTTTAATAATCTTCTTCTTGTTGGACAAAATTTCTCCTGCTTCAGCACTGAGGAGCAGCAGGGGACTTGAGGTGGGGGACGGGGAAGGAGACCTGGTTCCCCTAAGCCTAATTTACTAGAATCCCATTATATGTTCTGTAAACTCACCCCATCTAGCTACTTTAACTATAGGCAGAGCTAGACTGAAACTTTTATTGATCATATAAGTAAGAGAAGGGTTTATTCAGGGTATATGAAGCTTAATCCTAGATCATTCTGGTTGGGGAGCTTGCTCAGAGATAGCACAGCTCTGTTCCTACTAAAGTTAGCTTAGGGAATGCAGTTTCCTAGAGCCTTAAAAATAAAATTCTGGGTACACTTCCTTCTAACATCTTAGCTTTAGATGATAAGACTGATGAAATGTTGTGACGGCACTTGAATGCATGCTGTACAATGGAAGTGCCTTTCATCATCATTGAAGCCAACATGAAATAGATTATTTAGGCCAAGTTCTATTATTTGTGCTTGGCTTAACTATGCATCAGGTGCCCATTGAAAAGCATGGATGTCTAAACAACATAACGCAGGTTCAATAATTATTGCACTTTACATGCTCAGTTGCATGTTACTGCAATGGGCTGAATTATGCACCCAGTCCTATCAGATCATTGTGTTGATCCAACGAGCTATTTACAAAGCTGCTGCTTATCCAATGCCTTTAATCAGACCAGTAAAATAAGGCTCCACAGACTTACTTTTGGGGGCTGTCAACTGACAGGTTTATATGCATAATTCATGTACATTCAGTCTTTGCTGCAGCAAGGAAGCCAAAGTCCCAAATTCACTTCCTCATCATGTCTCATGAAGAATGCACATGCCAAAGCCTTGCATGCATAGCCCCAGGAAAGGCCAGGCCAAGCCACCAAACAGTCTTCTTGAATCTCATATTTGTCTGCTACAAATGCTCTCTGATGGCTGTTCATTTGATAGGAATAAACAATGAATATCAGAACAAATGGGACAGGAAATGTTATTTGCGTAAAAATGGGAAACTAATCAAAATGTTATAGTTCAAGAGCCTTCCTTCAAATCTTGCTGCCTTCTGATTTTACAGTGAAAATGTATTCAAGATCCGCCACCAGCTTCTTTTTCCAGTTGCCTGGTTTTAAGAGATGCATCCCTTTAGAATGACATCTTTTGAAACTGGTTTTCCTCCCTCTGTTATGATTTTTCAGGCTATTTTCTCCTACCGTCAGCAACCCAAAGAAAAATGTGGATTTCATACAGCTACAGGGCCCAGCACTTTGAAATCACAGGCAGTTTGACATAAACCCATCTTCTCTATTTGGTATATCGTCGTTCAGAGCCAGCGTTCTCTCAAACAAACCCACTAGGTACAAATGGAACTTCTCACCCAAAAGATCTATTCCCATAGTGTGTTCTTATATCCAGCTGTCTGATTTGATAGAGGGGAGGAGGGTCTTGTCATTTTTATTTCTGCTAAACTGAGAACATCATTGAACTCTAGCAAGAATGAGACCTATTTTATTGCAGCTTCCTAATAAATAGTAATATTAGGAATACTTCTAAACAAATGAAGATAACCTAAGTAGATCTGCTAGAATTTTTGAACAGCAGACATTGACAGGTGATAAAATACCAATACTGTCATCGTCTGCATATCCAGAGGTATAAGAAAAAGCTTGGTCATATTACCAATTAGTTGGCACCCCTGACTATGATGGCTTTCAGTTGTTTTGAGACCCAAAGTGTTATTACACAGAAATTTTATTTTACTCAGAAGTTCTATTTTATACAATGGGGCCTACTCTTGAAATTGCAGCCTTCAAGTATGATATAGCCAAAACTAAGCATTTTAAAATATATAAATCTCTTACGGAAATCAATGGGACTTAAAAGTGCTTATTGCATTCTATATTGGATGAGGTCCAAATAAATAATAATCACTTGTGAAGCCAAGGGTCAAATGAGAATCCAAAAGAAGCCTTCTGTCATCACCTATGCATTAGAGTACATTTTGTCCTGTTCTGAAAGCATATTCTCCACCTCTGTCTACATTATTTAAGAAGCAACATAAACTATTGAGATCCACCCAGGACATAAATTAAAGAGCTTCGTAATTGCCCTTCAGTTCATAGCATCCTCTCAGAATACAGTTCAGATAAAGGCAGAGAAGAAATCTGTCTCTGTTGGAAGAGACAGTACCTTTCAGAGAACCAGCACCATTTTCCTTGGTATAAACTTGTAACCTCCCATCCCTGCCACACCTCATTACCGATCCATACACTCAATGTGTATGGAGAGAGCCAGTTTGGTGTAGCGGTTAAGAGCGCGGGACTCTTATCTGAAGAGCCGGGTTTGATTCCCCACTCCTCCACTTGAATCCAGCTGGCTTCAAGTGGAAGTCATGAAAAAAATGTCCACCTGATTTCTGAAACATTGGAAATAGATCATATCCTGTAAATGGGTTTGGAGTAGAGATGGGCACGATCCGCATTACAATTGAAAAAAACCCACGATAATGGTGATCGCGTGATCGTGAACCATCGGATCATCATCATCCATGGCCAACGATCCAGCGATTGGGAGGGGCCTGGATCGGGGCGATCGGGCTCAGATCAGGGATCCAGACACTCAGGCACCAGCAATCTATTCCCCTGGCAACGGAGCCAGGGGAATGCTTGAGCTCTGTTTGCCCTCCTTCTGTTGCCCTGGAAACCCGAATGGAAGCCCAGCTTTCCTTGATCAGCAGGGCGCCCTTCCAACCACGAAGCAGCAAAGCAGTCACAAGTTGGGAGAAGACACCCAGGGGAGGGAGGGGGAAGGGGGTGTTCTGTAGCCATGGGCACTCCAATCTCATCCCTGCAAACCCTGATAGGCAGCTCTGATGGCCAAACACAGCAGCCAAACACAAACACAGATGCCGCTAGCATCACCCACCGTTCCTGTATCGCTGGGAACAGTGGGGCGCCCCTCCGCTTTTGCCTCCACGATCCACGATCCACGGATTGGGAACAGGAGATGCTCGGTGCAGGTCGTTAAATCAGGATTGTCACCGGCGCCGATCAGCTTGATCGTTAATTTTTTTGGATTGTGCCCATCTCTAGTTTGGAGCCCAGACGAGCCCTAGTAAAGCACATCCCTTGCTATCGTTCCCCTCCCATGCTTGGGCCCTGTATAAAATACCTTGTTTCTCCTCATGTTCCTGCTGCATTGAGAAATAATGTGCTTTAAGTGGAGATGATGTTTTAGCTGGACTGGAGAAATCTGCTTTCAAATCCCCACTCAGCCACAAAGCTTAGTTTACTCTCTTCAAAGGAGCTACAAGGTTTTGGGCATTTTTTGCAACGATGAACTAGCATGGCTCCCCCTTAGGAACTGGAGAAAAGATGCAAGAGAAATATCTGAAATACAGAGAAGTCTGTTGGATAAGTAACTGAAAGACAGGAATTCAAATGCACGATCTGTTGTAAGTCCTTGCAGCACCTACAAGAAATTTGTAATGCTAGCTACTGCATTTCTGTCATCTACAAAATTCCATGTCTCTCCTATTTGTTATTGTTTCCATCTGTGATATGCAAGCAGCAGTTTATCTACTCTATAGGATGTCACAAGGTAAAAATGTGATGTGTACATTTCCTTCTCTAACTCTACCATGGAACCTGTCTGGCTGACAGGTGAAGGGACAGTGCTACCCAGGGCTTTTTTTCAGCTGGAACGCATTGGAACAGAGTTCCAGAACCTCTTGAAAATGGTCACATGGCTGGTGGCTCCACCCCCTGATCTTCAGACAGAGGAGAGTTTAGATTGCTCTCCATGCTGCTCAGTGGTGCAGAGGGCAATCTAAACTCCCCTCTGTCTGGAGATCAGGGGGCGGGGCCACCAGCCATGTGACCATTTTCTCCAAGGGAAACCCACTGAGTTCCACCACCTCTTTTCCCAGAAAAAAAGCCCTGGTGCTACGCTAGGAAGGGAGGTCTTACCCTGACTGTGATTCATACCAAAGTAACACTGCTCTTACAGTGGAAGCATAGCGTTGTAGCAACAGGGATATGGCTATGAGAAAAGAAGTGGATCAATGGCCTCATTCTTAGAAACATATTAAGATATCCATAAACATCAACATTTGAGTGTCCTCAATCCTGTTGAGCCTGTGAGCACTTTGGAAATTTTGAGGATGAGGAGGGGACTCAAGATGAGAACTCCAATCAGAAGATGTTAAGAGATTAAAAGCCAAGTATACTCCTATTACAGAGCAAGAGTCCAGTAGCACCTATAAGACTAACAAAATTTGAGGTTGGGTATAAGCTTTCATGAGCCTTAGCTGAATCTGAAGAAGTGAGCTACAGCTTACGAAAGCTTGTACCTTACCACAAATTTTGTTAGTCTTATAGGTGCTACTGGACTCTTGCTCTTTTCTACTGCTGCAGACAGACTAACATGGCTTCCTGTCTTGATCTATCTCCTATTACAGAGGCAGCCTTTTCCAAATGGGTGTTCTCTGCAAACACAAAGCGTTCTGGCTTCTTCTGAGGCACCGTGTACTTAAATGAGAGGAAAAACAGCACTGGATGTTTGCTTTGGGGGGAGCAAATGGGCACTAGGAAACCTATTGGCAGGCAGCATAGTGCCCCTGGGCACCATATTGGGGGACACTCCCTTAACACAATAATTGTCCATCTGTCCATCCATCTTTACTTAGCATTTATATAGAGCTTTCACACAGGACTGCTGAGAGTCACAATGACAAAATTTTCCTCTGGGCTTAGTCTCACATTCAGAACACCACAAACAAGATATTTGATTAGAACAGGCCTACTGCTACTGTCTCCCAGAGGTATTATGTACCTCTATTTCCCTTTTGTAGATACTGTTTTCAAATATTCCAAACACCTCAGTTTAATATATTTTTATTATCTTGATATAATGCAAACAAGAACTACATAAGCTAGGTCAGTATTACTGGAGTGTTGAGGCTGATAGAAATCAGCACAGCTAAAAACACTACTGTGTTCTTGAGGGGCAAGATTTGTACTGAGAATTTCCTACTTGTAGTTCAGTCTCCTTGCCCTTATGGTACACTTGTTCTCGGTTCTGCTCAATACCTGTACAATGAGCACGTACGGTATTATTAAATTCAGGCTGTGTTATCCCTGATGTTCTTCCAGTAAAATTGCTCCTGCCCTAACCTTTCTGTTGCCTTCTTTCTAAATCCAGGGTCTGTAAATCCAAACAAAATATTCAGCTAAGAGGACTGGTGGTAAGTGCACCTTCGAGAACTGTGCAAAATCAGACGAATCAGGGAGGCAGACAATGCTCCTGAGCTCCTGCTGATTTTGGCAGGCTGCTATTACTTGCAGTAACAAGCGACTTGGGAATCTTCTGAGAACCCAGAAATTAGTGAGGAGAATTTTTTTTTCCACAAAAGCCTTCACTGGAAGAAACTTGGCTCATCTCTTAATAGTGTTACTAATGCATTAGAAGCTAGACACTAACTGCCCGTGACCAGCATACAATATCAGCACCTCCAGCAGAATCAATCAAAGCCAAGGAAGATAACAAAGATTTGGATTCTGAGGCACTGACCGTCACTTTAAAACCAATTATACCAGAAAGAAACGACAAAAACCTGCAGGAAAAATGAAAAGCTGGACTAGCTTCGACTAGCATACTTTTCATATGCAGGAAGCATACAAGTGTTTGTGTTAACAAACAGTTGTTTCTTCTCCTGCCAGCTTTTCTGTGTGGCTTTATCCACCCCTTGTGACTCCTGCACAAAGAATACAGATAAAGGGAGACCACTAACAGCCTTGCCCCTGACATGCTGCCCTGCTCAAGGCTAAGGTCCAGGAGTCTAGGCAGGATGCTGGAGCCAATAATACCACAGCATGGATGTTTTCCTCAGCAGCAAAGGCTAAGGGTGAACTGAGGTTTTAAATGCTCTTGCATGGAGGTAGAGATACAGGCCCCTCCCCTCTGGGAGCAGACTATCATACCTAAAAGGCACCACACCTGGTTACAGCAGAGAGTACTGCAACTGGGTTGAGGTGATTCAGGGCTTTAAGAGGCTTGAGGGGTTGGTTGGGGAGAGACCTCTGCTTCGGCAAGCAGTCTCAGGGGTAGAGGATTCTTGGTCCAAGTCTGAAGCAGAAGGCAGGGCTGTATCCCAGGGTGAACAGGTTGACTCAGATTCTTGGGGCTTTTCCTGTGCATCAAAGGAGGCTCCTGGAGGTGTCTCAACTGTATCCCTCTGTGGCTGTATGAGGTGCCCAGCGGCCTCCTCCTCTGAGCCTTCAGCCTCTTTGCCTGTGAAGGCCACTGCTCAGAAGGTGTCATCATGAACCAGAGGAGTCTGTACTCTGGTTCATGATGACACCTTCTGAGCAGTGGCCTTCAACCATTCATGAGCTAGAACCCACCTTTCACCCCCAATCTATGGTATGGAATCCGTAAATCTACAAGCATTTGATGTCACAGTAATGTGATAGGAGGAGGAGGAGCTAGACCTACACTCTCATTAGCACTGATGCTAGCCCCATGGGTGGCAGAGGAAGAGAGAAACACAAGGCAGGCACTAGCAGATGTAGTGCAGAAAGGAATAAGCCAAGAGTCGGAGCCTTGGAGGAATCCTCTCCAACCCTGAGTCACCTCACCTCACTAAAATCTCAGCATGCATGCAAAGAGAAACTAGAGGGATTTATGCATGTGCACTTGTGCTGAGTCCTTACAAAACGCAGGAAAAATGGCAGCAGTGGCCTTCCAACCAAGAAGTTGGGACTGTGATACATGTGGGGGTCTTGACCCACAGATTGAAGACCACTGTACTAGTGATGATACAGGAAATGCCCAGGGTAAACAGGCTGAACCTCAAGGAAGAGTCAGCATCCATTTGACATCGCTCCAAACTCCTTGCAAAGGAGGTGGCTCTCTTCAGATTCTGTCTTTCTCCTCACTGCTTCTCATTCCTTCACCAGAGCCTTTTTTCATCTAGTCCCCTACAAGCCTTATTTTCCACTTCCCATTCCCACTCTGTTATTGCTATGGGAGCTTATTCTTCTGGTTTCCCTGATGCCTGGTGATTCTCCTGGCTGTCAATGACATTTTTCAGCTGCCTCCACCAGCCACCATCCTCTCAGTGTTGACTTTGCATCACAAGGGAAAAGGAGCTTCCAAATGAAATCCATAATTGAAGCACAAATAAACGGATCACACTCAAATCTCCCTTCTGGCAAAATGGAGCCATTGGCTCAACTTCAGATGTAACAATAAGAGACTGTTATGAGCCATATGCTGCCTTGCTTAGCAGCTTGGCCACCAACAATGAACACTGATTCATTGCCACAGCTGCAGAGATGTCCTTATTCCTTTCTGTTCTAAGAAGCCAGGCAATGCTCGAGAATGAGTAGTGCCAAAAGAGGGCGGAAAAGGGGCTTTCCATGGGTGACTGTAGCAGCTGTCAGAACCAATAGCTTTACAGTCACCTGGAGGCTTCTGATTATACAAAGAAGGGGTTGGAGTCCTGTATAAAGAAGCTCAAGGCCTGCTAGGGATTCAGATTGCACCATACATGCCTCAATGCAGGCTCAAAAGAAACTATTTTGCAGATCAGAACATTTGGTCATCAAACACATTAGAATCCTGAACATGGGTCCCCTCATTCTTGAATATTAAGGGAGAGGTTGTGGCTCAGTGGTAGAGCATCTGCTTTGCATACAGAAAGTCCCCAGTTCAACCCCCAGCATTTTCCATTTAAAGGACCAAGGAGTAGGAGATGTGAAAAGCCTCTAACTGAGACCATGGAAAGCTGCTGCCAATCTGAGTAGACAATATTGACCTTGAAGGATACATGGTCTAATTCAGCATAAAGCAGCTTCATGTATTCTTGTGTGATATTGTGATATCATTGCAATGCAGTAATCATTTCGCTCCTGGGCCTGCTTGCATGAGCAAGTTGATTAGGAGGTAAATGATTATGATAGCACAGCAACAGCACAATCTCTAACAATGCATGGATCCAACCTGAATTTTGCAAGGGGCAGCCTTGGAGAGCTGCAAGAATGTGCCGTTGCTTTGGGGAACTGATGCTGCTCTTACAAATTGATTGTCTGGGTATCTCCTGGTACCTCCCACAACTTATATATTTGAAAGGAAATATTACAAAACCACCAGCACTACAAGAAACCAACCCTGTCCAAGGACCACAAAACAATTCTCTAAAACTAAACATCAGTATCTGGAAAGTGATGATGGAGGTAACCACAGTAAAGATCTAATACTATCAATTCCAAAGAATCCAGAAATGAGAGAGAAACTCCCCATGAGAAAAGTCCATTGCAGGTACTGAGATAGATTATCATAATGATTGTTTCCAATGCAGAAAGAGACTGTCCTTATTAACTCCACTTGAATCTTAAATGACAGAACAGACTAGGCATTGAAAAGCACATGAAAGGGAATAGCAAATAAAAGAGCAAAGTCGCACATCCAAAATTCTCAAAGTCACAGCAATAATAGCCCCATTTCACTCCCAACATCATTCCAATCCAGTCTGTGACAGGGACAGGGAATCTATAAATCAGTGTTAAAGAAAGAATCTAACTGCAGCTGATGATATCCAATCTATCGTAATGGTTATCACAGTCTAGGCCAAATAGTGTTATATGATTTTTAATTTTTTTTAAGAAAAGTGTCCCAAACTTTACCTTTTATATAAAGCTCTTCATATCAGTGTTTTGTTTTTTTTAAGTTCATCTAAGTGAATTTTTATCCTGCCTTATGCTGACAATAGGTTAAATCTATTTCAAACACAAGTGTAACAATAACCTTCAGTTGGGACACTGGTTAAGTGAATGAAGTTAATCAAGAAGCATGTTCTTTAGCACAGTTTAGCTAAGTGCAATCCAGTAGCCTAGTTCCATCAAAGAGTTTCCACCCACGGAGTAGAACTTTTTCTCTCTGCAGCTCAAAATACAACCTGAAATTCAGAAGGCACTTAGGGGTCAAGTGGGAACGGGGAGGTGAGAAAGTCATACTACACAATAGAAAATCTTTCTGTTAATGGAAACACTCCAGTGGATCCAAGACACAGTCTTAAGCACACTTAGCTGTATGTTGGATTGTTGTCCAAATCTCTTTCAGTACAGGTGCAAGAACATTGTTTCAACTGTGGATGGAAACCATTTTGCATTAAGGTTCAGTTCCTCTCTCAGAGTTGCTGAAAAGTGAGAATGCGTTATATTGATCAGGGCATATTCACTCATCAGAAAAATACTTTAAAGGCAAAGATAGTATACCTCGGGAAATGTGCATCACCATCATATCCAGCTTGTGAGTTTTCAATGATTGTCTGACCCATGTTGGAAAACTGAATGTAGGAGAAGATCGACTTTTGGCTGGCTCCATCAAGATAATTTCTTGTATTCTTCGAAGACTTGTTGCAGCCAATGCATTCACAGTAGTCCTTTTCAGATGTTCAATACTGGCACTCAACCAAGCAGAATGGGAACACATGCTGCACTCAATCATCCCAATATGCACAGCTGCCATTTTGTGTGAATTGGTCAATGCATGCATTTTCCATACACATATAGCTTTAATAGATGCTGAGGTTAAAAAACCTGAGGTTCTGTTCTCACATACTAAAACTGTACATGCATAAAAAATACATGTGTTGACCTATTCACACAAAATGGCAACTATGCATACTGGGAGGGCTACATGTAGCTCACACTTCCATTATGCACAGCTGGAGTGCCAAAGGACTAGTGGTGCTAGATACTGAAATTCATGGATTCAAAAGATCTCACATGATTGGAGGGATGAAGCAAACTGTATCACTAAAGTTTGAAAGTCAGGAGGGGCCATGGCTCAATAGGAGAACACCTGCTTACTATTT
The DNA here is from genome assembly GCF_028583425.1 of Eublepharis macularius. NCBI lineage: Eukaryota > Metazoa > Chordata > Lepidosauria > Squamata > Eublepharidae > Eublepharis > Eublepharis macularius. Next base: position 36,355,678 of record NC_072794.1, read on the forward strand.
ACAAAGTTGCAGGTTCAATCCTTGATTATCTCCAGTTAAAAGGACCAAGTTGCAGAGGATCAGAGATCTCTACTACAGAGACCTCGGGAGAGCTCTACTAGCCAGAGTAGAAAATACTGACCACTGACAGATCACTGGCCTGACTCAATAGAAGTCTTTCATGTTTTCATGTGATCACAAAATACCCCTATTTGGGACAGTACTTTGTTATCCATGTCTCCTGTTTAGTTTCTACTATATTTTTAAAGACTGTACAGAATGGCCAGAAATTTATCTGAAAGCACTGTTGAAACTAATTCAGCCCTGTCTGGAACACTGCCTGAATGGGAGATCACTAGAGTACAAGTCCATTGTGGGCTTTTTGGAGGGAGAGCTGTCTTGTAATGCCATCCTTTTAACACAGAGGGCACTAAAGCACAGGTCTTAGAAAATAAACATTACTAAGTACCCAGTACCCAAGTACATGTATCTAGGGACACTCAAGTGAATCTCATTTCACATGTCCTACCTCCAACTTTCCATGCACTCATTCACACAGTCACACTTCAATTTGCTCCGCATGAATATTATAACAACAACAACAGCATTCAATTTATATACTGCTCTTCAGGGCAACTTAAATCCTACTCAGAGCACAAAGTGTGTTATTATTATCCCCACAACAATCACCCTGTGAGGTGGATGAGGCTGAGAGAGCTCTGAAGAGCTGTGACTGACCCAAGGTCACCCAGCTGGCTTCAAGTGGAGGAGTGAGGAATCAAACCTGGTTCTCCAGATTAGAGCCCTGCCGCTCTTTACCACTACCCCAAACTGAATACATTCACACGTTCGATATCAGTTCCTCTTCAACTGCCAAAATTATCAACTGCTAAAAGTATCAGAGCTTCCCCCATCTCCACATCCATTCATTGAAATGCAGATCTTGACACTTTCTCACACCTTAAAGAAATGCAAATGGACAAGTCAAAGGAGCCTACAGTACTTGTTCTCGCAGTGAAGGACTCACTTGCAGATGCGACCGCACAAAAAGCAGCATTCACGGGCACCAAGCAAGAACAGCCTGCACTTGAACTGAGGACCTCACATAAAATCCTGCACTTGAATGTCCCCAGGTAATTCAAAACATGTATTTCCACTTTCAGATAATGATAAAAGTTGCAGCTCTTCGCCTTGCTAGTAGTGTTGCTTTGGTTCCTGGGAGGGACAAAACTGGCACGGGAAGGAGCTGCAAAGTAGACTCATCTCATATGAAGTGAGGCTTCTGAAATTACCTTCATGGAGCAGGAAGAAGCTGTTTTGGCCTCCATGCTACAGAAGTAATTTTAGAAGAGTCCTTCAACATCCTCTCTCAGCATCCTGGAGAATGAGTTTCCATCAGTCCTGAAGTGTGCCAGAATTCATTTGAAATGAGGACATTCCGCATTCAGTAGGCTCTCCACTTCAAGAGTGATGATGGCCTCTGACTATATTACCTTTTGTCCACCGAAACAAATCTCTATAGGAAAGCAGCCCATTTTGATGCTAGCCAAAAGCAATTTACAGATTGCTGAAAAATTGGTGGGAAAAGCAGACAAGACTGTTCCTGCTATTTATTCCCTAACTGAAGAAGCTCTGGTGAAAGCAAAACAGGTTTCCCTTCAGGCACATTTATTCTTGCAGTGGCCCCATAAACGGAATGCAATGCACAGACAGCCACAGGAGAAGTCAGCAGCTTCCCCAAGGCAGCCTCAAGTATATTAACAGTTCTGTTTACAATGCATGGATCTGAGCAGTTACTTAAGACTGTAGCAGTGATTTTTATTCCTCCTTCCATCAATTACATTTGCATTCCCTTTACCATCCACGGAGACTTCCCAAGCACCATCATCCACCATTATCCACCCTTTGTTGTTTCATGCTTATATTATTTTACTACCATTGATCATTTTATTATCTGAAATTTAAATAAAACCAAGGCCAAAAAAATGTTCCTTTCCAGCAAATGATATCATGCATACTAGTATTATAGTTTAGTTGTTTCCAGGACAATAATCAAGGTTTTTCGTTTTGGCCAATGAAGCCACAAGGACTTTGAAATTGTCTTTGATTAGCTGACAGTGTACAATTCACCTGCATCCTCCTCTTTATCATGCACAGAATGTCATGGGCTTCAAGTCACGCTTTCCCTCTGCCCAGCTTTCTTTTCCAAAGCTGCAAATTAAGTTTTCCCTTAACACACTCTCAATCTGTTGTGAGTCTCCTATAAAGTTTTCCTTTACAGCATGCTGATTTTTCTCAGTCTTTTGGTGAAACCCAGCACACTTTTCACTGCTCAGGGGATCCTTTTACCTGGGGTGGGTTGCCCTTTGTAGAATTAAGAAAAAAGATGTTTAAAGAATTCCAAATCACAGGACCAAATATTAAAATTACTAACCGTAAAGCATGAATATGTATCAGTATGCAACAAAATACTAGAACAAAATCAGATGATGCAATAAACACTTAATAGTTCACAGCCCACCTGCAAAATATTTCTTTAGCATACTTAATCCTTATCCAAAACTACCAAAATCATCATAATTATCCAGACGTACTTTAAGCAAGAAAAAAACCCTATCTATCACTCAGTTTGGTGTAGTTTACTCACTCCATCAATCCAACAGAGCTTCATCCTGGGTCCCATCTTCTCTATCTTTTCTCAAACCCATGGCCTCTTTTATCTGCTGAATCTCCAGGGTGCTGCCATCATTTGATCAATTATTGTTCAGTGGTCTGAGTTCCAGGTTCTAGATTACATCAGCCTTCAGTTATATAAAGTGATTGTTCCTTAACTTTTGTGTGGTTATCTGTTCTGCCCACTTTATCATTCTTAGCCCTCTGTACCAACACTCCTTGGAGGTGGAGAGTGCCATCAGGTCATAGCTAACTGATGGTGACCCCTGGTGGGGTTTTCATGGCAAAAAATAACACAGATGGTTTGTCATTGCTTGCCTCTGCAACCTGGTCATTGTTGGAGGTCTCTCATCCAATTACTAACCAAGGCTGACCCTGCCTAGCAGCCAAGATCTGATGAGACTGGGCTTGCCTGGGCTATCCAGGCCAGGATACCAACATTCCTTAAGCTCATTCTTACCATATCACTTCAAAACACATTGGTTTTACGAAACATTCGATAAAAAGCACATATTGGCCCATATCATAATCGTACTTGTTCTAAGAACTCGCACATATAATTTCATCAAAACAAAATAGCAACATTTCACATCTAATAGGCCAGGAGCTTTTGAAACATTATACAGACTGAGTTATCAATGTCAGTTTTGGTATTTTGGTTTATTCCTTAATTTATTCCTATCCTGCAGTTGGCTAGTTGTTTCCATGATGGAAGCTGGTAGCTCACTCAGCTTGCCCTTCTAGCCTGTCCTAGCCTGCATGCCAGTCATACACTCTATGCAATGTCTGGATTTGTGACACGCATTTAATCCTTTGCATGGAACATTGATCTACCTTACTAGTGATGCTGAGAGGGTACAGGAGAAAACAACATGCACTATTCCTCTAATGTGTAAGTCAGAATGCCAGAATGCATGAACCAAGTGTATATTAGGAGCCACCTGTGTTCTATCATCTTTTAAAACCATTAACCTGGAGCAAATTCTACATGGTGGTCTCCATGCCGCAGCAGAATTGTGAGTAGGTTAAAACCATATGTGCAGTATCCAGATTTCTCAATATAAATCAAACTCATTGAGTGGTTGAGAGGTTTCTTTCAACCTTTGCGCCTAACATTCCAGCATCAGCACAGACCATTTGAAAGAGATGTTTCTAACTCTTCTTTCGTAGTTCCAAAGAAGTCTTCTTCTGTAAGGCCACCATTGACACTACCTTAATACCTTCCAGAAATGATGGAATTTTCTAAAATTGTTTAACATCAACTGGAAGACTGTGATATTACTACTTTGTCACTATTATTCATACTTGAATCTTCCATCCCTTATGAAGTAGTGGAGGTTGATGTGATGTGTATGCAAAACTGCTGTCATCTCTACTCAGCTGCATATAAATTTAATTCGATTTGAGGATGGTTGATTTTCTGGTACCTATAGGTATGTTAAATGTGTGCTATGTCTTTATTATGCAATATGCTATTTGAGTGTGACTTTTTTTAAATAATGCTGAGAAATATTGTTTCCATACTGGTGGGAGGATACAAACTAATTTGCCCATAGATTGGACAGAGGAAAGCATTGTTCAAAATTGTTTAAGAGTTATTGTTCCTTGAAGCTATTTGAGCGTGATTTCATTTAGGAGGGCTTCCTGCTGCTGCTAAAGATCTCCTCATTGGAATACCCAAATTGCTTAGGTTTGTTTTCCAAGTGGAACTGGGACACAAGGAATCCTCCACTGTTCCATGTTTAATTCTAGATTCTGCATAGAACACTGCATATGCAATATGGCACAGCTTCTAGTTCATATATGTATCTTCTCCATTATGTAACCAATGAGCATATGTAATACAGTGTAGCAATTAGAATATCAAACTACAGTAGGGGACAGCATTCCCCTATTCAACTGCATTGAAGCTCACTCGGGCTACTTACTCCCTCCCAACCTAACCTAACTGACAGGGTTGCTGAGAGGATAAAAAGGGAGAAAGGATCATGTGCATTGTCCCGAGCTCCTTAGAACTTAACAGCAAATAAATAGTAAAACAGTGCAAAAAAATTCTTGCTATTTTACACACACACACACACACACACTCTATTTCTAACAGTATTGTTTTTTATGTAGCAGATCACCAATTCAGGTGAATTGGTGAAGAGGTACTGCATGCTGCACATGATGCAGTTTTGGGCATTCTCCTGGTAGAGCCAAAGCTAAAGAGAAACCAAAGTTAAAGAGAAAGAGAATATAACACACAAAGAAATTACAGAGCAATAAAGGAATGTTATAAGGGAAACCTAGGTTTGCCAAATTTGCTCGGGAAATTTCTAGGATTTGGGAGTGGTGCCTATGAAGGGGGGAACTTGGGGAGAGATTTCACTAAGATCTATGGTATACCACAGAGTCTGCCCTCTGAAATGGTTATTTTCTCCAGGGGAATGGATTGCTGTAGTCAGAAAATCAATTGTAATTCCAGGAGAAATCTATTCCTCACCTGGAGGTTGGCAACTCCAGAGAAATCAGGCAATCTTGCCTTTTTTGGTTGAAACCTCTGTCTGGTCATTGAAAGAATTCTCTAGCTGGGACAATCCTTGTATATATTGGTGGAGATCCCTAAGTTACCCCCTGTCACTGCCCACCTTGCACACTAATTCCCCCAACTCACAAGGAGACCTTCCCTTTGAGTAACAGATATGGCACCAGCACACTTTGAGGTATAATTAAAAACAACTTGCATACATATCCCTATATTATAAATCATTTATAGTTTGGGAATCACGATTCACAACTAGACATGGGCACGAACCAAAAAAATTTAACGAACCAGAAGTTTGTGGTTCGGTGCTGTCGACGAACCCGAACTAGTGAACCACAGCGGACTTTTCCCGTTGATGAACTGGTTCGAGGTTTGTGGTTTGTGGGGCTCAGAATGGCCCCCGTTGGACTTAGAGAGCCCATATTCCCAGGGAGTATTTAGCAGGCTCTCCTCCAGCCAGCAGCCAAGTTTGGTCAAGATTGCAATAGGGATCTTGGAGTTATACCCTCTCCAATCCAAGGTCCCCAGGAAACGCCCACTTGATACAATTAGAGCCATCAGTTGACATTGGCCCAGTGTACAAGGGGCTGGTCATCAGAACTGCCTATCAGGGTTGGCAGGGATGAGATAAGAGTGCCCATGGCTACTGAACACCCCCTCCCCCTCCCTCCCCCGGGTGTCTTCTCCCAAGTTGCAACCACTTTGCAGCTTCATGGTTGGAAGAAAGACCTGCCGATCAAGGTAAGCTGGGCTTCCATTCGGGTTTCTAGGGAGATAGAAGGAGTGCAGAAGGGCGACAGAGTTCAGGCATTCCCCTGGCTCCATTTCCAAGGGAATTGATTGATGGTGCCTGGCTGTCTGGCTTCACGAACCATGAAAGAACGCACCAAACTGGGCCTCTAATGAACGCTGGTTCATTGGCTATGGATACTCATGAACCGCCAGATCATGAACAGAAGATCGGGTGGTCCGTGGGTTTTTTTGGTTCGTAATGCAGTTCATGCCCATGTCTACTCACAACTGCTGCAAGTTCCATCAATGAAGTGATGCTTTCACATGCACTTGCCCACAAATTCAAAACTTCCTCCATCTCTGTGTCCCCACTTTGAGAGACAAGGTGAGTGGTTATACTAGGGAAAGTCTTTTCAGCAGTGGCACCTCAACAGTAAAATCCTTTCCTGCAGCTGCTCACTTAGTGCCTAGTTTGTTTAGTACTAGGAACCAAGTAACTTGAGACTTTGGGTTGATTTTGGTTGTTATTAATGTGATAATGTTTTACGCCGCTGGTTCCTGTGTCTGCTGGTTTCACTATCTGATTTGCTTTTAAGTGCTGCTTGTTATTTTTCAACAAAGATTTTCTTCTAATCTCTCAACCAATAGCTTCTGAGGGGGCTTCCAAGAAAATGAACAGTGGGTGGAACAAAAACCAATCAATCTGAACTGAAAGAGCATTCCATTTACAAATAACATTATTAACTTCCTAAAAATTTCTTTTCTTTCTGAAATGCAATTGATCTGGTATCTAAGAAATAATATGTCCATCCATTCATCCTAGTTTATGAACCTGATATTTTAATTTGTTAATGATATTAACTCTGGAGTCTTTTGTATTTTACTGCTTTCCCTAAGCTTCTGTGAGAATCTTGCAGATAGTTTACCAGAATATCAAATATTAGGGAAGTTCTGAGCATTCACAGCTGGAGATGCCTACGTACTTCTACTCCCAAGAACAATTACTAGGAAAAAACAAATTAGAGGTTTATGGCATTATTTTAGTGAAAGCTTTTCTGGACTAGATCCTACTGCATTAGACACATGGGGGTAGATCCTCTGTTGGTAGGAAGACATATACGCATGCATACAGTATAGAGGGGGGAAATGTCATAAGCAGTGGCGGGGGGAGCCCATGAAAGCAAGAAATGCAAGGGTTTCTCTGGGAAGAGGGAATGAATAGTAACCCACTGTGAAAAAAAAAAACCTGTTAATCTATTACATGGTTTTTTTCTTGGTATTCGGAACATAACAGGATTTCGGGTGTCCTGAAGTGAATAGATTTTTTTTTTTGCCAATGATCACATTTGTAGACCCTTTAGAATCTCCCTGAACCAATTGACTTCAGCCCTAGTTTACCCCAAATTCTGCCACTCCCATCCACAACCTACCATGTTCTTTGTCTAAGTGTTCTAAAAATCAAACTTTTGTAACCTTATTCTCACTTATCTACGAAATGGGAAAAGCAGTGACTGACCTTAAAGATACATTAAGACAATGACAGGGGCTGTAAGTAAAACAATAAGAAGCAAACACAATAACATGTTCAATACTGTCGAGAAGATTGACATGTCAGCACAAGAAGCACACATCTCCAAGGGCTGATATATTGAACTAGCTGGATTACATGCATCTCAAACTTTAGAGTGTCTTTTTAATGGAAAATTCCAGAATCCAACAATACTTTAAAAGTGTTTGGATGCTAGGATCCAAAGATTCCAGGCACAACCAGAAACATATTCTCCATCATTTCATAAATAAAAATGGACTCACTTGCCATATCCAAGATCATATCAAGGAATACTGCTCAAGCAGCCCCAGCCCGGCCTCACATTGTTGAGGGGTGCACTCCATTTATTTATTCTAAATCATATTATTTTCCTTGCCCACTGCTCTGTTTTAAAAGGTACTGTTTGTTCTTTAATTCAAAGATAAACTGGAGGGAAACTCCTCATAATTCTATGACTGGCTGTTACCGCTAAAACAAGACACATTAAGAGGTTGTGATCTAGAACATCTTAACGGCCATGTGTATGAATAGGCATATGAATATAGCAATTCTAGAGACTCCAGGGAAAGAGTTGCATGATATGTGAAAAAGAAGATAGGTTTGGTGATTCTCCCTTTTGGCTGCAGCCTTTTGGGTAGAATGGGAACTGGAAAAAACCCAGTGCATACACAAACGCCACATAAAGCCCTTTGGATCTTGGTCACTATGATTAATTCTATTAAATACTGAAAAATCAGTGTTACTAGATTTCATCCTGGTATGTGTTGAGCAAAACATGCTGTCTTGGGTCTTAAATTGTTCATTTTCCCCCTTACTAGGGTTGACAGCTGGCTTCTAAAGTGCAGTCAATAGCAGTGGACTCTAGTGATCTTTGGAGTTTGCCAAACACCCCCCAAATGCATTTTTCAACATCACACTTAATGTGCAACAGACCTCTTAATGCCTCTGCCTACAGCATGAGAGTTCTTATGCAAAATTGACCTGCAACACAGTGCCCTCTGGTGCACAGAAAAAAAAAGCAAAAAGAAAATATTTTTTTACAATACAACACAGACTACAAACATCTTCTCAAACACCCTTTCAAGAACGAGTAGCTACCAGCATGTAAATGTAGGACACCAATACACAGAAAGTCCTTTACGATGGATCTGACAGCTCAAAGCTAAAATGGAATTGGAAAGTTTAGCAAAATAATCTGAAGCAAATAGGTGACCACCTGGTCAAATCCTGGTCACAAACTATACAACTGATAGAAATTTCTAATCTGATTCACTTTGTATAGTGTGCCAAGAACAATAATTTAAAAAACAGATACAAAGAACGTATCTTCTTTTTCTGTTGTGCCATCCTCTCCTTTTTTAGGTCAAGATTCTTTAATTTAACTTTACAGACAGACTAGGATTCTTGGTCCAGTAACACCTTAAAGACCAACTAGACTTCCAAGTTATACGCTTTTGAGAGTCAAAGCTTGTTTATCAGATGGACTCAAATCTTGCTCTTCTACTACAGACCAACATAGCTACCCATCTGAGACTAGGATTCATGTATAATTTATTATTAATAAGCACACAGAATGTTTTAATGTATATACTTTAAACTCTATCTTATTCATTTTTCAATCTATCCAACAGGCTACATCTATAATATACCCATTTTCTAAAGGAGAAACTGAGCCTGAGAGTTTAATGCTTGGCAAGGGCATTTCTCCCAGGGGCTCCTGTATCTTTAAGAGATGCATGACAACAGGAAATCCAAAGTGAAGCTTTTCCAATAATTTTGTTTCTGTGCCAGGAAAAGCATAACCAGCTATGCCTATCATGCAGCTATTCACGTTACAGGACTTTCTTGGCCAATTAAAAACAGACAAACAAAAAACTTGGTGATCCTAACATTCTTTTCACCTTATATGAGTACACTGAAAGACAGCAATAAAATAATTGTTTATCATAAAGATCGATAAAAGATTTTGCACACTGAAATATGGTCCAGAAATTACTAATGGTGTTTTAACATGGGCCCAATCTGGCACAGTGCAGTTTGTTCCAACTGGAAACCCCTTTGCAAGGATTCATAAGAGGTCTTTATAAAAGATACATTGACCATCTATATGCCAGGCATATGTTCCTCCTGCAGATCTGATCATCTGCAATTTAGGAAAAGAAGTCAAAGGGATTTGGATGTCACTGGAAGTTAATCATCTAGCTAATGGTGAAGAATTCGGTCAGTAGTTACCAGAAATCAGCTCCTTAATCTGTCACCAACATTGCTTTCAAAAAGGTTACAGAGACACTCTTCAGAGTCCACAGTGCTGAAAAGGATATAGCTTTGGAATGGAGACAGACCCACATATCATTTTTTTAAACCTAAGAAGCCTTATGTTATTTATACTCAGCAGCTGCAGATTATATCTCTGCAATTGCCTCCATTTTCGCTTCATACCTGTAAATCTTGTATCTTGTGCTAAACCCTTGTCGGCTTCTTTCCACAAAATCAGTGTATTCCGGGGAACGATGGAAGGGTCCCTTATCAGAGAGGAGCCAGTCGAAGGGGCTTGTGGCATGCTGATCTGAAGCAGCAGCGACCGCTAAAACCCAGCAATGAAGACTCAGGGCTATCCACTCCCATAGAGCCATCAGAGAGAACAATTCAGCACCAGCACTGCATCGCCATATCATGCTTCCGCTGGGGACTTAGAGTCTTCATTCTCTTAGCTGTCCCTTAACACCTAGACACAAGACAGAAGTAATTATGTCAGTGACACTTGGGAAACAGATCAGAATTTTACTTTCATTTTTGCTTCCCTTTAAAGAGACAGCGGGCAAAGGGACTAGAGGTAGGCGAGAAGAATACAGGGGAAAGATAGGGTCTCATGCATTCTCCTCTCCTGCCCCCTTTATCCGCTCTTGTTCTTGCAACTGCTTGAGTGAACACATGGCTGAATGAGTATAAATGTTATTGCGCACAAATATATGTGTGTTACTGTGCACAGCAATGTGCAAGTTTGTGTCATTCCAAGTGTAACCTCTAATACATCTGAACTCTTCAAGGTACTCTCTTAGGGACTTGTATCAAAGAAAATAAGAGGCAGTCACGGGAACATATATGGATACTCAAATAGACATTAAATGCATTTAGATACATAAAGGTATGAGTTTCAATTGTATAATACTCAAGTCACTCTTACAGTCCACAAACTGCGCTGCTTGACGTTCTTTGTACTGAGGAGAAACTCTAGCTTGAGATATTCCACATTGTAGGCCCCAGATAAAATATATAACAAAGACAGCTACAATACAACTACAAAATTATTATTTTATTTTTTTATTTATTTACTTAAATTTATAGTCCGCCCTCCCCAATCAAGTGGGCTCAGGGCGGATCACAACAATTTAAAACACACTACACAATTCATCGGCAGTAGCCATTAAAAATATAAAAATACATATTCATTTAAAACATATATTACCACCATATAAATACTGCCATAACAATAGAAACATAGCAGCACATTATACATTCACCTATCACCGTCTGTAGAGCAGATTACAGCAATCATATAAAAATGTGAGATGTCTTTGGGCGGGAGGGCACAAAATCTCACCCCCCCCACTAGGGGGGAGGGGCACCGCCCAGCATCACCCATATGCTTGGCGGAACAGCTCTGTCTTGCAGGCCCGGCAAAATGATAACAAGTCCTGCCGGGCCCTGGTCTCACAAGACAACATTAAATTCTGAAAATTTGTCTCTATTCCTTGCCGACCTTTATGAACCTGTACAGATCCTATAAAGGATATCTTTAAAGTGTTAGCTGACTCAGAAGCTTCCTCAGTTTCTTCTCAGGAGATGAAATCCCTGGAGCAGCTTTATCCTACACACCTAAGGTCTTTAAAGGCAAGACACACTGCTGGAAGCTGGTACAAAAGTTACACAAACATTTGTGAAATTGTAATCTAATAGATGGGAAGAGAAAGGCAAGGTCATAAAGGAGAGTCTCTGATAATTTAGCATATACTGTCCACATTAATGTGCCCTGTCCACAGTTTGTAAAATATACAACGTGTAAGGGCCAGTACAAAGCCATTTAAGTAAGAAGTGGCTTGCTGCTCTCAGAATTCTATCAAAACTAATCTGCAATATTTCTACTATGTTTGCAATAGAGTAGATTGATTTTGGTGATTTGTAACGTTAGTCACACAACAACACTTGCCAATGCTGCAATATGAAACGATAATAAACTGACAATGGACGTTCATCTGTTGAACCCCTCCGTATTAGTGCTAATGAAATCCCTTGCCCCCCAAAATTTGGCTTACATCCTCCATCATCTTGTTTTTTAAAGATCTATTAAAAGATGGAAAGAAAAGGTGTGCAATCTCTGAGCTTGTCTGAACAAGCTTCAGGAACCTTCCCAAAAGTTCCAGTGGGGAATGTAATTCTGGTTCTAGATGAAATTAAAATTGGAAGGAGGAAGACGATAGAAAAGAAAATAATGCCAAATAAAGGATTTTTTGTGCATTTTAAATCTTCAGTCATTTATTACATTCAAAGACCATTCATTAACAGAGCAATTCAAGGAGTATACACACACACACAATAAAAAGTATAGTTAAAAATTTATAAAATTTAAAAGTAGAAATATAATTCATTGAATCGGCACTGTACCTTGGTAGGTTCTGGCAGCTGCACAGAATCTCACGACTGTGTCTGAAATTCCAGGCTCAAGGTAAGTTAGAAGAAAGGAGGTGTACCATTCCTCCATTCTTACATTTTAAATCCTGAACCTTATATTGCCTTAATCTAGTTGTTAATACACAAAAAAGAGTAACTGTGATTTATCCTTAAAATATCCATCAGCGGGCATAGCTGAAAACAATGTTCTAGAGAACATTGCCGTACTTACTGTTCCTGCACTGTTTTAAAACAAATAGTCATCCCACCTTACTTCTCTTGGCTTCTCAGATGTTGTCCTGTAATGTTTTCAATCCTATATTTTGTACTGTTCCATCAAGATTTCTGTCTACAGTTTATGTTGCCATTTTCCCATATTCTGTAGGGGCTGCCCTGGGATGAATATTAGGCTCCCTTTTTTAGTTTTATTATCCACTCATTTGTTCTCCAAAAACAATCTTACATGACTACAGTTATATTCTTGAACATCATCTCTTGCCTTTCTCTCTTCTCTGTTCTCTCTCAAGAGATGATGGGCCATTTTCTTAAATTTTAAAATCCAGCAAAACTAATCTTCTCTCTTTCTTCTCCATCATTTTCAACAGGACTTTCTCTTGATCATGTTGTATATTCTCCAAAAGCTTGGGTTTTAGGATTCCCCCCCATTCTTTCTCTTTTCTTTCTTCCATATGTCTATGATTTTGTAAAGTCCTGCCTTTTTCAGCTGCTAAATTTATCAAGAAACTGCTCTTTTTTCTGTTTGGACATGACCCATGTTTCACTTTATTCACTTATTTTATACTGCATAACTAACATATCATTCTTTTTGTTCCCATTTGGCCCTCTTAGACCATGTAGCTCCTAGTTTTCCACTGGAAGTACACTCCTGGGGCAGGAGGCGAAAAACCTTTGAGAGTGGGCTGGGGAAAGCTGGGGAGGGCTGGGAGGAGCTCCCTGCCCTGTGCCAGCCAGCAACATCCCCACAGGAGATGTTGGGACTCGGAGCCCTCCCTAGGCTCTGCTCCCAAATAGGAATTTTCCAAGCCAGAGGTGGCAACTCTGCTTTTACTTGTGGAGGTGCCATGAATGCCAATGGAGGGAGGAGGACCTGGAGGGAGCGACACCATCACTATCCACATCCAGAGATGGCAGATTGTGTTCCCAGCTGGTGTACAGTAGCAGGCCACCCGAAAACCCTGCAATTTCAGCAACTATACAGTAACACCAACCTCCAGTGCAAGCACAGTACAATGCCGTATCAATTAGAAGCACAGAAGTGGTTTATTTTATTTTATTTTTAACAATGCAGTGGTTTTCTTAACTTGAAATTGGAACAGCGTGGTATTTATTTAATAAAGTCTGGCAGTGTGATAGTCTTTTCTCTAGTGATTCCATTTATGAAGAAAAACTTCCTACTAATTCACACTTAAATAGGGCACTACCAATTATAATCATTTCTAGCAGGCCACTGCTGTGAACTTTAACTTGGCAGTGAATGCCACTTTTGACATCAACAGCTTTAGCGGCACACGTTTTCTAAACAGAAGAGCTTTTTCCTTGAAAAAGATAAAATAGCTATACCATACCTACATGTTTCCTTATTTTTAGCCCATTATTAAAAATGCATCACTATTCAATAACTAGGCTTATTACACTTCCTCTAGATGGGAGATTAATAATCTAAAAAGACCCAGGGATAGGAAGTAAGCAGATGGGCTGCACGTAACTGATTGACTCCAGCAGGGATCCATAGTACGTATGAAGAAGGCTCATCATAAAAGTGAGTATATTTGTATTCTGGAAATGCAGCAAAAGAAACAGTTAAGCTTTCTTGCTGCCTAAAGAGCAAAGACTAAACAATTTACCGTTTAGCTCAGATCCTCTGGTCCAGTGATTTTCAGACTTTATACCTTCAGAGAACCATTCCACATGGAGGCTGTGTCCACACCTTTCTGGCTATTATTTTGGCATTGTACTATTGCAGTCATTTACAACTCAACTGTCTTGCCCTCGGGAGAAACCAGCTGCAAATTATTTCTATAGCTCCATAATAATATGGTGCAGATGCAGGCTCAGTTTTCTGTCATAAAACCTCTGTTCATAGGCTCCAAAACTTTCAGGCAGGTGTTGGTCATGCTTATTGAACCTCATTATTGCTGTGATGTCAATACAAATCTGTAGCATGGTTCTGCAGATAAGCTTTGAGACAAGTGCCAAAAGGCACTGCAAACTGCACCGAGATGCAGTTCCTAGCAACAACTTTAATGAGGTAAGTAAATATTTAAGAATTTGTTGCCAACACACCTGGAGAAAAAAGTCCTCTCTCTTTGATAGTCAATGTGTAGAAATGGACAGGTGAAGCTTTCATGGTATGGAGGTAAATAACATTACCTAGAAAATAACATTCCATTAAATCTCCATTTGCTGGGGGTAAAGTGTAGATGACTGGGAAAGGCAATGGCAAACCACCCCGTAAAAAGTCTGCCAAGAAAACGTCGTGATGCGACATCCCCCCATGGGTCAGTAATGACTCGGTGCTTGCACAGGGGACTACCTTTACCAAGCTATGAAGAGCTGGAAAATTGTAAATAGGTTGCAAAGAAGAAATCTTTAACTAAGCCTTTTGTACTTGGAATGCAGGCTCTTGTTCCAATAGGGCTGTCAGGTCCCCAATTCTGTTGGGAGAATTCCTTCCCAGCAGCTTTGGTTCTTCACCGCCACTTGGCACATTGGGAGGGAGGAGAATGGGGGGAGAAATAAGAATTGTATTGATACGGATATTGGGTTGGGTTTGATATATGAGCCGCTCTGTAGCCACCTTCTTGCACTGAATTTTGTTTTAAATATATTTTAATATGTTTTAATGTGATTTTGTTACTTCTTGTTACTTGCTCTGAGCCCACTTACAGGGAGAACAGGCCATAAGTCCAATGAAATAAATAAAATAATAATAAAATACTGCAATGTCACTTTCAGTGTAAAACTGGGGGGGGGGGGGTCCTAGAGCATTACATTAGCACAATTAAGGTTGCTAAATTCCTGGAGATTTAGGGGTGAAGGTTAGGGAGGGTGGGGTTGGTGGAGGGGAGGTACCTTTATTGGATATAATGCCATACAGCCCACCCCACCAAATGAGCTACTTTCTACAGGGGAACTGATCTCTGAAGTCAGGATATCAGTTGTATTTCTGTACGATCTCCAGACCCCATCTGGAGGCTGGCAGCCATAAGCGAATTGAAGGTGACATTTGGGATTCACATGAAGATGTGTGTGATCACATAAAGGGAAATAAAAACGTATGCCTATAAACAATGAAAAATAAATGAAAAATCTATTTGTAGAAAACATAACACAATTATGCTCCAGATATACGTCAAAATGTAACTGAATCTGATCACTATTTGCAAGAAATCCTAAATAGAAAAAAAATACATGAGACCTGGTAAGCATCACAGAGAACTAACACACATCCAAAACATATTACAGCTACTAGCAAAGCACATTTCAAAATATCTTCTTCAGATAATTAAAATGTCCTTGTCTCCAGATATGTGAAATAAGCTTGTTATTCTTCTACTTGAGGCCACCCAGGAATTCAAAATGCTAAAGATAACCAGTTTTCTCTCTCAGGTCCGTATACTGCAACCTTACCCTCTAAAGCCGCTGTTCTCTCCAGGGGAACTAATCTCTGAAAGAACACCAGGCCCCACCAGGACTTTGGCAACCCTGGCTCTTTGACATGTCACTTCTGAGTCTTTTGAGCACTGTTCCTCAATATGGCGCCTGCCCCATGCTTCTGAAAAAATGGTCAACATCCTTACCTCAGTTAAGGATCCCAGGTTCCCCTGTGGTGGTGGGGGATCCCCCACTCTCACTCTCCTCCCCCACCACCATTCACCTGGTTGGCAAGGAGGGCAAGTGAGGGAACAGGCCTCCCAGGCCACGTTCCCATGGTGGCACAATGATGTCACTCCCAGGAGTGACATCATCACACTGCCCCAAGAGCATTCCCATGCATTATAGCAAGCCAATTTGGGCTCCTGGGGCTGCATGATGACATCATTTCCTGGAAATGACCTCATCATTCTGCCCAGCGAGAGTACGCACATGGGGAGCAACAAAAGCGTGAGTGCTGGGTCCCCCCTCCTGCCAGAAGGTTAAGGGGACCTAGCAACCCTATCTTTAGTGGAGATTTTTTCCCCAGAAGAACAAATAAACTACAAGCCTCCCTGAGGTACAGGCCTCATGCTAGAAGTGTAGTATAGTATGCCTTTTCTTCCAGCTGAGGGAAACTTTCTATAATTTTGAGAAGTAGGTTTGTTTTCCTATGTAAACTTTCCCCTCAGCTGCTAGATGTTTTTATGGTAGTGAGTTAAAGGCTTTGGGATTTGTGCCATGAGTAGGGTTGTCAGGTCCCCCGGAGCCCAAACTGGGGAATTGGGGTGGTTGGGGAGCCCTTACCCTGTGCACACCAAAAGTTAAAGAACAGAACAGCAGCCCAGATCTCCCAACATTCAAAGGAGACGCCTGGCTGAACACATAAATTCAAGCTAGTTATGGCTTCAGATTTTGATTTTAATTCCCTGTAATGCTTTCAAGTACAAATAGGTTTTCATTAACTAGCTACAGGTTAGAATTTTTCACACACACACACACACACAGGATTCCACTCACACCATAGTCAGACTAAAGAGTGTGAAGGCTGCTTCTTCTCTTCTCTCCCAGAGGTAGAACTAAATCATTCTACCACACTAAGCGGGCAGAATTATACTCGCTGCCATGTTTCCATCCAATTTCCCAGCTTGGGATGGTGCCTGGATGCAAGGGCAGCATTCCCATAGGTTCAGGCTGTTTTACCTTTCAAGGACAGGAAAGCCTCTTATTCATCACAGAGAGATAAATGTGAGTCTTTGGTTGATGGTAATTGTGAACGAGGCTGTCTACAAGCAGTGAACTGCCTCCTACTGCTCTAGAAGATACACAATAGTGCATTTCAAAAGAAAATTGATAGTGGAAACCAAACTGACTTCCACCAAAGCTTGTCAGTCATTAAAAGGGTTGCCAGTTCCCCTTAATTAAAAAAAAAACTGGGAATGGGAATCCTGAAAGGGTAGGAGGAGGTGCTGGTCTTTGTGCATGAGCTCTTCAGTAGGCCCCAGTGACATCTCTTCCAATATGACTCAGGGCCAAGCTACAAGTGCCGAATGACACTTGAACAGCAAGTGTATTTCTCCCTGTTCACTTGCCCTCCACTCAATCCACTTGCTGTTCAAGTGTCATTTGTCACTTGTAGCTTGGCCCTCAGAAGCAACAAAGTCTCACCAAAATAAATTACTAGACTCCTGTAATTTAGACAATGACATATTTTTGTGAAAGATATGTGCAGAGCAGAGCACTCTGCTCTGCAGGACAGCTTTGGGATTTTATAGACTTTAATTTTTAATAATTTGTTAATTTCCACAATCTACTCCATTATTATTTCCCAAACATCCTACAATATAGTTGCCAGTGGTGACATTCTTTTCCTTACTTAAACAAAATGAGTCTATAATATCCTCACTCATGCTGGCAGAGCACAGAGCTTAAATGACAGGTTTTGTGTTTGCCTTCACCAGGAAATTCTTGCCCTACCTCAGAGAAGAAACATTAAACTTTTAAAATTAACTTCTCATAAAAAGATTGTCATTTTCTAAAGTACAACAATAGGTAGAGTTTACTCTTACGTGTGCTTATTAACTCAAAAAATGTTCCAGACCATTAAATTATAATGAAGACTAATGGGGCTCTCTCTTTTTTGTTTAAATCTGTACAGTTAACACCATAAAAATTGATTACTGTGTGTTTGCTGCATTTTCTAATAGCTTTCTTTCCTAAACCCTGGAATGTATTATGCAAAATAATATAACCCTAGAAATAACCTTGTAGGCTTTAGAACAGGGTAGTATATATTAAACAAGATATGTGCACAGTTTTTCATGAAATAAACCATGCATTAAAAATAAAACAAACTAGTACAATGTATAAACTTAATACCTATAAAAAGAGAATTAGTTTATGACATTTTAGATATAGCATTAATATAATTCAGAACTGTAATGGAAACATATCTTTTTTTTTTTTTTTTTAGAAAAAATCATTAATCCAATCTGATTATCATTCCCCTTGCTAGGTGATTAAATACACATAATCTGAATCTAAAAGAAATTTTCCAGGTTCTTTGCGATGTTCATTCCCACTAAAAATAAAAGTATTGAGTATATAACACACACACAGTATGAATTCTACACTTTGTACAGAAATGTAGTATCCATAAAAAATTCCACATTGGAGGCTGTATAAATCAGGATCCAGAGAAGCAGACACTCTAGTCCACCGTGTATCCTGAATTTCCCGTGGGTTTCCCTTTCATATCATTCCCCTCCAGAGACCAAAACTTCTCTTTGTACTTCTGTAAGTTCAAAAAGCAGCGTAGGGTTTTAGAACGAGAATACAATTACCAGCAGATGAATAGGTGAACCAACTCCTCTGAAAGGCATCACGTTTGAAGTGTTGTGAGATACTTTATAAATATACATACAGAACTTTGATGTCTTCAATGCTACATGAACACAATTACTTCTTACTAATTACTGCTTACTAATAGGGATAGAGAAGGTAGAGAAAGATGTATTTTTCTCCCTTTCTCACAATACAAGAACTCGTGGGCACTCAATGGAATTGCTGAGCAGTCAGGTTAGAATGGATAAAAGGAATTACTTCTTCACCCAAAAAGTGATTAACACATGGAATTCACTGCCACAGGAGGTGGTGGCAGCTTCAAGCATAGACAGCTCCAAGAGGAGATTGGATAAACATATGGAGCAAAGGTCCATCAGTGGCTATTAGCCACAAGGTATAGACAGAACTCTCTGTCTAGGGCAGTGATGCTCTGTATTCTTGGGGTTTGGGGGGGCAATCAGTGGGAAGGCTTCTAGTATCCCTTCCCCACTGGCAGACCTCCTGATGACACCTGGGATTTTGGTCACTGTGTGACACAGAGTGTTGGACTGGATGGGCCATTGGCCTGATCCAACATGGCTTCTCTTATGTTCTTATGTTCATAACGTAACATTTCCAGGAGTATTTCCGGGTTATTTTTTTTGGTTGGCGCATCCCTACTTCCCAGTCACGAGTTACAAAGATGGATGGATTTTGTTCATGCCACCCTCCAAATCTTGGTACTCAGTTCAACCTTCCCCTTTGCTTTTGCACTTGGCCATCACAGAAACAAAAGGCAGCACACCTGCAGAGGAAGTAGGACCACACCTAATTCAACCATGACAATTGGAGTTCAGTAAGCATCCCAGGAGAATCTTGACCCTGTCTAGTGCCAGCACTCAAGCCATTAATGCAGGACTCCAAGTCATTAACCAGTGTGCTTTCTGGAAATTGCACCTGTTGCAATTAACATTTCCCTTACCTTAACACGGGATCCATGTCCATGTGTAGAAATCCTCTGTTTCATTTTCCACCTTGGATTATTTGCCAAGTTGTATAAATTAAATAGTCTGCCAAAGTCCTATTTCAAGACTAAGACTGAATTAACATACACCCTTCCCCACCATTTCCTCCTTTATCTTATTTGGAATTATTGCTAGGACCATGGACTACCTTTCCTCCCCTTTGATCAGTAGTTGCACACTGACTCCTGCCTTTTATTCTTTACCGCTTTCCAAACCTGAAAATAAATTAATCTTTTGATTTTGTTTCTGTCTCTTAACCTGTCAATGAGGACAGAATCATTTCCTCAAAGTGAGCTTTTACTGTGTGTGCTTTTTTTGCCTTCCCAAGGTTATCTTTAACTTGAAAACTTTTTGGTGTCCCATCTGAACACAATGACTCACTAGTTGCTAATTGGTCATTTGGCTTTTCACCTTGCTGTTTAGACCATCATTTGGACCTTCAAAAATTGATAGTGATAGCTTTCTTGCTTCCTCTCCCTTACTTTATCTCTTTAGCCCCCTGCCTCCACTCTTGAGTAGAGCAATTTACGTAGCAGTTGGGTGCCTGGAATAATTGGCCTTTTAGTGGCTTCTGGTATTTAATATTGACTCCAAGTGCTTGATATTATTCTGCTTTCTTGACCTTTTCTAATTCTTCAGCTCAGGTATTTATATGATTCCAAATAATCATCTCTATGGGACACACTGCCTAGATGTGAAAGGTTTTAGCTAGGTGTTGAATCCAGAGCAGTAACTTTTTAGGCTTGGAGTGAGGGGTAACAGAAAGAACTTTAAACTTGGGTTGTTGTAGTGTGGCTTGGGGCTTGAACTGGAAAGTGGGCAGTATTATTTCTGGATGATGTGCTCAAGGTCTTTTCATCATACACTAACATATGCTGCAATCACCAAGTGATAATATTCGTGTATGACTCAGGCCATCCTCAGAATGTTCCCATGGATTAATCTAATGGCAACATAAAACCAGAATATAAGATCTTGCACAGTAAAAGATATCAACTATAGGTCTCCCAAAAGTAAAATATTAAAATGGAATTGGTCAAAATGTAATCATATTTTATGCCCTGCGTATGATCTTTACAGAAGCACCTGGTTTAATGAATCCCACTTGTGTAAACAAAAGATTAGTGGACTAACTGGGCATTGTTCTAAACTAGCAGTTCTAATCCTTATAAGTTTTGTATTTTTCCCATTAGGTAGTCAAGACAGTAGTTTCATAAGAAGGAATTTATTGATGCCAGCAACATGGTCTCCATTCTTTGGGCTTAGCAGAGCTTGTAAAATGTTATTTTTATCATGTTCACAGAAGAAAAATACTTCCTCTGTTTTTAAATTTTCTGCCTCTGGGGACTGTGAGGCAACCCAAGGAAGGAAATCTTTTCAGCTTTAGCTCAAAAACAGGTTTGCTAAAGTGTGACCAATATTCCAAATTAATTAAGAATGAAAATACTGGCATCATGAGTCTCCTCTTGCACTAGGGGAAAAAGTCAAGGCAGCCATACACTCTTAGCAATGGTAGTAAGATTAACTTGCACATGTCAGCTATTTAAACTCCGGGCAGCCCATACAGAAATTCTTCAGCAATTCTACTTCCTCCCTGTTTCTCCCAAGCATGATTCAATGTTCCCAGAAGTGGGGGAAGAACTATAGTAGGATAATGGAGGGCTTGTTGAACTTTAAAGGAATGAGAAATTGATAGGTTCATGCATTACTACTAAACAACATTAAGCATGGATTTGGCTAAGAGCTGTTAAGGTTTGAATTTTATTAGTTCCTTTTTAAACCCATCTATATTACTAGCCATCACCACAGTTTGCTCTAACGAATTCCATAAGTTATTTGTGTTGTGTGGCAGACTTATTTTGCCTGTCCTTTAACTGTTGCCAATCAATTAATTGGGTTGTCCCATGTTCTAAACTTAGTTGAGAGTTAAAAATAAATCTATCTTGTCCATACCTTTTGCAATTTTATAGCTCCTCCATTAGTTTAGAAAAAAACTAAGGTCTGCTTTCGATGAATTCTTGTGTCAGTGTTTGTATTATCTGATGACTATCAGGCCTTTTTTTCAGCTGGAACACGGTGGAATGGAGTTCCGGAACCTCTTGAAAATGGTCACATGGCTAGTGGCCCCGCCCCCTGATCTCCAGACAGGGGGGAGTTTAGATTGCCCTCCGCGCCGTCGAGCGGCGCGGAGGGCAATCTAAACGCTCCTCTGTCTGGAGATCAGGGGGCGGGGCCACTAGCCATGTGACCATTTTCTCCGAGGGCAACCCACTGAGTGTCCACCACCTCTTTTCCCAGAAAAAAGCCCTGATGGCTATAAAGATGAAGCAAGGAAAAGAATGACCAAATACTAGAATAACTTAGAAATTTTACTTAAAACCAAATTTCTGTGGGCAGAGTTCAAGAAATATTCCAATCCCTGC
This sequence comes from Eublepharis macularius, assembly GCF_028583425.1. Lineage (NCBI taxonomy): Eukaryota > Metazoa > Chordata > Lepidosauria > Squamata > Eublepharidae > Eublepharis > Eublepharis macularius. The sequence continues at coordinate 36,377,731 of NC_072794.1, forward strand.
TTTAGAATTTGCTTTCAATAAATTTACTGCAACAGGATTTTTGCAAAAGACAATAACTGATCGCATGCCATTAGTACAACAGAGAAGCCTTCAAAGCATAAATACTAACACATACTAACACACAGCACAGAGAGAGAGAGAAACAAGAGGTAAGTTGAACTAGACTCTCAGCAGGCTGTCACATCTCCAACAATTTCAAAGTAAATCTGAAATTTAGGGCCAAATTTAGAGCCCAGGCTCAACTTGATTCTCTCTCCGCATAGCTACACCATAGCTATGAATACTCTTTTTTAAAAAAAGGAGAACCCAATTGAACTGGCAACTGTGACATAGGAGGACGAAGACCTCTTGCTTTCCCCTCTGTGCTATTCTTTCCTCCTTTTTGGCTGCTCCACATGTAAAGAGAACTTTAAAAACTGTTACATCTAGGATGAAATGCCAGGAAATGTTTAGCAAAGAAAAAAGAGTTGGTAGGATATGGGTTTCGTCAATTAAACCATTGTAATCTGTCTCAAGCCTCTTCTACTTTTAAATATAATTAATCTGACAAATAATCTCTTTAAATCTTTTAAAATCATTATTCAGGTGCGTACTTCTGCTTTTCACCGTTGAAAAGCATAAAGGAAGGAGCGATTTAGCAGATATTCTGACGGTGAAATCTTCCCACCAGATGAGTTAGCAAATGTTTAGACCAAAGGTGATCACCCACGTATGTATTTCTGTGCACAGCTTTTCCACTTTCTGCCAGTAATTGTGCTAGCCCCTCTAGCTTGATCATATAAGCCTTACAGGGTTCCTCCATGCAGTTGTGCCTGTGGACATTTTTAGGATTTTGAGAGCAGGGAATGGGTGCCACCACAAAATGAAGAACCAGGCCAATTAGCAAATACTTGCCATAAGGCCAATCAGAAAATGTTGTACAGTTGCAATTCAAGCATTACTCCTACATTGTTCTGCTATGAACTATATTCCTACTCTAATGGGGTGGAATGCCTGGATTGGCTCTTTGTCTTGGAAAAGAAGCAAAGAGACGCCAAGAAACCCACTGGCAAGTACCTGCTGATATTACAAGTAGTGGGCTCTTGTTTATTAGCTAATCTGTTCTCTTCTTTGAGATTATATTTCCTTGTCTGCACATGGGGGATGTTTTGTTTGACAATCTGCAAAGACAGATACTTCAGGGTGAGAAAATGAGGCACAGGCTAACCATGCTGCAGTCTCCTCTGCAGCCATGATAAGCAATATACTTGCTGTGAGAGGAAAGGGGCAACATTTTGCTTCTACATTCTGGAAGGAGGGCAGAATGCTGTAGAGCATAGTTGAAGCATATTGGCAAGTGTTCTCCATCACCACAACAAAAGGCAAGGCCAAACAAATAAGATGTGAAAGACCGATAATGGGAGAGGCCCTGTCTTTCCTTGTCAGAGATTAGAGAGAATGAGATTTCTAATATCTCTCAATATTGTATGGCAGTCATACTATTTCCTGTCTTCCAAATCCCCCTCCCTAAATTATACTAGTTCCCAGTAAGAAAGAATACAGGCACCAGAATTTTGGACTAGATGAGCTTTTGATCAGATTCAACAGAATGTTCATGAATAGTATGGAAGAATAACAACTCAGCAAAAGTTTGGAAAATGAAAATAAACTATTACAGGAGATACAGAGCCTGAAGGGAACAACCATGGGAGTGGAAAGGCTCACATAATAGGAAAGATAGGATAGAGATGAGTCAGCTTTGTTCAGCAAGGCAAGATACAATTTACCTCTCAAGAACAAAGAGATACGCTGGTTGCACAACTTACCCATACCATCATGTTAACTGTCAGCAATCTCAACTTGGAGCAAATAACGTATACAGAATAACAGTGCAATCCAATGAGATGGCCTTTTCTTTAGCATTTCAAATAGTTTGATAGCCAACATTTCCACAATGGGTACCAATGGCTAGAAAATGCATATACAAAAACGCATTTTCGGCTTTTGATGTCTTCTGGGGGTTGCTTGACATGCCCCAACTGCTGGATGGGGACTGCAGAGAAACTGAATGCTGCCAGCAAAGGAAAACAATCTGTATTATGCAGTTAGCTGGCAGCAAGCAGCCTCCGCTATAGATATACATAAAAAGCTTTTGTTAAATTAGGATCCATTTTTGTTTTAATTTTCTTTAAATGATTTTTCTTTATTATAGTTACGTCACGCATTCGTTTTCTTTTTTCTTTATTCATTTCCCTTTATTTCAAAGGGAAACACATTTCTGCCTGCAACTTTTTATTTTTCTATCTCCTGGGGATGAAAATCTCAGGGATGGTACCTGTCTCCTTAGGGATCCTGCCTGCAAAGTTTCAGTGTCTTCTTGTTTTATAGGCGATTAAAAATTTTGATTGATGAACTGTCAGATACAGCTGTTTGGCTATCAACAAAACCAGCTAGTGGGCACAAATAATATATAATAGCAGGGTCCTCTGCATAATTGCACCAGTTCAGGCCTAAAATGGGGGGTGGAGGAGGAGTTAGCCTGGCTTGCAGAAAAATACTGAAATAAATGTTATAGTTATACAGTGTTCAAGATGTTCAAGCATTACCTTCCTGGATGCCTCCTCTCTCACGTTCACTGCATTATTCTTTAAAAACAGATCTCCGCCTCCAGCTTTCTTTACTGGTAAACAGAAGTTCGCCGTTATTCCCAACCTACTGAAGCAAATAGTATTTCTCTCTCTGTATGTAAACATCTACACTACTTTTAAATGAACCCAAAGACACTGAAATATCTTAGATCCACCCTCACCCTTGATCTTTTACATTTCATCTGGTCTGGCTATTGTCCATGTGACGCATTACTGGTTGCAGTGCATATACATTAAGATATTAAGATACACACTGTGTAGCACCAAGAAAAAGGCAAGTGCTGCTTTTGCCTCCCCATCCCCAGTCTACAGCACTGCCTGCCTGTATGCCCGTGTGCGCAAGCAAAACATTTACTCTGTGCCTACCAAGTACAGCCTGAGAAAGAGCAGCCTAACAAACAGCACAACATTTTTGTGGGAAGATCTGTGTGTAACTGTGCTTATTAGTAAAGGTTTCTGACTTTACACATTTGCTCCTCACCCTTCCCTCCCTTGGAGCTCCTTGAACTCTAAGCCACACAGGTGTCAGAATAATAGTCAGATCAGAAGGTTTTTTACTATTGCCAACTGTTATGTCTGGATGTGATGGTTGTTTGACACAATGGATGTTGGGGGAAAAACTGATACTGAGTTCAAGATGGGCATTGTCTTACTTACCCATCTTACTTGCTAAAGCTTACTTGCTTTAACCATGCTCAACATTTTAATTTTAAAATAAGCACTATCTTCCTAAAAGTCTCCAGTTTCTGGAAAAGTGAGCTTTAACTATCAAAAGTTCATACATTGGAAATCTAGTTGGTCTTCAAGCCCAACCCAGATCTTGTACCTTAACCCTATTGTTGGTGTTGCTAGATGTTATATGACTGAGGAAAATAGGGAATGACAAAAAAACTGTTCTTTCAAGTGTTGCATTTTTTTCCCTCTCTTGAAAAACTATCTGTGTCATTTTTACATAATTCCAGCCACACAACTGGCTTCATGTTATGTTTCTTTATTAACTCTGTTTAAACCAAAGTAGAAGGGAGGGATAACATGAACTATGACATAAGATGCAAGGACTACTGAAGCTCAGACAAGAAATTGCTAGGGAAACTTAGGTGAAACATTACTTCTTGATCTCTTGATTTAAAAAACAGCCACGCTTGGCCAACCCTCTCACCAAACCACACAGGTGCTTGTATTTAAGGGTTGCAAAGTATGGCCACAGTTCATGAAACAGGATATTGAGTGGCATCATCATCAATAAACTAGCTGGAACATAAGACATGGAAACTTTTTCTAAAAAATCTAGAAGCACAACTAGCATGAATAAAATCAAATTTTACTTTTGAAACTGGATTCATTTGTCCAACTGGTGTTGGGTACCAGAAGGTGTCTTTTTGCTGAACATAGCTGGAAAATCATAGGGTTAACCTGACAAGTGAATATTTTCAAAATTTACATAAATCTTGAGGTACATTAATAATAGAAGGTGGCACCAGCATGTGGGAAAATGAGTATTTTCTCAATAGGAGCTCAAGACCAAGATCCAAGTGAGGCGCATGCACACATAGTACATGTGTGCTATGTATCTGGTGGTTTTGTCACAATAGTTTCTGCTGCCAAAAAGACAGACCATTTTTAAAAAGCAGCTCCTCTGGTCAGCAGAGAAGTGTTTCAATAAAAGCAGCAGGTGAAGCTATGACTGAGTCTATGTTCCTTGAAAAAACATTTCATGAAAGTTCGGTGTTTTTTGGTCACTCAGATAGAAGACTGAGGTTATAAACTCTTTGCTTCATGAGTAATTTTGCATGAATCACTGTTGACCTTGTCTCTTAAAGGTTAGCTGGCATCCTTCAGGTTGGAATCTCAAACACACCTACTCTAAATGAAATCAATGGCAGAAACCAGTTAACTCCTCTAGAGGTATGATATTTTCGCCTGCCAGAAATTTATCCCAGGAGCCTAATTTTAGACAGATCTGTGATTAGTTTCAAAGTAAGAAAAAGAACGGCAAAACTTATAGCTTAGCATCCTTTCAATGCAACTGGCTTCAGTCTCCGTTCCATATTGTGTCATGGAGTGGCTTTGTTCAAATCTGTCCCTTGTTTTAAAATTTTCCACTGAGAACAGTGAACGTTTTCATCTTCTGTGAAGTCCTAAAAGCATATAGATAAAAGTATATGAAAAATGTGTCACAGACCAGTGATGGCCAATTGCTGGCCCAGAGGTCAGTCCAACCCACCAAATTGTTCTTTCTATTCAAGATACAATACATTTTTGCCTATAGTTTCAGGCAAAGCATACTTTGCTTTCACAGCCCTATTTCTTTGGATTTTGTATGTAATACTTCTGTAATGAGCAATTATATATGTATATGTGTGTGTATATGTATATGTGTGTGTGTACTCAGAATCCTACTCGGGTCTACTCAGTGGGAGTCTACTTTACTGCAATGAACATATTCATTCAATTGGAGTATCATTGTCCCATCCTAGACTTCTCTAAGCTTTGATGGACTTAGGAAGATGTAACACAGCTTAGGATGACAGCCAGTGTAGTGTAGTAGTTAGAGTGTCAAGCTGGGATCTGGGAGACCAAGGTTCAAATCCTCTTTCTGCCACTGAAGCTTGCTCAGTGTCCTTGGGCCAGTCTTATATACTCATCCTAGCCTTGTCATTGCAAGAATAAAATGGAGACAAGGGGAATGATGTAAGTTACTGTGAGTCCCCATTGAAGAGAAAGATGGGGTATAAATGAAGTGATAAATAAAAATGGCACTGTCAAGATGCTTTTTAAAAAAAATCCTTCATTTCCCCCCTTCTCTGTTTCCTCATTTTTTTCCTCTACTTTTGCTTCTCTTCAGATCTCCTCCCCTTCTCTTCTGTTTCCTTCATTTTTCCCCTTCCTACTGTAGTTTCTTACTCCCAGATTTACCTTCCCTACCACTGCTCTTCACCAGCTCTAGATACACCATCCTTCTCCCTTCTTCACTGTTCCCTGTACTTCATCTTTCTCCTTAGTTCACTACAAAAGAGGTAATTCTTGTTCTATGTTTGAAAAAATGGAGCGGGGGAGAGGAAAATGGTGACAATTTTTTTAAAAGTGTAAACTGCTCCAGGAGGGACAATTTGTGTGGCAAAATATACTTCAAGCTCCTGAAGTGCTGTCTGGTGAATAGAAGTAGGCTTTTGCGTATATAAAAGCAGGCCATCGCTGTCAGAAGTTGTATTACTGTTAATGTTCCCAAGTTTGTTTGGGAAGAGACTTTGGTCTTCTTTACAGGTATTTATTTCAATTCTTAACAACCTTCTTGGCAGATCATGCAATATATGAAAGTTCTCTCTCTCTTGCAAGATCTTGCAATATATGAAAGTTTTCTCTCTGAGTATCTACTCAGACTCGCATCAACTCTCCAGGGTCTCAGGTAGAAGGATCTGAAAATTCTTTCACATCACCTGCTACGTGATTAATTTGGCAAGAGATAAATGAAGAGCAGATGCTCTACCACTGAGCCACGTCATCTGACCATTCTGGCCCCATATTAATGCAGGAAGCCAATTCCAGTGCTTCCAAACCAACAAGGCACAAGCTTTGCTATCCATGTTATCTGTCTAATCCTTCATTCCAACAGGTTATTTGCTTCCTATCATAGAACCCGTACTATTATCGGGCAGAGACAAGAATGCCAAAAATCAATATAGGTGAATGATTAACCCAACTGCTGACCCATTTTAGAAGAATGTTAGCTCTGGTTTGTATCCAACTATGTGCCGCCAGAGAATGAATGGTAGTTAAGTATTTTTAAGAAGGGGCAGCAATTTCTGCTTCAGTAGAAAGTGGAAATCAATGGAAATAGGTGTCCTTCGTTAAGAAAACTTGTGTCCTTAAATCTTTGGAATACATAGTTGGATGCAGACCATTATTTAGCAACAGCTTTTAAGCACCTCCCCCCCCCCCTCCACTATATGATAAGCATCTTGAGTCTGGAACTTTTAAAAGTTCATTTATATAATCATAAACTTTTAGTGAGCCTGAAGGTCAGAACTTTCAGTTCGCTGAGTAAACATTCAGTTTTTGACAAGGCCATCTGAATATAATTGTATCTCAAGAAGAAAGTAAATGCAACTTGATTTGGTTGAGATAACGTTGTCAAGTGGATCGTGTTGTCTACAGGCTATGATTTCCACAAGTTGTTCTTGATTCCCTGTACTATCTTTATAAATATATATGAATGCATTCTAATTCACTCATCTTCATGTGGAAAAAAACAATGATTGCTTTTCTAGTTTCATGTAAGTGGAGTGGTTGAGAAATTCTTGACCTAAGTCAAAATCTAACTTCATTCTATTTTGGGCTAAGAATCATTTTGATTCTAATGGAAGAAAATAGTCTGTTACATGCATACCAATCAAGAAGAGGCAGGTGGAATGAAACAGAAGTAGTTCTGGCCTCATAATTTGTGGTCTGCCAGGTGGATTACAGCCCAATAACTGTGTGTTGTGGGCTTCTAGATGACCCCATCTGAGTTTATGTATTATCTGACCAGCAATAGAGACATTGTGATCCAGGTAGACAATGAGTTCAGTTTGGTGGGCTTTCAAGTATCAGGGGCTACATTAACTGTTTACTCAGTGCATCTGAGCCATGTGTACTCTTCATTGAATACTTTCTGACACATTGCCCATTGAGAAATATCTCTATTTATAATGTAGCATGGTTGACAACATTACCAATTTTTAGTTTCAAAATTCATATTTGGCAGGTAAGTTCAAATGCTCTGATCGCTCTGATCTAAAAAACAAGACACAAACATTGACTGCCGAATGTCCTCTTATTCTATGAGAGGATGTCTGAACTACAGAGGAACCTCAACTTTTATTTATTATGATACTTCAGCTTTTAAAAAAGGACTCGGAATTTTGGGATAGAAGCTCTGCTGAAGTGCAGTAAGTCACTCCAAAGTAGACATGGGCATGATCTGAATTACGATTTCAAACCCCCCCCCCCCCAATTTTGGTGTTTGCGCCATCGTGACTCAGCTAATCGGTTCAGTTCATGGCAACCGATCCAGCAGTCGGGGGTTTGCTTGTTTGGGACTTGATCGGATATATCGGTTTCTGTTCAGAATTGCAGACACTCTTGCGCCAGTAATTTATTCCCGGGGCAATGGAGCCAGGGGAATGAGCTGTGTTTGCCCTCCTTCTGTCGCCCTCAAAACACAAATGGAAGCCCAGCTTTCCTTGATTAGCAGGCTTCCTTCCAACCACGGAGCAGCAACCCAGGGGAGGGAGGGGGAAGGGGGTATTCTGAAGCCATGGGCTCAAAGGAAAGGCAAAAGGCAGCGCGGGAGGCTGGGAGGCCACTAGCGCCATTCCTCTTTCCCCAGGACAAGGGGCGTGTGGGCAAGCCAGCCGCCCCTTGTCCTGGAGAAAGGCAAAAGCCAGTGCGGGTGGCTGGTAGGCTGCCTGCGCCGTTTGTCTTTCCCCAGGACAAGGGGCGCACGGTCAAGCCAGCCGCCCCTTGTCCTGGGGAGAGGCAAAAGGCAGCGCGGGAGGTTGGAAGGCCGCCCACACCGTTCATCTTTCCCCAGGGCAAGGGGTGCGTGGGCAAACCAGCCACCCCTTGTCCTGGGGAAAGGCAAAAGGCAGTGTGGGTGGCTGGGAGGCTGCCCGCACCGTTCGTCTTTCCCCAGGACAAGGGGCGCGTGGGCAAGCCGGCCACCCCTTGTCCTAGGGAAAGGCAAAAGGCAGTGTGGGTGGCTGGGAGGCCGCCCACGCCGTTCGTCTTTCCCCAGGACAAGGGGCACGCAGGCAAGCCAGCCGCCCCTTGTCTTGCGGGGCAGGTGAACGGCGCGGGCAGCTGCCAAGCCACTTGCACTGCCGCCAGCTCTGCAGCACACCGGGACAGCCGGCTTGCTGCGTGGGCGGGGGGGGGGGCGACCCAGGAGCACGCATGTGCAAGAGCCTGACTACGGTTGCCCTGGGCACTGGCAACTGTAGATCCAGCCCTGGGAATGTCCCCTCCCTGAGGGGAGGCGGCTCGTTGCCATGTTAAAACTCCCCTCCCTCTACTCTAAGTGTGTGTGTGTGTGTGAGAGAGAGAGAGAGAGAATATCCCCTCCCTCCCCCTGCCCTCCAGGCTGTCAGAGTGTGGAAAATAACTCTGGCAAGATTCAGACATTGTCAGATCATTCTAATCTAAATGACAGCTAATTCATATGATCATCCAAGGTTGCAAGGTTGCATCAGTCAGATGTGCTGAGTGCAAAGGTAAATGCTGATTGGATGTAAGTTATATAAATGTACTATGTGTACTGTGTATTGTGTGCCTGCATAGGTATCAGAGTCTGGCGAAGCACTTTGCCGCTCTGAGTTGTAAAGGCTATTGGACTGTGTATATATATCTCTGTAAATAAATCTGTATATAGTTCACCTTACTTGGTGTGGTCTCTGCTGCATCTAACCTGCTAGCCAGTAAGCTGCTAGAAAGCTTTGCATCACAGGCCTGGCGGCCGCTGCCACCAACCACTGTTCCTATATCGCTGGAAACAGCTGGGCACCCTCCCACTTTGGCCTTCCCGATTCCGGATCGGAAATGGGACTTGATCAGTTAGAATCGGTGGCCTGGGTTCGGCAGCGGCCAGGTTCCATGAACGGCTTAATCGGTATTTTTGGGGGGATCGTGCCCATCTCTACTCCAAAGACACAAAGCGAAGGAAAGAGTTTCATTAGCAATTTCCAGTTCTTGTGAGAAAAAGAAAAACACCACTGAAGAAAAGATCCTTTGGATGTTGCCCTCGCTTCTCTAAAAACAAAGGGAGTGCCAGAGTGGAGCAGTAGTTAATGGAACTAGGGGCCAAGCTACAAGTGCCGAATGACACTTGAACAGCAAGTGTATTTCTCCCTGTTCACTTGCCCTCCACTCAATCCACTTGCCGTTCAAGTGTCATTTGTCACTTGTAGCTTGGCCCTAAGAGAGCCAGACTCAAATACCTCAGCAGTCATACTCTCCTTCAACCCAACTTACCACAAAGGATTGTGGACATGAAATGGAAGCGTGAACTATGTGTGCTGTCCTCCTGAGCTCTTTCATGAAAGGATGGGATAAATTTGTAATGGAAAACAGAATCAATTTTTAAAAGAAATGTGTACATCTCTGAAGGGAGTAGCAATGGATTCTTTACCCTTTGGGACAGATTTGGGTACAACCTTCCACCCCTTTTAAAGGCAGAACAGTATCTAAAGGAACTAGATAAAATATTTATAGCTTCAGCAAATTTTAACACAGTAGTACTATTCCTAATCACCTTTGATTTATTATTGAGTGATGTTTGGTTGCACGCGAAATGCCATTACAATACTAGCAGTGCAAAGCTGATCACTGGCTGAACATGAGTCAGCAGTGTGACTTGGCTGTTAAAAAAGCTAATGTAATCTTGGGCTGCATTAACAGACATACAATGTCCAGATCACAGGAAGTAATAGTGGAATGTCGTTACATGTGACGTTGGCACAGTTATCTATGTACCTCACTATAAGCACTCAGATGGTGGCCTCAAACTATAAAGATCAATTTGCATTGGATGATCATTAAATACATTTTTAGAATGATCCTTTTATACTAACATGAGATGCAGCAAGGAAAAAAATCAATGGTTTCCTAGTATAAGGAATGCGCAAAACCCTTATCAAAATTCCATTAGCATGCCTCAAAATGTTTCAGGATGTTTCACCAAAGATGTCAGGAACCTGTTCACCTGAGGTTCTTTGACCATACCTATTCACAAAAAATTTAGGACATCCTGACTAAAATGTATCCTCTGGGATGTACCACAGAGTAAGTTCTCTGTGACCAAATCCAGGGGGTCCCATCTCTCCCAAAATCCCTTTACAAGGATTGCCTAGCAGGGTAGAAACTATCCAAAATCTTGGCCTTCCCCCCTCACTTCATGAGGATTCTTTCAAAACTCATTAGTACCCCCAGCCTCTTCAGACCAGAGTAATATCACTCAAGCATTCAGGCCTATACAGTTATTATTGAGTTTACTGAATAACTCCAGTTTAGAACCTCACCCGTTTCAGTAAATACAGAACAATAAAAACATGAATAACTATCAAACATCAATAAAAGCCTCTTCTATTTAGATGAGAAACAAAACATTAAAATATTTCTAACATTTCTGTTCTACCATAATTGGAAGTTTCCTAATCTAACTCTAATCCAGGCTATAATAACATAATGGACAACATTGCTCCAGGATTTCTGACCCTGCTGGAAAATAAGAAAGGCCTTACGAATGAATAATTTCTGAGGTGTAATTTTGCTTTGGGACTCTAGTGTCACTTGGAGATTTCGGACTGGCCAATGGGGAAATTAGTTTTGACGTTGCCCCTTCCAAGTGTTTTGTTAATTACTGGAAGTGAATAAGGCAGGAAATGTATAATTATCTGTCAAGACAGATGTTCTTAAATGATTGCTAATTAGCTGGGCGCTTTATCAGGTTGTAGCCTCATCAGGGAGATAAAAAGTGCATTACCTTGGAAGAGACAATGGATATAAGGCAACCCACGGGGACACTTTTGTGATTTCCTAGAGTGTGGTTCATCTAACATGTTCTCATGGTAGTATTTGTGGCCAGTCTGTAATTTACACATTGCTGATAAGTCATAATGTATCCAACAGTAGCTTCTTTTATCACAGGAAGAACCTCTGAATCATGTTGAATTTTGCTTTAGGTTAAAACCAGTGGCAACCCACGAATACAGATAGGTATGAACAGCAATATGAACCAAAAAAAGCCACGAACAGCCCAATCTGCTGTTCGAGAACAAGCTGTTCGTGAGGCCCCATTCAAACGAACAAGTGGTTCTTGCAAGCCTCGTTCATTGCTGTTCATCAAGCCAGACAGTCTTGCACCTGCAATCAATTCACTTGGCAACATAGGCAGGGATTGTCTGAACTCTGTCTGAACTCGTGCTGTTGCCCTGGAAACCCCAATCTAAGCCCAATTTAGCTTAAAAGGCAGGTCTTCCTTTCAAGTGTGGATTTGTTGCAACAAGGGAGCAAAGAGCAGGGGGGAGGGGGGCTCCCGGCTCTGGTTTTGCAGACAATGAGGGTGTGTTTAGGAGGGCTTTTATGTTAGCGAGGTTCAATCTCTTTCCCTCAGCAGTGGTCACAGGCAGATACGGGGGTATTCCGTATAGGGATAGACTGTGTGACTGTACTCTGAGGGAACCCGATTCAATCTCACATATTCTTTTTCGCTGCCCCAAATATTCTGTTATGCGCAGTTTATTGATTCGTCCTCTTTTTCCTGTGCAGAGGGATTTTTTGGATAAGGATCTAAAATTTTTCTTAGCTGACAAGAGTCCAGCAATAACTCTATCCGTTGCTGAATTCCTGGCTTATGTGTGGAAGTCAAGAGTAACATTTTATAAAGCCCCCTATGACTGTGCTGTATCCTGAGATAATTTTGCTGTCTGGGGACACGATTGTGCTGCCCTGTGAATTTATTTCACAACATTTCTCCTGTTTTGTCTGTATTATTTATGCCAATAAAGGTTGCTGTGTCTGACAATGAGGGAGAGACAATTGCTGTTGGCATTTTGAGAGAGAGGCATTGGAGCTTGAATTTTCCTTGTGTGTGGTGGGATATGGATCTATCCCTTCAGGTTCCAGGGCTGCTGCCAGGCTCTGGGGCCAAGCTATTATTTATTATTGGTACTTTTCCTGGTGCCTGCTCAGGTCAGGTTTCTGGGAGTGGTACAATAGGGATCTTGACCAAACTTGGATAATGGCTGGAGGAGAGCCTGCTGGCCCCCATGAACAGCCAACCATGAACATGTTTGTGAACAGGGTCATGTTTGTGGTTTTTCGTGAGTCCCTGTTTGTGGATGGCAACGAACAACAAACATCATGTGCATTTTTTTTTCTGTTCGTGCCCATCTCTACCCAGGAATTGACATAACCATGAGCAGAACAATTTGAAAATTTCCTATCAAAACTCTTCTGACTTCCCTTGAAATACTGAAGATGTTTCTCCTAAGGAAGAACTCCAAAATTCATTTTGAATGTTACTTCACACAAAATGTTAGGAGCATCTGTAATCCATCCTTCATTTACCATGTTCTAAACAAATGTCTTCATCTCTTACTTATCCCACTCTCCTCCAAGAAGTTTATGGTGGCCCAAGACCATCCTGTGAACTTCAGAGGTAAGATCAGAAATAAACCTTACTGCAAATGGGGGATAAATAGGAGTCTCACAACTCGGTCTTTTGTAACGTTTTATCATGCTAAACATGGGCATAACTACACTCCACGTTTACTTCATCTGGTCTCCAAGATGTCATACAACACATTCTACTAAGGGAGACCAGAGGAGAGGAGGCACACCTCCTGTTTTCAGAGGCAAACACATTCTCCTTTACATATACTTCCCACCACAATGGAGATGTGAACCCAGGTATCCTTAGTGCAATCCTAAGACCACTTCCTTTGGAGCAAGTCCCATTGAATATCTTAGGTCTTACTCTGAAGTAGACCTGCTTAGGATTATTCCCTATACCACTCAGCCGCTCTGTCATCATCACGAAAACAAAAACCAAGATTTAGAATGGGAAGCTTCCCTGGTATTCATAATGGACTTAAAACAATATTCTTTTGCTTGACTTCCAAGATGCTTTTAAAGTATGCAGGTAGTAAATGCTTCATTTACATTATGCTTCTAATGAAAGAACCATTAATTGACTTCGGACAATTACACTGTGGAATAGATTTATTTTGTGGTCATTTTGAAAAGCGTGGCTGGGGCTGCATGCTTTATACAAAGCAGCAGATTTGTCAGCCCTAAGTCGCTGGCGCAAGAGGGGGGGAGTCTGTCTCTTGGGAAAGGAGTAGCTCAGCATTTTGAAAGCAAAGGTGTTACATCAGAAGTGCAGAATTTTATTGTTCACCCAAAGTCAATGGCTGCAGCTATAGTGCCTTACTGGCATGTTACAATGCTCACTGATTCCAAGAGAAATCAGCAGAGCTTATGAGTCTTAAGTTAGCTAACAGTGTCCTGCTGGTTTTCCTTTAAAAATGAAATGGTTCCATTTGGGGGTGGGATTAAACAACGACAGAATGTTGAGAACTGGGGTGGAAGTCTGAATCCTCAACATACTGTCTCTGCAGATCCATTATTGTTGTTTGGTCGCATGTAGGATTTCTTGACATTTCCCAAGCACAGAAAATCGACTGAAATTATCAGCCTGTTTCTTCCTTGCCCCCCTACCCCTCCACTATAAGAAATTTTTAAGATTATAAAAATACTGATTTTTAAAAAAAAAAGATCAGTGAATGCAGCATTCTTGATTTTCTCCCGATCGTCCATTTAAAATAACATTGTTTAACAAAAAGGCATTACTTTGTCTCAAAGATAGGAAACAGAATGCTTTATCATCATCAAGTCAGACAGCGGAATATGACTGAAGACTGAACCAAACGATTATTACGTATTCACAATTCATGCGATTATATATTCACAAATTATGATATCAACCTTGGATTTTTGAGGGTAGGGAGGGTCAGTATAATGAAAATTAACCAGAGTAGCTGGAGTGATCACTCATATTAGAGCTCAGAGAGGTGCAAAGAAAAGGGATTGGCAGTTCAGGGAAGCACATATGGCCGGGGTTTCTTTCTGTTGTACCAGCTCTGCCTTCTGCAGTGAGATAGCTCCACAATGTTCATCTGCTTGTTTTCATGTCTCATACTTTAGATTCCCTTTCTTGGAGCGCCGACATTTCATCAGCAACCACCCGAAGCATGAAACACTGTTTCACTAAGCATATGCTGAAGTGGTAATAAAAGAATACAGGAAAGCAGGATTTCTTGCCCAAGCTAAAATAAGATTCTTAGAGAAAATGGTTCAGGTTTCCTACTCGGTCTATAGAATTATAATAGCTATGAAACTCAGCCAGCTTAGTAACTGAGCATAAGAAGGCTGTTCCTTTCTCTAGATGTATATCAGTGCAATTTATACATCTTGTACTCTCAAGGCAAGACATCTTCCTGGCATATTATACACAGGGGACCATTTTTCTCCCCTTAAATATTGGGAACGTGCTTCATGCAGAACATCTGGTACCTTTCCTGAACTCCAGTTATTCTCTTGAAATTACACCACAATGTACTTTGTCCACAAGATTCCAATTTTCAGTTTTATTGTTCAGCCCATTAAGGCTTATTTTAGAAAAGCACCCATTTGTCACACAGTGAAGAATGAGTATAGAGGGTTCTATTAAATCACAGGAGGGTCTATCAAATAATATATCAGGATAACTTTTCTCAAAACTTGAGAGCTGATAAGATGCTCCCCCACTCCAGATATTCTAGAGCTATTTTTTTTCTAAAGACAGATTACAAAATCATAGTGCTGGGAGTATCAGAAGGTCATCAAGCCTACCCTGCTACACTAATATCCACATACTACGTATACCACAGATTATTTTAATATGAAATGCAGTGTGCCCCAAATGGAAAGCAATACTGTGCACAGAGCTGACAGTTATACATCTGCCTGATTTTGTTTTGCAGGCCATTAATGTCAATTTGGAGGGAAGGTGGCATAGTATAGCCCAATCTGGTCAGATCTCGGAGGCTAAGCAAGGTCAGTATTTGGAAGAGCGACCACCAAGGACGACTCTGCAGAGGAAGGTACAGGAAAACTACCTCTGCTTCTTACTTGCTTTGATAGCCCCTTGCTTGTGTGGCCATAAATCAATTGAAATTTGACAGCACGCACACACACAACCAATTTAATTCAATGGGGCTTATTATCAAGTGTGCACAGGATTGCAGCCTTAAAGAAGTAAACTAAGGAAAAACAATTTCAGGTGGGTAGCCATGTTGGTTTGTAGTAGAAGAGCAAGATTTGGGACCAGTAGCTCCTTAAAGACCAACCAGATTTCCAGGATATGAGTTTTCAAGAGTCAAAGTTGATTAAGGGAGATTTGACTCTTAAAAGCTCATACCCGGGAAATCTAGTTGGTCTTTAAGGTGTTATTGGACCTGAACCTTGCTCGAAGGAAAAACAAAGGACTCCAAATCCTCAACTAGTTAGTTCACTTCCAAATAAAAGTAAGATGACCCTTCTTTTCAAAATTCCCACCAAAACCATAATCAGCCATTGGTTCATAGGAGCAAGTTGTGGAAATTCCTTGTTTTTTGTTGGAATCATCGTGTTGGTGCTATGTCTTATTTGCTGATGCAACAAAGACTGACTGACCTACATAGGATCAGGCCAGATTACATGAAACCATGTAACTCAAAACCATGAAACTCTAGTTAATGCATTTGTGTGAACATGGTCTACTTCATCAACTAATTAACTATTGTTAGGATCCATCAGATCAGGATTTGAAAACATAGCTAGGTGCCAATTTATTAACATCTGTTAGTCTTACAGTTTTGCATAGTTTATGATCACAGACATCCTGGCTTGTTTTCTGACACCTCTCTCTCTAACTAGAGACCAAACTCAATGAAAGCAGCATTTTTTTCGAGACAAACCAGGATCTGAAGGATCACTCTGTTCAGACATAACACAAAAGAGTAGTTTATTTTTGGATTTTATATGATCAACATTGATGCCATTGACTTTCACCTTAAGACACTGGCCATTTTCAGATTGCTTACTGGCCACGGAACATTGCACTGAGCATCTTCCTGGTGCAATTTCGCGCGAGAACAGGCCAGGAAGACGCTGTCATTCTGGGAGCTCAGCGCTATGTTCCATGTCCAGTAAGCAGTGTGAAAATGGCCATTCTTCTGAAGCTCACTCCGATATTCTTTTTGCTCCTGTATGACTGAGCATCAGAAGAATGCCTGTCTTGGGCCTTCCAAGTGCCAGCTGTGCCAATTCTGTAATAATACCTACCTTTCTGAGGTGCCAGGCAATTCCGAGTATCTGCCTCTTGATGTGTGCTTTAACACTGGATATTTTCTTGGGTCACTAGGTGCAAGTGCCTGTGCTACATTAAGCTACATTTCTAGGAATACCAGCACTTCCCTCTGGCCCTTATTCCTTCCTTTATGCCTTCTTGGGTTGCCAAATACTTCCCTATACAAGCAAGAACTAAAATGAAAAGTCCTTTTATCCCATCCATCTGCAACTTGGCAGGGAGAATCTCTTGGATGAAGGATTCACTTTCTAAGAACTTCATCCCAACTGGCTGGTGGGGAGGGGGAAGGTTAGAACTGGAAATTGCAGAAGAGGCCAAATTTTGAAAGTTGGCTGGTTTGATTTGAACATCTACATTTTGAGTTAGTTGCCTTTCTTATGAGAAGCAAACCCACGTGATCTGTTTTTCTCACCAGTTTCTTTTTGCCCATACCAAATAGTTTCCATTTAGATCAATGTGTTTTTCAACATTATTTTTGCATCAGTTGCATATAAATTGCATACAATACAAAAAAGGTACAAAGGAATAATCAACGACAATAATTAAAAAATGGGAAAACCGAAGCAGAGGATAGTGACAAAATCAAAAGGAAACAACGAATGGTGATACCACTTGATTTCTACTGGAAATGTGTTCTGCCTTCAATTTCATACAACCTGGTATCATTTCTACCTGAACTTTAGATCCTATAAATATTTATTTAGAAAATGTATATGCCACCACTGCAGAGAACCTGCTTGAGGCAGCTTGTGAAACTCAACATGATAGAATTATTAAAAAGCATAAAACCCAACAAACTATTAAAAACCCAGCCACAGCATAAAAGCAGCATAAAAATCTGGCATCCTAAAATGGTTCTCAGAAAACAGCACTAAGCAGACAACAAGAACAAAGACCAATTCCTTTATTCAAAGCCTATGTCAAAAGAAATGTTTGGACCTGGCACCTAAAAAAGACTAAGGTTGATGCCAGGTGAGCCTCAGGATGAAAGGTGTTCCACAGGCAGTGTGCCACCACTGAAAAAGCCCTGCCTCTAATTGCCACCTGCTCTGCTCTGCACGGTAATTCCGCTTTACCCAGTATCTCCCTGAAATCCAACAAACTGTTTCTTTCTCTCTTTTTAGGAATTCAGGATACGTTTTGAATCAATTCCATTTTGATCAAAAGAGAAATTCAAAGAGACAAAGGGGCAGTGAGGTTCTACAAAGTTTCAGAATTGCATTCTGCAGGTAATATCTTCTCAAACCTTCCTACCCTCCTGCTAGAGCACCCTACAGTGCATAACATTTTTAAGAAGAAAAGCTTGCAAGGGCTGAAGTTACAAAAGGGTGCGTGGAGATATAGCAGAAAGCCACAGAGTAATCAAAAAGAAATTAAAGAAAAAAAATCTTCTTTTGAAAGGAAAAAAGAATAGGAAGAATCAGTGGCTGTATCTTTTCAACAAGGGTTTTTTGGAAAAAGGAATTCCACGCCACATACTGAATTGCCATAAGTCAGCTGCAACTTGATGGTACTTACCACCACCACCACCACCACCATCATAACAATGCTACCTGCAGGTGGAACCAAGAGCACAGCAGAAGACACCTTCCGTGACTGAGAAGACAGACACAACTACGCCTTCCCGTATGGCATCACTGAATATTCCTGTGTAGGATCACTTATCATATCATTGACCTGGAATGAGGATGTCAGTCAGCGTGAGGGAACCTGGAACAGAACTGCAGAGCTGCTGCAGCCACATCAGTGGTAAGGTGACTTCTCCTTGCCCTGGTACCTTTGGGATGCTTTGGGGTTAGACAGGGTCTAACCCTTTGAGGCATGCTCAGGGCTGCAATCTGCAGAGAGACACCATATTGATAAGGTGGGAAGGGGCAATCCTTTGCCATTTATTTCAGACCACATCTGATAATTCTCTGATCAACCCCCACTGGTTCTGCCTACAAAATCAAATGCCCCGACATATTAGGTGCACACCCCCAAGGCACAAATGCATTTGCTTTAGAAGAAAAAAAACTAAGTGTTCCATATTATTTGGATATCATATCAAATCTCACAGGGTCTTAAAATTCACAGCATTGTTTTCTCAGTTTTAGCTAGTATGTACTTGGACCTTCCTGCCTCCCTGCTCCCACTAAAATCTCTTCCCTTTCGTCCCACTGAAATCTGAAATGGTGTCCCTATGGGCTATTCTTTCTGCCTTTTGGGACCGTATTAGACCAAATGTTCCATAATTCTGAAGCCACTTCATAAAATCCATCGAATTCTGTCTTCTTCTTTACTCCAGACCCCCCTGCCCCCAATGGCTTCTGCTGCAATCACAGGACTTCAATTGGGAACTTACATGTTAGTGTAAACCCTACTGAGGCTCCCATGAGTGTAAACGCTAGAGCTGCCCCTCTGGAATTGCTCCTGATTCCTCAAGTTATATGCTAACAACAGCAAAGGTAGCAATGGCAAGTAAATGGAAAGACAAAAAATGCCCAACCAGAGAAAACGGGAAAGATAAAATGAATGTGGCAATGGGAAAATTAATGCATTATATAAATAGAAGACCTATCAGAATTGCTTCTGATTCAACAGGTATAGATTTGGACTTCATGGCATATTCTACAACCTCTCCTCCCCACCAGCACTATCCAGGCTAAGCATGTGGACGCAAAGGGCAGGCTTGTGGGGCCCAATGGATTTCACTGCCTAGGAGGTGCGCTTAGGGCATTGCAACATCCGAATTAACCTGCCTGAGTCACTAGCAACATTTTGCATACACCACACTTCCTAAAAGCATTGTTCTCCCTTGCATACGGGGAAAACAAAAATTAAAAAAAAATCAAATGCTTACACTTCATAATGTAAAGAGCAAAGATCAAATCATGTAATGGCCTCCCCCCCCCCTCCAGCCTCCCTTCGAGGAGGAAGTCTCATTTTGTGGTGCAGCCAAGTGCAAAAAAGAAACGGTTCCAGACAGGGGTCTGATGGAGTCGTCCGGGGAAGGATACAGTTTCACACTTAATGACATTTACCCAGGAAAGACACACAACAGGCAGCAAGAGCCAGGGCACAGACTGCCACTTTCCTTACCTGCTTAAATGCCTCACGGGACACCACTGAAGCAATGTTGGGTTGGCTCCCTTCCTTTTAACCCTTCCCAGTCCCTAAAGAGTCTCGCTCCTTCAGGCCCTTCTCAAGAAGGTGGATCAGGATACGGAGGGACTAAGCAGGGACCAAAACCTTTCTTCTTGGGGAACTCAGCCCCTGGGCACCTCAGAAGTGTAGTAGAAATGCATCAGATTCAGCTAGATCTGCCCCCTGCAACTCGTATCCAGCTAAGACAAGCAAATGTGGGAGATGTGCCACAAATTGACACACCACGAAAAGAGCACAGGCTAGACTTGATAACTCTAGGTGACTCAACCAAGTGAGCCAAGTCATGAGCCGTAATTCAAAGCCTGGGTGAGTAGGGGAGACATAGGGTTAATATAGGAATTAAGCTGCGTAATACACCGAATAAGTGCAGGGGTATTTTTAAAGGACTCCACAAGGGCGGTGGATTTACCTCCTCCCTCCCCCTGCAAAAAGTCCTAAAAGAAGAATCCTCAAAGCGCCCCGGCTCCGCAGTGACTTCTCCAAAGCAGGTACTCACCGGGCCGGGTTTCAGGAAGCCAGGCGTCCGGGAAGCAGAGGGGCCCTCCAGGCCAGCGCGCATCCCATGGTAGCTCCGAGGCTGGGCGCGAGAAAGGACAGCAGCGGCAGCGCTTGCTCGGTGGCGGAGACCCAAGTATCCCAAAGGCGGCGGGGGCGCGCACGAGAGCGCGCGTGCAGCTGCAAGGCGGTGAGACGAGAGGAAGCTGGCGCCGCGTGTGTTGGGTGTGAGTGCGCGGGGCGAAAGGCGACCAGGGATGGAGGACTGTCAAGGCTGATCCGTTGAAGGCGAAGCCGGCGGATGCTCCTCGATCTTCGACCAAGAGGCAAGGCTGCTCGGGCTGAGCCGACGCGGCGATCCAGCCAGAGAACTAGGGAGTCAGGCTGGGCGCCTCCGGATAGATATAGCGGATTTCGGGCGCTGGGTGGGGGAGGATCCAGGTCGGTCGGGAGGAGGGGGGACTGGGTGGGCGCAGAGAAGAGCTCCACGGTCCCCTATGCGGGTTGCTGTGCACTCGCCCAACGGAACGGTATTTGCAATTAACTTCGTACAGCAAGACTGTATGCCTCGCCCCCAACTTCAGAGGCTTGGAAGTCTAATCCTGAAAGCACTAGCCACTAACCCCCCCCCCCCCCTCTCTCTCTCACACACACACACACAGATGGTCTCTCTGGAGATGCAGGGTGGATCTTGCTTAAAGATGTCCCCAAAAGCAAACAGAATGTGGTGGGTTTTTTTGGAGGGGGGGGGGACAGTCGCCGTTTTAGAAAGGAAGTTCTACTGAATGCTCCAGCTTAAGTCAAAGGGATCTCACCGGAGCCATGGCAAGTCTGTGGTAGAAGCAGGGAAGGCAGAGGGGCGCTTCACTGGCGACAAACTCCTGTCACCAGAGGAAGAAGTCGGCTCCTTCTCTCCCCACTCCCTCCCAACACACACGTGCTCACCCTGCCCCGCTTAGATGCCTCACGGTGGAGCAAACCCCGCCCCAGCTGTGTTTCGCTTCCCCTCCCGTCCTCCCAGTTCCTACCACCGCTGGCTGGAGAGATCAGCCGGCAAAGATGCGCCCTGCGAAGACCAGCCTCCAGCAAACCTCTGGATTGGGGGAGGGGCAGAGGGCTGTCCTGGTTTTCTAGCCAGCTGTTCCGCTGGAGGTGAAGGAAAGGCAGGAAGGCCGCTGCAGGCCGGCCTCCCCAGCGACGTGCCAACGGTAATCCAAGCGGTACAAGCGAACTCCTCCCCAAGTGCCTCCGACCGGCGCAACAAACGAGCGCCGCGCCTTATTCTTAGGCCCAGAGGCGGACGCGAAGCCGCGGAGCGGTCTGGAGCCTGCAAACATCTGGCTGCCAAAGCGACGCGCCCCTGGGCGGGAACTCCTGACACCTGCTGCGGTGAAGAGACGCCGCTCGCCCGTCTTCTCGCTCAGCAGCCCCAACAGAAGAGAGAGGCTTAGGAGAAGGCCCCGGCCAGCGCTGCCTGGGAAGCATCTGGGCGTCCTGCGCTCTGGGGTTGACAGCTGGCTTGGAAATCGACGTCGACAGTACAAATTGCCTCTCAGCCTTGATGGGGACGAGGGTTGCTGGATTTGGCCACCACGATTCGGCGAAAGGCCCACGACTAAGCACATCCCCGCTTCCCAGATGGAAGGGCTGCTTCTCTTCGGGGCATTCCTACGTGTCAACAGGCCATCGCCGACACAATTCTCCAACAGATCTTCAATGTTTCCCACCATTTCCAGGGCATTGCTTTACAAGAAAGTCGGGGAGGGGGACCCTCGTGAGAGGCCATCTCCCTTCCCTTCCTCCTCAAAAGCTCCCTTTCCCCGGGAGCCTTTGACACGACCCCTTCCCAACGAAATCTAAGCTCCTGTGACCCCAAATTTTAGCTGGGGAAACTCCTGACGGCAAGGAAGCTCTTCTGGCGCGTATAACGCACGTTGCACATTGATGAAAACTGCACGCAGCGTGACATACACCGGTGAACCAGTTCTGGTTCTACCGACCAGTCAGCCCCAGCCCCAGAATGCCACGTCGGTGTCTGTCCGGCCGTCAACACTTCTGCGCTCGGTCTTTGCTCCTCCACAAAGCCACGGTCCATGGTTTCTTCTCCCGTCCGCAGGCCGCTGCGGATGTGCCTGGTAAGCTGATGTGGTACCAAGCAGTGAGGAGGGCTGGCCTGGAGTTGTGGTGAGATCCTCCCGGCCGCTTGGCAGGAGTCACTGCAGAGTCACTAAGGGTCGAGAGCCTCCTGCCTCGCAGGGTTGTTGTTGTGAGGATAAAATGGAGGAGAGGCCTAGGAAGGAAGCTGTTTGGGGCCCTCACTGGGGAGAAAGACAGGTTGTGTAAATGAAGTCAATACATTACAGAGCCACCAAGAGGTGAGAGCCATCCACCACACGGTGTAGCAAGCTAACACTTTGCAGATGGTTGTCAGAATCCACTTGCAGGCAGGTGGGCGTGGAATTCACACGTACACAAATGCCTGCTGACTCGTGCCTTTTTTTCCTCATCCCTGCTCATCCCGTTTACCTTTCCTTTTGCCACCACACCTTTTTTTGCACCGGCCAAGCTTCCTCTCTGCAACCCACCAGGCAGAACGTGGCCAGGGTTGCCGTGCATCCTCGCCTGCGTTTTCGAAAGCCCCGGCTGTGCTGAGATCAAGAAACTCACCAATAATCTGGCCGGCCAGCTCCGCTGTAGCACACTGAGCATACTCACACCCTGCCAAGCCTTCCTCTTACTCCTACCGTGGAAACTTGCAAAGTAAAAGACACGTGAACCACAGACGGAACTAACAGGAAGGGATCTGGGTCATTCTGGCCTATTTTTTTAAAAAGTGAGCCACTACATCCGCCTTACTGACTTTGCAAGATGGAGATCTCTCCCCCCCCCCCCCACTTATTGTTATGCTCCGTCACCTCTTTAATGCCAAGCCACACAAGTCAAAAACGTCGCAAGCTCCTGAATGAGCCTTTGGGGATTTTATTCCCCCCCTCCCTTCGCTCCTGATTGGTGTGTCATTCATAGTGGTGGCCTTTCCCCCCCTCTCTCTCCCTCCCAGTTAAATAGTGTTGAAGTAGAAATGAAGCATTAACGCTAATGGGGATTTTCACTGCGAAGCGATGCCTCTTGCTTGCTGCCTGCAAACGCCCATTAAGACCCCATTAATTGCATTGATTTATTCGCAACGGATGTGCAGGAGAATGTATTCTAGTCTTTCCTCTCCGGCAAAGCACACGAGAGCCCCGTCCTCTTCTCTTCCACCCCCTCCTTGGTTTTTCACACAAAAGCGACCCCCTCTTGCCGTCTCTCATCCAATTCTTTTCCCTGCTGCCCAGATGCTGGCCAGCACCCACCCTCCGTCCTCTCCGCGCCCCAGAACATTGTACTGAGTGATATACGCCCCCCCCCCACGCCGGCGCGACAGATTTAACCGCCTGGTCGCTTTTGGGAAGGCGGTCAGATGAAACGGAATCTCTTACCTAGACGGCTCGCCTGCCTCTGGCGCGTTCTGAAGTGAATCGGATTGTATTCAAAGTTTCTCTTTCGCCCTGATCCCCAGGAGTCGAGCTGGCTCGGCTGCAGCTGCTGCAGTAGCCGTCGCCGCCGCCTCCGCGGAAGTGTAATTGACTAGCCCCGACTGGGATTTGGTTAATTACACAAGTTTCGTCTGAGGAGCTGGAAGGGGAAGGCCAATGCTAATAGTGATGACAAGGAGACCCAGAGCGCGAAAAAGAAGCTCTCTCTCTCTCTCTCAGAAGAGAGCGAGAGGCAGCTGCCAGCAACCACGCCGCGCCTGCTAAGCAAGGTGACTCGTCTTCCCTCGCTGGCACTGGCGAGTGGCAGAAAAGCTGGGAAGGACATAAGTGGGGTAAGGTGCAGAGAGGACAACGCGCCCTTTTACTTCGCTGCAACTAGCCCTGAGCAACTGGAGCCACAATCCCAAATCCCTAAGGCCGGTTAGAAGACAAGAGACCCACCTTGTTGACACTCTCGAACCACTAGAGAATGGGGGCGGCTCCTTTGACTCCGGGTTGATTAATCCGGAATAACTACCGCTCCCTGCGTGAAGGCAGCATCCCGCCCTTTCTGCGGAGCAAACGGGACTGTTTCCACATAAACGTCTACAGTTTGCAGGACATACGAATTGCTTCGCTGGGGGAAGCCATAGAGTCCTGCGCTGGACCGCAGCCAGCCAGAAGGGACTCGGAGCTGCGCTCCCACCCCTTGTGGCTTCTCCCGAGCATCTGACGATTAGAAACGGCGCAGCAGCCCCAGGCTGAAGGCTCACTCCGCCCTAGAATCCATCCTACCGAGTATCAGGGCGCTTCTCAGCAGGAGAGAGGCTGGGTTCGCTGGAGGAAGGAGCGGAGGTACCCACCCACCGTGATCGTGGGAACAGCACCCAAGAGAGTTGAAAGCGTTAAGCGCCTCGGAGACGTGCCCCTTTTGAACACAATGGGAAAGGCAGACTACATTTTGGGCTGCCCGCCTCGTCTACGGGCCGCTAATTCCTCTCCAACCGGGCTGATCCGACTGCATCCAGCCGATCACAAAGTTGAGTTAAAGAGAACTACGGGAAAGCGCGGCCAGGGAAGAGCAACAACGTGGTTTCCTTCTAACCCACCTGACCATCACAGGGCGAAGGGGCTCTCACGTCTCTGGCCCTGCCCCTTTGCCTCCTTTGGAGGCCATCGACTGGAACCAAAGAACTCCTAACATGCCCCAGTGTCCTCAATCAATCCTTACAACAACCCTGTGAAGTACGCTAGAATGGGGGGGGGGGAGTTGAAGCTGAACGCTGACGGCAGAGGTGAGATTCCTCTTCAGGCCTACACCTCAAAAGTAACGTATGGACAAACACGCACTGGCTAGCACCCGGTCCATCCTCCTCTGGGAAGGGGCTTGGCGGCGGTGGCGGCAGCTCCCTGCTGAAGGCACTATAAGCGGCAACCTCCTGGTTGGCCTCCACCAGGCAACCCCAGCTGTGAATTGCACACGCACCAGTTCGGGGTACACAAGCACGCACAGGCGCTCAGCCGGGGCACGGCACGCCCCCAGTCTGCTGCGTGCCGTTTGAAGGGGGAAAAGAAGACGAAGACAGCAGAAGAGGCGAGTGGGGGGCGAGACGGGAAGCTGCGGGCGCCGAGAAGATCGCTAGTCAATCCGAGCAGGCGATTCGGGCTGCCTCCGCATTCTAATAGGAGCGGAGGGGAGAAGGCAGAGAATCCACGACCCAGCGCGCCTCTCCGAAGCTCCACCCCAAACCTACCGCCTTTAAGGGCCCAACGGGATGGCCGCAGTGGAGTCTGGCTTAGTCCTCGGGGAAGGATGGTTTCCCTTCAGTTTCTCCCTTTTCAGATTCCAAAAAAGTCTTTCTCTCCCCCTTTCAGTCTTCAGCAAGGTGGACTCCCCACAGGTACCAAAGATCCTCCTCTCAGGATCTCAGGTGTGGATGTGACCTCGACAATCCAGAAGGAAACCAGATCTAGAAGACGACACCCACCCACCCCCCTCCCCAGACAGGCAGAGGGCAAGACCAGTCGGTTCGGTGCTGGGTCTCCACCCTCAACTCATTGGAAGCGAAGGCACACAAATGCAGATGTGTGGGGTGGACCCCAGAAAGGAACTAAGGAGGTCTTCGGGAACTGATAGCTCCAGATGGCTCAAGTGAGTGAGCCAAGGCACGATCCATCATACAAAGAAGGGACAGAAAGGGTTAAGGAAGGTTTATAGTAAAACGTGATGTATATGTACAGGAGTTTGGTTTTAATCCATCGCCTTTGTGGACTCCTATAAAATCCACCCCACCCCACCCGCGCAAAAAGTCCTAAGAGAAGAATCCTTAAAGCTCCCCGGCTCCGCACTGACTCCTCGAAAGCAGGTACTCACCGGGCCGGGTTTCAGGAAGCCAGGCGTCCGGGAAGCAGAGGGGTCCTCCATGCCAGCGCGCATCCCATGGTAGCTCCGAGGCTGGGCGCGGGAGAGAGGACGGCAGCGGGCAGCGCTTGCTCGGTGGCGGAGACCCAAGTATCCCAAAGGCGGCGGGGGCGCGCACGAGAGCGCGCGTGCAGCTGCAAGGCGGCGAGCGGAGAGGAAGCTGGCGCCGCGTGTGTTGGGTGTGCGTGTGAGTGAGTGAGTGAGTGTGCGGGGCAGGAGACGTAAAGCGATCAGGGATAGGACCGTCAAGGCCGATGCGTTGAAGGCGAAGCCGGCGGATGCTCTTCGATCTTCGTCCAAGAGGAGAGGCTGTTCAGGCTGAACGAACCCGGAGCAGGCTGGCAGGCGGAGAGCGCGGCAGTGCCGGAGCCGACGCGACGATGCAGCCAGAGAACTAGGGAGGCAGGCTGGGCGCCTCCGGATAGATATAGCGGATTTCGAGCGCTGGTGGGGGAGGATCCAGGGAGGTCGGGAGGAGGGGGGACTGGGTGGGCGCAGAGAAGAGCTCCACGGTCCCCTTTGCGGGTTGCTCTGCACTCGCCCAACGGAACGGTATTTGCAGTTAACTTCGTACAAGAAGGCTTGATATCAAGACGACGCGTTTGGAACTCGAAAGAAAGCGAGATCGAGAGAACGAAGTCCCCGTTACTTCCCTCCCCCCTCCCCACTCCCGATCTTTCCAAATTTTGTCCTTGTTAAGGAGAGAAGGGAGAAATGGGGTGGTAGCAGCAGCTGTCGCGTTGAACCTATGGGAAGAATCCCCTTTGCCAGGCTGGTTCCGAAGATGACTCAGAATTGAACCATAGGGGGTCCGATTTGCGCCTTTAAGCGTCTGTCTTTGGGGGAGATGCGGAAAGCTTGAGTGGCCACGGCTACGAGCTGCTGGAACCAAAAGGAGGAAGGCTTCATCTCCCCCCCCATCAATACACACGTGATGTCTCGACTCCAAAGTCGTGCGTGGTTCTTTTTTTATGACTCATGAAATTGACCAGCGTGATGAGGCTTCACTAATGTGAAACTGACCAACCTAGGTTTGTAAGCAAAGCTCTGAGCGACCCTTCCAGACGCCTCCGCCAGTTTATAGGTGTGTGACGCGGGTCTTTTCGAGCCTTCTTACAGTTCCTTCTCTCCTCTTCCTTTTGGCTATCTGATAGTGAAAAAGGAAGGGTCGTCTCATCATTGGCTTCCTGCAGCCAGATTCTAGGCATGCTTTATTAGGAAGTCTTCAGAACTCGGAAGGTAAAGCACAGAAACAGTCTAAGTAAATAGAAAATCGGTGCTACTCTGCCTAGGATTGCAGCTTCAGCAACATTCGGGGTGCATAAATTGGGTGGGAGGAAGGGGGCCGGAGAGACTTTGCCCCAGCAACGGAAAAGGAAAAAGTGCTAAACTGTCTGCTCTTCTAAATAGGAAACAGGTCCCCTGTGTGAACGGGGGGATTGTATGGAAGAACGTCGCACCAGCTGAGTCACTGCCTCTCCCCCCTTTTAAAGGATGGCATATGGAGAGGGTTTTGGAGGACGTGGGAAAGAAAGAAGGGGCTCGGTGCAGAACAGCCTCATTCCTGTTATATGTTTGCGTCTCCAACATCATTCCTACCTTCTCGCCTCTATTTAGCTTTGAACGGAGCCAAGGAAGGACACCCGATTCTCTTTTGCTTTGCTAAGAAAGCCATCGCTATGGAATCCTAGAATCCAACTCTTTCTACCAGGCTCTTAAAACGTTTTCAGTTGCCCCAGAGGCAGTAGATGCACCCTTCTCTTTCCACCCCCGTAGGGGCTGCTTATTAGTCTTCGCACCGGCATCTAAAGTCTACTACCTTCTGCTCTAAGGCATCCGTGATCCTCGGCCGTTGCCGCCTCCCGACTGCCGTTGCAGAATGCATAATTTTCAGCCCAAGAGAAAACATGACTGTGCAGATTTTTATGCCTTCCCCCCCAGTCTGTCTTTGCAGCTGGCGAGAGGAAACCCGCGTGCCTGCCGCTGTGTTTGAGCTTCCTCGCTAGAATATTGTTTCCAGCATTCTCGCCCTGACACCTGATAAGCATCAGAGACTCAAATGAAAGGCTAGAACGATACAGGAGCGGCTTGCTTCAAAGCGGATAGTACCTTCCCCCCACTCACTGCGTTTTTAGGTATGGCTGCTAGGATGATGTGCAGATTCAAAAATCACACACATTTCCGATTTCCCTGTTCACATTGTGAATGTGAGAATTCCAGTTACTCATTCAAAAAAATCGGGTCTGGAATGTAAGAAGTAATCTCTCAGTGCCATTGGCTTCCCCACTGAGCTGTTTTGGCAAGCATGAAACAGGAAGTTTGGCCAATTCTCTGCTGTTACCAAATGCCATTGCTTGTTAGATCTCAAATACTAGCAAACTGAGGCTACAATCCTGGAATTGAGTGGAGCTTAATTCTGAGTAAATATGCATAGGACTGAGCAATAAAACTCACACACATCCCACCTCAGCCATCAAAGGCAGTGAAAAACTGAATATTGTTACATGCCATCCAGGAGGGATTGAAACACCATTGGATGTCAAATGTCAGACCCCACCCAATTTATAGCCATGATCACCCACTGCAAGGGCTTTGGCCAGGAAGGCACAGATGAAAATAAGAGAAAGTGTATAGCGAATCTGAATATAGTCCTGTTGTTGAGTTATACTGCACTGATGTATAGAGGGTAGGCAGAAGTGTTGGCTCTTGGCCTACCACTTGTATCTGGAAAGTAGAAGGGATCTTATTTCCCATTGCAGACCCCACTTTTTATTTATTTATTTATTTTATTTGACATATCCCACCCTCCCCACAAATGGGCTCAGGGCGGTTCACATCATCATTAAAACACAATAAATTAATAGTCAACTTTAAAAACAGATTTAAAAACTTATATTAAAATACTCCGGTGCCATTATACATAGACTACTTTGGATACTAATAAAAGACCTGCATGAGTCATAACTGGGGGTAAAACGTGTAGCCGAGGGTAGTCATAGAAGAGGTAGCGATAAAAACACTTCGTGTTCAATGCTGTTCTTGAGAGCAGCTAACCCCAATCCAGAACAACCTTTTTGGGGGAGGCTCAATGGAAGGGCTGCTCTGTGAATTGGTTGTGGGGAGGGGAATCTAACCTTGCTCCCCCACCTTAGCTTGCCTATCTCTGCTCTTTTTTCCCTAATCATGTGGGGTTAGGTGGGCTGGGCGAAGTAGTAATGCTGAAAGAAAGTGCGGCGAGGAAGGGGAAAAGATTGTTTGCTCTTGCCCATGTGCGCCAGGTTTTTTTTTTGTTTACTTATTTATTTACTTTATTTATACCCCACCTTTCTCCCCAATGGGGGCCAAAGCAGCTCACATTATTCTACTGTCCTCCTTTTTATCCTCACAAGAACCCTGTGGGTGGAGAGAGAGTGACTGCCCAAGTTCATCCAGTGAGCTTCCAGGGCAGAGAGGGAATTCAAACCTAGCTCTCCCAGATCTTAGTCTGACACACTAACCACTACACAGATCCAGAGGAGTTAGCCGTGTTAGTCTGTAGTAGCAAAATAGAAAAGAGTCCAGTAGCACCTTTAAGACTAATCAACTTATGTATCTGACGAAGAGAACTGTGATTCTCGAAAGCTTATGCTACTGTAAAGTTGGTTAGTCTTAAAAGTGCTACTGGACTCTTTTCTATTTAGCCACTACACAGAACTTTTTGTCTTCTAGGGAGGACAGTCAGCCCCCATGTCTCTTCTGTGGGTTTAGAGAAAGGTTCCTTGCATGCCAGTTTATGCCTCCCTGAACTGGCCATGCTTTTAAAATAGGGAAACTTTCTCTGAACTGTTTGAAATAGGTGAGGTTAATTTCTTTGAGTAAACAATATAGTTTGGGGGAAATGATTCATTTATTTATTCATTTATGTCATTTATAGTCTGCCTTTCTCGTTGAGACTGAAGGCAGATTACATAGCATGAGATTAGTACAATAAGTATCAAGGACAATTCCATACAATATCAAGGATATTTCCATACTGTGTCAAGGACATTTCCACAACAATGTCACAGGATTTTACAAAGGTGCACCATTAGCAAGGATCCAATACAGAGTTGAAGAATTGCTGAAACAGAACATAATCAATTCTAGGACTGGCATTAGATAACATGAAGCTCAGGTAGTATAGGAATACGTATTCGAGCAACAGATAGTATGCAAGGCTATGCATACTATCCATTGCTGCTGCCTCGACCACTCCTTCCTCCATGGCATGGCTACCAGCAGAAGTCGATGGAAACACCACGCCACCTTCAGAAGTTCCCTCCAAGGCAGACAAATGAGACAGAATATCAGCCAAGGAAGCAGTCCAAGCAGCATCCCGCACAGGCCTTCCACCTGCATTCCCAGGGCCCCCAGTAGGCGGGGCACTGGCTTGTTCGAGGGCTGCGATACACGCCGTAATGGCCCGCCGCAGGAAACCATCCTCCTCCTCATTAGCAGACAAGGCCACTGCAGGCCTCTTTGGAGGGCGCGGGGCAGGCTGCTTTCCTTTGGAAACACCAGCTCCCTTTTTGGGGCCCATGCTGATCAAGGTCCTGGCTGAGCTAAACCCGGGTAATAAGACACCGGTGCAAGCCTCCCCAGCACAGCTCTTAAGGCAAAGGCCAGAAGCAACTCAGCAAGAAGGAGAATGGGCAGGTAACGGTGAACAACCATTACCTAAAAGGCTGTAAGCCCCGCAGGCTAATCAGGGTAGCTTTTGGTTAGCCAACAATCCTACCCACTTGCAAGCCCACAAAATGGCTGTCTCGGAGGCGAACCCCTCTGCTTTTAAAATGGCCTCTCCACCACCTACCCCCACCAAAATGGCCGACCTGTGACTGAGGCCGTCAGTATATACGGCCAAAATGGCCGCCGCGCAACGCCCGTACGCCTCAAAGGAAGGCCAGCCCGGGGGGAAAGCTGCAAGGCGTTGGGTCTGGGCAGGAAGCCCAAGCAGCCAAGGAAAGGCGGGCCAGCGGGCAAAAGCCCGCTCCAGCAACAGGCGCTCCCCGCCTCAAACGCAGCAAAGGAAAGGCAATGAAATCAAGAAGGAGGGGGAGGGGGGCTGACTATCCCTCCCCAAATACTAGTGAAATCAAGAGGGGGGGGCTGACTATCCTCCCCCAAATACAAAGCCTGATGGCGATTTAGGAGAGCTCCGCCGTCGATGCCCACAGCCTCGCAGACACACTCCCAAGGCCTTGTGCTGGAGAAATGACACCAACGGTCTTGCCTTCTCCGAGCACAAGGCGAGACTGTGCTGTGGAGGGCGGAGCGGCAGACTGCTGCCTGGAAGCTCCGCCCCCCACCCAGCTAAGCCCAGGAAGTAGGGCTGATCCTCTCTGGCTTCATCCTGCCAGGGAGGCAAATGGCTGCCACCAGCCTAAGGGGACTTAAGCCCCTGGCTGGAATGGCAGTATTTAGTGAAATCAAAATGTGATTCCTGTTGAAAGAAGAGGAAATAAAATACGCAAAACAAAGTTGGGTAATAACTATAATAAAGACAAAATGAATTAAAATGCTGAACAAATATTAAAGAACCGAATTCCTTTGAGTGCAGAGGAAGGGCAGGATCAAAATATACTAATAGGTGATGTACAGGGATCTAACTCATCTTACAGATGTAAAATCGTTTTTTGTTCCCACAAAGGGATTTTTCCCTGCATGGACAAATGATGCTGAATAATGTTTTTGTGCTGCTTTTATGTTTGCTTTTATCTTTGCTTGTGCTGCAATTGATCATGTTGCATTCCTAATGATTTCATTATTGCTCTGCTTTCAAAATGGTGTGGAGCAGCTTGCTGGCCATTAAGCACTTTGAAGGGCTTTTCTTCCTTTCCTCGCTGAGTCATGCTGTAGCACTATAGTGGGCTCAGTAGCAAAAGGAAGAATTTGTGGGTGCCTGGGATGCAAATTGCTGTCATGCTTGTGCTTTTGTAAAGGTGTGACAGAAAAAGGGCAAGAGTGGGAAGTGGGATAGCGTCAAAACTGAGAGAAGGGGAGCAGAAGCAAATCTATGTTGACAGTTCCTCTCTCTCCCCCTTCCTGCCGCTACCCTGGCAAGGGCACTTTTTCACTCTCTCCTGTTGATGCAGCTGCAGCTCTGTTGCTAAGGCCCCTGTGAATCTTCACCATGGCCTTGCTTTCCATTAGAACAGACTTTAGCAGACTCATGATTGGGTCTTCCTTATTTACTGGTGGCTTGCTGAAATTTCCCCTTTTGTTCAGCAGATGGTGGTATAAAATGGAGTCCTGATAGAAAACTCATGCCCCTTCAAAATGGCACTAAGAATATCATTACAAACCAGTAGGGGATCATTCAAGACTGAAGTGACCAGAAAGTCAGGGTTGATCATTTCAGATGGCTCACAAACCATCCAGTTCTGGAATGTGGCTTATTAGATTCTGGATTCCTTCCTCATCCACATTCACCTGAAAAGTGGGATTCTCACTGTGATACACAGAGGACAGCTTGTCATTTGAGATGGCTTGTGTAGCAGCCCAGGCTCTGTTGACGAAGTTATTGGAGTGAGCAGCATCTCTTCATTTTTCAATACATGCACCAAATGTCACCTCTCAGCCCTTGTTCTTTATTATTTCTACCCAGATATTCTAGGGCTGACTAAGAACATGGGTTCCCTATCTTTTGTAGTATACAGAGTCCTTTATGCATGTCATGATCTTGTTCTTCGGGGCAAGAGGTGATCTGAAACAAAAAACTCTAACAACCATTTTTGGTGCTTCCTCATCTACATGAGCTTCAACTATCATTTCAAGAGATGCTATGAATAGTTCCTGTGGTGGGTTTTATCAAAGACATGGATATTAATCATCAGTATATTTGAAATGTGTGTGCAGCTGCACCAATACTTCCCCACAGGGTCATCCGATGTCTTCACATTGTGTAGTGCTGCCTGAACAAAATAACAGATCTCCATGTCTTACTCACCATTATTGATAATAGTTTCCACCTCTTCTTGTGCTGGTATCCCGAACTCTCTTCAACCTGTTCTTTGATGATAACTGTAGTTTATCATTCAGTACTTTCAGAATGATCAGCTGAGTAACACTTGCCAGCACTAAACAACAGGCACTCCTCTTATAGGTCTGGATCCCCAAATAACTTTTCTGCTGGTGAAAGGGTTGCTGTGAGGATAAAATGGAGAAGGGAAGAATGTTGTAAACTGCAATCAGTCCTGATTGGGGATTAATAAATTAAATCAATCATAGGATCTGCATGAACAAAAGTCATCTGGAGGAATGGCTGTAGTTGAGAGGGGAACTGAGTGAGATGGAGTGAAAAAGCTGGTTGGATCCAACCCATATCACCTCCCAAAAACCCAATGAACAGAAAAATCTACAATATCAGCTGCAACAAGCATGCTGCAAAAACCCGATCCCTTGAATAACTTCTTAATCATAGAAATAAATACTTCTTCATATGAGGGTACGAATATTTTTTGTCTTTCTCATTTTCATTGCCAGCACTCACAGTTTGGTTGCTTCTTTTTCATCATCTTAATACCACCCATGAACAATTTTATGCCATTTTTACGCAACAGATTCCCCTACTCAATAATATTAACAGCTGCATTAATTTAATGGAGAAAATGCAGTGCTTGGAAACTGAATGCAAATGTAAAGATTCATTGATTTGATTCTGATAAGAGAGCAACAAAAGCAAAATAGGGACTTTGAACTGAAACTGTGGGACTATTAAAAATGATTAGCAGCCCTTGCTAATGGCTAATATAAAATAATCGCAGGCATAGAAGTGACCAAAGAAGTACAGGGTATACTGCAGCCATGCAGGATTTCCATTTTTCAAAGATACTATCGGTACACAGGCTGACCAGTCACCAAAAGTGAACTTAATTACATTGAGTTTTCAGCTGTAGCAACCATACAACACTGACTTATGGGGTAGTTTAAGAAATGTCACTTAAAATTATACCTTACTTTTCCCTGTGTAGTCTGTGTACAGGAATGAAACCCAGTAAAAGTGCTGTCTTCAGATTTTCAGGGTGCACATCATTTGTTTTGTGGAAATCAGACACAAAGTTAGAAATGGTAGCCAAGAAATCTTCATGGACAAAAAAATGATCTTTGACCCCAAATATCTCCTTTTAGATGCCAAAATACCTTCTTAGGGCTTCTGTTAAACGTCTTAGCCTTACTACTTGGTGGTTGCCATCTTATTTTTTTCACTTAGTACATTTTCTTCACCATTTTTGGAAGGGTTTGTTACCCAAATGGGGGGTCTCCTTGTGAGTTGGGGGAATTAGCATGCAAGGAGAGGCAACAAGAGGTGAGTACCTACAAGATCTTCACCTATGTATACAAGGATTGTCCCTCTAGAGAACTCTTTCAATAAAGAAGCAGGAGTTCAATTAAAAGGGTTTTTATTTATAAAATACTAATATAATCAATTGCACACAGAACACACTGCACACATACAGAGCTAACTAGAAAGCAGGGAGGAAAATTGGAGAGAATTGTGGGATTGGGTGATAGTTACCAGTCCAAATGAGGGTGTCTGTGAGATATATAAATACTCCTTGAAGCATTGAGCTTCAAGGCAGGAGGCGCTCAGACAGAAGTCTAAGGGTAGATGCTGGATTCAAAGGCATGCACACAACTATGGCAGAGGGGTAGTCCAATTATACTTTGGAACATACCTGAGGCAGGATTGCATCTTCTGCCCCAAAACAATAACTCAATGGTCATCTCTGGGAAGAGACAGAGAACTGGAAAACTGTCTTCAGGGTGAGACATTAAAACTGGGAAGGTTTGTTTAACCCTACCTGGGCAAAACTAAAGTTATCAGTGATGATCGATGACCCACAGTGGCTGGATAGATGAGGCTATCAGAGTTGTGAAGAGCCCAGAATGGGAGAGTGGATAAGAGGAAGTTCAGTAGGGTGTGTTAAGGAGATTAATTCAGGAACTCTGGGAAGACCCTATTGTCTTAGGATCTTTGCATATCCCTGGGGTGTGGGAGCTGAAAGCTGGTTTCACCTGATGACTCACATGTCAGATGTCAGACGTTCCCCCCAGTTAAGTGGTCATGGGACCACTTGTTTATGTGTGGGGAAATACCATTTTCTTCATTTATGAAGATGTTGGGGCACCTTTCAGTCCCAAACCAGGTTACCCTAAATATATAGCTACTACCCTAAAGGGAAGCTACTCTATCGCTCTTTCTGCATCATCTACCATCAAGTCACAATGTCTAGATTTTTGCCATCACGTCTTACGTAGCCCATAACGTGGAGTAGGGAGAACATTGAGACATGAGGTGTCATATTAGACATGGGAGGCATGGCATGGGAGGGAGGTACTTGATGCATGTTCACCATTATCAGTGGCAGCCGCACATTTAGGGGAACACCATTTAGTTTGTCCCTCAGTGTTCTTCAAGGGCTGACAAATGTACTTGGTAATTCAAGGCATTCAATAAGAACACTGTCCACTTTGTATAGAAAGCAAGGATAAAATCTCTGCTGAATACTCAAGAGAGGAGGGGTTGAAAGTTGCATGAATGGGATAAATCCACCGTGCCAGATTGAGTAAGCGTGCAGCAGTAGCTCTTCTAGGTAACATTGCCAATTTATTATGACAATTGGCAAGCCCAGAGGGGAGTGTTGTCTCTAAAGATGTGTTTATGAGCTAATGCTTTTCTCCTTTTTTTTTGTCCTTAGGTTTTATGCCAGCTCTAATGAAGTCTCAGCCAGAATGTTTTGTAATCATCTCATTCATAAAATAATAACCCACAGGAGGAAGTTCTTGACAAACTGTTACCATTGATGATGAAATTAAAATTGCCTCCAGAGCATCAATGAAGAATTTATCCAGATTCTCAGAAATCAATGCAAAAGCTCCATTGTTTCCCAGATCATCAAGGCTATGAATTTTTGCCCCTTTGACACCATTTTAAATTTTCTTTGTTGACAACCATATTAACCCATTTCAGAAAAACTGAGACAAAGAACTGTAACTACTGTCAGTTATGATGTCACTAGGAACCATCAAATTCCTTGTTAAAATTTCACTTCTTCTATGAAACCTATAGGCAAGCATGAACTGGCCATTTAACTTTATGGGAAAATTCCTGATGGGTCACTGCCTTGGAGAGTGTTTGGGGGGCTGGGAGCAAGCCTAGCCTAGACCTACCAGTGCCGGCAATCCTACAGGGGCTACTTGGCTCAGACCCAGACAGCAGCAATGGACATAACCTGGGTCTGAGCCATGGTGCTCCAACCATGAGGACCAGTTGGCTTGCTTCGGGGCTATTGAAACATCCCAATTTGTCCTCTTCTATAGCTCACCTTAGACAAGGCACTCTCTCTTTGCCTCGCCCTTCATCATACAAAATCTGTACAAAGAGATGAGCCAAATGTGATGTCATACAGGCTCCCAATCCTGTATTTCTTTCCCAACATTAATGCAAGGTCCAGAGGAGAAGCTATGCATCAGTGGTATGGTCAGGGATTTTTTTCAGCTGGAACGCCCTGGAACAGCATTCCAGCACCTCAAAAAATACCCACGTGACTGGGTATTTTAAAGAATTTTTAAAATGGATGTTTTGGCCATTTGAGGCACATTTTGGCCCAATTCAGGCCCCAAACAGCCAAGATTGTGCTGCTACCAGGCAGGAGAGGGCTTCTATATGTGGCAGCAGCTTGATCGTGGCTGACTCGGGCCTGATCCAGGCCATTTCGGGCCTGTTTCGGCCATTTGGGGTAAATTTCAGTCCAATTCTAGCCCAAAATGGTCAGGATCGGACTGCTGCCAGGCAGGGGAGTGCTCTCCCACATGGAAGTGGCACATTCCAGGCTGATTTGGGCCCAAATAGCCCCCCCTGTGGAGCGCAGAAGTGCTCCCAAGGCTGCCACAGCCTACGTGATTCCGTCACTTCCTGGACATGACATCATCATGTGGTCCCTGGGAGCGCGCACACGCAAAGTGTGCACACATATGGTACCGGTTGAGTTCTACCACCTCTATTCCCAGAAATAAAGTCCTGTAGTATCTGTTTTGCATAAGAATATCCCAAGTTCTGCGTCTTTTGTTAATGGGCACAAATGATACGAAAACCTCCACCTGAGAACCTAGAGCACCACTGCTAGTCAGAACAGACAGTAGTGACCTTGATGGACCAATAGTGTGACTCAGTATATAACATTCAAGTGGTCTTCATGGGGATGAAGGTATTTGCAAGGGACAATCACTGGGCAAAATGGAGGTAATATCCATTGTGCGTATTTACATTTTATTTATTATTCAATGTATAGCCCCACCTTTTGTCGGCAGAGTAGCAAATAAAGTAGCGGTAGTTACACAGTTCTGATTAAAGGTGTAAAAGAGTTTATTTAGGAACTACATATCTGATAGTAAAAAGGAGAGAGAGAGAGAGAGAGAGATGCTGTCTGTCTACCTACATCTTAGAGAAGAGAGTGTGTGCTGAGAGGATAGAGAAGAAGGAGGATATTGCCCTGTTTAGTCCAATAGGAGACAAGGCAAGGAAATGAACTTTAACAGAGAAGAGAGGTGCTGCCCTCACATTCCTATCTAACTGATCATTGTTGCCCCCTGTATGGAAGGGTCATCTTCTCTTATTCCTTCTTGTACACCAGACATTATTATTTTCGACACCTCTTAGGTTTCAAAGAACACTCCAAGAAGCTTCCAGTTCCACAATACTCATAAACAACACAATCATCAACCATTAAAACTGCAAAATATCCCAATTATGCTTGTAAAATCACAATATGAACTAGATACCAGCTAAGCAGCAACGTAAAATACCAGTAGCAGTAAGCGTAAAATGGTGACATTCCCCCTACCCCGATAGGCTTATTGGGTTTCCAGTCTTGCCAAAATGAACCTCC
Organism: Eublepharis macularius; assembly: GCF_028583425.1. Lineage (NCBI taxonomy): Eukaryota > Metazoa > Chordata > Lepidosauria > Squamata > Eublepharidae > Eublepharis > Eublepharis macularius. Next base: position 36,415,773 of record NC_072794.1, read on the forward strand.
AAAATGAACCTAACTTGACCTCACTAACAAATTTGATGGCTACATAGCATCATTTTGTCTGTTTATTCAGATATTGATATCCTGGTTTGTTTGTTTTTCGCTCTCCAGTGAGAGCCAAAGCAGTTTATGTCATCACCCTCCCTTCCTCTGTTTTATCCTTCCAACAACCCCTCTGTGAGACAGGTCAGGCTAAGAGTGTGAGACTGGCCCAAAGTGCCACCAGTGAGCTTCTGTGGCAGAGTAAATTTGAATGCAGGTCTCTCACCATGCCACCATACTGGCTGCAATTCACTGCTTGAATCACCATCATCCAGGAAGCAAGGAAACAATGGTGTTGAAAATGTGAACATTTAAACAAATTAGGGTTTTTTAAAAAAAAAAAATTATACAAATTCCCAGTTCTTTTTAAAACAACATTTGCAAATATTTTAATACTTCTGGGGGAAATGGGGGGAAGTACATTGCAAAAATTGATAGGAATGTGAGAGCAGCACCTCTGTCAAAGGTCCTTTCCTTGTCTTGTCTCCTATTGAGCTAAATAGGGCAATATCCTCCTACTGCAACATTTGCAAATGCCCAGTTCTTTTTAAAACAACATTTGCAAATACTGGGTGCTTCTCTGTTTCCATCTGTTTTCTTGCAGACATTCTGTTGGCATTTTGTGGGTGTGGGTGTTTGTGTGAGCAAATACTGCCACCTTTTCAAACCGACTGCACACCAGCGTTAATGAGTTCTCTCTCTGCATGCTACTGTGCAATAATTCTTCATTTAAAAATCCTCTCCCCTGCATGTTTAGTCAGCAGAAATGGCGCCTGGCTTTTTGAGACGCTTGGGACGTAGAGGATGGGAAGAGGAAAAGCAATGCCCTTAAGCTGAAGTTATGACAAAGTCATTAAAATTAAAAGGACCAAAAGGGTTCGGTCCTTGCCTCCATTCACTGTAAGCATTTTTAGCTTGCATATTTTATTTCGCATGCCCACAGTTTGTGTCTGAGACACCCAATATTTAAATGTCAAAAGATGGCTTACTAATTAAAAACAACCTCCTGTTGGGTGAACTAGATATTTTTTTTTTTTAAAAAAAAAATAATGTCCCATACCTCTGTGACTTTAAAGTTCTTTATACTTTTTAAGGATTTATGGCACACATTTTTAAAAGTGGCATGTACAGCTGAATGGAGTATTTTCACAGTAGGAGGTAAAATACTATCTAAGTAGGTATTTTACTGTGTAACAGCCTTTTGACCTCCATAAAGATGAAATTCATTCATCAGTTTCTGATGCTCTGTGGAAATACTCAGTTCCAGAATCAATACCAATGAAAAATGCAAGCTTCAAGGCAGGGCTGGTGAAAGGCAGGGCTCATTTCGAGGGGGAATGTGCATGAACGCAGTACTGGCAGTTCCCCAAAAAGGTCACATGTCAGGCGGCCCCGCCCACCAGACTCAGCCATTTTGGGCCCATTTCAGCCTGGATTGGGGCCGAAGTGGCCCGGATCAGGCCTCTGACGGGAGGTGGATCACTCTCCCACTCAGCAGCAGCCCAATCCCGACCATTTTGGGCCCCTTTTCAGCCATTTTCAGCTCCTTTTTGCCATTTTGGGCCCAATTTCAGCCCTGAATGGCCAAGATTGAGTCCAAAACAGTCAGGATAGGTGATGTCAGAGTGTGGCATATGCAAATCAGTTATGCTAATGGCACACTTCTGGTGATGTCAAGGGGTGTGGCATATGCTAATGAGTTATGCTAATGAGTTCCTCCAGCTCTTTTTCTACAAAATAACCCCTGCTGAAAAGTATTCTCTTGCCCAAGCAGGGATACTTCTGTGGTGTCCTCCTACATGCTTCAACAACTGGCGATGTTGTTGGTCCAAGAATGAGTGCCACCCACACCACCAAAGGTGTTGTGGCTAGAGTGCCATATGAAATAACCATTGTTCCTTGTTCCATTTAAGTACTGTCTCCTCTGTCTTGGCAGTGGCTTTCTGGCATATCAGGAGACCAAAAGGTATTCTCCAGCACCTGAGATCATTTAAACTGGAGATGTCATGGAATGAATCTATACTTTTCTACATGTGACCAAGGGGCCCTTCTGTGCATCCACAGCCCATCCTCTGGTTTTCTATCTTACTAGTTGAGGCTGAAAACCATTTACTATTTGTGACCCAGTCTCTTCTCATTCATCTAACAAAGGAGATAGTAGTTATATTATAAGATCTGAAATGGGGCTCAGAGACAACATTTGTTGTTTGACACCATTGCAACATAAGCATAAACACACACCAGGCCTCTAATAACACTCTAGTAATACAGTGCAGTTCCTCCAACAAGCTGCTTGACATATACCATTGTCAAGTGCACAATTACTGTAAGTTGTTATTCAAGCATTCATCATTTGTCAGGTCCGTTGAGGACAATGACACATGAAAACAAGAGCTGCCAACACGTTGGAGTAATATATGGAACATAATGGCCCCCTAATTAGGTAGTTAACGTGCGTTGCTTACAGCTTATATCTTGAAAATAATTTGAGTGGCTGATGTTAACAGCAGCATTTATACTTCATGAAATCCTGCCAGCAGCAGAGCAGAGCAACAGGCCACCATTGATAAGCTGAGCTTTTTCAGACTTGGATGTCATGGTAGTTGTGAAGAAGATCCCTAGAACCTTACACCATTTTTAATGGTCTTAGGGCCAAGCTACACGTGACGAAAGACACTTGCCTGGCAAGTGGATGGAGTGGAGGGCAAGTGAACAGGGAGAAATACACTTGCTGATCAAGTGTCATTGGTCACTTGTAGCTTGGCCCCCAGACTCTTCCCTGTAGTATATGCCCTTCTTTGGGGCAAAAAGAAGACATGGAAGGTCCAATGCATGAGAACACACTAGTATTAGGACTGGTGCTATTTGTTCATAAATGACTTGGAAATGGCTGATGAGTGAGCATCCAGGTTTGCACAGGTGTGGTAATGGACTCTTTGCTCCAGCAAATGTTTGATCCAGACAGCTTATGGAACCAGTTCTAGTTTCGGTTTCATACATTAGCAGAGACCTTTTCAGACATTATGATCATGTGCACCAGGAGCTTGTCAACCATGCACATTGGACGCTTATACTTCCTATGATCCTCCCAATATGTGAGGTTGCCATGTTGTCTGATGAGAAAACTCAGATTTTGCACACACATGCACGCTACAAAAAAACCCTTGTTTCTTCAGGCTTCTTGTTTGCATGTAACAGAGTTGAAAATCCACATGTTCTTTCAGAAAACATGGTGACCACATATAGTGGGAGGATTGGTGCATAAATGCTGCCCCCCCTCAGTTTGTGTGAACTGTAACATCTGAAAAGGACATATGTCACATATATTTATTTGTATGCTGCCTCTCCAGACGTGCTTGAGATGGTTCACAATTAAAATAATAAAAACAAAATCGCATCAATAAAAATAAATAAAATAATTGTGTGCGTGCACACACACACACAATCACTATGTGTACACAGATGATGTTAATCAAGAGCTAGATGTCTTACACATATGGTAATGTGAAAGGATGAAAAAGACTAATTGCTATATGTAATCACAAAGGTTTATTTAATTCAGTTTGACCAGTTACAGAGCAAAGATGCTGGCGAGCAGCGCAGACAAATTTTGCTAACAAACTTTGCCAATATCTCTGCTTTTTACATTAACCGGCAGTGTTTTCCCTCCTCAGATCACCATTTGAACAATGAAGTCATTCTGAATTATGCCTTTTCTTAATGTGCACTTTGCACAGTAATTACTGTATCATTGCCTGCAACATCTTCGGCACCAGAAAATTAAACCCATTATATGAAAACACATAATATGTTGTCTTTGGGATTTTTCTTTTTGCGAACTAAAATTCCCGTATGCTTTTCTAGGCAAATCAAATCCCAACCCGGAATCTTCCTATATCAGGTCTTAAGTGCACTAGAATTAATTAAACAGGATCATGTCGGAGGGTTTTGGCTGCACATAAGTATCATTTTACAAAATTATAGTAGGTGCTATTGCTCATTCTTTCATTTATTCATATTTCATGCGGATGCATTAATCCTTGTCAGCAAACAAAGAGATGAGTTAATTGTATACAATGGGATTCAGGAGAGCAATCCTATGAAGGTCTACTTAGAATCCTACTCAGGTCTGTTCAAGAGGCATTACTCCCAGGAAAGGGTTCTTAACATTTCACTGATAGTCACTGAGGTTCTGGGATGTCCTTCCCCTTTCTGTCCCATCATTGCTACACATTGAATTGCTCACATTACGATTATATTTCATCCCACCCTTCCTCCAAGGAACTTAAGGTGGTCTGCACAAATCATCCACTTTAAGAACTACCCTGCGAAGTGGGTTAGGTTGAGAAAGCTTGACTGGTTCAAGCAGGAATTCGAAACCAGGCTGACACAGTAGCTTCTCCATGGTTCCTCCTCAAAACATTAGCACTATATCGTCTTTTGTTTCTAGGGTGATATGAGCCATGTGGGAGGAACCTGTGCTATGACTCTACAATGCACCAGTTTCCAGAGAGGGTTTCAAGTTTTCAGATACAGGAGGGGGGGAGCTTCAAAGAATTAATTGAATTTACCAGCCCCTGTTTTGGCTGTATATTGACTTTTGGAAAAGAGCTTCATTTTACCAATCGTTCATGGCTCTTGGAGCTGCTGTGTCCACCTCTCTGTCTGCTACTAGTTGCACTGTACGGGATTCTAGTCAATTGGAAGGCTAGATGGACTACCTGGAAAAAGAGGCTCTGTTTTCCTAACAAAGGCATTTGTACATGTCCTGTGTAGCTGCTGTGGGGGCCCAGTGCCTGCCTGCCTGCTGCCGCCACTGCAAGGTAAGAACCAAAATGAAACGAAACACACATTTTTTTTCATGGGAGGATGCCATTACAATTTGTTTTCCTGTATTTGGTTCACTGTTCTGGAAGCTGCTTTAACAAAATGAAACAGTGATTTCCGGGTAGATTTCTGACTCCTTTGTTTCGTTTTGCACACCCCTAGTTATTTCAGATATGCACATTTTTGCACAAGTCTTCCCGCTATACACACTTCATTTAATTACCTGGCCTGACCATCCATCACCATTGGAAAGAACTGATTTCATTTACTGTGTAGATCCAAAAGTGATTGCAAGGAAGAAAGAAATGAAGCTTCACCACCACGGCCACTGTGCAGCTGCAAAGCTGTTCAGTTCACAAGTGATCATGTGTCGCGCACAGGGCTGGGCACAGCAGGCAGGAGGCTCACTGGTACTGCAGGGCTGAACACAGCAGGCAGGAGTTCAGTATTACAAGACAGCAAACCAGGGTCCAGGAGTCAGGCCAGGTGTCAGGGTCAGGCTATCAGTCAGAGAGAGAGAGCGGCAGGCAGAAGAGTAGTCAATAGGCAGGCCAAGGTCAAAGTCCAAACAAGCAGTAGAGCAGGGTACACGAACGTCCAGGTAGCAGGGAGTGGCGAGCTGAGTAGCTTCCATGCTTGGTCTTCTCAGCGTCTTCCTTTATTGCTGTTCTAATGAGGGCCAGCTGTTGCCTCTCCCTCGAACAGCTCTGCCCGGCGTTGTGCTTGTAGCCGGCTACTCCTCCGCCTTTCCAGAAACGCTGCCTTATCTCTAAGTTTCCTCCTTTCAGCTGGCCCCAGAGGCTTGGATTTCACTCTTGCCCTGGGGGAGTCTTTGTCTCTTACAGCCTCTGTGGAGGTTTCTGGCTGTTCCTCGTCCCTGACAGTCTCTGCAGAAGCTCCAGGCTGTTCCTGCTGAATTCCCTCTGGAGCAGCAGCAGTAGTTTCTGACTGCTCCTCCTCTCCCACAGCTTCTGCAGGGGCTTCCGACTCCAGAGGAGATTCTGCTGGCCCTTCCTGCTCATCTTCTGAGGAGGACTCTGAGGCAGTAGGTAAGGTGGCCAGTCGGGGCTGGGGCTGACTCATGACATCATGGCTGCTAAACATCATCTATTTACTTACCAAAGTTGGTGACCGTGAAATTCATGGTATCTCTAAGTAGCACCCTCAAAAATGGCTGGCATTCTCCCCCTAATTGAAATAATGCCCAGTTCTGATATATTTAAATTTAGTGACTGTCCTATTATTGCTGTTGCTGCTGCACCACTACCACCGCACCATCAATGTATACAGTGCTTTACTATAAACTAACAACAGGTCCTTGATCCAAGAGCTTGCAATCCTAGACACAACGTTTGATCTCTTGGAGCTGGTTAGTTCTGGTCAATGGCAAAGACTGATGGATATAGGAGTTTCCATTACTTTTCTTGACCAACAAATCTTTCAATTATTGACCTTCTCACCATTGGCTAGGAAGAAATTTAACTCATCTGCCATTCTTGCCCTTGGGTACTCCATGTGGGCATTCCTTTTCCACATCTGAATGGATATGCCACACAGTTCTTCATGGCTTCACTCCTCTTTTTGTTCCCCTTCTTCTTACATTTGTACTCTAATACTTTGAAATACTCTTGGCCAGAACCTTCAGTCCTGCAGCTTCGTCACTTTTGGGCCACCAGAGGTCTCCTGTTCATTTTCCTTTCTGCCCTTTATACCTGGAACTCCTCCCCAAAACATAGATGGTGACACTGCTCTCTTTCTCTTCACTACTTAAAACCTGCCTGTTTTGTGAATCTTATGGCTTCCTTAAGCCCTGACTCCAGATGAAACAAAGACCAAGTCTGCTTTCTCACAATCATCTCCTCTTACCGTCACCTCTGCCTTCTTCTTTCCTTCTGCTGCCTTCCTCCCATCCTCCACACATTTATGCTGACATGCTGTGTCAGACCAATGGCTCACCTAGTCCAGCAGTTTCCGACAGAAGCCAGTTAGAAGCTACTGAGAAGTCCACAAACTGGGGCCACTGCCAATAGTTCTCATCTGCTGACTGCTCTCCAGAATATAACAAGCAGCAAATCATAGACCTATCCTCCATACATTTCTTCAACTCTTTTTTTAAGTAGGTGAGATTTAATTTATTCCCAGCTTTCCTTCCTTAATATAAATTGAAAGACTCTTGTGATAGAGACTTGTCTTTTGTTCATGCTATTCTGTAAAGCACATGCAGAGATTACACTACCAAATATTATACACAACCACCCACACCGTCTTTAAACTACTGGAAGATCCAGTAAAAGAAACACCATTCATTCTAGCTCGTTGCAACTCAGCCAAATGTATCAGTGCTGAATCACACACAATGACAGCATGTCTTCTTTCAGCCTTGTCGTCCCCAGTGCTCTGCTACCCACCGTCTGGGTTTTTTTTTTGCTTATGTTAGCTTGTAGATCACCAGACATATTGATGACACTGTATAAATAACAGTAATGATACAGTAGTTGGCAGACCAATCTAGCAAAAGACTCAACCGCAGGTTGTCCTCCCCTTCTGGAGGCCCTGGATATATTGCACTATGAAGTCTGTGAGCTTTGTAATTTGTGTTGCTCTCGGTCTCTCTTCTTGATTCTAGTCCTGATTTCTAACTAGCTGACCTTCACCCCTGGAAGTTTCTTGTACAGTCAGCCTCTGTCTGTACAAGATGTACAGATGTGTTGATTGCTGGAGCATACCTCAGCTATGGATTATTATGCTCTTTAACCTGCCCCAGCCTTGCTGCCTTCAAAACATCTATCTGGCAATAGATCAGGGATTTAAAGAGATTAGTGGAGGTGCCACTCATAAAGTAGTCATTGGAAATATTACCTTCTCAAATGATTTCTTTATAACTGGGTACATCACTTATCTTCTGCCACTGGCTTGGCCTTGGAAATTTGATAACTGCCTAGTCCATGAACTAGCTGAACATGGGTTTACCAGAGTTCCCACTTTACCTTGCCTCTGGCTTCTGTTGTATTATGTAAATACTAACTCTGGTTGGACCTATGTCTCACTATAGCTGCTTGTCCCAGCATTCATGTCATTCTTAAAATGACTGTTGGCTCCTCTCTTTTAGACCTATGCATTTATTTATTTATATTACTTTTTAACAGAAGCTGTGGAAGTAGTTTTGAAGAAGACAGACAGGTACTGAGAGATTCCACATATAATCCTGACGTGCTCTGGAATAGTAGTTTGCACTCCAATCCCATATTTAGTTTAGCCATGTGTATCTTGCTTCTGAACTAATAGGTTCTTGGGCCAGTTCAAAACAAATTTGAAATAAAGCAGTGAAAATTAATACTCCTAAAACAATAATAGGATACAGATTTAAACCTTAAGACTAGCACCTCTGCTCCATAGGATCTGTTAAAGTTAGCAGGTTGTAGTGGTTAGAGTGTCGAACTAAGATCAGAGAGAACCAGGTTCAAATCCTAGCTCTGCCATGGAAGCGTCCAGAGTGACCTTGGGTCATTTACACATTTTAGCCAAGTCTACCTCACAGGGAAATTGTGGGTATAAAATGGAGAAGAGAAGAATTATGTAAGCCACCTGCTTTCTTATTGGGAGAGAGATGGAATACAAAAAAAGGAAAGAAATAAAAGCAGCACATAGAAGCGGAAGAAAAAAATAACAGTGAATCTAAAAATAGATGAGTTGTATCAGAGGGAAATAACCCAGAAACTCCTCATGGAGGAAGAGGAAGGAAAAGAAATCCAACAAAATGCCCAAGTCAGCATTTTTTTTGTCCCAAAAATTCAAAAGTCAGGCAAATAGTTTTCCACAATTGGAATGGCACAACCAAGAAGGCCCTGCATCTTCTGAGGACTCCGTTCACTTCAGAAAAAGTAGAGAGGCTGAGAAGGGCCTCCAAAAAAGCTGTCAGCTGATGGGCAGGTTCATGTGGGGCCCATATTTACTTCAGAAGTATTCCCTATGATCTCACTGGAATCCATCTTTGTGTAAACATGGTTATGACTGCAGTGTAAGAGCGTTGATCTGGCAGCTGGAGAAGCCCAGAGTTGATTGGTGATAGAGATGAACCTCTTAGATTTCTACATGTCAGAAATTTACTTATGAGCTGATTATATACGCTGTACAATTTGGTCCCTGTGGTATGCTGTGGGATCTTCAGTACTGGTATAGAAAACTCAGTATAGTATCTACAATAAACCATCACTGAGTGTGAGAAGGACACAGGGACTTCAAATTTTTATTCATCCATAATTCCACATCAAAAGAAACCACTCTGTTTATTTAGCTCCGAAGTGGAATTAATTTGTTGCCTTACAACCAATGAAGATTGCTGTTTAAAGTGAAAAGTTTCTGATGAGTTCCAGTAATGGAAGCCACAGTAAGGTGCCAACATTAATACCAAGCAATTCACTGTTAAGAAAATCAGAAAAAAATGTATGTGCCTATGATACAAAAAGTATAGAAAAAATTAGAATTGAACCTACATTGCAATTAACTTTCTAAATCAGCAGTCTGAATGCAGGGGCATGAATGCATTTTTTTGAGATATTACATTTTGCAACAAGTTAACAACAGTTGTGTGGGGTGTTTATCATTTCTGCCGACAGATCCAAGAGCTCATTAGCTTTAGCAATAAAGAGGTATGAAAATATGCTTTACAATATCACAGACACTCATGGACGGTCAAGTGACACTATTCTTTCTGTATAAGTTAGCCAAGTCCTGTGCTTTTTTTTAAAAAAACATACCATAGCATTTCCAAGTTACTGATAAATTATACTCAGGGTGTACAGTTCTACATTTTGCTAAACTAGAGTCCAACAGATGGCCCTTTACCCTCTACTTTCTATGGCAAGAGAAAAAACTGATAAATTTCCAGCTCATTTTTAAAAAGTTGGCATGCTTATATCATGTTCTCTTGCTTTTAGAGACACAATGACATAGCTTGAGGGCTATTGAGATGCATCCAAGGGAGCTCCAAAAAGGTAAAATCCCCCACATCTTCAGCATTTAATAAAGTTTCAGCATCTACTAATTGTACCTTGTTGTAGAAAAGTGTAATTGATTAAGGATATAATGGGTAGTGAATTACTAAGGAACCCTAAAGTACTCTTGTTGGAATTTTACATTGGTTCTGATGATATGGAATATTGTATCAAAAATGTGTTACATTGTATTCAAGGTGCATGGTATTCAAGGTTACATGGTATTCATCAACAATGGATTGGTATAAGAGGATAAGACCATCTCCATCAAAGAGATTTATTTTTTAAAAAGACTTTTGATTGTTGAGCGCTGGAATTCAAAAATTTGTGACTATATACAGCCATATGATTTTTTTCTTTTATCTAGGAAAGTGTTTGATAACATTCCCTGACAATATAAGGCTGCCATTTTTAATATGCTAGGGAACATGCACCTCAAAAGTTAAATAGCAAAATAAATTCAATAGCTGCAACTCTTCCTGGTATTAATGTATAGTGGTAGGTGAATGTATACCGGCCCTGAGGCAGCTATTAAAGTCAGGAACAATATCAGAAAATGCTGGTTCAAATACAAAATTCCTAACCAGCCTGGATGTCAGCCTCACCAGCAGTTGAGTCATGTATTTGAATTTAATATCCCTTTAAAGTCATAGGATATAGTTTGGACCAGAGTTACCATGTAGCAGTTTTCAGAGCCTACTTTGAGCATTACCAATTGCTGATACACTGAGAAGGGTTGGCACAACTGATCCATCTGACTGAGAAGCAGATAGATTGGTGACTTGGGTTAGACCTCACCCAGAAAGACAATGGGTAAGAGCTGTTTGATTTGTCCCTTGTCATTCATTTCTGGATAGATTCTTTTTCTTTTTTGTGCTGTCATTGACATTGTGATGTAGTGTCTTATGTATGTGTTTAAACTGCTTTGAGTCCTCGTGTTGCCCAGGAAAGTAGCATAAAAATAGTAAAGATTTTAATCAGCTGCTCATGGTTAGTTCCTTAAAACAAATCTGGGAAAGCAGGAGATACCTGTTGGAAGGAGTGAATAAATACATACATGGCCACTCTGTCATCAAGGGATCAAGCCTTGTATCATCTGTGGGACCGTCTCTTCCCAAATGTTCCCCGGAGGACTCTCTGATTGGGAGAAAAACAGCTATTAGTGGTCCCTGGTCCCAAGGAGGCCCACCTGGCCATGATGAGATCCAGGGCTTTCTTGGTCCTGGCTCCTACCTGGTGGAATGCTCTGTCTACTGAGACCAGGGCCCAGTGGAATTTATTGTCTTTCTGCTGGGCCTGCAAGACAGAGTTGTTCCGCCAGGCTCATGGCTAAGGTTGGGCCTCCACCAGCTTGGGGGGGGGGGAGGAAATTTAACTGCCCCCTGTGAAAACTGTCCACCACAGTATGCACAGTATGCATGCAAAATATTATAAGTCTTCCTGATGCTGCCGCCACACAATACAAAATGTTGCTGTTTTAAATGGTATTTTAATATTTAATATTTATACAGTTGTAATGTTTTAAATTGTTTTAAAATGTTTTTAGCCACCCTGAGCCCGCTTGTGGGGGGGTGGGTGGGATATAAATATGAAATCATAAATATAAATAACTAAATAAGAGATGGGTTCCCTGAAAGAGGACCCACAATGGATTCATCACATAGACTTGTGCTCCCCAACTGTCCGATCAAATCAGCCTGGCCGGAGGCAGGGACACTACTTTCATCGAATGCGGTTTCCTTGTGCATTGGCTTTAATAGAAGGGTGACAAATGTTCTGCTTCTCATCTCAGATTTATGTTGGCATCCTCTTATGATCCATACATGCTTCCATGCAGGAGAATATTGCATATGCACAACTGGGTGCAAGCACATCTGTACTCATACATATGGAAGAGATGGTGCTGAATTGGGCAGGGGCAGAAGACAGAAAAGGCCTCAGCTCAAAAACTTTGAGAAATCTTGCATTCCGTGGTTAATAACCGCTAATTTTTAAAATGTATAAATACAAAGACTCATGGTTCCCAAGCCAACTATTCACTGACCAAACTCTGAACCTCAGATCTGACCCTGCTTAGCACATCTCATTTGGCATCTTAAAAACTGACTTATAAAATGCCATTACTATGTAGGCATTGATAACAGTGTCTCTAGACATTGGCTTCTGGCTGTGCGACCATGTTTTTTTCAGCCTGTAATGCCAGAAGAGACTTTTTTTATCAAGCTGATGGAGAGATTATGTGTTAAATTTAATAAACCCTTAGGCTCCTTTCTCTATTGTGCTCCATTTCAGGGCTCCTCTTATTCAGAAGTAGAATCATTTCCATTCACCAGTCGGCAACCTTCCAAATACATAAACTGCCCCTCCTATATCATTTGACGCAATTTGCATTGATTGACAGGTTTAGGTCTAAATGATTTCAATGAATTTTTTCTGTTTTTATAATATAAGTGGCTCAAGCAGACAAGAAAATCTAGTTAAGGAAGTGTGGGGAAATGGTATCTGAAGGAACAGAAAAAATCACTTAGCCATTGGCAAGGCACTATAAAGTATGTCATAAAAGCTAAAACTTTGTACACACCAGAACCACCTATGTTTTTGCTCATCTCATTCTGGTGGCAGCTATCATCATATCAGAACTGGTGACATAGGCATAGCCAGTACAGTAAGTGGTGAATTTTGTCTGCCACTATTTTTCAGCTTATCATTATAGGATCGCTAGGAAGATGACAGAGAAATCCACAGATGTGGAAGAGTAAGAAAACATTATGTTAAGTAATATTAGCATGACAAGCAGCAACAGAACATGTACATTCTAACCAAACTGCAGACTTTGCCTGTCTTCTTTCTTTCTTTCTTTCTTTCTTTCTTTCTTTCTTTCTTTCTTTCTTTCTTTCTTTCTTTCTTTCTTTCTTTCTTTCTTTCTTTCTTTCTTTCTTTCTTTCTTTCTTTCTGTCTGTCTGTCTGTCTGTCTGTCTGTCTGTCTGTCTGTCTGTCTGTCTGTCTGTCTAAAATAGGACAACTATTTTCATGAAAGTGAACATTTCAGGCAGCCTTTCAGCTGCACTGTTAAAATAGATGACTTACAAAAATAGGAAGTAAAGTGAATTAAGAATTCAGGTCAACCATACTGTCAAAAGTGCAAATAAAAATACCACAGTTAAAACACAACAGCTGCATGAACTCACCCATCCTTGCTCAAATTGTGCTTGGGGTACAAATTATGAGCTTCTTCCATGAACAACTGAAAAAAAAATGGGTTGGATCCTACTAATTTTTTCACAGGTGAAAGAGGAAGGAGAACAATGAAGACTCTGCACTGGTGATCATGGGATCTGTGTGACCAAAGCCACACAGGACAGAGGAGGGGACTGCAGTGAGGAGGGGAATCAGTTAAGAAGAAGTAGAAAAGCTGACTGGATACAGCCTGCTACTTTAGTGTGTTCTGCACAAGCTGGTGAAAGGTTTGGCACATGCTTTTCCCAACAGTGCTACCTGAGAATTATAGTGTGGGGACATTCAGGCAGCAGTATACTGCCCAAGCGACTGCACAATATTTCCATGATGATGATGACCTGGTGGCTGGACTGCAGAGTCAAGCCAATGCTCCATTAATTCCAGTGCCTTTTCAAAAACCTCTGGGCAGTTTCAGCTATCAGGAAGAAATGATAGTTTCCTCTCTGACTGTGAATAAGGAACTAAGTCATTCCAGTGGCTCCTGGCCTTAGTTGCCACTCAAATGAAGGCTACAGGTCAAATGAGATGTGCAGGTTTTTAAAGAGCTGGGTCTGGGTTCCACTGACCTAACCTGGATTCCCTGCAACCACACAACAACTGTGGAGAATGGCTATTAAAAGTAAAGGAGTGCCCACACGGCCTCAGAACACTATTGCAGGGGAAAGAAGAGCTCCTGTTCCCTCCCAAGCTGCTTCCCTGTGTCAAAATAGCACAGAGGGGAAGGTATTTCTCCATTTTTACTGCTCCACACACACAGAAGACTCCATAAGGAGCAGCAAAAACAGAGATACCCTCCTCCCACTCACTATTTTTAAAAATGGCTTGAGGGGAGAGGCAGAATCCTTCCCTCCCCCTGGCAGCTGTGCTCTGAGGCTATTTGGGCTCTCCTTTAATTTTTTTAACAGCCGTTCCCCACAGCTACTATATGGCTGTGGGGAACTCTTTAAAAACCTGCATGTTTAGTTTGACTGTAACTCTGCAATTACCAACATAAGACTTTATCACAAAATATGTGCCATTTAGGGGTTTCTAGAATGGGGGAAATTGGCAAAAATTACGCAGAGAACTCTCTGGTTCAGCTTATTAAAGCAGCTCTCAGAACTTGAACCAACTCCAGGGATTGAGGTTATAAAGACTCCCCCTCTCCCCCACCAAAAAGTTTGTGTATTTCATTTCAGTGCAGAGATGGCACAGGCAGACCAGACAGCTGGTGGGGGGGGGGAGATCTGACAGCATCTTGTTTTCCTTAATGGCAAGTCTGCCTGTACTCATTGTGCAACCAATTGGCTTCAAAGGGAAGACACTGAGCCCTTAGCATTGACTCAGTTGGTTGGAAGGGTATGTGTGCAGCACTCATTAGTGCATTGTTTTCACTGCTTCCTGGGCAATGGCATTGGAATGGAGTTGCTCGTAGGGATCAAAGTTTGCTTTGCACTGCCCCCCTAGTTGAGCATTTTGTTTCTTGCGGCCACCAGGACAATGAGTTCCAGTTTACAGTTCTATTTTCTGGTCAGAGTGTTCCTACATGTTCTCTGCAAACTACATTATTGAGAAGAGAGGCACAATGGATTTTTTCATTAAAAACATTGAAACCCGCAGGGCTCAATAGCGAGTTGGATCTGTCTTGTTACTTATAAATTTGTTCATTTTGTGTATTTTGTACTTTTGTAATGCTGCACTAGTATTTGTCATCTCGTAGAGACTGTCTGCATATTGTACATTCTTTGTTTGGATTGGCTATAACTGTTTACAATTGTTGGTTCCTTTAAATGAAATGAGGCCGTCCTCAATGAGGCAAGGTATTTAGTTCCGCCCCTTGGTTAATGATAGTGCTGAGAGAAGCCAATTTGACAGTGTTGATTTACAGATTACATGCTGCTCAGTTTTGACTTTCTTTGACTGGATTTATATCTTGATTGTGATAGATTTTGTGTATTATTTGGGTAAGTTATGTACACGGTCTGTGAAGAATTAAGGTATAACCTCTTACTACATTTATTTATTTATTGTACTTATTACTTTATAGCAAGGTGGAGACAGTTCACCCCTAAGGAGGTCCTAGTGATGAAACAGCGGAACAAGCCAGTGCTGCTTGTAGGGCATGGTGGCTCTGCCCTGTGCATCCTCTTCTACATCATCTCCACCTGTGGAATTACAAATGTGCCAGTGGCAAAAACTGGACTGTTTACTGGGAGCTAATTGAGGTGTTACAAACTGACCTTCCCAATGTCCAATACACACCAAATTTGCAGTCTCCACTCTCCGCTGAAGACCCCCCAAGTTTCAGAGAGATTGCACCCCAGGAAAGGGATCCATGGGTCTCCCCCTTTCATGTTTGTTCTCTTCATAGTGGCAAAAACTGGACTGTCTGCTGGAAGCTACTTTGAGATGTTACAAACTGACCTTCCCAATGCCCAATACCCACCAAATTTGCAGGGGACATAGTCCTCACTGTCCTCTGAAGACCCCCCCCCCAAGTTTCAGAGACATTGGACCCTGGGAAAGCCATGATCCATGGGTCCCTCCCTTTCCTGTCATTTTCTTTTCACAGTGGAAAAAACTGGACTGTCTGCTGGAAGCTACTTTGAGGGGTTACAAGCCAGAAGGAAAGCCAGAAGGAGTTCAGACAGTCCATGCCTACATTGCCAGGGGAATTGATTGAAAGGCGCCAGATTGTCTGGGTTTATAAATGGCTGATGAGCGCCATGAAGAGAGCTTGGAATGAACACGCTTTCACCAGGAACGAGGCCTCATGAACAGCTTGCAAACGGCAGACTGGGCTGTTCGTGGCTTTTTTTGTTGTTGTTCTTATTGCTGTTCATGCCCATCTCTAACTTCCACGCAGGCATGCATACACACATGGGTTTGACAAGAGATGGGTCTCTGACTCCTTGGCTGCCACAAAGGCTCATGTTATATAGATTAGGGTGAAAATGGGAAAGAAAAAAGCAATTATTAAAGGAGAACTGCAGTGAGGAGGTCCCAGGTATGTTGAGTTTTCAAGTGCATCCAGTGGTTTTCTGCTGCTGCTGCCCTTTGCTTAGGTGCCATGGTGCTAGCAGGGCCACTCACTGTGACTCTAAAGACAACAGGTCAAGGAGCAGCAGTAAGAATTTCATTTTACCCAGAAAATTTTGGGGCTTTTTTGACACTGTAACTCGCTTTATGCGAGGCTGCCCTTGAGCCTGACCTGGAGATTACAGCTGGTACAAAATGCAGCAGCACATGTTATTATGAGAGTGCCAAATAAGGCACATATAACACCATTTTTACGTGAGCTGCATTGGTTGCCAATGGAGTACCGGATCAGATTCAAAGTTCTGGTATTGACCTATAAGACCCTGTGCGGACTGGGACCAGCATATCTACAGGACCGTCTCTCCCCATATATTCCCCGGAGGACACTCTGATCAGGGCCCTTTTTGGTCCTGGCTCCCACCTGGTGGAATGCTCTGTCTGCTGAAATTAAGGCCTGGCAGGACCTACTACCTTTTCGCTGGGCCTGCAAGACAGAGTTGTTCTGTCAGGCATATGGCTGAGGCTGGGCCTCCACCGGTCTGAAACAAGGAGTGTATAAAATCTTAACCCTCCCTGTAAAGGCTGTCCACCATCCTGTTTTAAATGTGTTGTTTTAATGTACATGATTTTTTAAATTGTATTTTTAATATGTAGTTATCTGCGCTGAGCCCGCTCACGGGGAGGGCGGAATAGAAATCTGAAATAAATAAATAAAAACTGTTAAAACTGTGTTAAATGATGGGGTGGTGGCAGATGTGTGCATGCATACTCACATACACACTTGCACATTCACACACACACACAGATCAGTATTACACATGTAAGGAGCGATCAAGTCAGATTTTTTTTCTTTCTGCTTGTCTTCCTGTGATTTCTCCTTTTTCCTTTTCATTCAACAATGAGTTAAAAGTTTTAGTCAGAAAGGGAGACTGAAAGCCAGCAACCTGTCCAGTGTCTCACTTCTACTAATAAAAAATAGGGAGGGGAGAGAGGGCCATCCTCCCTCTACATCTCTTCCCTTCAAGGAAAAATCAAGATCTATACCTCCCTTTCTGTGAGATTTTATTCATAGTTCAAAGACAGGCCAGTGCCCAGCAGAGTCTCAGGCTGCTGCAAAGCAGATTAGGGTGAGGAGGATTCACCCCTCATTGTGGAAACAAAACCACAAGGCACAGAGAAACATGGCATAACAGCAGGAGTCAAAGGTAAATATTTATTGGCTTTGTCACTATCATAAAGAAGCAATGGATTTTTTTTTTATTTCACTGCACTGTGCTGGTTGGTAATGGAGCTCTTGCCTGTTTATATGCTGTGCTGTTGTGCTGTGCCAATACTGCTTTGCCGGTAAGCTTCCCACCATTGTGTGCAACCACCAACATTCACCTTCTTTTGGGTCCACTGTTGTGTGTGTTTTCCTATGCTTGAGGAGAAATTCATTGGATCAAAGGGTTTTTGGATGATGTAGTTTTGAATTGAACACAAATAGAGCCTCATTTCCCCAACTCCTCCCCTTGAAAAGAACAGTGTGTGCATGAGCACACGGCTCAACACTCATCATGTTGTGTACCTTCCCCAAGTATTCCTTGGGATCCATAAATATGGAACCCCTCTTTCAAACTCAATGGGTTGATGGTTTAGAGGGAGGACTGTGTTCTGTGCGATTTTGTTGCTGTTGCTTGCAAAAACAGCTGCCCCAGAACGTCATTTCCCCACCCCGCCACCCTGAAAGGAACATCATGCCTTTGTACATGTGTGGCCAAATCGTGCACAATGGGCTGAAACTAATGAAAATGAAAATAACCATATGGATCAATTCCAAGCAGGCACCAGCCAACCTGGAACAAACCGGTAATGAAATGGAATTATTACAGAACCCCCACAGAACCGAAACAGAAATAGAAACTTTCTTGGTGCAGTTCCCAGGTAAAAAAAGCACATATTGCAAGCACTGAATATTGAAACTTACAAGACCACTGTTTGCAAATTTCATCATCAGCAATAGCAGCAACAATCAGGAAGCCTTTAATCAACTATTACTACATGAATGAGGAATTGCTGATCACGCTCTCCAATATTTCACAGATGAAAACAAACAGACACAGTGGCACGCTTCTTCTACCACTATACTCACACTAAGACACACTGCCTGTTCCCGACTTTCCCTGCATGCTACAAAAGCTTGTTTTATAGAACATCAGAAGAAGTGAGCATTAATATACTAACAAAAGTTTCCTTTCTATTTATTTAAGAATGTTTAATAGATTTCCCCCTCCTCTTTTGAGCTGTAAGTGAAATATGTTGAGGAAACCTTTACATATCCACAGCAGCTAAATATACCTGACAGATATGCAAGCTGAAATTGAATCTCTCTCTGTGGGGGGATGGGAGCTACAGACTCTCCCTCTTTGGATGTTCTACTAAAAAAAGCAAAGAAGACCATGAACACATCATTCATGCATCTTTTCTTTGAGCTAGCTAAGCTTCCCTGAACACAACATCTGTCACTATCTTGAAAGCATGTAGTTTCTGTAATGTTGGTGAAGGTACCATAGACTCAGAATGAAAAAAGAAAAGATGCTAAGTTCTCATTGCCTTTTCTAGCAGTACTACTTCATGCCACATGAAATTCAGAAGAAAACCCAAAGAGGTGTGGGGCCAAATGCAGGAAAAATCACCCATGAAGAAAAGGTCAAAAAGATGGTCTTCTTACCTGACAATATGTGGCCAATAAAGGCTAGGTTTTGTGCTATTCCACCATTTAACAAAATTGAACATATAGAATATTAGCATATCAAGGATAAGGCCAAGCCCTTTTCTCCCTGACATTTAGCATTCTATGCAGATATTTATATGAGTCTATTAGTTTTATTCTGTCCAGTCTTCAGGAAAGTCAGAGAAGTGTACAAGGCTCTCTTGTCTCTCATTCCCACAAATAGTCTGTGAAGTTGGGTAGGGAGAGACAGAGTGACTGGCTAGGGCTGTGAACTCTGGCTTGGGAAACTCTTGGGAAAAGCAGCGTTTGGGGGGAAGGGAGGGAATCATCAGGGATGTGATTTCATAGAGTCTACCCTCCAAAACTGTCTTTTTCTCCAGGGGAACTGATCTCTGTATCTGGAGATCACTTATAAATCTAGGAGAACTCCAGACTCACTAGGAAGATGGTAACCCTATAACTGGCCCAAGGTATGGCCAAATAGGGCTTTGAACTTGGGTCTCTCCATTTTAGAGGTGCCATCCTCCAGGTGAGGCCTCAAGACTATAGATGTCAGTTTCTCTGGGGAAAAATGGTAGCTTTGGAGAGTGGACTGTATGGCATTATACCCGTCTGAGGTCCCTTCCTTCCCCAAATCCCATCTGCCCCCAAATATCCAGGATTTTACCAACCTGGAGTTGGCAACCCTACCCTAGTTATTTTTCAAAAATCTAATCATTGCACCCCGTAGGTTTTCCGATTTTCTGTTTTGCATCCTCACACATGATCCAAAACAGACACAGGTCAATCATCTCACTGCAAATCAGACCTATCTTACTGCAATTTACTGCAATTTCTTTGCAGCACACTCCCTGTAAATATGCATACTGGGTTGGATCTTGTGACTCCTTTCTCCTAAGTAAGGAAACCCTCTCCAGCAGAAAGATCCTTGCTCTTGCCCCACATGCAATTTTTTTTTTTTTGCAATTGGCTTAGATTGTTTCAAAGAGTTTCCACAACTTACTACACTGTTCCCAATTGTCTGCAGAAGATGTTAAGGTTTCTTTACGAGATGGGTGAGAAGGAACAACCAGAAAGAAAGGAAGAGGTATGGTAATCAGGCAGAGGAGCTTCAAAAAACCACGCAGAAGTGCTCCGTACATGTAGTTCTCTTCTTAATGATATCATAAAATACTATTCACATGTAGAATCAAGATTTCTGCATTATTTGCTAGACAGAGAACACCACAGATAGGTGTCAGAGTGTGTGCACACAACACAATAGATCAGACAATCCTCCCATAATGACCTAGGTCACACTCCTGCCTCTGTCATCTGTGGGATTGCCAAATGGCCTGTCCTGTTTTAAAACTACATTTTATGGGCAGGAGTCAGCAGATAATGTTTGTCACCAAACTGAGAAAAGCTTTATCACCTGCTAGCTTTTCTGCATCAAGGTGCTGTTATATCATAGCTATAGAAAATACTTTAAAAGTTAACCATTCCTGCCAGCATCCTACAGATTATATTGATACTGGTTAATATAGAATGCTGAGCCCCATGGCACAGAGTCGTAAGCTGGAGTACTGCAGCCCAAGCTCTGCTCATGACCTGAGTTCGATCCTGGCAAAAGCTGGGTTCAGGTAGCTGGCTCAAGGTTGACTCAGCCTTCTGTCCTTCCAAGGTCAGTAAAATGAGTACCCAGTTTCCTGGGGGTAAAGCGTAGATGACTGGGGAAGGCAATGGCCCTGTAAAAAGAACAAGAGAGAAAATTCTGTTTAACTAAAACTAAGAAGAAACTTGATTCTTGTCCAGCAGGTTATTTTTCAGTAAAAGAAATACGCTTCACACTAAGAATTTATTTGTGGCTTTTGATGAAGCTGTGAGCCTTGCAAAACGGGACGATTTAGCCAGGCAAGCCCATTGCCAATCTCCCCCCGGGAGCAGCCGGAGAGTGTGGGCGCTCCCCTGTCTTCTTGATTTAACCCTCGGTATTTATGAATAAAGCTTTGGATTGCAGCAGCGGTCTTTCGGCGTGTCCTTAGTGTGCCTTTGCCTGTAAAAAGTCTGCCAAGAAAATGTGATGCGACGCCCCCCCTCCATGGGTCAGTAATGACTAGGTGCTTGCACAGGGGACTATCTTTACCTTTACCTAATATAGAATGCACCATATATAACATTTTTGCAGGATTGTGACTGCACTACATCCTGTAATATATCCTTGGCATACATAAACATGTAGAAATTGTAGAAGCTATTTTCATAGATAGGAAGAATGGTGATATTTGTTTACAAAACGCCTTTATGTCAAGTTCTTCTGACAATGAGTAGTATTTCTTTCTGCCAAGTGGAATGTACTCCAAAAAGTGCATAAGGTCACATGTAGGAGGTCTTTGTGAAAGGAAAGTGACCATGCCTAGCCAAAGGTGGCATGGAGGTATTACTGCTCTGCCCCTTACCTTCAAGTAGCCTGTCTGCTTTGGGTGGGGTTAGCACTGTAGGTGCTGTGCTGTTCAAGGAGTTGATGGTGGGAGAGAAGAAAGTCTTAGGAATGAAAAGCATTTATCATTGGCTCCATTTTCAGCCAACAGGTTACTCTACATCCATGATCTTTGATCTTTCGAGATCCAGGATCCACTAAGTGACAAATACACAACCAGAAGTCACATGACATCCATGTCATGTGACAGGAAGTGTCAGATACCATGTTTTTTGATCACCCGTAACAAGGCCCAGGCTCAAAATACCTGGGGCAGGAAACATAAGCAGCTGATGTTGTGCGGAGAAGCTAGAGACTAGATCCATGGAGGAATCCCATCTACTATGGATTGATCTTGCCTCATTAACCTGTTGCTGTGCTCAGAGTGTGTGTGTATATATATATAAGAAAGGCAGGAGATATGGTGCCTTTGATTTCTACACATGGATGCTGGCAGTATATTCTATCAATGGCTGCTTGGGAGGGACTTTTCTTCATGGAAACTGACCCGTTATGTTGGGCTCCATGACCCACATGAGGACTTGATCTATGGAGCTGAAGACCAATGCCCTATATGGCTTCTAGCAAACCCCATGCATATATTTGAATACACCTGGCAAAGTAACACCAGCCACCTTCATGATCCTCTCTTTAATGATGGAGCTTCACAAGGCAATACAAGAGACATGCTTTGCCATTCGCAGTGCTACTTATTCAACATGTACTACAAATGCCACATATGTGTGGTTATTACTTGTGTGTGTTTAATGGCAGCACATACATGCCCACTAAAAGCAAACCTGGCTTTCTCTAGCCTTGTATCATTCATTTTTGAATGGGCCACTACCCCCCAAAAATGACAAATGCAGGTTGAATGGCAATCTTAATGACAGAATAGAGATTACAGAATTAAGAACATCACATTTCAGTCTAGTATTGTATCCTAAGTCAGATTTGTAATAAAATATTAGACATTGTGTAATGTAGAATACACTCGAGAAGGAAATGTAGGTCTTTTATCTATAATTGCAGATGTCCATCAAAGTTAATCTGTCGTCACATGAAGCACTAGCAACCCCCCGCATTCGTGACCCTATGTGTAACGTGGCCAGCATTATTTCCTAGAGAACATACTTTTGAAAGATCACAGAGGTTATAGCTGAGGTCAAATTCAGATAGAGTGAATTATGGTGTGTGAAGGAGGGGGTGAAAAATAGTAACTGAACGTGGCCAGCATTTTTCAGACCTGAAAGGAGAAGGCAGCAGCCTTTTGAAAGGGCTGTAAAAGCAAACTCACATTTTGATGGCAAGGGCTGAAATAAAGAAGGGTGGTTTGCCGACACTGAAATCAAATTGAAACATAAAGCAATAGCTGGTGTATTCCCTTTGGAACAAAATGGATGCAATTTAACTCATAAAGTTCAGTAGAGTAACGCTTTCCTTCTGCACATATATGCAAAGACTACATGTTATAGTGGCCAAAAAGAGCAGAGGGGTTTGTCTCTCTTAAGGATGCTTCCAAAATGCTCATTTGCATTTTTACCCAGGTGCTGGAGTCCCCAGTTTCTTGTATTGTTTCCAGTATGGATTCAATTCTTGTTTCATTGTTTTTTCCTGAATTGTACACACAGTATTTGCATTTTTACCCAGGTGCTGGAGTCCCCAGTTTCTTGTATTGTTTCCAGTATGGATTCAATTCTTGTTTCATTGTTTTTTCCTGAATTGTACACACAGTATTTGCATTTTTACCCAGGTGCTGGAGTCCCCAGTTTCTTGTATTGTTTCCAGTATGGATTCAATTCTTGTTTCATGGTTTTTTCCTGAATTGTACACATAGTATTTCCCTAACCTGGATAGCCCAGATGAGCCTGATCTCATCAGATCTTATAAGCTAAGCAGGCTCAGCCTTGGTTAGTAATTGGATGGGAGACCTCCAATGAAGGCCAGGGTTGCAGAAGCAGGCATGAAAACCCCGCCAGGAACTGCCATGTTAGCACTCTCCACCACCACATACACAGTATTGTGCTTGCATATTTTGTGGTATTCTGTTCTTTCAATTCACATTGTTTCCTTTCTCCACATCAACAGTGTGCACATGTCCATTGATAAAACACTACAAAATAAAGCAACTTGATGCATTCACCAGTATGATAGCATCATGATTCTTTTGATTTAATATGTTAGCATTGTAAACATGAGAGCTTGTATATAAGATAAAGCACCTAAATCAGGAATCCCCAACCTTTTTGAACCTGTGGGCACCTTTGGAATTCTGACGCAGGGTGGCAGGTGCACCCACAAAATGGCTGACACAGGAAGTGGTGCCACACCCACACACAGAAGCCCAAGTGCTTTATTTTTTTTAAAAAAATCACTGACAAAGAGGAATGAGAGAGAATAAAACCAGCATTGTGGTTACAGAGACAGCTGAAAAAACATTATTTTAATCTGCATAGCCAATCAGAAGCCCGACCTGGCACCACCCACTTTCTATAAATACTTTCTAAATTTTCTTTTAAAAAGTAATCAGATAGGATTGTAAACATACTTATATTAAGATTGTTTTTGTGTGATGTTTAATCAATATACAAGAGTGTATGTTTAGATTAGTTTTATTTATTTAGTGCATGTTTATGCCACCTTTCCAGGGAACCTGCCCAAGGAAATTTGCAAAATAAACCACAGTAAAAATGATCACACCCTTTAAAAGTCATTAATTAAAAGCTGGCATTAAAACCCCAGCTAGAGGGTAAAACCATAACATGAAACAGTTTAAAACTGAACTTTTAAACTGTCTGCAGACCATAAAATGGCATTAAAATCAATCTAATTTAAATTTGTTTATTGGTGAACAACCCCAAAATGTAGCTTGATGCCATCATATACATGACTGCATCAAGATTTCTTTTTTTGTAGTGTTTTATCAGTGAAAAAGTGCACATCATAGAAGAAAAGGGAAAGGAACTGCAAAATGTAGCAAAGCTGCATACACTTTAATTCTAGAATTAGTTTTATAAATTCCTGCATTTAAACTAGAAGTAAAAAAGAAACCATTAGTAAAATAAAAATATAGAACTGAAAGAAACCACTAATCTATCTCCTGCTCCCCCTTTAATATTTACGAAAGCAGAATGTGTAATCTAATGCTATTAGAATACACATTTCTCATAGGGATAGAGTTACGGTCAAACATGCAGTAAAGCCTAGCTTGTCTGAACATTGTCCAGTTCCATTGGGTTCCTAACAGCCACTTAGACATGAAGTTCAACATTAGATTGAACAATCCATGAAGAATGGCAGAGGGTGGGTGATTTATTTATTATTTCACTTGCATTCCCTTCCTTTTTTCAGAGACAGTCTTTCCTCCCCACCCCCATTTAAACAACTCTGAAGACTTCTTATCTCCTGGAGCATGTTCAGTCATCATCTAGTAATTTTGCAGTTATATTTTTTCCTTTACGAAGTAATTTATAAAGTAATATTTTTCTGCACATGGGGATTGTCCCCTGAGCATGCATAAACGACCTGATCTGTGGCTGGCTTGGTTTGGCTACATTCATGGTAGGCACAAACCAGCCACTTTACTATTAGATTAGAGGAAATAATAGACAGTATTTCTTCACAATATAACAGGATTAAAGGATAAGAACCAAGTCAACAGAGCTTCAGGGGAATGGAGAGCTCAGCAAGAAGGAGAAAGCTGAGCTGCGGATGCAGAACCTCTGAGACTCTACAAGTAAATTAACATCTGCAAGTTGTAGCATCAAATCTGGGATTAGAGTGAAAAGCTAACCATCTGTGCACCTAGGAGTGAAACTTACATGTTTGTAACTTTCTAGGTGTGTGTTTTAAGAGAGGGATGTATTAACTGAAAAATAAATAGACTCCTGAGCAGAATGTCTCAAGTGCTGAACAAGGAAAAGAAACTAGCAGCGAAGATCCTCAAGCAAGGCTAATATTTGTAGCTAGACACTTCCTTGCCATTAGGCATCAATGCCACAATCCACTTCTTCATCCTTCTTTAGCACACTATAATGTGCAAGATCTCTAATTAGGGTTGCCAACCACCAGGTGGGACCCGGAGAGCTCCTGGAATTACAATTGACCTCCAGGCTGTAGAGATCAGAAAAAGTAGCTGCTTCGAGGGTGGACTCCATGGCATTATACCCTGCTGAGGTCCCTCCCATCTCCAAACCTCATCCTTCCCAGGTTCTACCATCCGAATCTCCAAGAATTTCCCTACCTGGATTTGGCAACCTTGACTCTAATGGCTGTTCTTTATCAGTTCACAGACTCTAATGCTGTGGACAGGTTGACCTCTGATAACACCCGATGTTCCTTTTGGGCCCTCACAGGATAGCCTCAGGCATAAATATCAAGCTGCACATCTAAACCATTCCAGCCACCATATATCAGCCACACAAAAAAAGGAGGAGGAGAGTTTACTTAATAAGAAGTGAAATCTCTAGGTAAATCTAAGAGCAACTATAGATGTTTGTAGGAAGATCTGAGCTTTCCAGTCTGATAATCCTTGGATTCTAGTGTTACCCTAAAACTGGAGTTCCAAGAGGCGATGGCTGCTTCCACACACGTTAGATAATCCACTTTCAATACTCTTTAGTGAACATTTGGAACTGTTTTTCCATGTGTGGAACAAAAAATCCACTTCCAAAGGATCGCTAAAGTGCATTGAAAGTGCATTATTCAACGAGTGTGGAAATGGCCAACGATTGGGGCACCAGACCATGAATGAAGGAAGGGAATTGGTCCAGCAGGGATTCTATCCAGGAGAGTCTACTGGCTTTGTTATATATTCGATGCATTTAAGTGAACCTGCAGTCTCATTAAGAAAGGTAGATTTTAAGTAAGTAAGTAAGTAATGTTCCACCTAGGAGGTTGTTATTTGAATCTGCTGTTCCGTTAGTTTTACTTACTGTGTTTGTTACCAGATAAAAGATGCTTCATCATGTATTGAGCTTTGCTCAGATCTTAACAAAGAGAGCTATATTATTAATAGTGAATACCTTACAGGCTTTCCCAAGCTTCTGCCTCAGCTGCTGTCCTTCCCTGTTTCTGTAGCTGTCTTTGCAGCTAGGGAGAAGACCCATAACAATTCTCCCCACACCAGATGTCCCATGGTTCCATGTCCCTTCTGAGGATGATATTGGGCCCAGCATCCTAATGTTCTTGGAGAGGGACACAGCAGTTTCGGGCTATCTAGGGCTGCCTGGCACAGCCTGGCAACTGGCAAGAGTCCAGGGTGACAGGGGCACCATTAGCAATGGTGTGTCACCATATTGAGGACAACCTCTAAGTGATGGCATGCCTCTCTAGGAATGGCAAGAGACTCTACGGTAAAAGCATAAAGTTTCTGGTGATTCCTAGAGAGGACAGGTGTCACTAACTTTTCTCTCAGTAGTGCCATTGTCCTGACAGTGGATTTTTTCCCCTCCGGCAGGAAGATAGGGCTGCCAGCAGGAGGTCTCTCACCACAGCAGAAGGTTTATGCCACCACATCATTCATGTTTCTCATAGTCTGAGAAAGGCTATTGTCTGTACAAGTGGGGCAAAGTTTGTATTACTAATACAGCATAGTTGCTATTTTAAAACTGCTTTCCTTATTGCCATATTCCAAATCATATTGGTTACATATAAAAGCTCCAGTCATGTAGTTGCCTGGGTTGCCTGGGATTACTTCACCAACTTTCACATTTAGAACACAGTTATGGGACATCCATTTACCCAGGTTGAGATCTTATACCACTGAGTAGCACGTTGAAATACATTCACCACTAGACAGGACCAACTGGGAGGATCTTTCCCACTTAATCAGCATCCTACTAGGAAGAAGACTTTCCCCAATTGTGGCTCCTTTCAGTGCCATTTGCTTCCTAGCTGCTCCTCCCTTTATCAATCACATGAATGATACTGCTGCATCAGGGGTCACTTAGTCAATGAGATGACATCTCAACATATGCTAGGCCAGGCTATTCTTGAAGGCAGCATGAATGAAGAAACATATCTGCACTGTGTATTGAAAAACTGTCCAAGAAAGGAATTGGTTCTGCGGGTGGGGTATTTATGTGAAAGTTTTTAGTAGTTTTGCTTCATCTCTTCTTTCTGGATCAGAATGGCTTTTACTGCAAAGACCCATGAGACTTGGAGGGAGGTATCTTTTCCTCCTTTTTTTCCAACAGTGGCAGCTCCCACCACACCAGCTTGCATCCTCCTCTTCCTCCTCCTCCTCCTTTTTATGAGCACAAGTGGATAGTTCCAGTTGTCACCTATGTGCTAAGTCAGACTACGTTCCAGCTAATGACCACACCAGACACTTGCTTGGGTTAGAAATGGCCACAACTTTATTGATTACAGCTGAATGGAGCATTGGCCTGGCATCTGGGCACGGATCCCCGCTGGCATCGTAGGCCTGGCTGCCGACCGATGCATCACCCACCAGCCTCCCGCTGGCACCTCGGCACCCGTTGTTCCGTCGCCGGCCCTGTCTGGTGACCTTCTTTTCCAGATCCGTTGGGGTGGGCAGACCCGAAGGCCTACCCACCCTAATGGGATCCAGCCCAATGCCTCAAAAACCGCCAACCCATAAAGTTGTGACAGTGCTCCCCCCCATAGTCTTGTCTCCGCGGAGGGTGGGAGGGTGATCAGCTGCTCTGGCAGATGCCCTGACGAAAATGGCGCTGACCATGCGGCCAGGTCAGCGTGGGGTGGAGACTCCTACTACTACCAGTCCCGCCTCCACTCCGTCTTTGCCCTCGGTGCCAACCCCAGCTTGCCGTTGAAATGTCAGCATCCTTTACCATATTATAGTGTTTGTCCATTGAGGTACTTGTGGAGAATTTCAAACGCATCCAAAATGAAGGAAGAACACTGTCCTTTCAGCCTATCAGTTATGCTCTAGTCCTTCAACCTGCCATTTAAATACCTTTCACTTATGCAATTGGCATAAAGGAGCACACCTTTTGATGACTAAATAGATTGTATCTCTACTGCTTCTTTAAACTCACTACATGACCTTGTGATATCCAACTCAACAGTGTTGCAAATGATATTTGTCCTAATTATGGATGCCAATCACAATTATTTTCCATTACCAATGTTAACAATCAATAACTATGTGACATCAACTCATTATATGTGGTAGCAGAGAGAAGTCCTGTACCCTTTCTAAAGGTGCCATTGAAGTCTTGGACACAGCTAGGAGTACATGGATTCACATTTTACATTTTCTATGTTGCTGCTTCAATGAATCCTTTCTCCAACACCCCTTCTCTGTCATTGCCCCCCCATTCTTTTTCCTGACAAAATGGCTACTTTGAAGGGTGACTTATTATGGCATTAGACACCACTGAGGTCTCTCTCCTCCCTAAACACTGCCCTCCCTAGGCTTCAGACCCAAATTTCCAGGAGTTTCCCAGTCTCAAGCTCGCAACCTCAGAAGAGGAATTTGCTGCACAAAACAATTTTGCCATGAATAATAATAAAAACTTCTTAGCCAGAATTTCATACACTGAATTGCTCTGCACTGTCTAGATTTCAGCTTCCTCTTGCCTTTTTATAAATCTCTTTCCAGTGCGGATTTAAACATTTTTTTTACTGCATCAATTCTGCTCACTCTTAATTAAACAATCCAGATTTTTCTACTTTCCTCTTGAAAATGGAAACCGTATAGTATATTTGCTGTATCTTTTATTACTTGCCTTATGCCAGTTGGTTTGCCTCATTTATTTCAGATCCCCAATGATCTATTTGCCCCCTTCCCCCTTTTATGGATGTTTTATGCCTTGTATCTCCTCTCCATTGTTACTTTCAATTTGTTTTTTAATTCTCAGTCTTCAAGTTTGCTGACATTATATTTCCAAATGTTCTCTGGCTTGGTTTTTATTTGACAAATTTAGCCTGACTTCTAAGTCAGCTATAACTGCATAATGTTTGCTATCACAGTGAGCCCCCCACATATTGTTTCATCTTTAGTGTGATTCTCATGTCAGCTTCCAACAATTAAATGGTCATATTGATGGATTCTTCTTCCCATCCTCTGATATCTGTCCCTCTTTATGTATTTTTTAATGCCATGACATGAAAATTTTTATTACCAATTGATGAGTTATGGCAAAACTATCAGCCTATCTGGTTTATCATTATATGCATCATTGAGGCTTTGGAGTTGTATTGTTCTAAGGGCAGAACTAGATCTTCAAGATGACAGACAGCTGTCACCCTGTTCCAGCTAAAGCCTAGGGAGATTTATCATATGACATCATGTTGGAAGTTTCTCCACCTACATCACAAGCCACCAATAATGTGGAAGGAGGGGGAGAAACTCATAACCTCATTTTGTTAACAGTCCAACCTGCCCTCATATTAATAAGAAGCTTATGAATATGGCAATTTCATAAACCCCTCTCCTCATGTGTTTTAAACACAGAAATGCCACTTGGCAAGGCGGGAAATGACTACCAACTTCTGGCCAGGAGATGGGAAATTACTGGTATGTGAGTCCCCAGGCAAGACTAGCTTTCACCCCCACACTCATGGAGATGTGCAGAGATCCTAAGACAATAAGGTCATCCAGGAGTTCCTGCCAATCTTCTCCTTATCTGCTCTCCCATTCCGGTCTATTCAGGGCTCTTGATAGCTGCTCCCATCCAGCCATCACGAATCATCAATCATCATTTAACTTAAGTTTCGCCCAGGAAAGCTTGATCAAAGCTTTCCCAGTTCTTTGTCTCAGCCCAGAGATGGCCATTAAGTTATTGTTTTGGGGCAGAAGATGCAATCCTGCCCCAGGGTATATTCCACAGTATAACTGCACTACCCACTGCCTCACTCAGTGTGTGTCCTGGTTCCTGATCCTACCCATGCACTCTCAGACTGCATGTCTGAGCCCCCCTCTCTCTCCTTGCTACAAAGTGTTGGACTCTCAAGCTGCTCCCTTTCTGGACTGGTAACTATAACTCCCAAACCCTGAAACTCTATCCAACCTCCTCTCTGCTTTTTCTATGAAACTCTGTACATGTGTAGTGTATGCACTTGTATGATTGCTTTTGATACCCCTTTAATAAAAATCATTTTTGTTATATACACACTTGGGCCTTTCCAGAGTCCTCTGAGGGAAAGGACTTGGTATAAATTGGTGGAGGTGCCTGTTACCCCATCTCACTAGTCTGTTTCCTTGCATGCATGTTATTTCCCCCAACTCACAAGGAGACCCCCATTTCGGAAAAAATGCCTAAGGATTAGATGTGAGAAAATGTTCCTTATTTTTTTTTCTTTTCATTTTCTTTTCCATTTTTGCCAGTGATTTCAGTAATCTAGTCTTCAGATGTTGGTTCTGTAGATTTATTTATACTGTAGGTTAAATCTTCTCTAAATTACATCCAGAGAACTTCAGCTTCCCCCTCCCCCTCCTGAAGCTGTCCCAAATGCTTCTGCAAATGGTTGTTGTGGGTTTTCCGGGCTGTATTGCCGTGGTCTTGGCATTGTAGTTCCTGACGTTTCGCCAGCAGCTGTGGCTGGCATCTTCAGAGGTGTAGCACCAAAAGACAGAGATCTCTCAGTCTCAGTCTCTCTCAAAAGATCTCTGTCTTTTGGTGCTACACCTCTGAAGATGCCAGCCACAGCTGCTGGCGAAACGTCAGGAACTACAATGCCAAGACCACGGCAATACAGCCCGGAAAACCCACAACAACCATCATTATTAAATGATCTACATGCCAAACTCCTAAAATAAACCCATGGTTCTGCCTGGAGTTCCTTAATCTTCTTTTTGTATTCCTCCGTTTTCATGATCACTGTAGCATTGCCTTTATCAGCTGGTAGAATGATGATGTCTGGATCTGCATTGAGGGTCTTGATGGCATTTCTCTCCTTGCGTGTTATATTGCTGGTGGGAAGCTTTGCCTTTCGTAGAATCCTGGCTGTCTCTCCTCTTATTTCCTCAGCTTCCTCTTCAGGTAGATGACGGATGGCAGCTTCTACATTTGCAATGATGTCTTCCACAGGAACTCCTGGACCCCTCCACCTACAAAAAACTAAAACGAGATCCCACTTGCAAAATCACCAGGCTAACAAATGCGCTGATCAAGAATTCCTCACTACATCCCGACACGCACAGCAAACTATGCAAGACTGAAGCACAGCCACCTAGACTATATGGACTCCCCAAAATACATAAAGATTCAGTCCCACTCCGACCCATTGTGAGTGCCATTGGTTCACCGACATATGAATTAGCTAGACATCTGGCAGATCTCCTGCAGGACCACATCGGGAAAACCTCGTCTTACATCAAAGATTCAGCAGATTTCATCAACAAAATCAGTTCTCTGAAACTCAATCCACAAGACATACTTGTCAGTTTTGATGTCGTATCCCTGTTTACCAAGGTTCCAGTAAAAGACACTATTGCACTGATTAATCAGATTTTCCCAGAGGATGTAACAGCCTTATTCCATCATTGTCTGACAACCAGTTACTTCCAATGGGACAACGAATTCTATGAACAGATGGATGGGGTGGCCACGGGGAGCCCACTCAGCCCAGTTATAGCAAACTTCTACATGGAACATTTTGAAAAAACAGCTCTAGAATCAGCACCCCACAAACCCAGTGTATGGTTCCGGTTTGTGGATGATACATTCATCATTTGGAGCCATGGGGAGGAAGAATTGATGGAGTTTTTGAATCATCTCAACAACATCCACCTGAACATACAATTCACAATGGAGAAAGAAAGTGAGGGAAAACTCTCATTCCTGGATACCTTGGTCATCCGCAAAGCAAACTTTCAGTTAGGTCACAAGGTCTACAGGAAACCAACTCATACTGATCGGTACTTACACAAAAACTCCAATCACCACCCCCGACAGAAAAGAGGCATAATGAAAACATTAGTGGATCGTGCAAGACGGATATGTGAGCCGCGCTTTCTCAATGAGGAAATTAATCATCTAAACCACGCACTTCAGGCAAATGGCTACTCCAGAAATGAAATCCGAAGAGCAATCAAACCCAGGATGAATCAAACAACCAAGGAAAAACAGTCACCTACAGGAAAAGTGTTTTTGCCATATATCAAAGGAATTACTGATCAGATGGGAAAGCTTATGAAAAAGCACAACCTTCAAGCAGTATTCAGACCCACCCGAAAAATACAACAGATGCTACGATCAGCAAAAGACAGCAGAGACCCCCTCACCTCTGCAGGAGTATACCGTATACCCTGCAGCTGTGGACAAGTTTACATCGGGACCACAAAGCGTAGCATCCAGACAAGAATAAAAGAACATGAAAGACACTGCAGACTTGGACAGCCTGAAAAATCAGCAGTGGCTGAACATAGCCTAACTCAAACAGGGCACAGTATCTTATTCCAGGACACCAAAATACTGGACAACACTTCCAACTACTTTGTCAGACTGCACAGGGAAGCCATTGAAATTCACAAGCATAAGCAAAACTTCAACAGGAAAGAAGAAACCTTAAGAATGAACAGAGCATGGGCTCCAGTTCTGAAAAACACCAGGCCAACAAAACACTCCACACCCGACAATAGCCCTGCAGAGAAGATTAGCACATCAAGCACCAATCCATATGCAAAAGAACCGCCTCAGGATCAGGCCATAATTCCAAAATTCGTTACAAATTTCATTTTATGTGGAATTTTGATGGCAATCCTAATGTTGATACCACAACACACAGTGAGTTTGACTTAATGTTAAGGGAAATAGTGGGAGAATGAATTGTGTGGCTGCCATTTTCATTGGGCACCTTATGTCTGCTGCATTGCCTAGTTCTGCTGAAAGGTGATTTGAAATTAGAAATGCACAAAATAACCTGGACTTTTTTTTGTTAATTTTATAGAAGTTGTTTTTACTTTCTGTATAATTTCTCCAAATGTTTTATCTCCAATTTCACTTTTGGTTTTATTATAAAAAAAAACTGATAGCAGCTTAGATATGGGAAAGCCTTCCAGACATATTTCACTGATTTTTACTTCCCTTAAACATTTCTAGATGTGTTTTGGCTGAATAGACCCTTTAAAATATGGCTTGACGTTTGCTTTAGGAGAAATCCAGAACCATTTGTGGGAATAAATTTTTCATTGTTGGGCAGGACAGGTGAAATTTTATGGACTGTAATGTGTCCCCGAGTTTCACAGGTTTTGTCATTGGTGATGTGGCTACATATACACAAAGACTTTTTGCCATGATGTGGCACTGCAATATCCTTCTAGATTTCAGTTAATTCATCACAGGGAAGAGGAAATGGATTCTGGCACACATTCAGAAGTTCACTGTAGCTCCTCCACATGGAAGAGGAAATGGATTCTGGCACACATTCAGAAGTTCACTGTAGCTCCTCCACATGGAAGAGGAAATGGATTCTGGCACACGTTCAGAAGTTCACTGTAGCTCCTCCACATGGAAGAGGAAATGGATTCTGGCACACGTTCAGAAGTTCACTGTAGCTCCTCCACATGGAAGAGGAAATGGATTCTGGCACACGTCCAGAAGTTCACTGTAGCTCCTCCACATGGAAGAGGAAATGGATTCTGGCACACTTTCAGAAGTTCACTGTAGCTCCTCCGCATGGAAGAGGAAATGGATTCTGGCACACATTCACTGTAGCTCCTCCCCAGACCCATATTGAAGAGCAAGGGAATGTCATCCTGGTAGGAACCACATGGAGAGAACCTTGATGCTTCCTGGGGTTTCTCACATGATCTTGATGGTGCAGAAAGAAGTCATCCCTCTATCTTTACATTTTATTCTCATTCTTCCACCAAAGAGCTCAGGGTTTCACTCTGACAGTCTTGGGATTTTCCATTATATTCTACTGAACTTCTGGGCTGTGCACCCATTTGCTTTTTCAGCATGGATTCTTGACTGGCATCATGCCTGCCACTGACTTAGCTCTCAGGAAGAGTCTCTGTCATCTGTATTTTATTTAGCTCTATAAACCACCTTGCGTCCTGATAGCACTGAATAAATAAGTGCCTTCTGTTCTAATAGACCAGGCTCTAGGCACTATAAAAGAGATATTTCTTCAATAGAAAGAAAATATTACTGTCATTTTTAATAACACAATATATTATTAATACATGAGGAAGACAAATTGGCTGGTACTGAATCTGAGTTAAAAGTGCATATTCTCCTGTAAAGGAAAAAAGAGTGGCATTATAACAGAATCCCTAATATATATGGAGACTTATCTTGGTGGATAGATGTTATCAAGACCTGAAGAGTTATTACACATTATTACATAGTGTGCAACAGGCATCTTGATCCAGGGCTATTGAAAAGGGCTGTTTCATAGCATATATTAAAATGTTCAGTATCTTTCAGCTCTGTAGAGAAGAGAAAGAACAGGTTTCCATGAGAATATATATACTTAATATGCTTGCTTTCAAGAGACATACAGAATGATATATATAATACATTTGACATCATGATTGTAGTTGGGGGTGCTATCCTTTAAAAAAAGATATGAATTTTGTTCTATTGCGTTAGATTAGCTGGAGTTTACAACTTTGTAAATTACACAAGTTAAACATGGTTGCAATGTCCATTATTTTGCTTAATTTATTTTGCACTTTTCGCCCAAGCACATAATTTTGTCTTTTGGAATCTTTGCCGTTAGATTCAAATGTTATATTTTTAATCTGTTCCCAGATTGCCTGATGTTATCATCTTTTGTAATCTGCTTACTGATGGACTGAAATTTCTTTTTTAAAATCATACTTGTAATTGGCCTTGGTTCCCAGTGAGAAGGGTGGTTGACAACACCACCACTGGAAATCTTATTCTGAAACTTCAGCAAAAAATTGCCCACACATTCTTTCAAAGATAGCGTAGAAATAATCAGTTGACTTGGGCAAACCTCCCTTCATCTTCAGATATCTTGAGGTGCCAGGCAATGATTCCTACCTATATACTAGTAACTGGCACTATTGTTGCCCATCAAGTTCAAGCCTAGCCAGTCAGAAGACCAGGTCTATTTATTATGAAATAGCAAGGTGATTGGTCAGGCTAGCCTGATCTCATTAGATCTCAGCAGGGTCAGCTCTGGTTAGTACTTGTGTAGTAGACCTCTAAGGAAGTCCAGAGGTGCACTTGCTATGCAAAGGAAGGAATAGAAAACCACCTCAGAACTTGTCACCCTGAAAACCCTATAGGGTTGTCGTAAATCAGCTGTGACTTAATGGGAAAGGAAAGGAAAGGCCCCCTTCTGGGCAATCTGAAGGAAGTCCACAAAGTTTTGCTTGGCCCCTGCAAGGCAAGCTGAAAATCTTACATTATAGGGACATGGGAGGGGACCTGCAAAAGGAATGACCACCAGACCAAGAGCTGACTTAATCAATCAGTCAGTCAGTTTGGATATTGGCTGGGCAGCACAAGATTTTACCCCCACCCTGGCTTCATTTCAAGTACAGATACCAACAACAGCATGATTCTGCGTAAGCACAGAAAAAAACATTATTTCAGCATTGTCTTTTCACTCACTCACTCACTCACTCACTCACTCACTCACTCACTCACTCACTCACTCACTCACTCACTCACTCACTCACTCACTCACTCACTCACTCACTCACTCACTCACTTCATTCATTCATTCATTCATTCATTCATTCATTCATTCATTCATTCATTCATTCATTCATTCATTCATTCATTCATTCATTCATTCATTCATTCATATTATTTAAAGGACATATGATAACTATGGCCATATAAACTACGTATTCATTATGTTTATTGACTAATCACACCATTTCAGTCACTGTAGTTCAACAGAAACCTTTCAAAAACAAAATCCAATGGGAAGCTGCTGAACTGGAATTCATATGCAAATTTGACTCTGTCAAGCTGGGACTGAATAGAGACTATGAATGGTTATCTCATTATCACAGGTAACTGATTTCCTTTACAGAGGCGGGGTCAGGGGGAGTCCAGTGGCACCTGGCGTGGGCTTTCGAGGAACACGGTTCTCTTTGTCAGATGCATCTGGCGGGGAGGACTGTGGTTATCGAGGACTTGTGCTGCAGTGCTGCTGAACTCTTTTTGATTTTGCTACTACAGACTAACACGGCAAACTCCTTTGAATCTTTACACAAGCAAACTGATCCCCACACCAAAAGGAGCTGTCTGCATCTCCATATCAAAGGAGTTGTTTACATCCCCCCTCTCTTCCTTTCCCCCTTCCCCACCTCTCCTCCTCTATATTTGGCCAGTTTCCTTCTGCCCTCCATGCATCTGACGAAGACAACGTGATTCTCGAAAGCTTATGCTACAATAAAATTGGTTAGTCTTAAAGGTGCTACTGGACTCTTTTTGATTTTGCTACTACAGACTAACACGGCTAACTCCTCTGGATCTATGACCATTTCAGTTATTAGCCATGCAACATTCATGGCCTTAAATAAGTTAATTCTTAAATGTTTTGATCTGTAGGGGAGCTCTAGTCTTTTGAATGGGATTAAGATTGGGGCATAATATACATTCCCCAAATCTGAGGCTAATTTCTTATAACTGATGAAAGTGAAAATCAGAAAGAGAAACATATACCTGAGCCTGGGTGGTGTAGTGGTTAGAGATTTGAACTAGGATCTGGGAGGCCCAGGTTCAAATCCCCACTCTGCCTCAGAGCTCTCTGGGTAATCTTGGACCAGCCATACACTCAGTCAAATCTATTTTACAGGGTTTCTATGAGGATAAAATGGAGGAAAGGAGAATGATGCAAGCTGCTTTTGGTCTCCATTAGGGGAAAAGGTGAGGTTTAAATGAAGTAAATAAATAAATAACATATATACAAAAGCATGGGACAGATAACATAATTCCAGTTTTTCAGGGAGTTGAACAGGCAGGTTCTCCCTCTCCCTTTAAGTGACTCTCAGGGCCAAGCTACACATGACGAATGACACTTGAACAGCAAGGGTATTTCTCCCTGTTCACTTGCCCTCCACTCAATCCACTTGCCGTTCAAGTGTCATTCGTCATGTGTAGCTTGGCCCTCAGTTGTGATTATCATCCTACACCCTGTAGACATGCTCAGTTGCAATCAGGTTGGTTTTGTTTTCTTTTGGTAAATTTACCAAGTTACTTTTCCCCCAGCATACCACTGGAGACACCCCCCCCCAGTGTGTAGAAAGATCTTCCTTAACTGTGGGTGATCTGTTTATGCTGTTTTTATGGTCATAATGGGGACAAGCCACTTTACTATTAAAAGACGTGATTTACCACGATCCTCACTCCATTTAGCAGGCCAAATCCTTTGCCAACCATCAAGAAAAGAGAAACGAGTGAAACTTTCATCTGTTTATACCCCTGCTTATCAGCGCTGCAGTCAAAACACTGGTTGATATCATTCAGCAAGTTTCATTCAAAACAGCCTTGAAAAGTCTTGGGGGCAAGCATCTATCATAACAGAGAAAAGCAGAGGATTAAGGGTCCACTTACTTCTTTACAGGCTTTGCAAGGTCTGTAGTAAGCTGCTATCTGAAATCTGTGACGTCTCCACTTCATATTGCCAGGAAAACAGTTATTTATGTTTCTACTATGGAAAATAAATGAGAAGTTTGAGTTGATAGAGAAACCTATCCATGAACACTGCTGTTAATGAAATGGTTGCAGAATTAGCCTTCCACTGAGCAAGTGACAGTCTCCGCGAGGGAAGATGTTGTCAAGTACCTAACCTCAGATTTTCATTTGCATCACTGTCACAGGCTTTGTTTTATTCATATTAATTCT
Source organism: Eublepharis macularius (assembly GCF_028583425.1). Taxonomy (NCBI): domain Eukaryota; kingdom Metazoa; phylum Chordata; class Lepidosauria; order Squamata; family Eublepharidae; genus Eublepharis; species Eublepharis macularius. The sequence continues at coordinate 36,453,828 of NC_072794.1, forward strand.
GTTGCTATCTAACATTTCATCCCTGACCCCTAGGAAGTCTCTGCTAAAACAACTGAAGAATTTTTCATCGAGGGGGGGAAAAGTTCATTGTTCACTTATGCTATGTAGTAATAATATTGCACGATGAGAGGTTCCTTTTCTTTTCAGCTTTCCTTCACTTTACAAGGACTAGATTAATAATTGTGTCTGCATTTATGTTTTTGTTCTTTAATTGGATCAGAATGCCACCATGCCCCAAAGTAGGTTGAATCTTACACTTAATTAAGGATATTATTTGTAAATATTATTCTTAATCTTACTTTTTTAATATTATCATGGCAAATATTATTTTATGGTAAATATTTGCCAGTTTTCAATTTCTGGAACAAAACTAGGTATGTTGATGAAGTAAAAATTATTTCTGAAAAGCACTCAAATTGGGTAAATATGCTGTTCTTTGTCATTGGCAGCCATCCAATCACACTGTTCCTCCAGCATTTGCATTTGTAGGGGCGGGGTTACAACTTCCAACAATTCTCCCCCTCGCTTCAGATCCCATTCATTGCCCCATGCCCTCCCTGATGTTCTGATGACTGCCAGGAGCAAAATATCAAAAATCTTAGGAGACTGCTGCAGGAGGGAGAAGAAGAAAAGCTCCATTTCCTACATTTGCAGATATTGGGCACATGCTTTTATTTCCAAATAATTGCTTTGTCCATTCCTTCAGCTGCTACGTTTTCTTCTTTCCTTTCTGCACAGGGCCCCACATGGGGAGTACATTTTACTGGGGCTCAGAGGTCCAGATAGGGGTGCCATTCCCCTACTGGCAGGAGGGGGGGTTGCGTTCCCCAGGGTGCCCCCTGGGCAGTGTGGCATGCCCCACAGCAGGCTCATTTTGGGCTGAATCATGCCCCACAGTGGGATGGTCCAGCCCCTTCATGAGCGCAGGAGTGCTCCCAGGCTGCCCTTTGACCCATGTGATGACATCACTTCCCCAAAGTGACATCATCGTGCAAGTGAAACCAGGACCCAGGGGCACAGCAAGGTAAGTGTCAGGCTCCCAATCTTCTGCCGGGGTAGTCAAGGGACCTGTCAACTCTAGGTCCAGAGGGGCCCCACCACACCCAGACTGCAATCCATATTACCATGAGGGGGAAAATAGAGGATAAACTGTAGATCATAACTGAGGATATTTATAGGTGCTTATTTCCTTGTATCTATATATCTGTTATACAGACTGAGATTTGCTGGAGCCAATCAGAAGCGGTGTTAGAGCAGTAATCTCAAGCAAACTGCTGTGCCTTCTGGGTCTATTATATCAAGAGTTACCAATCCCAGAGTTCCTTTTGCACAGGCAGCAGGGAGGGACATCTGGCGGAAAGGGCAGTGGAAAGAACCATAAGACAGTGGAGCAAGTGCTGCTGCTGTTTCTCGTAGGATTTGCAGGCCCCAAATACCTGTAAGATTCTAATTCACTCACAGTGACAAACTTGCTGCCATGTCTGGTGGTGGCTATAAATACGTATCAGTCTGGCCAGAAATGTAAGGAGGTAAAAGAAAGGGAATAAAGAAGCTAAAGGAAACCAATCTATGTTCCAGTTTCTCAGATCAGACAAGGCCTTTCTGCAGTCAAGTAACAGGACAGTAACTAGGGAAGCAGATGTACAAAATCAAGATAAAAATGGTTTTAATATAGAGTCTGAGTCTGCGGCAACTAATTTTCTGTGAAATGGGCACAGCTCGATGGATTCTTTGCATAGTGCCTGTCATTGTGGAAGAAGATGAAAGAAGTTTCAGCAAGCTTGCACTCATCAAAAACAGAATGTGTTCTACCACAGGGCGAGAATGATTAAGCCACCAAGCCATCTTGTCATTTTCTGGTGCAACAAGGAAGCACAAGCACGCTTTACATGTGTGCATCTCTGCCAGGTGCTCCCCCCTTGCTGGCCAGGTGAATTGAGGTGGGTGTCAGGGGGTTCCGGGCAGTACCTCTTCCTCAATCATTTGGGGTGGCAGTGGACAAGCTCAACCCCCAACTCCCAACCTGCCTTCCTTCCTACATTTATATGCATTTTTCTTCCTGAAGGGACTAAAGCACTTTACAGAAAATTCCAGGCTAACAAACTTTGTTTGTAATGTGTGTTAATGTGGTGCATTAAAAAGAATTTTTTAAAAGCCATTAAAAAAAACCATCAGTTTCCAGGTATAATTCAAAGTGCTGCTTCTCACCTTTAAGGCCTAAACAGCTTGAGTCCAGGCTTTGAGATATGTGCTTGAATATAGGTGGTCCATTTTTTCCTGAAAAATATCTGACTAGTATTTTTCAGTTATCCTCAGGTACCAGGCAGGTATTTGTGGTTTTTCAGGATACTAGTTAACTGAGTCCTGAACAATCTGGAAATATTGGGTATATCTAGGAATATTTAGCCATTCTTTACCTCCCAGGCCTATTTTTCTTATGTTTTCTTCAATTTTACAAGACTCCTGAGTAACAGGAAAGGTGAGGGAGGCAGCTCTCCCAGATAATGGGATCAAATGTTGGAAGAGCACTTAAAGTGAGTGACCAATAATTACAATCCTCTTATCCCTCCATGGGTCTCTGAGCATGGGCAAAGAAGATAAAAGCAATGCAGCTGGACTTCATTTCATGGCTAGATTTTTTTTGGAGTGCTGCTGCATTTGCTGCTACTGCTCTGGTCTCTGCCTTGGAGTGCTGCCTATCTTGTTGGAGATATTTTCCATTAAGAATAAGGTCAGTTAAGAATAAAATCTGTATTTGAATGATAAAAATAGAAGAAACACAAGAGCTTACCCATCTTTGATCGGAACAGACATTGCTCTGGGACAGCTCCTCTATACGTCAACTTTTTGCTATGTCAATCAAGAGCAGGCTTGCATGATGTGTGACGCCATGGCAGCCTCGTGAGGGCCTATAATACAGTTGTTTCCCATCTGAATAGTATCCCATTTACCCTCTTTTGCTAAGTAGATTCAAATATTTGCAGCTCCTTCCATGCAGAATAATGTGTGCATTTCTGGGGGTACAAATATACAGAGGAGGTAATATCTCATTTGCTATGTTCCCTTAGTACATTTGAGTCAGAAATGTGCATGAATTTTATGTTGGTGAATCACAATCAGAAATCACTAGCATAACTAGTAGGGTTCCCAGGTGCCCGACAATGGTAGGCAAACTCCAGGTGGTTTGCCCCCTTGCCTGCTGATCCGCTAGCAATCAGTGGGAGGTGGCAAGCCCCTGGAGGTTGCCCACCACTGACAGGCACCCAGGAACATGTGTAGCATGCATGCTTCCAGGGGGTGCAATGATGTCACTCCCTAAAGTGACATAATTGTGCCAGCTGCGAGAGTGCTCTGCGATTTGGGGCTGACTTTGGCTCCAAAGAAACCAAATCGATCCTGCACAGAGCGTGGGAGTGCTTCTGCAGCCAGCGCAATAACATCATTTCCAGGAGTGACATCATCATGCCCCATGGGAGCACGCACGCAGCATGTGTTCCTGGCTGCATGTTGGTGGCAGGCGACCTCCAGGGGCTTGCCACCTCCCACCGATTGCTGGGAGGGTAGAGGGATCTGGCAACCCTAATAACCAGGGAAGTATGTAGTCAAAAATTACTCCTTCCAATGGAACTTCCAATGACATACTCCTTTCAGTGGAACAGTCACATCATGAAATGAAAGCCTGTGTGGTTTTGCCACACTCAGCCACCAAACACGCTGGCAGTGCCATCCTAAGCAAAATTATGCCGCTCTAAGTCCATTGAAATCAATAGACCTAGAAGAGTATAACTCTGCTTATGATAACGGTGTGGGCTATCTTGGGCCAGTCATTCCCTCTCTGCCTAACCTACCTTCTAAATAAAATGTAGGCAAGAGGATTGTGCATCCTTGGAGGAAGGGCAGGATAAAAATATGCTAGATGATAATGGTAATGTTATATCACTGGACTAGAGATTGGTGATGGCTTATCAGTGGCTGGCTGTTAATTGCTTCATTCTTTGACCTTTTTATCTGCTGTGCAGTCTCCAATTCCCCTTTTATTCACATACACATATTGATCTTTTCCACAACTCCTTCAACTTGTATTTCAGCCATATCATATCATCATGCTTGCATTTAATTTCCACAGTATCATGTGTGCATCTGTCAATTTACTTTTCAACTATATAAATAAAGCATTTTCAATGGACCCAGTCATAGATATACTAGCATGTTTGTTACAAATAATTTTGACTTCTAAGAAACTTATTTTTTTTTATGTAGAGTTGAGCTATATATGTATGCTTATTGTTTATATACTTTATAACATGATATAAGTGGGTATAATTCTTTTTTTCAATAAAAGTGGAAATATAGAACATCTAGCTATTTAATTTGTTTTATGAATATAACTTCCTTATTTGGAAGGACCTTCTACCAGAACATGGTATAGCTAGATTTTTCTAAATTGAACAAACAGGTCAGCATAACAAATCAAGATAACTACTTGTTTATAAAAATGGACAGTTATTATCTAGAGAGCCAGTATGATACAGTACACAGAAATTTGAAGCCAGGGTTCAAATCTCTTTTTGCTCATTAATTTCACTGTATGAGTGAAATTTAAAGAAGGTTTCCTAAGTACAACAATCAGATAGCAGGAAGGGAAAGAGTTAACAATTTCCTGGAATGAGAGCTTGATTGACAGATTGTTCCCTCCTCTCTGACTGGCCAATGAGAACCAGCCTTCAGAATGACAGTTGGTTGCTGACAGGATTTTGTTTTCAGGGGGAGTGTATGTGAGTCTGATAGGGAAGGTCAGACAAGTTCCCCTCTGGAGTGAGGGGAAAGGTATCTTTTGCCTTAAGTGTAACATCATTGTCATGAGGAAGAATTCTAGTTAAGAATTTCTAGTATAAGAGTCAGCACCAGCTGAAACCTTACACAGCCATGAGAGAACTGGGATTGTGTGTTGGCAAGAGTGACAGACTAGTGGGTTGAGACTCTCTGGCAAGCCAACAGAAGGGTTATATCTTCTTAGGAGAAGATTAATTTCTGCCCAGGTTCAAAAGGGGGGTTGGCTCTGATGAGGACCCCGAGTAACAAAATTTTATTTCAGCACTTTCATTCCCTGACTAAACTTATTCCATTCCTGCCTGTTCAATAACATTGTTGTTTATTTTTAAACATTATACAGTCTCCAGTGCCATTTCCAACAACAAAGAATAGGATTCCTTCTTTCCTCCCATTAAATTTTTGGGGTAAGCTAAAAAGCCCAAAATTATAACTGCTTATCAAGAGGGGGCAAACAGACATTCAAACTACAAATAGAGATATGCTACTTGGGGCTGCTCAGCCAAAGCAGGCAAACTTGAATTTTGGTGGGAAAATCTGTCTCATAGTGGGGGAATGAAGAAGGTCCCTCATACCCCCACATAAAGCTTCTTGAAAGAAGGGGAGAATAAAGACATGACAAATAAGCTGTAAATGAAACATCAGCTGATTGATTCTAAATTGCAATAATTTAGAAAAGTTAGATGCTGCAGACATTAGTTTATTAAGCCTCAGTTTGCCTCTTTGCTGGTACAGAGTGCATTTATAAAGTATGCACTGGAAAATAGAGTTAGAGCAACCGAACATTCTTCAAGAATTCTTCTGGTTTGTTTGTTTGGATTTGTATCTTGTCCTTTCCTGAGGATGCAACTGCCTAATGAACCAACTGGCCATATAGTGGATCAACAAAAGGGTTGGTCTACCATTCCAAGCACATGCTAACTATTTATATGCAGTAATGGGAGGCTGGTCCAATAATCCATTCCATCAGTGCAATGGAAATGCAACTCAGAGTAGAACTGCCTGCTCAAGCAATAGCATTATATGTACTACAATACTTATAATGACTTGCAGGATGTCTTGAGCAAGTGGAAATGCATGTTGGGATACAGTAAGGTTAACTTAATGCAAGATGCCAGCATCATATTTTGAATATGCTTCCCCTTGCATGAGAGCTCTAGTGCATGCAGAAATCTGTAATTCAATTTCTATTTATTTTATTTATTTACTTTATTTATACCATGCTGCCAAGGTATCCGAGGCAGCTCACATTGTTTTCTCCTCCATTTTATCCTCACAACAACCCTATGAGAGTGTGTGACAGGCCCAAGGTCACCTAGCAAGCTTCCATGGCAGAGTGAGGATCTGAACCTGGGCCTCCCCAGATCCTAGTCTGACACTTTAACCATTGTACCACATCACAGTAAAGGCTGTCTTTCAATAATTTTTTCCATTGGAGGAAGAGCTTCCTCCATGGATAATAGGCTCTTAGCAGAGTGGAATCTTGGGATCTAGCCTTAGAAATAGAACATAAACTTTATCAATATAAACTCTAATTATCTGAAAAATGCCCTCACTTACAACTACTAAGATGGCAACTTATAGCTCGGTACATCATTCCCTGTAAAAGAATAAGATTTCTTTAAGTTGAGACAGTGGCAAAAAGATGAGTCTGACCCCAAGAGGATATCTGTAATAATAAATACAATATATAAAAAGTTTGCTAATCAAAAAGAGCTACATCCATCAAGCTGCTAGATCTGTAGACACATCAAGACTTCTTGATCACCCAGAGTTCAACTCTATTTTGAAAATGGCAGGCACTTGAATAAGAGATAGTATGCAATATAGATTATCAGAGGAAAGAGAAATAAAAATCCTTCAAAGATTCACGAAGTTGGTTACTGAAGAAATCCCCAGCTGTTGCTGTCTTCCATCAGCAGATGAAGACTTTTTAATTTCATCTGGCATTCTTCAGTGATCCTTCCTTCCTGCCCTGCGTTTTTATTGTTGTTAATGCTTTTGCCTGTGTATTTTAGCTTGGGTTTAATTTTTAATGATGTTTTTTGTTTGGCTTTAGTGGTTTTTAAGGCTTCTTTTCTGATGTATATTTTTAATCTGTTAGCTGTCTTTGTAGCCCTGATGGCAGAAAAGTGGAGTATATTTTTTTAAAAAACAAATGAATATAATGTGGCACAAAATTCCTTTGTTCCACTGGCTACATGAACCCCAAGTTGTATTAGATAATTAGTCCAGCCTCCATATTAGCAAGAAGAACAGATTGGACAATGACTGGTCTGACTGAGAAATGGGCTTTGTGGCATAGACTGCTGATTGATAACTACATTCCATTCAAGGAGAAGGAACTTGGCTGATACAGTTACCCACGCCAATTCCCTAGTAATACCACTGTCCCTACTGATCTCCAACTCCTTTGGGCTGTTTCCTGTATTGTCTCATTTCTGAAAATGCTCCTACAAGACAACCTAACTTAGAGTCTCTCTACACGAGATGCCTCAGTGCGTGTTCGTCAAGCGTAGGGAGATGCAATGTTAGCCAGGAAGCTGGTGGAGATCACTCCTCAGAGGGTTTATTAATTTCATCTTCACCTCCCTGAAGGCTCTGACAATTTCACTTCTCCAGTCTAAAAGTGTGTGGGATCACAACCAGAGGGCAGCAAGGAATGGAAATGGGCTGGAGCTGCCTTCCAGAGCCAGGCTTGGACCTGGAGAAGTTATAATGGGCTGAAATTTCCCTTCTGGTATTTCACAGCCCCTACACACAGCTCCAGTGTATAGCAAACCCTTTGCCCTGCCACTGGCTCTGTCTTTTTAAACTATTCTTCCCAGCTGCCATTGCATTTTCCAACGTGTCCTTTAAGTGTAAGATGGCTTGTATAGAGAGACTCTGAGCCAAGCTACAAGTAATGAATTACACTTGCCTGGCAAGTGAACAGACTCACGTGTATTCCTCCCTGTTCACTTGCCATTCACTTGTGCTCCACTTGATCACACAGGGCCAAGCTACACATGATGAATGACACTTGAACGGCAAGTGGATTGAGTGGAGGGCAAGTGAACAGAGAGAAATACACTTGCCATTCAAGTGTCGTTCGTCACTTGTAGCTTGGCCCGTAGTAGTGATCACGTAGTGATCAAGTGGAGGGCATGTCGAGGGCAAGTGAACAGGGAGGAATACACGAGTTTGTTCACTTGCCAGGCAAGTGTAAGTCGCCACTTGTAGCTTGGCTCCCTGAGTGTTTTTACTTAGTGAGCTTCCCAGAGGAGGTCTATGGAGAAGTAGGATATACATTTCTTAATTAATAAAATGGATAAAGGGAGTAAAGGGAGATACTGAAGAAGAAACTGTGGTTTATATGCACCTCTGAATCATAATTCATTTTTGAAGAATTGATAATCAAACAGAGATAAATCTAAGCGCTAGTGGCAAACCACACAGCTCTTGCAATTCTAGCAGTGCAGCCCTAAGCAGAGCCTATCAGTTGACTCAGAAGAGTGTAACTTTTTAGGAGTGGGAAAAACAAAACAAATGAACCAGAAATACACCCAGAAATTGCTGGTTTGTTTTTGAAGCATTTTCCAGAATTCTGAAACAAATTCAGGAAACAAAATTATAACAACTCCCCCCCATATAAAAGTTTGTGTGTTTCAGTTCAGTTCTTATGCAGCAGCAGTGAAGACAGGTGAGAAGGCAGCATCTGCAACCAAGGGGAGGGATTGAGCCTAGTGTAGCCTAACTCCATCAGCGGGAGGGGGAATGTGCTCATTTCACATGAGTGCAAAAGTATTGGCACTGAGTGGCTCCAATTTGCAAAAGGCTTGCTTTGTGTGAGAGAGAGGAGCAGCAGACTGCACAGTGCCATCAGCATCACCTCACTTATCCCTTTCTATGTGTTCTTATAAACAATGCAAGGAAATGCTGGCAAGCAACCAACATCTATGAAGGCATGCACATGTTAGTTTGAGGAGGAAGGGGCTTCCTCCAGCCTCCAACTTCTGGGCTGCAGCAAAGGATAATATTATGGAGTTTAGGGTGAAAGTTGGAAATAATAAAGAAGTATTAAGGGAGAGCCATATTGAGGAGGACCCAGGCAAGTGGACCAGGTTGCTGAACATTAAGTGGTCTGCTGTTGCTGCTGTCCTTCACTTAGGTGCCACCACAAGCCAACAATGACTGTAGTAATCAAGGTAATGTGTCAAGGAGCATCAAGAAACACTTCATCGTGCCCAGAAAAGAAGGGTGAACAGAGGTAGCAGGGCTGTGCACACTTCCACGAGGACACCAGTCTTTCCAGATCATTATTCCATGTAGATCAGTCTGGTTAAAGACAGGGTGCCATTCATATTCTTTATTAAGATTGTGGCTTAGACTTCAGTTTAACTTCTTCATTGTTCAACTCTGGGTTATCAGTTTTATTCAGAAAATGGATACTAGGCAACTGCCCAGTCTCCTACCTTTATTGGTAAAAAATAGAGTTAAGAAATAGACTCATTCCTCATTCTGTCAACGTCCAATTAACAAAACGAGAACACACACAGAGTCCAAATCTCACTGTGATGTACTATTTTAACAAGGACAGCAATCTCTGGTGTAAGAAGCAATGAGTGAAACACAACACTGATTCCTCATTTGAAGACAGCAGCATCCTCCAACATTTCTCTGCCAGTGCTCTGTCACATTTTGGGTATGGCATGAAACATTATGGCCTTGTCAAGTCAAGATAGATTGAGGGCCAAATACAAAGGATCGAGGTAATGGGGCATGCATGGTCCACTTTGGTCAAAAACACAGTAATTTCCAAAGAACAACAGGTACTCAAAGGAAGTCCCAGTCCCAGCACTTCTTTCTTTCTTTCTTTCTTTCTTTCTTTCTTTCTTTCTTTCTTTCTTTCTTTCTTTCTTTCTTTCTTTCTTTCTTTCTTTCTTTCTTTCTTTCTTTCTTTCTTTCTTTCTTTCTTTCCAGCACTTCTTTCCATTGTGACAGCACATCCACTGTGACAAGAAATCTGATGCTGAGCTTAAGGCCTTTATGGAAATACTTCACTCTTAATTTTGAAGCAGTAATGCTGTCCTGCTTCAAGCAGCTGCTGGGTCTGCAGAGTCCAGCTGGCCAGGCGAGGAATGTGCAAAGTCTGTAAATCAAGGGAGTAGTCAAGAACAAGCCGGGTCGGAGGGCAGAGAGACAGTTCTAAGGAGCAAACACAGGCAGCACAGTAGCAGCTCAGGGAACTCGTTGAAGCTACGCTGAAAGGAGCCCTCCCTCTGGCTTTTATACTCTGAGAGCATTCAGTCAGCTTGCACAGCTGCTTCAAATCTCCTCCTCTGAAGCCCCTCCTTCCTCTGAGAAGGCTGGCCTGTTCAGAGCCCGGAGGCGTGCAGATTGACGTCGGGTCTGTAAATCTCTTCTGTCCCTGCTACGCCGACATTGCTCTCAATAGTCTGGAGATATTGGAGGGGATAAGGAAGCTGGCTGCGTCTGAGCTGGTGGCTCTGGGTGGGGAAGGGGAGCTTCTGGCTGGGATTCAGCATCTGACCATTCAGCTGTGGTCGGCTGCTGGGAGACAGGCTGCTCCTCCTCAGGAGGAGCAAGGCTGTCAGCAAGCGTCAGCTGTTCCAGCTCCTCCTCCTCTGAGGACTCGTCAAGCTCAGGCTGTACTATGACAAATGCCAATAAAGTTGCTGAATTAATTAATTTTGAAGCATGAAGAGAGTTCTACAATTTTCTTTCTGGGTCTTTCAGTTCTGGAGTTCAAATCAGAATGGAGGATGGAGCTTGGTGATATCCACCTACATGGACTCTGGCAGGTGGCTCCTCCTGAGCATCGAAAGGAACGATTCAGCTCTCATAACGGGAGTGAAACATGGCATCAACAGGCAACAGCAGGCCTCATAAAACAGGATTTTTTTTAAAAAAAATTGCTGCACTGTGTTGGTTGGCAATGGAACATTCTGCTTGGGTTGCTGGCCAGCCACTGCTCTGCCAGTCAAGTTTCCCACCATTGTGTGCACCTGCTGACATTTGCCTTCTTTGGGGTCTATTGTTTTGTGTGTGTGTTTTGTGCTTGAGAAGAAACTCTTTGGTGATCCAAAGACTGAGGTTTTGGACTAAGAGGGAGGAATGATGGTTTGTAACAAAATCGCTATTAGTTAAGCACAAATAGAATCTCATTTCCCTACACGCCCTAGAAAATAACAGTATGTACCTGTGCAGCCACCAACACTCTCCTTGATGTCTTTCCTGAGTGTTCTTCAGAGTCTGTAAGCATCAAACTCTGTATTGTGTGTGTGCTCAAACTCAGTGGGTTGTTGATATGGAAGGAGGACTGTCCTAGAGCCTTGTTTCCCCAACCCCCTTGAAAAGAACAGAATGCATCCTCGCATGAGTAGCCAGCACCTGCCTTGCACTTACACAATGGGCCGAAACCCATGAAAACAAAAAAAAATCTAAATGGGTTAGATCCAAACTGGCACTGGTCAGCCCAGAACAAAGTAATAATGGAACATGGTTCATTCAGAAACCCCAGATTCAAAACTGAAATTGAATTTTTTTCAGTGCGCACCTCCAGTAACTTTATTAAGACTACATTGTGATTTTGTTAAACGCAGCACAGTGTGGGATAACAAGGGGACCTAAATTTACACTGTACTTTTACACTGCTTCTGGCCAGAAGCAGCATAGATTTCTGATGTCTGTGCTGCTGGTGACATGCCTGCCCAAAGTGAGCCACTTCTAAATCTCGACATCCTGCTTCTACTTGCCAGCAGACCATGCAGTTCAACATTTTGGCTTCCCCTAGCAGTTAGCAATATCTTCTTGTTGCTGAATGGAGTTCCTTCTGGTGCGATTCCTTTGGGTGTTTATCATTTTGGCAAGAGTACATGGCATGAAAAGACTCTCAGCACACTGAAAACAACTAACAGTCATTTTTTAAATAAATCTGGAAGACGTTTTGAGCTTGCTTTGCCAGAGCTGAATGACTTTCCTTTAAGTCCTGCTGAATTGGTGCTTCCTGCATGCGGGTTTCAGGATGTGTTTTTGTTGAGATAATGATGTCCTCAGCATTGGGTATGAGCTGCCCCTTTATAGAGGTTGGCATAGGCGGCCGCTGAGGTTTCACATCTTGAATGGCTTGAAAGGAACTAGCAGCTAGCTGATAAACCCAGCCTTTGCCTCTGAGCTTAATGCAGACATACAGCTTCTGGGCACCAACTCTCACAGTGGTGTAAATGTAACTTTCATTCTTAGGCACTTTCAATGTGAATGGGGAAACATCTGGCAGAGTGGGAGGTTTTCATAAAGAATGCTGGCTTGATACATTCAGTTTTCTGCATGAGTCAACTATATTTATTTATTCTCATTGTAGTTGTAGAATTTTCACTCATATAGAGACATTAGTTCAGGAATTAACTAATCCAACCTTGTACCAAAACAACTCTATTAGTTAATATATATATATTATTGTTAACAGCAGTTAATAGTAACCAGTTTGATATAGTGACTAGAGTAGGATCTGGGTAACTCAGACTTGATTCCCTACTCTGCTGGAAGCTTGCTGGGTGCCCTTGGGCAGTCACACTCTCTCAGCTTAATCTACCTTACAGGGCTGTTGTGAAGGAAAAAATGGATGAGATGAGAATGATGTAAGCCACTCTTCAAATCTGTGATTATGGAGAATTATTTTTTTATTATCAAGGCTGTTGAGGCAGTATACAGATGGAATATATAAATCATAAAATATGTAAAAATCATAAAAATATTTTAAACCAAGGAAAACAAGACCAGCAACAATTATCCAACACTGATGCAGTACAGTAAAATAATAACAGCAACAGAAGTACAGTTTCTAAAATGTAACATCGAATTTTAGTAGGATTTAAAATTATAATGAAAACACCAATATTAGAGACTTTTATTAGACCACGTACTTGCTAAAATATGTTTCTGCATTGAATGAACCATTCAAAATAGAAGGATAGCAAATACAGAAACTATCAGTATGGATTTGTTAACCCTTCATTTGACACATTTTAAGTGAATCACACCAGGAAAAAATGGTGTGCATAATGGAAAAAAGAGCCAAAATTACCCCAGAACTTGGTGGTTCAGCTCATTAAAGTAGCATTTGGAACACTGAACCAAATCCGGGAAATGAGACTGTGGGCCAAGCTACACATGACGAATGACACTTGAACGGCAAGTGTATTTCTCCCTGTTCACTTGCCCTCCACTCAATCCACTTGCCGTTCAAGTGTCATTCATCATGTGTAGCTTGGCCCTGAAATGACTCCCCCCTGCTGAAAAGTTTGTGTGTTTCATTTTGGTACTTACTGTGCAGAGGCCGCACAGTCAGGCCAGACAGTCTGACGGATGTCTGGTAGCATCTTGTTTTCCTTAATAGCAAGTCTATCTGCACATGCCACCATTTGGCTCCAAAGGGGAGAGACTGAGCCCTTACTGCTGACTCCATTGGCAGGGGAGGAGGAACGTGCATGGAGCTCATGAGCGCATTTTTTTCCAGTGCTTCCTGGACAATGGAGTTATGGCACTGATATTGAGTGGCTCATAGGGATCAAAGGTTTGCTTTGCACAGGGAAGGTGAGCAGCAGACAGCATGGTACCATCAGTGCTAGTGTTGCCATCACCATCCCTGTCTGTGCACTTTTACTCACAATACAAGGGAAGACAGGCCTGCCAACATCTGCACTGGTAGGGACACATGAGTTTGAGAAGGGAGGAGTCATGTTATGCAGATTAGTGTGAAAATTCAAAAGAAAAGGGAATTATTAAAAGAGAGCTGCACTAAGGAGATCCCAGGCATGTGGAACTTCTGCTGCTGCTTTCTTTCCCTTAGGAGCCGTGGTGCTCCAGGGTCACTCACTATGACTTAAGAAGTCTTCCAAAGATAGCTGGTCAAGGAACACCAGAAAGAATTTCATCTTGGCTCAGAAAGGCTTCTGGCAGGCTTTTTGGCATCTCTGATTAAAACTGTTAAACCAGTGTTAAATGACAGGGAGGTAGCAGGCATGTATATTGCACACTTGCACATGAATGCACACCCAAGTCTTTCTAGATCAGTATTCTACATGGAAGGACAGATCTGATCTATTTTTTTATTTTCTGGTACAGCGAGGGGAATCCCTCCTTCAGTTCCCCCCTCCCCATTGTTTCTTTTTCATTCAACTCTGGGTTAATCGTTTTAGTTGGAAAGAGTGATAAATAAATCCTTATGTAGGCCCCAGAAACCTAATTAAAGGATTCCATGTTTGGGCTGTTAGCAGAGTCTATCGTATGGCATGGAAAGCATGATTATAGGTGGTTGTGAGCTCGTTCTGCTGGCTGGTGTGTGTGCAGGAGTGAAAATAATAAAAGCATACACTTGGTTTATATGTAGAAAAGATATAAGAGTTATTTTATTGCAGTAACTCCATACTCTGATAGGAAAGGAAGAGAGATAGATCTTAACTACCTATCCAGTCTAAGAATGGATGTGGATGGCAGGGCAGGGCCTGCATCCATGCTGCCAAGATGGAAGGAAGAGAACGAAAGAGGTGTGGCCTGGAACAAAGCCAGGAAGAAAAGGGGAGAGAGGGAGGAAGTCAGGAGGAGGAAATCCTGAGAATAGCAATCTGCATATTAAAGGACAGTCAGAGCAGTAAACAATAGTAAACAGAGTGCCCTGACCTCTCTATCTTTCTAACTCTTTGGTTTGTCTCCTTCTGAAACCTGAGGAGAGAGATAGCATTGAATCCTCCTCTTCCAACAAAGAGAAACTGGCAGCCAGCAACCTGACCAGTCTCCCACTTCTTCTAGTAAAGAACAGGGGGAAAAGAGGACCTTCCTCCCTCTACTTCCCTTCCCGTGAAGGAAAAATGAACATCTAGTCATCTAGCCCTCTCTTTTTGTGTGATTTTATGCACAGTGCAAGGACAGGCTGGTGGGTTTAAACAGGGAGTCCTCCTGTCCCAGCATGGGCTCCTGCAGCAGATTAGTGAGAAGGATTAACCTGAATGGACCATCATTGTGGAAATGAAACTATAAGGCACAGGTAAAATGTATTAACTTTTTCACTAAATCAGGATTTTTTAAAAAAAAAAAATGCTGTGCCAGACTAATTGACAATGGAGCGCTCTCCTACGTGTTCACTGTGCTGGTGCCACTTGTTTCCCCCCTTTGTGTGTGCCTGCCAACATGCACCTTCTTTGGGGTCCATTGTTGTGTGATTTTTCATGTGCTTGAGGAGAAACTCATTGGATCAACAGGTTCTTGGCCAATGTGAAAAGTACAGTATGTGTGTGCAGGCGCAGTTGCCCAACACTTGCTTTGACGTGCCTTCCCCATTCCTTAAGGTCCATAAACACAGAATCCTCTTGTTCACCCACTCGATGGGTGAATGGTATAGAGGGAGGACTGCATTTGGAGTGAGATTTTAGTGTCCTTGCATGCAAAATCAGCTGCCTTAGAGCCTTGTCCCACTGAAAGGAAGAGCACACACAGGCAACATGTACACAAGGGGCTGAAATGGGGCAAAAAAACTGGATCAGTTCTGAGCTACCGCTGCCCCAGCTGGAACAAACTGGTAATGAGATCCCATAACTGAAATTTAAATGGAAACTTTCTAGATGCACACCCCTACCAGAAGTAGAGATGGGCACGAACAGAAAAAAAATGAACATGATGTTCATTGTTCATTGCCATCCACGAACAGGGACTCATGAACAACCACGAAGATGGCCCTGTTCACAAACATGTGTGTGGTTGGCTGTTCATGGGGGCCAGCAGGCTGTCCTCCAGCCATCATTCAAGTCAAGATGCCTACTGCACCACTCCCAGAAACCTGACCTGAGCAGGCACCAGGAAAGGTACCAATAATAAATAATAGCTTGGTCTCAGAGCCTGGAAGCAGCCCTGGAACTTGAAGAGGTAGAGCCCTACCTCACCACTCCCAGAAATCTGATCTGAGCAGGCAGCATGAAAGGTACCAATAATAAATAATAGCTTGGTCCTAGAGCCTGGCAGCAGCCCTGGAACTTGAAGGGGTAGATCCCTATCCCACCACACACAAAAAAAATTCAAGCTCCAATGCACTCTATCAAAATGCCAACAGCAACTGTCTTTCCACTGTCTGCAAAGTCAGAGCTGGGAGCCCCCTCCCCCCTGGTCTTTGCTCCCTTGTTGTAACAAATTTGGAGCTCCACACTTGAAAGGAAGTTCTGCCTATCAAGCTAAATTGGGCTTAGATTGAGGTTTTCAGGGCAACAGCAGGAGTTCAGACAGAGTTCAGACAATCCCTGCCTAAGTTGCCAAGGAAATGGATTGCAGGTGCCAGACTGTCTGGCTTGACCAACAGCAATGAACAGCAACGAACGAGGCTTGCAATGACCACCTGTTTGTTTAGAATGGGGCCTCACAAACAGCTTGTTCGTGAACAGCCGTTTGGGCTGTTCATGACTCTTTTTTGTTTGTACTGCTGTTCGTGCCCATCTCTAACCAGCAGCAGTCCAGTTATATCAATTTTTAAAATTTTGCTGGGAGGAAAAGCCAGTGATGGTGTCCCAAAATGGAGGTATTCAGTCACTTTGATTTCACCTAAAGCATGGATATCTTTTAAAGAGAAGCTTTGTAAGTCTGACCCCCCTACCCAAATTCTTATTGCAAAGTCTTTGTATTATCACTATACATCAAGTGACCTATTTCTCCATTTGTTTCACACTCAAATCTAAGAGGCTTTGATCAAATTTGGGAGGCCACAGAGAATCGGAGCTGATCCATTGCAGTCTATCACACTTCTAATTCATGGTATTTAGTTTGCAGACAGATCCTTCAGGAAACAAAACCTAGAGTCGCTTTTTGATTGCTGGACTTGGTTTCCAGCTGTCTGCAGGCAGTCAAATGAGGCTGTGTTTTAAAAGAACTGGGAACCAACTCTGTGTCAAGACTCTTTGGCTAGCTGGCTTGTTTTGCTATGGTATCCCTTGTCAATGTTGATAATCCAGAATCATTACTGCCAGTAAGAACTTCAAGCAAATTCATATTTAACAATACAGGTTTTTTAAGCATTGACTTTAACTTGCCAATGCATTCTTGGCTTCTCAAATAAATAAATAGTTGCTCGAATTAATGGCTTCAATTGTTTTACTGAAAATACATTGCTCTCCAGACAAAATGCTTTGGTGAAGCATTAAGTACCATCTCAAATTCCAGAGTAAAAGCTCTTTGAGTTTTATTTCCAATTAGAATGATTGAGATTGAAATTTTGTTTATTATTCCACTTTGAATAAATATTTCATATTTAACTGCAGGTGGCCTGGTGGATGACTCAATTTATTCCCAACACTTATAAAAACATTTTTTTTATTTTCCCACAGAAATACATATAATGTATTCAGATTTTGCAAGATCTTTTGGTTATTGTGCAACTGGTTTGACAGCTTTGCTGAAACAAAGTAATGTAAATCAGAAACAGTTACAGAAGATATTTAGATTTTCCTCTTAAACCAACAGGGTGCATGGTTGTAGTGGACTAAATCTACACACCTTACATCAGTTTTCTATCATCATAACTGCTGTGATTTTTTACAAAAAATCTTTGAGCTATAATATAAGGTAACAAAAACTACTTAGCTTGAGATTCCCTAGTGGGGTGGGAGGGAAGCTGTTTCCCTCCTGTCTTGCTATGGGCCCTGCAAAGAAGGAAACTGTAGCAGTGAGAAAAGCAGAATATCACCAATCCTCCTAGCGCATCTGAAAATGCCAAGCAGAACCTAGGCAGTGTTGCTGGCAGATGAAGAACGGCTCATTTCCTCAAAAGAAGATCAAACTTCCATGGGAGGTCCATTTCATGGGGCTTATGAAAAGGAAAACAGCACCAGCAGCAGATGAATAATATCTCACTGAGTTTGTTCTCTGCTCTGCTCTCAGAGGCACAAGCCAAAGGGCAACAGCCAAAGAGCTCCTGTCCCTTGGCTCTTAGCCTGAAGGAAGCCTGAGAAGGGAACCAAGAAGGCTCCTAATTGTGCTGAAAAGTGCACCACAATATCAGCCCTGTTCACACAGCAAGCTGTTTTAACTGCTTGTTGCTAGTGGATTTTTGTGCCATTTCAGACACAACCAGTTTGGCTACCAGTTGATAATGGATTTTTTTAACCTTTTCACAGAAAGCGTCTTCCCAGTTTGCACAGTTTGCAATGTGGAGTTGAGGGGTTTTAAGTCAGCAATAACAACCTTTCTACATTCTCAAATGTTCTGTGCACTTCTGACTTGCTGCAGTTCCCTATTTGAAATGGCTGTGGTGTTATAGCGCTGTGGCAGTGAACACTGGTGTCCCATGTATGGCATGGTTATGGTATCACCATATTAGTGCACTGGAAGTTCAAACCATTTTTTAAAAAATTGCACAGCACTGCCAGAAAAAGTGGTACAATTTGAAATGGCCACAGTGATTCACATACAGCTCATAAACGGCTGTAAATTCTCTTTGAAGCCACCTTTCCCACATCACTTTATATGGAGTCAGGGCAGCAATGGGTTAAAAAAGAAATGTGAAGGTTGCATCTATAGTACAAGAGAGCATTCAAGGCCAAGCATTACTTTTCTGGGTCCAATACAACTTGTAACACAGAGCTATGTGCTCATGCCATCCCATCCTGCATATGAGGCATAAAAGAAAAAAATCTATTATATTTCTGAAAAAACATACACCGTGATATTGAGCTTGAGCATTCATGGACTCCAGTGTACTCATTTCCCCCATGCTTGTACCCTAATACTTATGCTATTGGTGGCTGGGAATAAGCCAAATGTGAGGTTCTTGCAACACCATAGGGGTGACTGAATTTATATCCAGGTGGCACTGGCAGCTAAAATGAGGGTAACAGGCATCAGTTTGCCTGTCTCTTCCTCCTGTGACACCCCTTGGCCAGGTACAAGCTGAGCAGTCTCTCCAGTGGAAATGATGGGTGAAATGCCCAGTATTTCTGCTGCAGAGGAGACCCATTCTTAGATTGAGATGGAACACTTCAGGAACAAATGTTAAATGTTTCTATCTGCCATATCGTTGGCTTGGTCCAAGCCAAATGGCCTCCATAATGCTGGGTTCAGCTCAGCTTGCTAACAGCTCTGCAGGACAGCAACCCGCTGGAAACTTTCTCAGTAAAGCAAGGATCTCCAGGTGGAGCCTGGGGTTATATCCAGACTACAGATTTAAATTATCCTGGAGGAAATGGCAACTTCAGAGGGTGGATTCAATAGTATGCCATAGAAATAGAAGCCCTAGAGTAGGTACAGAATGAGGATGCTCTAGGACTTCTGTGTGTCTTATGATATATCATAGAGGCTAGGTAAAATAGATTGGTTGTCACCTGTAAATGCACTAAAAGTTAGAGGCTAGTTGGGGATTAAGAGAAAGATGGGGCTGTGTTGGCTGGTGTCCTCCTCATATGGGTCTTCAGAGTGGATTTTTACCTTTAACATTGCAAAAAACCTGAAGAGGGCTTTGAAAGGGGGGAGTGTGTGTACGTGTGCATTTTAAAGTTAAGTAGAACTTAACTAGATAGCACTGCCCTCACATAAAATAAAGATGTATGTGAGTTAAAACAAATATGACCCCAAACATGTTTTTTGGTTACTTCATGATAAATACATGTAGCAGCATCATTTTTATTTGTGTTATTAATGGGGAGAAAAAGTGGGAGGAAATGATACGGAGTGGGAAATTTAATTTTAATACTTGAATTTTGGTGGCAAGTAATTTCACATGAAGGGGAATACTTGGGGGAACGGACTTTTAACCTGGATGTGACATTACAGGACAAGACATTCCACTGCACTCACTCCCCAAACTTCACCTTCGCCAGCATTACCCCGGCTTAGGAAATTACCCCTTGGAATTTCCTAAGCAAGAGCTGGCAATCATAACGGCTTTGTCCCGACCCCTCTTTACAAAGATTTTCAAACCCGGATTGACCTGTACAAATTGATTCGTCAACTTAAGTTATGGTTGTTTTTTGGTGAAGGGTCCGTACCCTATGAAGTTCCCGCCCTCAAAACTAAATACACCTTTGTGCCCAATATTAATAACCCACACATTGTGACTAGAGATGGGCACGAACCGCATTATGAACTTCAAAAACCCACGAAATTGGTGATCGCGTGATCGCGATCCAACAGTTCGTGATTGTCCACAGCCAATGAACCAGCATTCAGGAGAGGCCTGGTTCGGTGTGTTCAGCCACGGTTTGTGAAGCCAGACAGTCAGGCACCAGCAATCAATTCCCCTGGCAATGGAGCCAGGGGAATGCCTGAACTCTGTCTGCACTCCTTCTGTCGCCCTGGAAACCTGAATGGAAGCCCAGCTTACCTTGATCGGCAGGTCTTCCTTCCAACCACGGAGCTGCAAAGCAGTTACAAGTTGGGAGAAGACACCCAGGGGAGGGAGGAGGAAGGGGGTGTTCTGTAGCCATGGGCACTCCAATCTCATCCCTGCAAACCCTGATAGGCAGCTCTGATGGCCAAACACAGACCTCCTCTGTTGCTGAATGGGACCCATGCTTATAAATAGCCGTGGTCTCCCAGGCTGGGTTTCACTTTCTGCGAGCAGTGGAGTGGGACAGAGCTCTTGCTTGCCACTTGCTAGCCTTTGGGGAGAGAGACTGAGAGCTTGGATTTTTGTGGGAGTTTCCTGGGGGCCTTGGATTGGAGAGGGTATAACTCCAAGATCCCTTTTGCAATCTTGTCCAAACTTGGATGATGGCTGTAGGAGAGCCCGCAAAACACTCCCCGGGAATATGGGCTCTCTAAGTGCCACGGGGCTGTTCTGCGCCCCGCACCCCACGAACCACCGGTTCGGCAATGGAAAACATTCGTTACAGTTCGCGACCTCGGGATCGTCGTCTGCACTGAACCATGAACCACAGAGTCAGTAATTTTTTTTGGTTCGTGCCCATGTCTAATTGTGATATTTGAAAATATGGTCCTTAAAGTAATTAATAAAGTTGAATCCTCTGTACAGTCTAGATGGCATAACATTACATATGAAGAGAGGGTGGCTCTAAAAGCTCTGGCTATGGATCCTGAGATCATATTTAAAGAAGCAGATAAGGGGGGAGCGATTGTAGCTCTCAATAAATCCGATTATGTAAAGGAGGCTATGAGGCAACTATCTGATGTTGATAGCTATATGCCCATTCCCAGCAGATTACTAACCTGATCAGAGTTACAGTGGATGAAGGTCTGTCATTGGGCTATATTAGTGAACAAATGCACAGAGCCCTTATTAATTCACAACCGAGGACACCTGTTTTTTATTTACTTCCCAAAATACATAAGCAGGGTTTCCCCCACCTGGACAACCAATAGTCTCAGGTTCCAATTCTATCCTTGAACCCGTCCAAATATATTGAAATGTTTTTACAGCCTTTCATGAAAAAAATGCCAACATTCCTACAGAATTCTAGGGACATAATTAATAAACTTGAGGGTGTGCTCCTTCCTGATAGGGCTGCATTAATTACGATGGATGTAGCCTTGCTATATACAAGCATACAACATGATGAGGCTAGGTTGGTCATGGAGGATACATTAAACTTACACCCTGAACTTTCTCCATCCACATATCTTTTTGTTTCAGCGCTATATTGATGATTTATTCATCATTTATGCAAATATTGATCAAGTAGAAACTTTTTGTAGATGAGAACACCCACATATATGCTTCAGTTGGCAATATAGTACACAGCAAATCAATTTTTTGGACCTTACCATCTTTAGAGATGAACGTAATCATTTGGTGATACGACGGTATACAAAGACTACAGACTGGGTGTCGTACTTACACTATTGGTCCTTTCATCCACATTACATCAGAAACAACATCCCTTTTGGGCAGATTCTGCAGTTAAAAAGAAACTCAACTCAATTGGCTGACTTTAGGGCACATAGCAAATTATTGGCTGAAGACTTTGAACTGAGGGGATATCCTACTAGTATTATTAACAGTGTCCAGTATCGGGCAGGATTGGCCAAATGTGAGTATCTTTTGACCTCACAGAAAAGGGAAGTTGGGACAGGAGTAAAATGTGTATTGGATTATACCCCCTATGCCAATGACATCAGAAGGGCCATTTACAAATTTTGGAACTTAGTGGCAGACATTTCGGGTTGTAAAGAATGACCTGTCATAGTATTCCAGAGGACTAAAAATATTAGAGACCTTCTAATCAGATCTGAATTCGTTTCTATGCCAAGACAGTACAGAGTCGTTTACCTGTGGGACACTACAGCTGTGGGATGTGTAAAGCCTGTCCTTTGATATTGAGTGAGCAGGATTTTCAAAGGTTAGCTGTAAGGGTGCCTCAGGGCTTTACCAAATGCAATACAGAAAACGTGGTCTATCTCATTAGATGTAAATGTCCATTACTATATGTGGGTAGTACCACACGCGTTCTTAAACAGAGGATTCTTGAGCATCAGTGTCGTATACGTAATGGTATATGGGAGGTTCCCCTTGTTAGCCACTTTTTGGAAGCGGGGCATAGTGAAAATGATTTTAGATACATGGTCCTATATACTTCCAAAGCCAAGCATCCTGAGTTTATTGCAACAGATATCCATCGGAAGGAAATGTTTTGGATCTACAGGCTTGGAACCTTGGCCCCGGGGAGACTGAATATTGGCAATGATTTTTCCTGTTACCTCTAATGGAGGACATTTCCAGCTGGTATGTCTTTTTAAATGATGTTTATTAGTGATTAGTCAGAGTTATATAAAATGGCTGCTGCTTATTTTTACTGCACATATACTCTATTACATCTCTCCTGAAGGAGTGGGACTGAGGCATATGTTATACAGCTGAAATAGAATGTGAGTATTGACTAAGATTGTAAAACAGGCTTGATGTATGTGCAACAGTGTACAACATTGTATTTTTGTAATTAATGTAGGCTTTGAATGGGAACAGCATCAGTATCCGTTTTTGTTTCATCTTGCAATCTTTGAAAAAGATTCGAAACTGCATTTTGCATAGGAACCGGTCCATCCATCCTTCTCATTGCAACATCCTCGGGCAGATTGTGGCTACAGACTGTTCCAGGACTCAAACGTTCTCATGGAGGAGCACAGTGCTCGTATGAACAATTAACAAATCTTAGCACCTTGCACTTTAAGTGAATACTCACTGCCTGCAAATGAATTGTGTTAGTAGGGACCTCTTACCTGTATGAATATAGACTTCAACATGTAGTACTTTAAGTGAAAGCTTCTTGTCCAGGCTAATGAATTGTATTAGCAATTGATACCGCGCAGTATTGTGGGTCACACATCTGGTTGTAATGCTCAATATACAGTAAGTAATAGTGTTTTATAAATCACACTTAATGACATTGCTGTAAATATATCTACTGTTTATAACCTTTATTGTGGTGTTAGTTAGTTTTCATGATAATTCTTTGGTTTCTCAATCATAACAGCAAGGCAGAAAGCTTTCACCCTTTCCCTTTCATTCCAGTCCCAGTTTTCTATTTGCAGAGAGTTTCTCACAGAAGTGAGTTTGTCCGAAGAATCATCCATCTGCAGTCTGAAATGATGCAATCCATTCTACTGCATCAGCATTTTCCCATCTCTTTCATCTGTGCCTCTGGCCTTAGTGTTGGCATTGTAGAACCAATATTTCAAATACTGGAAGATGATTTCCCTTCTGGGAATCTCCCGTGGAACTCTCCTTGGTCCTCCTTATTTTATCCTGCATTGGTACTAACCAACACATTCTTGCACTGAGTATTATTTATTCAGTTGCTCCCTAGATTTTCTCAGATTAAAGCAAGACTATCTGTGGAGGGTTTTTGTTCTAAAGGTAATGCCCTGCGCAACCAACAAACCACTCCCTGCCAACACGAGAGGTGCTCTCAGAGCGCTCTATCCCCATTTATATTACAAATGATTAACTATTCTCTTTCTGAAGCCTGGCAGGGCAGACAGCTTTGATCTTCACTGCCTCCTGGCTAAGCCTCAGGACTCTGTGGCTTAAACAGATCAGAACTTGTGATCCTGGGATAAAGAAAAGTTCTTAGCTCTCTGAAGATTTTTTCCCTTTAAAAACCCTTCCTCTCCATGGAAATAGAAAAAGTGATGCATCTGAAGTTGTGGTGTTTTAGCACCACAATCAGATGCATTTGAGGGTTTCTGCCTTTGAATTCACACCTCAATTAGAGGGTTATTGTATTTATTTATTTCATACATGTATAGCTTACCTTTCCACCACACAGGCCTTAAAGGTACCATTTCAATTTTAAGTAATTGAACAATACTAAATATTAGCAATAAAGCTTTATAAACCAGACAGCTTAAAAAGTAGAGACAACAGCAATAATAATTAGTACCAGTAGGCTCAGGTGAACAGATAGGGTTACCAACCTCCAAGTGGAGTTTGGTGATCTGAAATTACAACTGATCTCCATATGACAGATCAGTTCCCTTGAAGAAAATGGCTGCTTTGGAGGGTGAATGCAATAGTATTAGGAGCTCCCTTCGCAAATCCTACCCTCCCCAGCCTCGTCCTCCCCAAATCTCCATGAATTTCCCAAGCCAGAGTTGGCAACCCTGATGAGGTTGTCAGAAATGGTAGTTTTCTCATTATTTGGAGTCAGTTTAGAAGAGCATAAAGATTATAACTTCCATCAACTCCAGCAGAACGTTGTTGCAGGGAATATCAAATGGTCCCCTTCAGGGCTTTTTTTCTGGGAAAAGAGGCAGTGGAACTCTCAAAAGTTTTGGGGAAAAGAGGTGGTGGAACTCTCAAGAGGGAAATGAGGGGAACTGATCTCTGTCTGGAGGCACCAGACGTGAGTATTTTCAAGAGGTGCTGGAACTTGGTTCCACTGAGTTCTGGCTGAAAAAAAGCCCTGTTCCTCTAAAGACATTTCCCCCATGTCAGGATACCTCTCCTCCTCCCTTGTAAAGGCAAACTTTGTAGTTTGGACTGGAGAAAAGTGGTAATCAAAGGGTTGTTTCATCTGTATGCATGGGGACATTTTGAAAGCATCCTATAAAATGTTCATAAATGTTCATCACATATGTATGAATTATAAGCAAAGATGCTCTTTAAAAAAAACTGCTTGGTTTCAGGTGAAACACTGAGTTGTTCACCCATCATTTTATATATTGTCCAAGATTACTAGAGGCAATGTGTGGTCTCATGTGCACAATATATTGTGAATGAATGATTGCATTCAGGTTATATTCTGTTCATAATATGTGCATGCCCTTTTATCATATGACGATGACCAATCTTTCTACCTTTGATAGCCATAGCTGATTTTAAGACGTACTCCCAAATTACAATTCTAATAATTTAATAACCAATATAAATATTTTTTCATGTTGGCACAAAGTTTAAAACAGCTTACCAATAGTCTTACAAAGGAAATATGCTTGTAATTATATACTGGCTTTCATCAAAAAGGATTATGAAGACCATCACACGTTTAACAAAATAGCATGGTAACTGCACTCAGAAATAATTCAGCTCATCGTTGCAATAAAGACAACACCAAGATGAACTATGACAGCTTGATAACCACATTCAACAACATCACATGGCTATTATGTAGCAGAAGAATTAAAATCTATGGCATTTTAGCACTCAGACTTAGAAAAGAAATGAAACACCGCACATTTCAATGAGCTCTAAAACATGCAGGAACCTCTCCCCTAGATGATCATTTTAGTTGGGGTATTGACGTTGGAACCTGATAAGGCACCAAGCTAAGGGGCTTACGCTGGAGCCAGGGTCAAAGCAAAACAAGAAACCTACATCAGGAGACAGAGGACAAAACACGGGTTGGTGCCCAGAAGCTGTGCAGAGTCCTGAGCCAAGAGAGCAGCTGTGTAAAACAGATGCCAAGGAACTAAGCTGGAGTGTACTTCAGGAAGTTACACTGAACCAGAGACACATCAGAGGCTATGGAGGAAAACAAATGCATATGTATATCAGAGGCCTGGTGCACTGCATGGATGCGTTCAAGATCTTATATTTTCTTTATCTATAAAATAGAACCCAAGCACTCAACTGTTTACAAAAAAGGTTGCTATTTGGAATAGTCCCTACTTGGGTTTTAAATATAACTTACTCTGGGTCGGTTAGATTAAGCCTTGGCTTTGCCTATACCTTCTCCGCATACTTTTCACAGACAACATGCAATTGCTTGACCATTTTAGGGCTACTTCCTTACAATTGTTTTGTATAGCAGAACATCAAAAGTTTCTTCTCATAAGAGAACAAGACTATATGCTACCAGAGTTATTGACTGATGGGGACAATATTTTGGCAATGATCTGTTAGGCTACTCAGTGGAGTGTCTTTTGCATAAGCTGGCTATACATTTTTTGCTATCAACATGTTTAATAGTCAACATGAACACATCTGCAGATATTTAAATCCACAGGATAGGGCCATACATGCAGAAAATAGGTTTTCTTCAAACTTTTGGGACTCCCTCAGGTCTGCAAAACATCTGAAAATGGGTTTAAATCTTGCAAAAGAAAGGAACGTTGTCTCTCCATGAGCAGAGATGGGAGGAGGAGATTGTTATCTTATGAACCTGAATGCCAACTGGCAACAGCAGTCCCACAGCTGCCTCTTCTCCTCTAGAGCCAGTTTGGGGTAGTAGTAGTTTAGAGTGGTAGGACTCTAATCTGGAGAACCGGGTTTGATTCCCTACTCCTCCACTTGAAGCCAGCTGGATGACCTTGGGTCAGTCACAGCTTTTCGGAGCTCTCTCAGCCCCATCCACCTCACAGGGTGTTTGTTGTTGTGAGGATAATAATGACATACTTTATAAACTTATCTGAGTGGATGTTAAGTTGTCCTGAAGGATGGTAAATAAATCTATTACTATTACTATTACTATTACTATTACTATTACTATTACTATTACTATTACTATTACTATTACTATTACTATTACTATTACTATTACTATTACTATTACTATTATAACAACAACGATCTGGCGGATAGGGAGAAGGAACCAGGAGCTTTCAATGTTGCTATCCCCCCCCCCCTTTATTTTATTTTTATTTCATTTATGGTATTTATAATGTACCTTTCTCTCTAAAACTCAAGGAAGATTACGTCTTATAAGTCAATATGAGTACTGACTGGGACATTCAATAAGCAATACAAAAGGGTACAGTAACAGAAATATGAAAACAAGCAGAAATCCAATACAGTGCTGAAGAACAAAAAAAATGCTGAAACAAAACATAAAATAGCATGGAACTATCCAGTAGGAGCATATTTACAGCAACAGACATAATAGTACAGTCTACAGTCACCACCAGCATGTCTCTCTGAGTCATTTCCTTCCTGCACAGCTATAGCACCTGAACCAACCTCCTCTCTCTGCGGTGGTGCTGTGGGTGAGTGGGCAAAAAGGAAGACTAGAAGCCTCCCTCTCTCGCTATACAAGCCAAATGTGGTGGTGAGACTACTGGTGGGAAGGCTGTCCCACCAAGCAAGAGGAGAGAGGATAGACTGAAAAGTCACTGGAAGTGGTCAGGTGGAAGAATGGAGCAAAATCTAGAGCAATGGTGGTGGGGGGGGGGGAGTGAGAAAGTTGCTGCCACCAGGATTCTCCCTCCTGCATGAATTTCTGGCAGGCCCAGGGCTTCAAGTTATCTGTTTCTGTCACCTTTTCACATTAAGAGATTACACACATGCCCCTTTTCTGTCTTCAGAAATCCTTGCCACATTTTAAAATGAACATAAGAGCTGCTGTGTTGGCTCCAGACTTAATCCAGCACTCTGTTTTGCAACTAGATACTCTTTGCAAACTGAACCTGAGGGCTGTCCAGTGCCGTTTGTGCTCATCCTTTAGTGAATAGTGTGATTTTTAAAAAGGTTGGCCATAAATTCATATGCAAGGAAAGCAAACTTGTTTTGAAAAATTCAGAAAAATTGAGATCTTCCACACTTCATATGTAGGTAATGCTCACTTAATGGCTGCTTCAGAGATATTCTTATAAAACTTGACTTTCCATGAACAATGAAATTCACTTAAGGCCCCTGGACCATTGTCAGTAAAATAAAATGAATAACTGAATATATGGAAGTTGTCTATCTTTCCTCAATCATTTGAACCTAATACAACAGGGTTGTTGGGAGAAGACAAAACTAAAACCCCATATATGCTGCACTGAGCTCTTTGAAAGAAGGACAGATGATTGCTAAAGAATTATTGCTAAAGAATATTGGTCAATACGTAAAGCAAAGGACACTTGGATATTTTTAATGGGGTTTCAGTTGGAAAGTGGACCATATTCACACTGGCCTGTGTCTAGATTAATACACCTATATTTTGATCGCACTTGGTAACAGGAACACTGATAAATGTGACCCTTTCTGCAATCAGAAGTGGCACTGAGCATTTGACCACTTCAGAATCCATCTCCTCATTCAGATCTTTCTCTACTGTGTATTTAAACAAAGCTCCAACATTAAAATCTCTGAAGAAACTACTTGTAACTCCCCCACAGTGTTCTACTAATACATTTACTATAGACACAATTTCCCATCGTCTAAAAAGGACACTTTCACCAATTTTGTAAGCTTCTAATTCTAATGGCCTCTCATCAAACGATGACATCCCTGTGACTTTCATGAAGAAAATCCTTGTCTTAAAAAAAGAAACCATTAACACCCCAAATTGCTTTTCACATAGGCCAATCCTTATTTATCACGAAGGTCCTAAAGCTATTATCTGATGTTTTTAGTAAAATGAAAGACTCTTTGAGCTTGGATCTATACAAAATACTGCCATACTCTCCAAAGAATGGTTTCAAATAAGCCATGAAATAAGAATCAGTGTAAAGGGGAAACACAATGAGTTAAGATCAAGAGGGAAATGCCTATCAGATATTTGGATGACTGTTGTGAAAATTGCCTATGAACTTAGAATAAGCACTTCAGCTGACATTGAATAGAAATGAAATAATTACATTGGCATTTTACCATTTTCCCTCAAAACTGAAGCCTAGTTTCCACTTTATAGTTTGTATTTAGGTACAGATATTCAAGCACAAAAGCACATGTGCAAAGCAAGAGTAGTATTTAATAAATAATAGTAATAAATGTTCCTACATACCACTCTTCGAGATTCTTCTATTAGTGCCCCACTCAGAGTGGTGAACAGTGTTCTCATTACCTCCACAATACATCTGGGAAGTTGAGGCTGAGAGGAATTGCTTGCCCCAGGCCAACTATTGAGCTCATGGTAGTAGTGAGATTCGAACCTGCAGAGAGCTGCATTACTGTCCAACCACTCATCACTATGCTACATCAGAACAGGCAGAATGTATGTAAAGTACAAAGTAAAATATTCAGGTTTTTGGAAAAGATCAAGTCCTGGCATATGAATATTTTAAAATGTCATTCACTACTTTTCACTCATGCACATCCTCCTATTTACTTTATTATCTTACAAATAATAGTGTGTGGGGGATGGTGGTGGTGGCAGTGGTCAGAGAATTTAAGGTGGTATGACAGACATACCTGAGAGGTGCACACTCATTTATTTATTTATTACATGCCACCTTCCTCCCATATAATTCAAGATGGAGATCTACCAGTCAGACACTGATCATGGCCAATCTTTTTTAGCCTCAGCAGGCTTCTTTTACCACATGCCTTCCCACCATCCCACCTGCTAAACACGTTTTTACAGGGTTTTATAATGCTTCACAATACTGCAAGAACTGTTTGACTAGAGATGGAAAAGGTTGGAAAGGAACTACCAAATACACAAAGATAAGTTTTGCCTTCCAATATCATCTTCTGCTCTCTGAAAAACTACTGGTGGCCTCTAATTTATAATGACAAAAAACAAATTTGTGTCATTTTATTCTTAAATATACCATTCTGCTATCATCAAAACCTTGAACAAGTTGCTAAAGAATAGCATTATCCTTTCTAAAGAAACCTGCATTTCTGAAGTAATGTACACATAAATGGTATAACAAAAATCCAGTTTTAAGCCAGACATAATAATCAAGTAATACCCTAAAAAACCTAATCAAATCAGTAATAATAAAATTTAAAATCCAGACACGTAAGGCTTGGATCCGAACCCTTTTTCCCATTTCTGTTTTCTCGATATCTTAACTAAAAAAAATGGTATCTGCCTGGCTTGTACATGAACGGCTATGATGCTCTAGGGCTTGAATAGCTGTCTCTATCACACTGAAAGCTGTATCAGTTCTAAGAGATTGCTTATGGCCTATCAGAAGAGCACCGTACAAGCACAGCTGAGCTGTACAATGAAGATCGGATGCGGCCTGGGATTTGCTAGTTAATTAGATATCATTGTGAAACAAATTCATTCATTTCTTCTTAACTGCAAGTGTGTGAACATGTGTCACTTCCCATAAACTTCATTAGTTTTCATTACACAGTAGCCTGATAAAATCTGGATGGCCATTCCTACCTCAGTATCGATTAGTAATGCTACATCATTTCTGAAATACTGACCATTAAGCCTTTTGCAATAAGAGCTCATGAGCATGTTGAGAGAGAGAATTTTCCATTAATTTTGTTTTCAGTAATAACCCTTTCCCAATTGGAGACGCTGCTTAATAGTCCATAACTCCTGCTTTAGTAGGGGGAAAATAATAAATTTTTGCTTGGTAACTGAGTGAAGTGGGCTATAGATTTTTAATACACGCACCATTTACTTGGGACACTTTGCTCATGTGAAAGGACCACCCAATGTCATTATGTCAAATATGCATGGAAATTTTACATGACTTCTATCATGGAGAAACTGTATAGTGACATCAAGAGATACAGATTCGCTGTATCTCAAGGTGATCAATTGAATTCATCTATACATTAGTTTTCATTATGGAAATAGTTTCTTTTCTGTAGGACTATCATTTACATTTATTGTTCTATCAGATACCCTACTCTCTATTCTGACAGGCATTGGCTATATAAGAGGCAGCATGACATAATGGTTAGCATGTCGGACTAGGATCAGGGAGATTAGAAGTCTGCAATGAAACTTCTGGATGACCTTGGACCAATCATGTTCTCGCAGCCTAAAGCTTCTCACAGGGATGTTGTAAGAAGAAAATAAGGGAAGGGAGAACCATGTAAAGCATCCAGAGCTTCTTTAAGGAAAGATGGGATAAGAATGTAACAGATAAGAGATCCTTTTTTAAAGGGAGATGCCTGGAATAAGCATGCAAAGCATGTGTCTATAAATGTGTTCTACAATATTTGGGAAGGAGGAAAACTAGTATTATAGTTCGGGCATGGTAGCATGCACCTGTGTGTGCACACATATAAATATTTTGTTAGCACCGCACTGGATATTTACAAATAGGTGTTGAATTTTTTATTATTCTACTGAGATGTTCACAAAAAATGTGAGTGGATTCAATACTACACATAGTTACTGGCACATAGTTCAAAAGAATAGAGGCCACCATAA
Organism: Eublepharis macularius; assembly: GCF_028583425.1. NCBI lineage: Eukaryota > Metazoa > Chordata > Lepidosauria > Squamata > Eublepharidae > Eublepharis > Eublepharis macularius. The sequence goes on from NC_072794.1 coordinate 36,485,138, forward strand.
AGGCACCTGTAATCTACTTGCCCTATGTGATCCTCTCTTCTTGAAGAGCCAGTATGGTATAGTGGTTAAGAGCGGCAGGACTCTAATCTGGAGAATTGGGTTTGATTCCCCACTCCTCCACTTGAAGCCAGCTGGGTGACCTTGGGTCAGTCACAGCTCTTTCAGAGTCCTCTCAGCTCCACCCACCTCACAGGGTGATTGTCGTGAGGATAATAACAACACATTTGAAATCCGCTCTGAGTGGGAATTTAGTTGTCCTGAAGGGCTGTATACAAATCAAATGTTGAAAGGAGTTAGGTACTAGAGATGGGCACGAACCAAAATATGAACCAAAGTTCATCACAAACCAGGCTGGTTCGTGGTTCGTGAACTAGTGGTTTGTCAGAGCCCATTTCTGACGAACCACCACAAACTTTAGGGCAGTTAATTTGGTTCATTTTTTAGTTCATCACAGTAGACAGCTTGGCACTGATCAATCAGTTTCCTAGGCAACGAGGGATGGGCTTTCTGTAGACCTTCTACTGACCCGCAAGTGACATTCTGCTGAACCAGAAGTGGTGGTTTGCTGGCCCAGAAGTGACGTTTTCACGAACCAAATGAACCGGTTCGTGAACCAGGGGCAGGTTCGTGAAAGTTTGTGGTTCATGGTTCATGAAATGTGACGAACCATGAACTAGATGGTTTGTTTTTTTCTGGTTCGTGCTCATCTCTAGTAGGTACTATTGTCTCAGATTTTTTGTTTATTGCCTTTTTTCCAGATTTTGTATACTGAGATTCTGAGATCCAAGTCAGCATTCTAGTTTCATAATTCAGCCTCATATATAAGGATTACATGTAGAAGACTGCATAACCATTGAAATGAGAATTCTTTTTTTAAACACTGAAATCACAGGGCAGGACTTCAGTGATGCATAAAAATACTTTTAAAATAGTTCTGCAAGAAAGAAGAGAGAAGACTAAAAATGCTAGTGAGTCATTCATTAATTATGGTCCTATCAAAGCAACAGGTGAGTTAACATGTTACAACTTCTATAATGATTTCACTGAATAGCTGTCTTGTGCCTTGAAGATGAAGATATTGAGGCATGTGAGGTGAGGCTTACCACAGCCTGGGAATAACCTTCAAACAGTTAACCCAGCTGGTCGCCAATATAACAAAAAGGAAGTTATTATGTAACTGACTCCTTGCTGAGGACACAAAGAGAAGACCTCTACACTCAGGCTGCAGTCCTAAGCAAACTTACTAGCAGTGGAGGCAAACGGTGCTTGGCCTTTCTGAGAAAAAAGAAGAAAATTCATTTAAAGGCTAAATTATATTAAATTACTCAATTAATGATTTCTGTGTGACTTAGGCTAAGTCACTGAATAGTTAATCCTGATATTAATCTTGTCCAATTCCATAGCTTCTCTCTCATATCTGAGTCTTTAAGTTTCAAACTGGCTTCCCTGAGGCAATCATGGCAAGGGGGAAAGAGCCTGCATGCTACAGACTCATAGACAAGACGCCCTTACAATAGTTCTGAGTTCAGGGAGGGTCCATTTACTTGTTTCACTTTTCTGCCCTTCTTCTTTCGCCCACTTTGGTTTTCAACCAGTAGCTGCTGAGGCTACCAGTAGCTGTGAGTAGACATGGGCACGAACAGCATTACAAACAGAAAAAAACCCACAAACAGTCTAATCTGCTGTTCTCGAACAAGCTGTTCATGAGGTCCCATCCTAAATGAACAGGTGGTCATTAAAATCTTCATTCGTTGCCTTCGGCAGCCATTTGGCAAGCCAGACAGTCTGGCACCTGCTGCAATCAATCCCCTTGGCAACCAGAGGCAAGGAGGGACTCTGTCTGAACTCCTTCTGGCTTGCCTTCTGGCTTTAACCCTTCAAAGTACTTCCAGCAGAGAGTCCCATTTTTGCCACTGTGAAGAGAAAATGACAGCCAATGGGGAGACCCATGAATCATTCCTTTCCTGGGGTACAATCTCTCTGAAACTTGGGGGGGGGGGGGTCTTCAGAGGACAGTGAGGACTATGTCCCCAGCAAATTTGGTGGGTATTGGACATTGGGAAGGTCAGTTTGTGGCAGGAAAGGGCCCTTTAAACTATCAGCTGGCAGGTGGCGGGGGGAATCCCCACCTGCCGCCTGCCAGCTGATAGTTTAAAGGGATCTTTAAAGGGCCAGATAAGTGGGTTTGAGGGGAGGGGGACTAAGTGGGGGGTTGGGGTGGAGGGGTTCTGGCCCCCATGAACAATGAACAACGAACATGTCTGGGAACAGTTCATGTTCGTCCATGTTCATTGTTCATTGTTCGTGGATGGCACCGAACAACGAACAGGGTGTTCGGGGTTTTTTTTCCATTCATGCCTATGTCTAGTTGTGAGGCAATCTTTAATCAGTGGACCTTGGGTAGGGTAGGCCAAAGGTATACTATAGCCTGGCTTCAGATGCCCAACTTAATTTACAAAAATGTTAATACACAAGGGATACACAAGAGTATCAAATCTTGTATGATGCAAAAAGTGACTATTAGTTGTCATATGCTGGAATGGCAGACAATGCTTTTGAAAAGCAGGAGAAGTGTCAGTAAGGGGCTTTTGTATGGCATATAGGAGTTATCCAGATGTGCTCCCCCCACACAAGAAAATTGTACATGTGTGGCGAACACATGCACCACTATAATGTTGTAATGATAAGCACTATGCATGAGCAAAATAAAATGGCCCCACCAACTCCAAACTTTACCAGCCACAACTGCTTACTAGGGAGTAAGTGTCTTTGACCTCACTACTAGTATTTACTTCTCTGTATACATGTTGCACTGTACATGCCCCAAATAACTGAATAATTAATTCTGGATTCCACAATGTACTCTAGAAATTTGATATAGTGGAATGGAGGGCACCACAGCTGACAAACTCTTTTCAGAATAGAATCATATCTCTAAATTATATGTCAGGAATGCTTGCAACAATAGTAGTTTACATGCAATTAAATCCAACTGGATTGCATCCAGCATCCTCTCATATGCAGCAGTTAAATTTTGTTATTTTCTACTAATATATAGAAGAATGCTGCATTTCATGAACATATTCTGAGCCACAAAATGAGAAAAAACATAGAAACTGATCCTTTCTGACCTTCAAGAGTTAGCATCCCCAGCCTCCAGTTACGGTCACTACATCCAAAGTGTAAAGAAATCTATTAGGATCTGTTTTGGGCAGGAAATTGGAGGATCTTCCTGTTTCCTTTATAAGAACAACTCTGTGAGGTGGGTTAAGCTGAGAAATAGTTAACTGGCCCAAGGACTTCTAGTGAATAACAATATGAAATGGCAAGATCTGAGTCCAATGTTACCTTAAAAATGAACAAGATTTTTGGGGTATAAGCTTTTGAGAGTCAAAGCTCCCTTTGTCACATACCTGGTGAAGGAAACTTTGATTCTTGAAATTCCTGCAAATCTTGTTGATCTTTAAGGTGCTGCTGGATTCATATCTTGCTGCTGTATTGCAGACCAACAGCTATCCACCAGAAACTATCTTCGTAACAATTCTAGCTTATCTTTTGATACCACCCTGTAATATTTTCTGCTTGTTTTTAAACCTTTTAAGCTTGTACCTTTGGTTTTGGACCTTAAATCCAGTTTGTCCTTACTTTACCTTAAATTTATACCTTAGGAAAGCTCTGGTTCTAATAAACACTCCTTATGTTTCTACTCACAAAGAGCTTTGGTGTTCTCTACTTTACCCCCAAGTAATTACCTCACAAACACCTTCCCTTTTGTGTTTAAGGGGCTTAAAGAAAAAGCCAAGCCACACTGAGTACAAATAGATTCAACTTAAATCTTACAGTGGAGAGCTCATTCCAGCCTTGGGAGTTTGTGAGCTAGATGTTCAGGTAAAACAGTAATGTGGTAAAATTATGGTTTGTAATTGTAGATAATGAAATTTCCATATTAGGACTTAAATCATGTCAGACTCTAGGTCTTATAAAAAGCTGTACAGTGTGGAAGAACAGGAGCACACAAACCTTGAAGATCAATTTCAGGATGTCTTTATTGGCATAGCAAAGCTCTAAAAAGAATATAAAATAGAACTGACAGAACCTAATTTTCCTGTCATACGTGCACCTAGAAATGTCCCCCTGGCTCTTAGAGATAAGCTAAAAGAGAAATGAGATAGACTGATTGAGCTGGACATTATAGAAAAAGTGGAAGAACCCACAGAATGAGTTAATTCTTTAGTCATAATAGAAAAGAAAGATGGATCACTGTGGTATGTTTTGATCCTGAAGAACTGAATAAAAAAGTGAACATTTTCCAGTACCAACTAGAGATGAGATATTTGGTCAAATGGCAGTTGCAACATATTTTTTCTTCTTTGGATGCATCTGCTGCACTATCAGTACCCCACTTCTGGTACCATGTAACATTCTTTATGAATAACTTTCTGGATCCAGGATGCAGCACAACATAAGATGAACTTTTATTAAGTATTTACATAATTTGGATCAAGAACAAATAACAAGCCAGATCTCTTGGCTTCTTCTTGTAAAGCCCTCTTGGATGTGTAGAACCCATTAAGCACCACCCACTTAAAGTCACAGTATCTTCACAACTAGGATTGCTAGGTGTTCAGTTTTCATCCAGACAGTCCAGTATTTAAGGGGATTATCTGGGGAAAATGTTCCCCAGATACTGGATACCTTGCCACTCCCTTCTCTGGCAGCCAATCCTCCTGTGGCTGTGCAGCACTGCCACATGCCCTGGGGAAGTGGCCAAGCAGCCTAGGCACCCAGCCAGCCTCTTAGACTGAGTGGTGGCAGTGGGGGTGGCCAGCCAGCAGCTGGGGGCTTGGAATTGGGTCAGGGTAGTGATATTACACTTAATTGCACAGTTTATGAGTGTGTGCATGCTACTCAAGACTGTGAATGTAACAAAAATGTTACTGCCACACACACGCACACCCTCTCCCTAGGATCTGGTATTGCTCTGGACCCAATCTGGCAACCCTACACAACTTCCACAAAAGGTTTTTGCTGCCACCAAAGTATTTTTTTTTCTTAAATCTCCTTGTTGTAACTTTTAATATAGGAAGGTTTGGTACAGCTAGTAGATTAACCAACTAGAAAAAATGCCAAATATAGGGAATATATACAAGACTAAACAACAAAAATCCCCTATGCCGAAATTAAACCATGAACAACATGAGAGAATCCTTTTTTTAAAATTCAAAGTGTGTGCAGTGCAAATGTTACATACAAAAAATTCAAAAGTTCAAAGTTAATACAGTACAAAACCATTTCACAAATTCACAAACGCATACATTCCATCAATTCCATCTGAAGGAATTAACACAGATGTTTCTCAGAACAATGACAAGCTCCTCCTGAATCCTCAGCTCTAGACTGCTGTGAACTCAAGTGCAAAAAGTGCTGTGCAAGAAGCAAAAGATGAAAGTAATGTCCGTGGTGTTGCTCTATCCTCCAAACGACGTTCCTGCCCTACGGACAATCGGATGCTTCCCTTTCGCACGTAGTAATCACACGCTGTGCTTCCTCAGGGTCAAAGTAAAATACTAACTAGAAGAGACATATATACAAAGAATATGTATGAAGCTTAAGCACATACACCTCTCAAAACAAAACTCATAACAATCAATTTATAGCAGTCATTATTACTTACTATGCAGATTTCGGAATGAGAATTCTTTCAGGCTTCCACACAGATTGCCTGCTTCCCCCCAGATCAATATTTTATCTCAAACACTTGAACACTCTCAGGCTGCACACAGCATGGCTGTCTAAACCAGAATGAAAACTTTCTCCCAGCACACCCTTTCAAAACTCCAGTTCACTCTGCCCTCTACGGTGCTGCTACTGTCCAATCTCATTTCACTCCACTCACCCATCCAGCTCCCCTTCTTTCCTTAGAGGCCTGCATCTTACCTAATTGCAATAACTTTAAAAAACCCACATTAACTAGCAAAAATAAAATCTAAACTATTCAAACTAATCAAACCATTCTGATCTTCACTGTGAAATGAAGATTAGAACCTCAGCACTCTAACCAGCACACGGCACTAGTTCTCTGTTCCCTGTCTACCTTTACAAAAGGCTTTTATACATAATGCCATAACCCTTGCCCACTCACATGCACCAAGAGAGAAATACAATATTTCAGGCATCTCTGGATCATCACTCTGCTTCCAGCTCCACTGGAGCAGATTCTGTTAACCTTGAGGCACAAAAGAGTTTCTTTAAAAAAAAAATCATACGAATGATCTCACTTTATAGAAAGCTTCTATTCCCTCTCAATAAGTAATTACTTATAGGCATGTTTTAATTAGATTCACTCACTGGTGGAAGAGCTGCATATAGTTTGCTGACGCCGCTATTTGTCAGAGCCTTACTGGTGTTTATTTTATTAAAACATAATGTTCAGCAACAAGACTTGTGTTACTAAAATAGAATGGGGTGGGCGGAGGAGTAATCGTAGTTTAAGACTGGCAAGTGCTTATTATTCAACTACCCAAATTTTATTTAATTTTTAAAGGACTAGCTGTAATGTGAAATCAATTACAAGAAGGATAAAGTAGGCTTTCTCCGTAACAGGAACCCCGGGTTTGTATACAAGGCGCTTCACCTCACACATAGGAGGCAATCATTTCCTCTTATTCCCCTCATCTTAAAATGTTGTACTGTTTAGACAACAAGAAACCAAGGACTGGATCAAAACTGGATGGATTCAGTGAGCGGGATAGGGTTGCCAGGTCCCCTGGAGCTCAAACTGGGGGACAGGGGGTTTGGGGGGGGGCACATGCATTGGGAGTACTTACTTTGGAGCACTTCCATGTCACACTGGGAAGTGAAGGCCCTTACACCTAGATTGGGGGCTGATTTTATCAAATCATCCTTGTGTGAAGGCCATCTCTTCTAGTGCTGGCAATGACATCTTTCCTGGCAAAACAAGGAAGTGCTCCAGATGATGCAGGAGCATGCTACAGGCTCTCCCAGGCCCATTCCCTGTGTCTTCCCCACTCACTGGCCAGGTGAGCGGTAGCAGAGGTAGCAATAGTGGGGAAGGGTAGCAGGGGGGATTGGGATCCTGTCTCCACCAGGGGAAAGGGATCCCAAGAGTAGGAGGCAATTTTTGTATACACACAAGGGAAAAATACGTATTCAAACACTTCCCAACAGAGCTGGTATGGGAAAGGGCCCCACCCCCAAGCTTCCCTGGCTCCATCTCAAAGGAGGGAGTAAATGAGGTCATGCCAGGCCCATCCCTCACTCCACAAGCAAAGCCACTCTGGGCCTGTTCCTTCATCTGAAAGTGTGGCTGTGTTGGATGCCTCCTTCTCCACACATTATGGGCCAACTGCTGGCAGATTGTGCTTGTCTCTTTCTTGGGGTTGGGGTGGCCATGGTGGGAGAGGGCAGCCCCTCTCACAGCCATCTGACTAGCAAGATATTTTCTGATGGTCTTAATATAGCTAATCTAGCCCTACTTCTCAACTGGTATTTGGAAGATTACAAGCAGGTGACCTGCAAGGAATTTCAAGTAGCATCATTTTCCCTCCTTCACTACTTCCTCTTCCTCTTCCCTGAAAGCCCCCATTGCCTTCCTTCTTCCCTTCTTGCCCACTGGCCGAACCTACTTCTATCCATAGGGTTGCCGGGCACAGCCTGGTAATTGGCAGGAGACTGCACAAATTGGCCAGAGTTTTCCCTCCTGACTGCACATGCCCTGCCATGATGGCCTTGGATATGATCTCACCGTCTGCATTTTATTGCTTCACTGCAGCCTTTATTTGGATTGATGCCTTTTTTTACTTACTTACTGGTTCTTACATGGCCTACTATTAGGGTTACCAGGTGCCCACCAGTGGTGGGCTAACTCCCAGGGATTTGCCCCCTTATCCGCCGATCGCTGAGCGATCAGTGAGAGGGGGCAAACTACTGGAGCGTGCCCGCCACTGGCACACACCTCAGGAGCGCGCACCTTGCATGCGCTCCCACCCCTCATGCTGGCCGCAGGAACATCCCTGCACTCCCATTTGGCCCCAAACCAACCAAATCGGAGTGCGGGAGCGCTCCTGCAGCCGGCTCGATGACGTCACTTACAGAAGTAATGTCACCATGCATGGTGATGTCACATCTGGAAGTGACATCATCATGCCGCCGCCAGAGTGCATGCACGCTGATGTGCATGAGAGAGGGTAAGTTCCAGGCCCCTATCCTCCCGCTGAGAGGATAGAAGGACCTGGGAACCCTACCTATTCTTGTTCTAATATAAATTTTCACTTTGTGTTTTAATGCAGTTGTGACCCACTATGAGCCTGCTGGGTATAAATGGAATTAAATAAATAAATAAAACTTTTTTCAAATACCGAACAAATACCTCCCCCCTGCTACATTGTGCAGGCAAAGGCCTTGTGCACAGTATCAGCAAGAACAGTCAGCCAGCCTGGATGTCCTCCATGGATGCCCTCCATGCGGCTGCTGGGGCCATGAGTGGCCAGTCAGCCCGGGTGCTTGGCCAGTCTCCTGCTGCTGTGCAGTACCACTCAGGAATGGCCAGCCTGCAGCTGTGCAGTATCACCCCAGGAACCTGGGTGGCCTCCTATGGCTGTGGGTGCCTGCAGGAGAGTCCAGCTAGCCCGGGCACCCAGGTGGCCTCCTCAACACTCCTGCTGGCCTCCTGCGTGTCAGAGCCCTATCTGGTTTCTTTGGGGAAGCCACCTGGCAACCCTAGAGGAGAGGTTGCACCATTGCACCATTGCTGGGAAGGGCAAAGAACCATAGAGGTTAGCATTCAGGTAACCAGACCTTTATTCAGCCAGTGGATATAGTGGGAGGTGGGAGACTTGGCTTCACTCAACATCAACCTCTGCCTAATCCTGCTTCTCCTATGAGGCATCCCTCAGCCTCTCCCTATTACAGTTTGTAAGGCCTGTCCCAGCTACTAGCCCTGCCTCTCACTTACTCCTGCCTTTCCCATTTATCTCCATCATGCCTTTGCCCATGACAGCCACACCTGAGATGACATCTCTCTTCTCAAGGTTGGTATTCCCAGATTGAAATGGCCAACAAGCTGGTTAGAGGACTCCCTGTCGTCTCCACAGCCCTCCAAACAGGTGCAGGTGAGTTGCCCTTGTATGTTTGGTTGTTCCTGCCCTGCTCTCTGGCCACTCTCAGTGCCGAAGGGCATCCTCTATGTCTGGCACTAGTCACTCATTTTTCTTCTTCTTTTTTTGGTCTCAGCTCCACTTAGGGCCAAGCTACACATGACGAATGACACTTGAACGGCAAGTGGATTGAGTGGAGGGCAAGTGAACAGGGAGAAATACACTTGCTGTTCAAGTGTCATTCGGCATGTGTAGCTTGGCCCTTAGAATGCTGCTTGTAGAACAATGGACCTGTAAGACCCAGGGCTGATGTATATACACGCAGGGCTTTTTTCAGGGGGGATACACCAGAATAGAGCTCCAGCACGTCTTGGGCATTTGGGACTTGGGATGAGAAGGAAGAACATCATAATTACTGGCATGTATTTTTTTAGGAAAAAAAACACTGCACAGCAGAAAGGGGTGGTAGACTGCTGAGGTTGTAAACTGGGCTGTACCACTTCAGACTGCAGGGATGACATCACATTTTTTCAAATTTCCCTGACATTAAGAATCCCCCATAAAAGGTACCACAGCATGAAAAGGGTTAGGCTAGCACTTTTGTCCCTGTTGTATTTGAAGGAACATATGGAGCATAATTAAAATGTGAGTTTCTCCACCTGCCATCTGAAATGGTACCGTTTGTTCCATTACCTCAGGATTCTGCCATCTTATTCTGGTGTGTGCATAGACTAGGTCCAAGAGGAAATAACTGGACAGTCAAGAAAACTGTTCACACATATAGCCCCACACATTTTTTTAACTTAAAAAAAACAAAGAGAAAGAAAGGAAAAATGTGGAGAGAACATGATTCTTGGAGCACAGAGTTCCATTATTAGGTTATGGGAAAGCAAACAGATAAAGATGAGGAAAATGTTTGGCTGTAAAAGCAAAAAAAAAGTATTTGAATAAATGAGGAAGGCTGTGTAAAGAAAGCAACTGCAAAATATAACAAAGAACTACAGAGTGTAAACATTTGTAAGCCTGTTTTAAAAATGAGCCTGATATGAAAACAGAACACAGAAGCCAGTTTAAAGGCAGGAAAAGGAACAAGAGAGTAACAATCTTTCTAACAGAAAAAGAACAAGTCAAAGGACATTATTTAGGGTACAATGATACTGCTTCATTCTTTTAAAAAGTTAATTTAGATCAGAACACTACTAAGCACCCTGGAATGGCAATATAATAAAAATGGCACATTGCACCAAGTCAATCTTTAGGGTTAATGGCAACTAACATTGCTGAAGCCCCATGTAATTATTTTTTTTTGCTTATTAAATGACTTTTAAAAGTTTGTACATAGTGAGAAAATTGACAGGCGAGGCATAATATTAACTATCCCAATCTTTTCAAAAAGGCTTGCATCAGCAAGTGCAACATCCGTTACCTCCAAACCACCCTTGAAGTGACCTTGGAGATTATTTTGTGATACTAATGGAACACTGCATAATTGCCACTCTTATCTAAGAATTGTTCAGTTGAATACTGGATAATTGTGGAAAATAAATAGCTGGAGCTAAAAGCAGCTGTTTCCCCCCCCCAAGGAGGACTCCCCCTCCTCCTTCAATTACATAATGTAGAAAGGGAGGGAGCAGGCACTTCTTTCATAATTAAAGAAATTGTGAACTACTAAGACACCCTGTTCCCTTGGTGATTCAAGGGTTGTCTCTGGTAAACAAAAGGTTTATCTTCAATGTATGGAGAAATAGATATCCTCAAAGCAACATGCACACACACACACGCACACACACCTTTTCCTTCTGGAGACATAACCACATTAAATGGTGTTGTAAAAATTCTTCCGCCTTTGCAATGGTAGGATTCTGTATGTCCAATTCAGCCCGGGGGTGTGCAATTTTTTTTTAAAAAAAAAAACTCCAACAGCATAAGAATTATGTCATAATATTGCCATAAAACAAATCAGGAATATTAAATCAGCATAAAACAACATTCAGCCTAAAATGGGGGATCACCATGGCCCTTATTTATATCACTGTGAACACATCCAACTTCAGTGGACACATGAACATGAACAGCCCCTCGGTAGTTGTGTTCACTTATCCAAATGCATGTCTTCGTGAGTGCTTCTTGTTGAATGAAGCTTCTTACAGGCTGCTGCTGCCACCTCTCCAAAAGTGCATTACTTTCAACTCTACCCATCTAATCTACCCAATTCACCAAGACTTTCTCTGACTCTGGGTGGGTTTTTCCACAATCATCTTTATTTTGCTTAAGTGATTCTGAAGACATTTGCCTTAAAGCTATCATGACATTGAAAATGACAGGATACTGGATTCAGTTTCGTTTTCTCAGCCATGTCGGACACTCCTCTCGGCAGGTCTGAGAGGAAGCGCCCGAGCACCCTGACTGGGTGGCTGATCTGCGAAGATTAGCCCCCAAGACTCCCAGTGAGGGAGGCAGGGTCCGGGAAGCTGCGGGAAGAACCCCCCGAAAATCAATGCGGGGGGTAAATTGCCCGTTTGTCCCTATGGAGGCCGGCAGACGTGCGTGGCGCCTCGAGTGCTGCCGGGCTATGGAAAACGGCAAAGAACAGAACTAGGCGGAAGCCTGCAAGTAAGCGAATCCCTTCTGTTATTACAAGCGTACGCGAAGGAGTGGTGGGATCTGAAGCTAAGAAGGCTCGTTCTTCCCCTTCGCTGAGTTTCAGAATTTGGGCTGGCGGTCCCCCCCCCCTAAAAATGGCAGCGAAAAAACAAAGTCCCGCTCTGGGTAAGTCAATCTTGGCTACCCTGCAGAAGGGAGAGTCGCTTGAGGAACTGGTGCGCAGGGCGGTTGTTGAAGCCATAAAACCCTTTGTTGACAAGCTGAACGAAACAGATCAAAGGGTGGGCTTAATTGAAAGCGAAGTGAAAACCATTAAGGAAGCAGCGGGGGGGGGCAGAGAAGGATGCCCGGGAAAGTGCGTCACTCGTGAAGGCTATGAAAAAAGAGTTAAAGCTGGTGGAGAACCAGCTGATCGGGCTACAAGTGGAACGAACGCAGACAATTTTGCGCCTCCAGAACGTGAAAGAGGAGGAAAATGAGGATTTATGGGGTCTGGTCTCGGAACTACTGGCGACACCCATGAGGACAACTAAAGAAGAGGTTAAAAGCGCCATTTTGGAAGTCCGCCGGGCTTCTTCAAAATATGCAACGAAGCGTCAGCTGCCTCGCGAGATCACCATCGATTTTTCACCTAAAAGGATCCGAGACACTATCCTATACAATTCATACAATGCGGATTTGGACTTTTTGGGTAACAAAGTTAAGATATTGAAGGACGTCCCATTTTTAGTTCGGAAAAGACGTTTTAAGTATAAAAAGCTCGCAGCTCTTCTGAGGGAACGTGGAATAAAGTACAAATGGTTATTTCCGGAAGGAATCTGGTTTAGTTACAAAGATCAAACCAATAAGATATTATCAGAAGATCAACTAAGGGATTTTGAGGATAAAAATCCGGAATTTCAGTGCACCAAGCAAGAAGAAAGGGAGAAGTCTGAGGAGGGGGGGGGAGGAAACGAGCACTGCGGCTGCAGTTGCTCAGAGAGAACTGCGTCCGGGACCCAGGAGGGGGAGGAAAATTTAATTTGAATTCGATTGTAATTTGTATTCTGTATGATCAACCACTCCATCATTACTTTATTAAGCTATTTCTTTATTATGGCAGTATGAAGGGAAAGCATTGAAGTGTAGTGTTTAGTGTTTGTAGGTTACCTTCCCTTTTTTTTCCCACCCCCCTTCCCTTTTTCTTTTTTCTCCCTTCTTTTCCTTCCCTCGTGTTATTGTAATCTTTTGTAGTTACTGTTATTGTAGTTTGTATGTTAGGTATTGAAAAATAAAAAAACTTTCAAAAAAAAAAAGAAAATGACAGGATACTTTAAAAAGAACATAAAAGGTAAAGGTAGTCCCCTGTGCAAGCACCAAGTCATTACTGACCCACAGGGGGACGTTGCATCACAACATTTTCTTGGCAGACTTTTTACAGGGTGGTTTGCCATTGCCTTCCCCAGTCATCTACACTTTACCCCCAGGAAACTGAGTACTAATTTTACCAACCTTGAAAGGATGGAAGGCTGAGTCAACCTTGAGCCAGCTATCTGAATCTGGCTTCCGCCAGGATTGCAAGCAGAGCTTGGGTGGCAGTACTGCAGCTTACCACTCTGTGCCACGGGGCTCTCTAAAAAGAACGTATTTTTATTTTTATTTAAGGGAGGTCATTATATGTAAGAACCTTAATTCTTAATGCTTCTTACATAAGAGATTAATAATTTATTTATTAAATGAAAACACATACACACTCAGGGCTAGAGACATTTCTGCTGACTATGAAAAAAACCCTGGAAATGTATAAGCTGCACATAGCAGGAAGGGAGGTGATTGTCCTGGTGTCCATACAAATTGTGAAAAGAATTTCATAACATACACAAACTGTATCATCAATTGTGAGAAGCAGATATTGTAGCATCCTCACCATATGGGTAGATATTACAGAAAACTGGTTCCTCATGTGATTGTTACCCACCACCATAAGTTAAGGTTGTCTATATTATTTGCCTGAGTTTTGGCCAAAATGTTTATTTAAACCAAAATTTGAAGCAAATTTGGAAGTGACTCATTTGGTAACACTTCTGAGACATTTTGCAAGAAGTCAAAAAAGGCCCTGCATGGTCAGTTCTCAAGGAAATTTGGCCCATTTCTAACATTTACTCAAAGCATGCTGACATCTCCAGAGCTACAGAAGTGGCTGGACAAAATTTTCAGTGAGGGGGAGGGGGTGCTTCAGTACCCTGCATAGATATACCTAGAAAATCAGAGTATGCAAATATGGCATCTACTTCCTTGGCAGAAAGTGGCAGAAGCCACTTTTTATGGTGCAGAACGTAAACTGCCATAGTGCAGAATTTGTTTTAGTGCAGAATACATGTAGTCCTCCTTTTAAAACTATGTATTTAAAAACGCCTTGGATTTTTTAATGTCTCCCCTCTATATCCTCAGAAGAAAGCAATGTTCATAGAATACCTTCCAATACATCGCACCCATTATTCTCTCTCAGAATAAGCAGATTTACTACTCAAATGGTGTACGCCATGTCATAGCTGTAAATAATCTCTCGTCTATGGAAACAGGAAATAGCTTTGCTGGAAGCTGTCCATGTTTTGATTTGGTCTCTTGTTAGAGCTAACATTAATTCTTAAAGTACAGAGATTGATTGCAGATTTGTCAGAATTGATGCACTGAGGGAAGGAGAACTTGACAGGGCTGTGCTATCAGTGTCTTTGTCGCCAATGTGCCAGAAAATATAAGAAAAGGTAATTGAAATTGCATTATGGGGAGAGGTGAAACCTGACTCAACGGCTAGCCAGTCTGTCCCTTCTATCTCTTTGACATTTATCTGTTTAATATGAGAAATAAAGTTAAAACTTTTGGGATTTCTGGTATACATGGCGATTTGGTGTTTTGAGAAGGAAAAGAAATAAAGTTTTTAACTTGAAAAACTCTGCACAAAAGCCTGGCCTTCCTAATTAATGTATTTGAATTTCTAGCCACCCTCGGACCAGTTACAAACTTATACATGCATATATAATAGAAAATATATATAAAATAGAAAAAATGTTTGAGTAGATCAGATAAACCATGCAATATCTCCACACAAGCTCAACTCCAGAGCTAGAGCTTTGGTTCATGCATTCAAAATTCACCTTTGTGGGATACTCTGGCCTCTTCCACATGGTGAGCTTTACATTGGGCTCTCTTAGGGCCAAGCTACAAGTGACGAATGACACTTGAATGGCAAGTGGATTGAGTGGAGCGCAAGTGAACAGGGAGAAATGCACTTGCTGTTCAAGTGTCATTCGTCACTAGTAGCTTTGCCCTGAGTATTCAGCCTATGAGGATTGGATCTGCATGATTTAAAATGCCAAAAAAGAATGGACTAAAAAACACAAGAAGCACAGGTGAGAACTTTAAAATATCCAGTGGGATTTAGGGTACTCTGAAGAATTTTTGGGTCATCCATATTGCAGCGTTCCCTCCACCCCCCATAGTTGCAAGGTTTTTTTCCTTTGAGGCACCAATGTTTCAACATTGCTATTTAATTTTTTAAAAGTTCAGAAAAAAGTGTGATTAATTGCTGTTCAATCGATCAGGATGCAGGTGACTAAAGGAGAGAGTGAAAGGCAGGGCCAGGGCCAGGCCTCACACAGAAGCAAGCATTCCGCACCTCAAAACAGCCCCAGTTTGACTTTGCTGCGGGGGGAAAAAAAAGACATTGGGAGAGCCAGTTTGGTGTAGTGGTTAAGAGCGCAGGACTCTAATCTGGAGAGCTGGGTTCGATTCCTCACTCCCCCACTTGAAGCCAGCTGGGTGACCCTTGGGCTAGTCACAGCTCTCTGGCGCTCTCTCAGCCCCACCCACCTCACAGGGTGTTTTGTTGTAGGGAAAATAATGACATACTTTATAAACCGCTCTGAGTGGGCATTAAGTTGTCCTAAAGGGCAGTATATAAATTGAATGTTGTTGTTGTTGTTGTTGTTATATGTCCGCAGGGAGAAAAGCTACAGAAAAGCTGGGGAAAGATAGATTTGGTGGCAGATGCAGCTTTTCTATATGAAAAAAAGTCTGGGAAACAGTTTGGAGATTGAATTAAGGTATTTTGACCATGCAAGGAAAATTCTGTAGAGAAATTGATGCAGTATGGGTCCAGAACCTGAAAAAAACCCTGAATGGAAAATACCTCTGTCACCACAGCCATGCCGAAGATGAGCTGACAATTGTCCCCATTGAAACCTGATTGTGGCAGAAGCCTTGCTTGCACAATTTTACGCCACTGTCTTTTTTTGGGGGGGTGGCAACAAGCATGGCACCTGAACCTGCTTGTAATAAATAGTCTCAGAGAACCTTCTAAAGCCTGGAGAATAGTAATTTTCCATCAGATAGGATGGGAGGAGTCTGATGAGGTTTAAAGGAAGAACTCTGATACGAGAGATTTTTTAAAAGACACAGGAGACATAAATCCTGATTTTGGAATGGGAAAGGTTCAGAAACATGAACGACTTGAACAGAAAGCTCAGGAATGCGAGATGCATCACATGCCTGGAACGCTGGTAATTTTAAGATTATCCTGCTGCTTCTTAACTTGCTGTCTTACAGCAGAAAGTTTTAGACCTAGCAAGAAAGGATTGAGTATACTGATCATTTCATGTTTCCTTCATTTAGGAGTTCTTTACTATTTTTGTAAACAATGGCCGCAAATACAAATATTTTTTTTCTCTTTAACAAAATAGATGTTATATACACTCACATATAAGCTTAATATATAAGCTTAACTTGACCAATGATTACCAAGGCAGTAATCAGTGGCTTTCAATATCATCAATCATGATATTCTTCTGGAGAGGCTGGCTAAGCTAGGAGTAGGGGACACTGTGCTTTGGTAGTTCCACTCTTACTTGACCAGATGATTCCAGAATGTGGTACTGGTGGACTGCTGCTCGACCCCATGGAATCTATGCTATGGGGACACACAGGATTCCATCTTATCCCCATGCAAGTTAGTATCCACATGAAAGCACTGGGGAAGATCAACCAGGGATTTGGAGTAAGGTGTGCTGCCAATATGCAGATGACTCCCAGCTCTGTTTCTCCTTAACAGCTAAGCCAGGTGGGTCTGTGGAACTCCTGAACAGATGCCTGGAGGAGGAAATGGGATAGATGGATCTCGGTCCAGACAAGACTGAGGTGCTGTTGATCAATGCAGAGCCAGCCTGCCTTGGAGGAGGTTGCACTCCCCATGAAGGAGAAAGTTCATAGCTTGGCGTTGCTCTTTACCTGCAGTTAGATGCTGAGGTCTCCTCAGTGGCGCATGGCATCTTTTATCGCTCTGGCTGGTTTACCAGTTACAGCCATTCCTTGAAAATAGGATTGCCAAGTCTCTCCGGCAACTGATGTTGGGGGCAGTACTTAGCAGGCTTCTTTTTCATTGTACACACACTTTGTGCATGTATGCTTCTGCCTCGTGCGCAATGGTGTCACTTCCAGAAGTGACATCATCACTCTGGCCATGGGAGTGCTCCAGTGCAGCACACTGGGCTGATTCTCTAAGATACAGCTTGTTTGAGGCCAAAACTGACCCATCATGGAGCATGGGAGCACTACCACATCCAGCACAAGGAAGTCAGTTTGGAAAGTGATATCATGCCCAGCCGAGAGAGCTCCATGCATTTATCTGGGATGCCTGCTGGTGACAGGTGTTCAATGAGCGCTTTGCCATCTCCCTCTGATTGCCACAGATCGCTGGGCAGAGGGGCAAACCACTGGGAGTTTGCTTGCAACTGGTGGGTATCTGGGAACACGATTTCAAAAGCATGGTCAGGCCACTGTGATCCTGCTCTGATCACCTCCAAGTCAGATGATTGTAATGCACACTCCATGGGGTTGCCTTTGTAAACAGTTCAGAAAGTCCAATCGGTCCAAAATGCAGCAGCCAGGCTAGTGCTGGAGGGTTAATTGCAAGGATTATTTTCACCCCATGGGCTGAAAGATCTGTACTGGTTACCCATCTGTTTCCAGGAACAACTCAAAGTACTGGTTCTGATCTTTGAAGCACGGAACAGCTTGGGGCCAGGGAACCTGAAGGACTGTCTCATCCCATACTATCCAGCCTCCTTCTCAAGCCCTGCTCTTTGGGACCCTGCCTTCAGAAGTGATGGGGGTGGAGACTAGAAACAGGGCATTTTCTGTGTCCTCTTCCTTGAGGCTCACCTGGCACCTACCTTTTGGTGCCAGGTTAAAACTCATCTTTTTACCCAGGCTTTCAATTAAAGGTTTTAAACGTTTTTTAATGGCCTGCTTTTGTTTTATAAAGAGTTTTGTATTTTAATGACTTGTGTTTTAATAATGTGGTTTTTAATTGTAAGCTGCCTCGAGCAGGCCTCTTAAGAGGCAGCATACACACAAACAAATAAATAAGAAAGACAAAGTAGAGGTGCTTGTATGTGAAATATTCTTAAAAATTATTCTTAATTAGCAATATTTCCAAGACTTTGCTAATTAGGAGAATGTGGCAAAGGAAAAACTTGGGGTTATTAATCTGAAGAACATACTTTTAAGTCTCATGTCTAGAAAATTATACATGAATATCTAAATTGAGCAGAGAGAGAATCTTATTTCAGTAGGGGGCAGAATAAAGCCAGAGTGATGAACTCCCCAATATGGTCTATCAGTATAGAACCTGCACCAGTTGGTTTAATTCCATACAATTTCATGATAGAACAAGGTATTTGCTGGACCTGTATGTGTAAGTGAGGGGGGGATGCCTAAGACTTTCCAATTTAGTCATTTGTCCACTTGTATCTATGTGCCTCCCCACCCCAGTTGCTTTTCTACCTGTGAAGAAAAAAAGGAAGTAGATGATGATGATGATGATAGCACTTATATACTACTCTTCTAGACAGATTAGTGCCTCACCCAGAGTGGTAAACAAGCTAGTGTTGTTATTATGCCCACAATAAAGGCAGGCTTACCCAAGGCCACCAATTTAGTTCATGGCAGTAGTGGGATTTGAACCAGTAGAGTGCTAATTCACAGCCAAACCACTTAACCATTATGCTACAGCAGTTCTCAGATGCCGGAAGACTAACAATATATGGGGGCGTTATACATTATATCCCTAATGATAAGAAATGAGCTTCAAGGTTTTCTTAGATACCTTCTGAAATATCGTTTGCATATGTTGTATGTAATGTTGCTATAGCTATGTTTGTTTTCCCCTAACATTAGCCTCAGGCAACATTATATTGCACCTAATGACCTCTATAATGAGCATGTGACTAGCAAAGTATTGGAAATTAAAGAAATTAATTACAATAAAAATTTTAATCTTGTTTTGATGACACATAGTTTAATGTAACCTCACTGCATTCCCAGCAAACACATATTCATTAGAAATGTATATTAAGTAAAACAACCCTGGTATCATGATTAAATTGAAGAGACTGTTGAATTATAGACTGAACCGGGTTTTTTTTCAGGCTGATCACTTGGTCTGCTAATTATAAGCTTAATGTCGCTGACAATTTTGTTAGTATTTATATTACAGAAATGCACTTTTGAACTTTATACTCTGTAGAAAAGTGGGGCAGTGAGTCACATTTTTCATTTAATCCACATGCCCGTTGGTGAGGGTCACCAGCCAAGTGCTAGCAATAAGCAGGAGCTGCAGGAGGTGCGATATGCAAAGTAGGCATAATGACAATGCATCATCACCGTGGTGCCTAATCCCCCCTCCCCCCACCATTCTGCCACATGGCAGCAGACACGTGGGTTCAGGGTGGGAGGTCTCCCAGTATAGCCACTACCTCACCACCATACCCTTGGTTTCCACTCATCTTGGAAATCCATTAATCTCTGCCTGATTTACCAACTGGGCAGGGCCAACCCTGCAGAAAAGCAAAAAAGGGTGGCACAAGATGGTAGATGGGACCAGCCATTATTGATGGTGCATGTTGTAAAGTTGGTAATGCCAGGGCACTTTTGTGCACTGCTAATGCTAGTCCAATAATATTCATCTTATTAGATAGTTTTAACATGGCAGCTGCCTCTATGGTGCTGTTTTCTTCCCAGGACTATAGGCTTTGAATGTCCTGGGGCTCAAGCAGGGATGAACCAGGTGCTAACTTAAAATGTCAGCTATCTGTATATTTTAAACCCATACACGAACCTACTGGAAGTGATTCTCCTTTCAATTTAGATGCTGCTTCTGTTGTAGCTTAAGCACTTGCACAGTGCTAACTCAAACACGGTATTAAAATGGATAGTTAAAAGACTGCCTATCATCTAAATGCAGGCCTGAAGAATTACAGTCAAGACTTCGGCATACGGCTTACCTCTAATTCCCGCACACATTATTTTGTTAACTTACATAATATTGCCAGTGTAATTCATCTTGAAATAGAAAGGTGAAGGAAAGTGGGCCACATTGTAATAAAAAGAAAATTGTGTGTGTATATAAAGACATGGTGACAAAGAAGATGCTGCATTTAAGTTCCTGCAATGAAATAAAATAAATTATGATGGCTAAAGAATCTGAGTAATATCCTTTTGTCCATCTCAGGCCCTATATATTGTACCCCTGGATCCTATACAATTGAAATTTCTCATGCTCTCAAAAACATCCTCTTAATTTGGTAGAGGCCATAACCTTCCATAGCTCTATTTTCTATCTTTCTATTCTCATAGTAGGTAAGGATTTTAAAACTAATTTGATCTTCCAAATTGGTATGGATCAGATTGTCTCAATCTTGAAAAGAAATAGGGCTCTTGGCATTATCTCCAGGAAAACCTCAGATTCAGTTTGGACCCAACCCCCCCCCTCAATTTTAACTCTAAGATTTATGATAAACTATTGGTCTGATTTCGAGAATGCAGGAGGGGATGCTTTCCCTTTTCTTCCTTCCTCAGATCATCACTCTCATTTCTGTCACTGCAATCTTTGCCCAAATATTCTGGACTATGAGGAGTTCTATAATGTATTCAGGTAAGGATACCTTTGACTGCCATGCATGTTTACTGAACAGGTATTTTTGATTACAGGGATTTAGCTTGTCCTCCATTAGCTAGCTTTGGCCATGATAGCAAGCTGTAGGGAGACCATTCACACCAGCCAACGTGTCTTTCTAATGCCAATAGGTCAGAGCAGGTGGCTGTTACCCATATTAAAGTTCCTAGGTAGTCTTGCTAACCAAACTGAACATAACATAAACATATCAATAATCCCTAGGGATGTGTTGTACCATATACAAATCAAAAAACTCCAGTCTTTAATGCTGTTACTATAGAAAAACTGAATCAGAAAATTAGTAGTAAATAATGTTAGGAAATGTTTGGATCTGACCATTGCTCTAGCACTTAACTGTTTGGCTTAACATTCAAAGAGAATGAGTGAGGAAAGAGTTATTCAACAAGTATTTGACAAGTTGCCCTTAGTCAGTAATTGGGTGGGAGACCTCCAAGGAAGACCAGGGTTGCTATGCACCTCTGTTAGTCTCTCATCTTAAAAACCTCATCAGGGGTTGCCATGCGTCAGCTATGATTTGACAGGGCTTTCCATCTCCATGTGACAGGGACCATCCACCAAAGTTAAATACAACTTATGCTACCACAAAGACTGATGATATGATAGAGTTGCCAGCTCCAAGTTGGGAAATTCCTGGAGATTTGGGGGGTGAAACCTGGAGAAACCTGGAGAAAGTGGGGTTTGGGGAGGGAAAGGACTTTGGCATGGCATAATTCCATAGAGTCCACCCCCAAACATAGTCATTTTCTCCAGGTGAACTGATGTCTGTGGCCTGGAGACCAGTTGAAATTCTGGGAGATCTCCTGCCACTACCTCGAGGCTACAAACAAATTCCGGTGTAGAGGAACTACAAGGTTCCACAATTTCTTAAGAATTTTTTTGTATATTTTTAAGTATTTTTAAAGTGCCAAGTGCTGATATTGTGCAAACCAATCCAACTGGTAAAGTTCAACCAGATACATATAAGTCCAACAGGTAAAGCTGGGCTGAAGAAACACTCAGCTACAGTACCATCACTGGATCTTTGGATTTGGAGGTCACTGCATTTGTGCAATATACTGGGAATTTCATCCTCATGTGTTGACTGCATTGCTCATAGATTGTTGAACTTTACCAGTTGGACTTATATGTATATGGTTGAACTTTACAAGTTAGATTGGTTTGCACATTGACTGTTTATTTGTATTGTTTATTGTACGCACAATATCAGCACTTTGCACTTTAAACATACTTAAAAATATACAAAAAGTTTCTTAAGAGATTGTGGAACCTTGTAGTTCCTGTACACCGGAATTTTTAGTTTCTGGATTTTGTATCCAGTGGTGCCCGTCTTTTGTTAGACTACCTGGAGGCTGGCAACCCTATGATAGGACCATGTTTTTATACCAGTCACATTTTGAGCAAGGGAGTTGGGATGAATTTGCTTCTTTATATGTTAAAGCAGCTTTGGACTGATAAAGATGGATCTCAGATTTTGCAATGTCTTTGACTTCATTTAAAAGCAAACATAGCTTTTCCTGGGAGAAACTGCCTCTTCATCTGCTACTCATTCTAACAAAGGGGACGGGAAGACTGACAACCTACATGTAAAGAAAGCAGGGTACCAGGTGGATCCATTTTGAAACAAAAATGGAGTATACAGATGAAGGACACTGAAGCCTATTTCTTCCAAGCCCCTTATCTTGCTGTGCTCTGATGCTTCAGGTATTTTTTTCTCCAGTTGTGCTCATATCCAGTGATGGTGCCAGACTGGAAGAAGAACTTAAAGCTCTAGAGAGCAGTGAATCTGGGTACAAGAGACAAGGATTTTAGCCACTCTTGCTTACATCCTGCCCCCTTTTGTTGCTGAAAAGACCTTGTGTCAATTTACATACAAGCCCCCTCCCCTCTCCCTTTTTATGCTTGGTATGTCTTTCTTGGGTTGCTATATTTTGCCTGCCCATGCTCAGCAGTAAAAAATTCAATTGCCTATAAAATGGGGACACTATCTCCTGCCTGCCTGAAATTTGGCAAGGACAATCCCTGAGAATGTCATCCCAATTACAATGGAAAACGAAGAAATTGCAGTCAGAAATGGGTTCCCCATTGAAAACAATGGAAAAGAATAAAGAATAGCAAAAGAAATGAGCACAAATAGTAACTATTTTAAAGACAAAAGGATTTTAAAAAAATGATCTGAAAGCAAAAATGAAGAAAAAATAACATGTATTTTCTAATTTTGGCTTGCTCCATTTTTGCTTCATTCTCCAACCAACTGCACAGTTCTGCAGAAACAGTATCTTACTATATAATTGAGTAAGCATATTTCAGACAACTCACTTTATACCCTGGTGCACCACCAGAGGGCGCTGCTATGGAGGGAAGCCTAGGCAAGGCACTATGTCCCTCCAGAAAATATGCCATGGTAGGAAGCCCAGGCCAGGAGCAGGATGGGAGCAGGTGGCGATGCCCGCCTTCCACTTTCACAGAGATGGTATTAGGAGTGAGGCAGGTGGCAATGTCCACCACTCAACTGAACCCAGCTGATATTCGGAGTGGAGAAGGCGGCAATGCCCACCCCCTGCCTTCACCCAGCTGATATTAGAAGCGGAGCAGGTGGCAATGCCCACCCCATTTGAACAAGTTGGGATCAGGAACAGAGCAGTTGGCAATGCCCACCCATGCCTTAACCCAGCTGGTATTAGGAGCAGAGAAGAGGGCAAAGCCCACCCACCCCACCTTATCCCAGCTGGTATTAGGAGCAGAGCAGATGGAATTTCCCCTCCTACCTTAACACAACTGTTATTAGGAGCAGGGCACGTGGCAATGCCACCCCCAAATTAACCCAGCTGGTATTAGGAATGGATCACTTGGTGATGCCCCCCCCCTTCACACAGCTCGGGTCAGAAGCAGAGCAGGTGGCTTTGCCCACCCACTGCCTTAACCCAGCAGGTATTAGAAGTGGAGCAGGTGGAAATTCCCACCCCCCATCTTAACACAGCTGTTATTAGGAGCAGAGCAGGTGGCAATGCCCGCCCTCCTTCAACCAACTGGGATCAGGAGTGTAGCAAGTGACAATGCCTCCCTGCCATCACCCAGCTGGTATTAGGAGCAGAATGCAAAAATAGGGACCACCCCGGTGCAAGCACAAGCAAAATTACAGACAAAATCAGGGCTGTGAAGTGAAAACTCAATGAATACACATTAAGAACACTCAAATTATCAAAAATATAGTTATAATGTGTATATGCAAAATAATCCAAATACTGAAGTAATCAAGATGTGAGTATTACAACAACTGTCCCAGTAAATACATCACAAAAGTGCTCACTGACACAAAACAGTGAAAGAGGGGGTGCACGCAGGCACCTCCTAAGAATTATATTGTATATTGTATATTGTAACAATTATATTGTTGTAATACTCGCATCTTGATTACTTCAGTATTTGGATTATTTTGTATATACACATTATAACTATATTTTTGATAATTTGAGTGTTCTTAATGTGTATTAATTGAGTTTACACTTCACAGCCCTGGTTTTGTCTGTAATTTTGCTGGTATTAGGAGCAGAGCAAGTGACAATACCCTCCCCTACCTTAACCCAGCTGGTATTAGTGGTGGAGCAGGTGGAAATGCCCCCCCCCCGTCATCACTCATTTGGGATCAGGAGTGGAGCAGGTGGCAATGCCCACCTTGCACCTTAATCTGGCTGGAATCAGGCACAGAGCAGGTAGCAATACCCTTCTTCCCTTCACCCAGCAGAGTAAGGAGCAGAGTAGGTGGCAATGCCCGCCCTCTTCAACCTACCGGAATAAGCCACTAAGCAGGCGGCAATGCCCACCATATCTTCATCCTGCCGGAGTCAGGAGCCAAGCATGCAGCAATGCCTGCCCCCCTTCAACCTGCCAGAATCAGGAGCATAGCAGGTGGCAATGCTTGCACTCCCTTCACCCAGCTGGGATCAGGAGCAGAGCAGGTAGTAAAGCCCTCCACCCACCTTCACCTGTCAGGATCAAGCACAGAGCAGGAGGCAATGCCTCTTCCTCCCTTCACCCAGCAGGGAGCAGGTGGCAATGCCCACCCAGATGGGATCAGGCTTGGAGAAGGCAGCAATGCCTGCCCCCCTTCACCCAGCCATAGTCAGGCGCAGGATGTAAGCCCCCCCCCTTTACCCAGCATGTGTCACGAATGGAGCAGGTAGCAAAGCCCATCACCCCTTCACATGGCCAATCAGTGACAGAGGGGAAGTGAATGCCTGCCTGCCCGCCCTCCTCTTTCTAGAGCCCAGTTTATTTTTCCCCACCACGGGCTTTGTTGCTAGTAGGTATCATTAGAGGAGCTGCCTTTTTGAGAGTTGCCTACACCAGTCTGTCCAAATTATGCTCAGTTTCTTTTTACTTTTGAAACCCCACGTATTCCAAGATCAGATGAGTTTTTCTTTCCTTTGTCTTTGAGCAAAACCATAAACAGCTCTGCACTGTTCTCAGCATTGCATTTTCTTAATTACAAAACTGCATTTCTGTTGTTTTTTTTCCACTCCAGTTACAATAAATTCGACATACTTTAAAAACAACAACTTAAATGGAAAGAACTAATTTTTTAAAAATGCTTAAATTTAAAGGCCAGATTTTACAAGTGCTTTATCTTACACACGAACTTTTGATTCCTTTTTTAGTTTTGAAAAGTTCATTTTAATCTTATTGTAAAAAAATCAGAAGAATCAAAGCATATGTATACTAATTCATCACTTGTTTCCACATTGATAGAAAAGAGTCCAGTAGCACCTTTAAGACTAACCATCTTTACTGTAGCATAAGCTTTCGAGAGCCGCAGTTCTCTTCGTGAGATGCGTCAGATGCTCCTCTGGATCTACTTCCATATTGATGTCATCCTATCCTTCAGAGCTGTTTACATGACATTCTCAGGTGTACATGTAAGATATTTTCAAAATATACATAAAAACATCAAGTGTTAATGTGACAAACACATCTTTGTAATACAAGCACATATGTAATACAGGTACAGTTGTCAACAAGCTGCATCAGCAGATGGCACCCTGTGATGACACAGCAGCCATTTTATATGGTTCTTTAGATGTCTCAAATGGAAGTCAACTAAAAAAAAAATACCATAGAGAAGCTGATACCCCAGGGGACAGCCCAGCCCATAAAGCAGTCAGAAGAGTAAAGGGAAAATAGAACTTGAAATGACTCCAACCCCTGAGAATGGACTCATAAGAGGTGTGGAGGGACACTGGCAGCAGGGAGTGGGGAACTGCGCTATCACCACCACCTTGCATGTGCAGAGGGAAGAAGATTCACTGGTTGGTGTTACTCACTGATGGGATGTGGTTGATCACTCACATGCACAACCCCTTTCTCATCATCAACACTCAACAGCCATCCTTCCTGTATGGGGGCACGAAGCTTAATCTTTTAGAAACAGATAGAGTCATTATTAAATGTGACACTGAGAGATCTCTGTCTTTTGGTGCTACACCTCTGAAGATGCCAGCCACAGCTGCTGGCGAAACGTCAGGAACTACAATGCCAAGACCACGGCAATACAGCCCAGAAAACCCACAACAACCATCATTATTAAATGATCTACATGCCAAACTCCTAAAATAAACCCATGGTTCTGCCTTGATTTGGACAGATCGCAGTCCGTTACACTTTGCCAATGTAATGATACAAAAGGGAAATTAATTTTCCTGAGATCACTAGGGAAAGGAAAGTGTTTTGCATTTACAGCCTCCACTCTTGTATTGTAAACACAGCAAATGGAAATGTATCAGCAAAACCATGATAACATAGCAATTTGTATTAATAGCAATTTGTATAAATGAATACAGTATCACTCTGATTTTTCCTATATTTCAAAACTGTCAGGCTGTCAGCTTTCACCTTCTAAGAGCTCATTCAGAATATTGCATCCTTTCTGCACTGCACTGCACTGCACTGTAAGGGAAACGTCAAACTCCAAGCTCCAGAGAGACTGAATTCTGTCTCCGTGCTATTCTTATGGTCAGGTTCTTCTCAGTTTCCCAATGCACAAATGATCCAACTTCCAATCTTAGCCCAATTTAACTCAGAATACCCAACTGATACAGAGACTTGTACCAAGCGTCCATATTAATTAGCTGCATTTACATAGTTCATAATTTGCCCAGGTATAAAGGTAACTTAAAAGGAGTAGTTTGTGGCTCTGTCTGTCCCTTGCTGATTGTTTTATTCACTCTACATGAAAATAACCCTGCCTTATTTGAAAATCTTTTTTAAGTTTTGCAGAGAAAAGAATCCTGTCCTCTCCTTCCTCAGGACAGATCATATAGGGTTTTTTCCCCCACACTCACACTTAAACATGATAAGAAACTCATGGTTCCAAATCTCATTTTAAGCAGCATCACTGGCATATAACAGAAATAATTTCCCCTTTCTTATGGGATGCATGCAGGTCAACATTTCTCTTTGCTTATGTCTTTTTATAGTAGTTTTTCTAGTCATTGCATATCTATTCCTTTTGTATGTAATTTTGATAAAGCTTCTGTTAGATCCTAGAGGACGGAGGCTAGTAGGGGTGTGAGGAACAAATATCAAAAGCCATAAAAATCATGGGGAAATGGTTTTTTAACCTTACTTCTGTGTCTCTGAAATGGAGATGCTGGTCTGGGTTGCTTGATGGAAACCCATCCTCCAAACATTTCATGATATTTTTAAATGTTGAATGCTTTCAACTGTACCGCCTCATCGCAGCAGCATACAAGCACTTCTCAGTTTTCAGAGTTTGTTTAGATTTTTTTGGTCCCCCCCCCTCTCCCAAGACAACTGGCCACATTTATTCCTTCCAATGTGATAATACAGCACAGAACTGTCCCCTTCCAAATATGCTTTTATGCATAGAAAGGACTCTTTCTGTTGCCTTTATGCACAGAAAGGTAAGATGTGGCATCTCTGTGTGCCGCGAGGCATCGTCAGGAGGTGGGGAGGGATGAGCCTCTTCTCCCTGCAAAACAGCAAAGGGTCATGTAAACTTAAAGGGACCTCAACAACAAAAAGTATATATAAAGCAGGATTTCCTTTCCAAATGTTGTTGAGTAGCACAAGCTGATGGTGCTGCGTTCCTGCTTGGGTGCCAGCCTGCCTCTACTGGGTTGCTTGCAGTTTCCCACCACAGGAATCAGTGAAATGACGAGCCTGTACCATCAACACCCATCTATTTCAGGGAAATGCAGTAAGTTGGTAGTTTAGAGGAAGCACTGTATTCTGTGGTCATAGACGCAGAGGAGTTAGCCGTGTTAGTCTGTGGTAGCAAAATCAAAAAGAGACCAGTAGCACCTTTAAGACTAACCAATTTTATTGTAGCATAAGCTTTCGAGAATCAAGTTCTCAAAAGCTTACGCTACAATAAAATTGGTTAGTCTTAAAGGTGCTACTGGACTCTTTTTGACTGTATTCTGTGTGATTTTGGTGCTATTGAGCACAAAAACAAATGACCCAGAGCCTCCAACTGGTCTTCCCTCCTCTTCTCCATTGAACAGAATTGCCTTAAAACTCATAAAGATGAAAGAAAGCTAAAGAATTTCTAGTCCAACCCAGTGGCTTCCCACTAGAAAACTACCGAGTCATGATTAGCAATAGCAATTCATTTGACAGCCATGGATACAAAAATGGAACAGTGATTTTCAAAATGCACACCCTTAGAGACTAGCATATACATCTTCCTTGCTAATGAGAAGTTGGAAGTCTGACTGTCCTTGTTGCTGTTTTCCAATTTTTGTAGTCTGGACATTGATTGTTGCATTTATTGCTATTACTTTATACATTTATCTTACTTTAATAAGTCCTTTTTAACAATATTAAAGGAATTGTCTCAGTGATTTCTTTGTGGTTGGTCAGATGAATGTTAATTCACCCATCAGATCAAACTGTAGCTCATTATGTTGTTTTTCTTCAGTAACAAAGACCAGTGCCTCCATGGGGTCTAAAGTATATATTGGAAGAATGATCCTCACACATATGTTAACTTCTGTGGTTCAGGTTGCTCTTTGGACAAGCTCAGAGGGATGCCTCCAGTGGCCAGAGAATGAACTTGGATAGCCACTTGTGGAACAACCCTGTTGCACATACATTTAGTGAAATGTGAAACAGCCTTTTTGTAATAAGATTCTCAGAACTACGAGTCACTGATGGCTTACATTGTTGAAGTGGGGTGGCCAGTAGGGGTGTGCGCTTCAGGAATCCAATTCGAGTAAAATACCTGCATCGAATCCGATCCGGAAAGCTTTGGGATATCCGAATCAGGACCAGCATGCTGGCCCCGATTAGGAAATCCTGAAGCAAAGCTTCCTGAAGCATTTGTAATGCTTCAGGAAGCTTAGGGTTTAATGCCCGTTTCCTCCTGCCACTGCGAGCAGCAAGGAAAGAGACATTTAAACCCCTGAATCAGCTGCTAGTCAGGGGATTCACCAACAAGTGGCTGAGTGCCGGCGCCACTGTCGGGCCAGGAAACTTCCCTTATAGTTTAATGAGTTCTTATTTAGTTTTTCTCTTGTTTGTTCTTCCAGATGTGTGAGAACAGTTCTTCCAGACAGCTCTCCCCTACTCTGACTTCAATCAGTTGTGAAAAATCACACATCCTACATGAGGCTGGAATACGTCAACATTTTATTGCATCATTACAGTGGAATATGAATGAAGTTGCTGAGTTTGAAGTTGGAATAGAACCGTTCTCACACATCTGGAAGAACAAACAAGAGAAAAACTAAATAAGAACTCATTGAACTATAAGTTCTGTAAGGACTAGTAACTTACTTGCATTTAAATTGTGTATATCGAGTCGTGATCTCTGCTACATTTTGTTTGTCTTGTCAGGGCTTGCCGCCGCTGCCGCTGGGCGTGGCACTGGGCAGTCTGCTCCTGACATCACAGGGGGGGGCAGGGATTCTGCAGGACCCTGCTCTGTGGAAGGAGGGGCGGTATACCTCACCCAGACTCCCTCTCAGTCCACTCGCTGGCCTGCTCAACCTGGCCTGATTACCCTCTGCGTCCTCCTTCATCTCCTCCTTCCAGAACTCTCCTCCAAGCCTCCACCCTTGCATCTTACTGCTCTCACTCCACATCATCACTCCTCACTCACACCCACCACCACAGGGCTCTTCCCAGCCAGCTTTTATAGGGCTTCCTTCTACTGCCCCACCCCTCTTCCAGCCTGGCCTTGGGCTGCACCAAGCAGTTGCAGCTGGGGTAGCTGATCTGGCCCCACTGACCAGCACCAGCTGTGCCTTGTTCCCTGGCTGCCCAGCCTCCCTGCCTTGGCTGATTGCTGAAGGCCTGTCCAGCTGCAGTCCCCTGGCTAGCAGCCCGGCCTCCCTGGCTGAGCTGATGGCTGAAGGTGGGTCCAGCTGCGGCTCCTTGGCTGGTTGCCCAGGGCTTCCTGCAGAGTGCCTCCAATAGCCCCACCTGGAGTGGCTTGGCTTTTGGCAACCCCTGGGCCAGGCTACTATTTTCTAGCTGGGGCGTGGCTGTGGGTTGTTGGGGCTGCTGCTGCTTCTCCTCCTCAGGTAAGGTCTTTGGGTGGGTGACTGCTGGGCTCCCAATCCCTCTGCCCTTGCCCCCTTCCGCCTTGCCTAGCCCCCTTTCCCTCCCTAGGGGAGTGGGACTCGCTGGCCTCTCTCTGTCTCCCCCTGCCTCCTGGGGCCCTGGGCTTTTGCCCCTTGCCCCTGGCACCGGCAGGTTCTGGCTCCATTTGCCTGTGGGAGGGGTTGACCTGCTGTCCCCCAGCTGCCCCCTCTGCCTGCCAGTCAGACCGGTTGACCTGCTGTCAGCTGGCTGACCAGTTGACCTGCTGTCAGCTGGCTGACCAGTTGACCTGCTGTCTGCTGGCTGCCCCCTCTGTTTGCCCGTCAGCCCGGCTGACCTGCTGTTCCCTCCTACCAAGTCTGGGGGCTGGGACCCAGACCCCGGACATGTCTAAAGTTGTCAATACAGTTTAATTTATGACTGTTAAAGTGTTTCATATGATTGTTCTTCATTGTTGAAGTAATTGAGGGTACTTTTTTTTTTAATTAAAGAATTTTCAACATATAACAAGAATAACAACAGCAACTGCATAACCATAACATGGTGCTATACATAGTTAAGCGAAAGCAAGAGAGTAATAACAGCAGTTTACACAGACAAGTTAGATAAGAAGTGTACACCTTTGTCAACTTCTGAATACAGTACAAGGTAGGTGCTAGCCTTGTAGGGGGAATGATAAACAAGCAAAGCCAGTATATTACATAACAAGCCTATAGTTCAAATCTCAGGGTTTATAACCGTGTAGTGGGGAAGCGAAGAGACCAGCCATGAATTCTGGGAGAGAAAGTCCAAGAAAGGATACCATTTCGAATAAAACTGTGTAGTTTTAGAGGGGTTCTGCAGCAATTTGATTCTGTCTGCTATCTTATCCATCATAAGGTGATCCCACACCATTCTGTACCATATATCAAGATTGGGGGGAAAGTGTGATTTCCACCTAAGTGCAATCGCATTTTTTGCAGCCACCAAGAGAGTTCTGATCAAATCTTTCCTTATTTGGGGAATTGCCAAATCTTTCCAGAGATCCAGAAAAACAAGTTCCGGGCGTAGGGGTATCTCATAAGTTGTAATACGAGAGATTTCACGGAGAATCGTCTGCCAGAAGTCAGCTATATAGGTACACTCCCACCAGCAATGCGAGAAAGTACCTTGCCCTCCGCACTTTTTCCAGCAAAGGGAAGATCTGCCAGGATATATTTTCGCTAGTTTTTGGGGGGTGAGGTGTGAGGTACCATCTGTAGATAAGCTTGTAGGTTTGAAGTCTCACACTGGTGACAGGGGAATTAATCAGTGCAGATGCCCAAACTTGCTCTCTATCTTCCTGAGATAATTCTGTCCCACAATCATGTTGCCATTTGTTCAGCAGTGCCTCATTGTTTGGTTTTTTGTTATCAATCAGTATGTGATAGAATTTTGATAGGAGGCCTTTACGAATAAGTGATCGGGAGTCTAGAAGAGTTTCAAGTGCAGTTATCGGTTTGGCCATTATGCTTTTTATATCCAGTGCATTTAGAAGATATCTCAGTTGGAGATAGAAGAACCAAGGGATTTCCCTGTCCACTTTAGTGTTCAGTTCTACCCTGCTTATGATACCGTCCTTAGTAGCTACGTCTAACAACCTTAAGTCTCTTAAGTCGTCCCAAGAGCGTAGCGCTGTTATATTGTGTTGGTGGGGCATGCCCTTATGGGCCGTGAGTACTGAAAAGTGGGATATAGCCGGGAGGAGGACCTTTTTGTATCTGTCCCAAAGTTTTAAAAGTGCCTTGAGGAATATATTGTGGTGTACTGAGGGGGGACGTAGGCTCGGCGTGGACCAGAATGTTTCCCTCAATGTTTTTGGCTGGGAGAAGACTTGCAATATACCAGCCCAATCAGAGTGCCCGGTAGGATGCAGGATTTGAAGGACATCTGACAGCCTGGCTGCGTCGTAATAGAGCCCTATGTCAGGATAATTAAAGCCTCCTGCCGCCCTAGGGGCACACAGGACTTTAAAAGCTATTCTGGGGCGCTTGTTCTGCCATAGGAATCGGTTGAAAGTTGTCTGCCACGGGCTGATAATTTTACTAGAGACGTCGATTGGAATCGTTCGGAATAAGAAGATCAATTTCGGGAGGACAAAGGATTTTATCAAGTGGTATCTTTCATACCACGCCAGATTTTGCTTGTTCCATTTGAGCAGGAGGTGTTTAATTTCTTTAAGCTTTTGAACATGATTCACTTGGAGTAGTTGAGCCGGATTAGATGGGATATTTATACCCAGATAATGAAGGTGTGTTTTAACCCACTGGAAATCAAATTGCCGTTTTATGCTACTACATGTTGCCTCGGGTAGATTTACAGGCAGAATGGTGGACTTGCTAGGATTTATTTTCAAGCCAGACACTCGCCCAAATTGAGAAAGTTCGTCATTCAGAAATTTTAGAGAATCAAGTGGTTTAGTGATAAATAGTAAGATGTTGTCAGCAAATAAGCAGAGCTTAAAGCTGTGGTTATTAATTTCAATGCCTTGAATTCTCCTATCAGTCCTTATTGCCTCTGCCAGGGGCTCTATAGCCAGAGCGAAGAGGATAGGGGATAGGGGGCAGCCTTGGCGCGTGCCTCGGTGGAGAGGGAAGGAATTGGACGCTATATCATTTAGTTTAATTCTCGCATGGGGGCCCTCATATATTGCTTTGATTATTCGTAAAAATTTAGAACCAAAGTTCATTTGGGAGAGAAGCACTTGTAGGTATGGGATCTCAAGGGTGTCAAAGGCTTTTTCTACATCCAGTGAGAGAAACATGGACTGTATATTATGATGTCTACTGAATGTCAAGATATTCAGTGCCTTGTAGATATTATCTGAGATGTCCCTATTGGGAATAAAGCCAATCTGATCCGTATGAATATAGTTTCCAATAAAGGAGTTAAAACGGTGGGTAAATATAGAGGGGAAGATCTTATAATCAACGTTTAGTAGGGAAATAGGTCTGTAAGATCCGGGGTTTGAGGAATCTTTACCCTCCTTGGGAAGCATAGTAAGTATTGCCTCAGACCAGGTCTTGGGGAGGGTCCCTGAGGTATATACATCATTACAGGCCAGTAATAAGGGTGGGGTTAAGACCAGAGCAAACTTTTTATAAAATTCAGCCGGGTATCCATCTGGCCCTGGGGCCTTATTGCCCTTCAGTCTTTTAATAGAGTCCAGTAGCTCCGTAGTGGAGATTGGGCTGTCCATTATACTGCTATGTGCCAATGTCAATTTCTTGATGTTTTTGTGGTTTGAGAGATATTGTCTGATCGCCATATTATCAGGTTTAGTTGATGTATATAAGTTCGCATAGAATGTTTTAAACACCTGTAATATTTCGGGGGATTTAGAGAATACCTGTCCTTTGGCGTCTTTTATGAGCCTGATGTATCTATTGATCTTTTTCTCCTTAACTTTCCAGGATATACAGCGTAAGGTCCTAGGGGAATGATTCCAGTGTGTCTGCTTCAGAAACAAGAGGTTTTTTTGGATTTGGTGAGTCTCGAGAGACTCCAAGGCCTTACGTTCGTGTAACAGCTGCTTATAGATTTTTTTACTACCTCTTTCTTTGTGCAGATGTTCCAATTGGTGGATTTTATCCATTATAAGTTGTTTTTGAATCCTTTTCTTTTTATTTAGGGCAGCAGACAAGGCTATAAGTTGCCCCCGTAATACAGCCTTAAGAGCATCCCATACTGTTTGGGGTGATATCATGTCTGTCTGATTGTCTGTAAGATATTGAGTGATATATTGTTCAATTTTTAACACATTGTCTTCATGTAACATTAGGTTTTTGTTGAATGTCCAGTGCCTCTCCTTTTCATGCGTGTTTTCCAGGGATAATTTACAGTCTACCCACGCATGGTCTGAGTAGTCTATGTTCCCTATATTTGAGAGTAGTACTCTGTCAATCAAGTCTGGTGACACCAGGATGAAATCAATCCTGGTGTAGATGTCATGACGGGCCGAGTAGTACGTGTAATCCTTAACCAGCTTGTTCATTTCCCTCCATATATCTACTAAATGGAATTGTGTGAATAGCGTGTGCAGTTTTGTGTCTTGGCCGGGACTTTTGGGAGCTCTTGGCATTTTAAAAGTTTTCTTACGGGCAAATGAAGATTTATCTAAACTGTAGTTTGCTACATAATTAAAGTCTCCTCCCAGTATTACCGGTCCCTCTTGGAAGTTCTTCAACTTTTGCAGAACCTCTTCAGTGAATTCCAATTGCTGTGCATTAGGCGCATAGATTGTAGCTAGTGTGAGTAATTGCCCGTTTACCTGGCCCTTTATAAACAAGAACCGCCCCCTGTGATCTCTTAGAGTGGCCTTATGCACAAATTGGGCCTTCTTGTTAAACAAGATGGCCACCCCTCGGGATTTTGAAGAGCCCTTTGCATGGTATTGCATTTGTATCCACGACGCCTTAAGTTCCGCCTCAAAGTTTGCATGCAGATGAGTTTCCTGTAGCAGGACTATATCCACATTAAGCTTTGCTAGGTTTGACAGAACTCTCTTTCTCTTCACTAAATTATTTAGCCCCCTCACATTCTGAGAAACAATATGAAGACCTGGTTGCGGTGCCATCTTGAAGAGGAAAAAGTCAGATTAGTAAGGATAACCCTTAGGGAGATGTCTAATATTTTCGATCAGGGATCGTGTATGTCTTGATCTCTAGCGGGAGTTTTGGAATGACTGGCCCAATATTCTATGGAGGATTAGAGTAGTACGGTGAAAGATACCTTAAGTACCAAATAAAGAGTTGATATACAGGTGCAGTAAAATTCAGCTAAGAAGATTACTATCTGTTACTAGGCAATCAATCAATCAATCAATCAATCAGAAATTCATTACTTTAAAAGCAAGCATACAATGAATTCATGGTCAAAGAAAAACCAATTAATCCAGAGTAATTAACAAAAACAATCATTCAATGAGTTCATGGATAGAAAAGATTAAAAATCATGGCATTTAGTATAAATTCAGTAGAGAATACCATGGGTGAAAATCAAGTCGCTATGGTAATAAATTATAGTATTTAATCAAACCCCTTTGACTCTTTGAGTACGTTGGCAGCTAAAACAGATTATCAGCGAGCAAGATATAGAGCTGTGCTTTTGAAGCAGGCTGCAGTGTTAACTTTTCCTGACTAATAATACACTACGTTTCAATTAATTCTGAGTGTTCAATAAATTATTCAATTGATTAGAAATTAATTAAAATTCTCTCTTTTTTTTAATATCCTATTGGGGAGCTAACTAACTTAATGGATTTACCCCTAATACTAAAACACTAACTTGCCTTAACTGTCAATATCAACTATATACAACAAGCACACAGCACTTTACTATACTTTATAGTTTCCTAAGGTGCCCTAAACAGTAAAAAAAAGAGAAAAGAGAAAAGAAAAAAAAGAGAACAAAGAAAAAAGAAAAATTATGTATATACAAATACAACAATTGTGTACTAAGAGAAGTAAGAATTTTCTTCAGTATATTGAGAACAATAACACTAAACTTGCTAAACAGCCCTCAGCAGCCCCTTGAGTATTCCCTGCAACGGGGCTGCTGCAATTAAACAGTAAGGAGGACTGTCTGTGGAAAGGGCAAATAGGGAAGCAACCCCTTCAATCCCACCTTACCCACCCCCATCTGCTAATAATCACAACAAGATAGGGACGTTCTAACATAACACATTTAGCCACGTATCTTACACTTGAAAGTCAGGTGTCCCGAACAGGTATTTTACTATTCTTCTGAGGAGACATTGGCAGGCTCCGTTTTCTCTTTTGTGTGTTGGTTTCTGTCTCCATGGCAATCTCTATGCCTAAATCACGAAGGAGGCGAAGGCCGTCCTCGGGAGTGGAGACCAACTGAAGCTTGCCATTTATCTTGAGACGCAGCGTTGAATTGCGTGTCCAACCATACTCTATTCGGGCATTCCTAAGCTCTTCAGTTATGGGCTTGAACAGTCTTCTCCGTTCCAGGATCTCCGTCGGCAGGTCTGTGAAGACGCTGATCCGTCTGCCATTATGGGATAGGAACTTTCGTGCCCTTGCTGTTTCAAGCGTTATTTTCCTTACTTTCCAATCCGAAAAGACGGCCACAACATCTCTAGGACCTCTTCTCTTGTCCGGATTTTTGGGACCGACTCTATAGGCTTTGGTTACAAGCATTGCAGGGGTTTCCTTCAGTTGTAGCTCTGCTGTCAGCCAGCCCGCCAAAAAGTTAGAGAGGTCTGTATCCACGGCAGTATTCTCCTCTATCCCCCTAAATTTTAAATTAGAACCCCGCATTTGGATTTCCATATCCAGGATCTTATTTTGAATACGATCATTTTCTGATTGCAGGGTGCGAACCTCTTCCCTCAAAACGGCATTTTGGTTAAGAGCCTGATCTGATTTTAAAACAGCAGAGTCCATAACTATCTTAAGGTCACGCAATTGTTGAGATAGCGGCTCCATCAGATGGGTAATTTTGTCGGAGAAGCTCAGCTCAAGCTCTTGCAGCAGGGTTTTCAATGCTGGGTCGTATGAAATCGTTTGCATTTTTTGCGCCTCAGCATTAGCCCCGACGGCCGCCATGTTATTGCTCGCTCCTTCCCCTTCCCCCTCAGCACCTTCGATCTGCGATACTGGGAAGTAGCTTTGCAAACTTTTCCCTGCCTTATTATTATGTTTCTTAGAGGATAAGTCTTGCTTACCCTTCATGCTACGATGTGTAGAACGTTTTCTGAAGCTGTTAATGGGGTTTCGAGGTGGAATTGAAGCGGAGCTTCAGCTTTAGGTGTCCATTCCTCTCGGTGCCAACGCCACGCCCCCCCAATTGAGGGTACTTTAAAGACTTCAGCTACTATACAATTTCTAATTTGCCTCCTGGGGTTTCCCCCTCCTTTTTACATTTCAGCAGGTTCAGAGGTATCCCTTGTTGTTTGGTGGTCTGCTCCTAATAATAGCTGGGTTAAGGAAGGAGGGGAAATTCCACCTGCTCCTCTCCTAATACCAACAGGGTTAAGGAGGAGAGTGGACATTGCCACCTGTTCCGCTCCTAATACCAGCTGGATTAAGGCAGGGGGAGGACATTGCCACATATTCTGCTCCTAATACCAGCTGGGTTAATATGGGGATGGCCATTGCCAGCTGCTTTGCTCCTAATACCAAGTGGGTTAAGGTGTGGGATTGGGCATTGTCAATTGCTCCGCTCTTTATACCAGCTGGGTGAAGGCAGGGGTATTCATTGCCACCTGCTCCACTCTTAATATCAGCTGGGTTAATTAGGGTGGTAGGCATTGGCACCTGCCTCACCCCTAATACCAGCTTGTTGAAAGCAGGTGGTGGGCATTGCCATCTGCTCCCATCCTGGTCCTGGCCTGGACTTCCCACCATGACACATTTTCTGAAGGGACATGGTGCCTTGCTTAGGTTTCCCTCTATGGCAGCACCCTCTTGTATTGCACCAGGATATAAAGTGAGTTGTCTGAAATACGTTTACTCAATTATATAGTAAGATGTATAGCTTTCAGAACATTAGCCTCTCTCCCCCTTTCCCCTCCTAGGCCTTTCCTCCAGCTTGTTTAGTGCATTCCCTTCTTATATGATCTTCAGTACTCCAGTTCCATGGTAATAGACTCATCCTTGGTTCCTATGCTACAGGAAGAGGTTGCTTGCTGACTGCAAGTAGGAATAGACCAGGGCAAGATCAGCCTCTAGCCTTTTGGCTTTCTCTCCACCCCATAACATTTCTATCATTTGTTTTCACTGTTCCTGATAAAGGTAAAGAATGCACAATTCCATTCCAAATGTATTATAGGTCAGTTCCCAAATTCTCCTACATGAGCTCCGACTCACAAAACCTTAAGTTGAAATAGTTTTTGTTAGTCTTTAAGTTGTCACTGGACCTGTTTAATTCTGTTCTTGAGAGCAAGCTTCATAGCCATCCCAATTTGTTCTCCAGGCCCTCCAATCTCTGTTGTTTAAATTCAATGCATGAGCCAATCTCTTTGACCTTTGGGCTAGTATTGTGATGTGCATTATTCTTTAAACATTTTGCAGTTTAGGAACTGTCCTGCTATAAATTCGGAATGGAATTGTTATCTTTTTACCTTTACAATCAGGGGACAGAGGCAGAGCAAATGAGGAGGAAAAAACCAAAATATATTGAGCTACCTAAATGTATATACGTGTTATCGGTCTCTCCTGTCATGGCTTTGCAGTAAATATCCCACCCAACATTAATCTCTTCTGGGACGAAAGGAAAGCAAAACAAACAAAGAAAAACCCCTTTGGCTTCCAAAGGCAGCAAAATAATTACCGATTTTGGTTGTTTGGCTCATCTCCTCTGTTTACCACATAGTTTAAACTATTGTGCTATGTGATTAATGATTTACTAAAATATAATCTCCTAGGATTACTTTGCTTTGTCAATACACCCGAAAACATGGCCATTCTTTCTTCAGGATCTATGAAGAGAATGATCTGTATTTTAAATGAAATTTAATTCATCACTTCCTGCATGAAATACAGGTATATGAGATGTGGTTTTTTTTTAATGCTTGTTTCCTCTTATCTTTCTGCACTTTTCATTACAGAAGGAAAAAATAACATTATCCATCTCTGTGAGGAAACACAATCCTGGAGATATTACCATACCATCGATGTCATTAGGATTAAACGTTCTTTCAGTGTTCCTCCTTTATTTCAATAGAGCCCATTATCTGTTTGTGCTAAGTAAAACAGAGCTGAAAAACAACTCTGCCCCAAATGCCATTTGGTTTAAATAGACTCTTATCCCTCTTCTTTTTATTTTTTCTTGATGGAGAAATTGTCATGCTAACATACTAAATATGTTTTTTCTGAGATT
This sequence comes from Eublepharis macularius, assembly GCF_028583425.1. Classification (NCBI taxonomy): domain Eukaryota; kingdom Metazoa; phylum Chordata; class Lepidosauria; order Squamata; family Eublepharidae; genus Eublepharis; species Eublepharis macularius. Next base: position 36,524,294 of record NC_072794.1, read on the forward strand.
AATGTATCATGTAGGTTGTCCCAAAGAGGAGATGGAAATCTTTATTAATAAAATACTTAGCAATGCAGAAGCAAAATGGCAGGACATTCTTTTCTTTCTAAGTCTAACAGAGATTCCACTTTCCTTCAAATAGTGAATTGTGGAAGGGGAATATAATAATTTCACAAATAGCCATAGTAGCATCACAAATGCAAATTGGAAACAAATATCTATGCTATCCTCTATTAGGTGATGTCTGAAATGCTAATAATGTTGTGAGTGCATGTTGTCAACTAACTGGGAGAAAAAAAAGACCCAACATGCTTTTGTGCCTTACAGAAATCAACAGGTGAAGACTTCCACAGCATGGCCAAAAATATTTCCATCTGCTATTGCAGACTCTGCATTAGGACTAGAGATGGGCACAAACCGAAATACAAACCAAAATTAAGCACAAACCAGGCCGATTCATGGTTTGCTAACCATGGTTCATCAGATCCCATTTCTGATGAACTGCCATGAACTTTAGGCCGGTGCGTTTAGTTCGTTTTTTTGTTTGTCACTGCAGACTGCCTGGTGCCGATCAATCAGTTTCCTAGGCAACAGGGGATGGACTTCCTGCAGACCTTCTGCTGACCCGGGAGTGAACTTCTGCTGGCCTGGAAGTGACCTTCTGCTGACCCAGAAGTGACCTGGATGTGATGTTTTCACAAACCAAACAAACCAGTTTGTGAACCAGGGGCAGGTTCGTGAAAGTTCGTGGTTCGTGAAATTTGACGAACCATGAACCACATGGTTCAGGTTTTTTTTCAGTTTGTGCCCATCTCTAACTATGACCATCACTCCCATTCTGCAGTCACTCCATTGGCTACCTCTCAGCTGCTGAGGTATTGGCTGTCACATACAGAGCTCTTCACGGCCATGGTCCATCTTATCTGCTGGACTGCCTCTCTCCTTATGTTTGCTTATCTGAACAGGGCTTTCTGCAGGTGCAACCTTGCAAAATAAACAGCTGCCCATACACTTGCATTCCCTGTGGAAACCCTCTAATTTATGGAACAGCCTATCTGAAGAGGTCAGGATATCTCTCACTCTCCTAGTTTTCCACTTACCTATAAAACTGGATTATCCAAGAGGATGTTTTAGGTGGGAGGGAAAGGAAGTGTTCTTACTACTATATACTGTCTGTTGCTAAAGTATGAATCTACTGGATAGTTTCCATGTTGTTTAATATGTCCGTCTTAGAATTGCTTGTGCTCTGTTTTAGCATTTATTTTTTTTTACTAAAGAATTTTATTGGATGAGGTGATATAAAATAGTTGGTTAATACATACATCTTATCCAAATTAAACCTTTCTAAATATATGACCCCACCCCTCCCCTCCCCCTATTCTCTGTTGACTTCCAACAACACTCGAACCCCCCGTTAATTCATAGAGATTATTATTACACTATATTACAATTATATTATGTTAACCATGGTAAAGATCTTAATATATATTCCCTTCATTAAAGTCTTATTTAATAAAGTTTAAAATCCCTCCAAAGACCACAGTTGTCCTATAACATCGCATTTCTTTTCCAAGTATTTCTTAAACTTCTTCCAATCTTCCAAGAAATTTTCTGGATCTTGCTCTTTCAGATTTCTACTTAATTTGTCCATTTCGGCCATGTACAACAGCTTCCTTGTCCATTCTTCAGTATTTGGTACTTTTTCTTTTTTCCAATATTGAGCATATAAAATTCTTGCTGCTACTATCATATAATATAACAATGTCTTATCATTTCTATTGACCTCTTCTAAATGTAAAGATAGTAATAACATTTCTGGATTTTTAGCAACATTATATTGTAATATCAAGGACATTTCAGCACATATTCTGGACCAGAAGTCTCTAGCCTTTTGGCAAGTCCACCACATATGAAATAGAGAACCTTCATGCTCCTTACATTTCCAACATTTATTCGATAACTGTTTGTTAGCCATGGCTAATTTTTTCGGTGTTAAGTACCATCTATACAGCATTTTATAACTGTTCTCTTTAATACTGGTACAAGTTGATATTTTTAAGGTATTTTCCCATATTGTTCCCATGCTTCCATCGCTATCTCCTTATTACAATTTATGGCCCACTTTACCATTTGCACCTTGACTGTCTTATCTTCTGTAAAGCATTTCAATAACAACTTATACATTTTCGATATTGCTTTACTATTATCCCCCAATAATAGCTCCTCTAATTCTGAATTTTTAATTCTAAAACCATTCTTTCTATGTTCTGAGTCAAATAAATCTTTAATTTGTCTGTATTGTAACGAACCATATTTAAATGGCAACTCCTCATTTCGCTTAAGTTTCATCCCATCATTTTCTAATACTGTTAATTCTTTGAGGGTAAGCCATTCCTTTCCCTGATATTCCATATTTGTGTTAATTACTTCAGCTGGAACAATCCAAAGTGGTTTCTTTAGTTCTATAAATTTCTCGTACTTGAGCCAGGTTGACAATAGATTCCTTCTTAGGTAGTGGTGCTGAAACATTGCATCCATATTATACTTTCCATACCACATATATGCATGCCATCCAAATAATTTATTATATCCTTCCAACGTTAATAACTTGTGATTGGTCAAAGATACGCATTCTTTTAGCCACACCAAACATATTGCTTCATGATAAAGTCTTAGATCAGGTAACTGCATTCCTCCTCTTTCCTTAGCGTCACAAAGAACTTTCATCCTGACTCTTGGTTTCTTTCCTGTCCAGACAAATTCTGATATTTTCCTCTGCCATTTTTCAAATTGTTTCTTATCTTTCACAATTGGAATTGTTTGCATTAAAAACATCATTCTGGGCAGTGCATTCATTTTGATTGTGGCAATTCGGCCTAACCACGACAAATTTAATTTATTCCTTTTATCATGTCTCTTTCAATTTGAACCCAGAGCTTTTCGTAATTATTCTTAAACAAGTCTATATTCTTAGCTGTCAGCTCTATCCCCAAATATTTAGTTCTGTGTACCACTTCACAGTTTGTTAATTCGCTTAATTCTTGTTGTTTCTTCTTAGTCACTGTTTTAGCATTTCTTCAACTCTGTATTGGATTTTGGCTCATTTTAAATCTTTGCAAATTTGCATTTATATACCCCATTTTATTGTTTATTGAAATGTCTTCAAAATTGAATGTACTGATTCACACTGCATAATCTGCCTTGAGTCTCAGTGAGAAAGGGAGACTATAAATAACATAAATAAATACACTTCATAACATATGGTTCACTATTGAGTGATTCAAGCTGGAGGCTTATATATGCTAGGTTTGGATAAGCCCAGAGGTTCACTGTCTGGCTGGATCAAAGTATGACCTCAAATGTCTTTGTCTGAGTTTACACCTTGTATTTTCTCAGGTGATATTTGTTGGTGTGCCCTCATTAGCTGGATTCCTGAAATTGATACCACACACCTCCAGATTGCCTACTTTTCCTCTCTATCAGTCTAGTAGTACATCATCTAATAGTTAAAAGCAGGTACTAAGCCTATATTTTATTTGTATTGCTTAAAATAGTTATCTACCAGATATACTCTTAGCTATCCAGTTCCAAGGTCCACTTCCAAAAATTCAAGGGGATTTTATTTATTTATTTATTTATTTGTGTAATTATATAGTCTTCCTTTCTCATTGAGACTCAAGGTGGATTACACAGTGTGAGTCAGGAGAGTCGATTTCAAAGATATTTCAATAAACATGTGATGGTGGTGGCGGTGGTGGAGAGTGCCCTCAAGTCATACTTATGGAAATCCCTGGTGAGGTTTTCATGGCCTGCCTCTGCAACTCTGGTCTTCATTGGAGGACTCCCATCCAATTACTAACCAAGGCTGACCCTGCTTAGCTTCTGAGATCTGATGAGATCAAGCTCACTCGGGCTATCCAGGTCAGGGCCAATAAACATATAATATGGTATATACATGCAAATTTGTAAAGATTTAAAATCAGCAGAAATCCAATATAGAGTTGAAGAAATGCTGGAACAGAGCGTAAGTTATTCTAAGACTAACATATTACACAACATAAGAACTAGCCTGTAGGATCATACTTACAGAAACAGTAGTATAGTCTATAGTTTACTTGCAAGTACTTTTTTTTTCACATTCCCTCTTGAAGATTGTGGCCCTTATCAAAATTTCACCCAGATTTGCAGTCCATGTTCAGCACCAGAGAGAAAGTATCTAACCCTTCAACCTCCACTTGGTTTACTGGTTACTATCTTAAAATGTGCTCCTTGCTTTATTATTAGTGTTTGAAAAGAAAAAAAAGAAGTGTTTTTTTAAAGAGATACATCCCTGGCCCTTTGTGATACTTTTGAAATGCCTTGGCTTGATGGACTCCTGAGGACACTCAGAGCTCCTGAGAGTGCACGACTCTTGGGTAGCCTGTAACATAACAAGCACATCAATAAAGCTGTCAAGAGATCATTATAAAGCCATGGTGGTGGTGAAGAGAGGACATCTATTAGTAAACAAAATACACATTTCATTTCTCGTCAAATGTAAAGCAAGTACTTCTCCATATTAAAAAAAAACTCAGCTGACCTCATATTAATAATATAACACTAATGTATTTCTTGTATGTTTTAACTGAAGAAGAAGCATCAATCTCACTTATCTATTAAATGTCATAAATCATCCGATTGTTAAAGGGGAAGCTGCCTGGGTGAACGTATTATTAAAATTCTGCCACGAAACTAAAGAGCAGGTTGAGATGATTTCTCGGCATCTGAGGGAAGTACATCTCTTCTGTGGAGGATGTTACTAAATCGTAGTCGCATTGAATCCATAATGTGGCTTGTGTACAGGAAATATATTTCCTACATTTTTTGTCATAGAAATGAGCTAAATATTAGATGAAAAAAATCCAAGAGATCAAAGCTTTTTGGGTGGGAGCATCAATTTTTTAGCCCAGTTAGTTCAGGATATCCGGAGTAGTTGGCTCTGCAGACAGATGTCACAACTTCTGTTCAAACAGTAATTTCCTTACTTCAGTGTTTAAGATATATAGAGAGAAACTGATAGAAATTGATTAGTGATTTAAGTTTTTGTGTTGCACAAGAACTCAGAAATTAAAACACTAAGGTCTGGTATTCTCCAGCATTGGGAAGAAGGTCCCTTCGGAGTAACCAATCACTCTTCAAGCAATTAAAAGTAGGTAGAGGAAAGATTTCTCCATTTGCATTTTTATCTAATTCTGTAGTCCATCTTGACTTTTGCTTTTTTTTAAAAAAAACTCAAACCTGCTAAACCCATTGAAAGCAATGGATTTAGAAAGATGTAACTCTGTTTAGGATTGTACTGCAAATCTCTGAAGATTTTAAGATGTCCCATTTTATTGAATGTACTTTTCAGTGCAGGGGCCTCTTAGCACACCCTGTTCTAGGGCCACTTCAACCACCAATGCACTCCTAATCAGAATAGCAAAGTTATTTTCTGTTTGATCCATTTCTGGATTTAGCGTCTTTCTTATGATGGTGGTTTCAATATTGTATGCCTGTGATTTGTAGTCTTTTTCCCCATGTAGCTCTGGGTTCCATTTTTGGGACAAAAGCCGGTAAAAATGGTGTAATATATCAATATTAACAAATGGTAACCCTTTCATCAATTATTATCTTTCACTCTCCCATATTTCCTTCTCCTTTTTCAATCCTAGTTTGCTGTTATCCCCAGAGGCAGCAACATGTCTGTTTTGCTAATGAAGCTGTTAAAGAGCTGGGATTGATGGTCCTATGCAGAGCAGGAATGACCCTGACTTAACAGGGGTGGGGGAGGAGGCAGGGAACTGCTATGACATTCATAAGATATAGTCACTCTGCACAAGCTCAAAGGACTCCAAATGGGAGATCTCCCTTCTGCAGCTCACCCTACTCTGCCCTGTCCTGCCTGCCCTCCCTTTCATCCTCTAATGCTTGTTGCTTTGGTTATCCTTGCTTTTTACATTAGAGGCTTTGTTGCGACTTCACTTGGCAATCAAGGGAATCAAAAGTGAGCACCACTGAGCTGCCAAACCAACCAGACTCCTCAAACACCCACCACTACCACAAAGGCAACTGTGCAAGAAGGGCATCAGGCTCAGTAGAAGAAAGGACTGCTGTAAAGCCATTCAGAAGCTCCAAATGACCCCCCCACACACACACACACACCTCTACTCCCCCATAAAACTACCGGCAGCAGGTCTTCAAGCATAGGTTGTCACTCTAATCCAGCGATGGCACTGTGTGGAGCAGGAAGCCCTGGGTAGGGTGGGTGAAATCTAAACAGGGACCGAAATTGTATAAAATACATAGCTTTAGAGCAGGTGACTTTTCCTCTCTGTTTACACAATGGTGAAGAAAGGCCTGAGTATTTTTCCTACTTCACAAGCACCCTCCATGTAAGTGGACTGAAAAGCATCCTGCACAGGAGAATTAAATGGCCCCATTGCAAATGGACGTTGGAAATGTTAAGCACTGAGGACATCCAGCTAAGCATGCCCAGCACACAGCTGTGTTTTTCCCAGCTATGGAGGAGGGCCTTTCAAGCCCCAAGTACACAGATTTCTTCTCCCATCTACCAGGCTCATCCTTTTCTCAGCGCTTTCCTAGCCTGGGAGAAGGAGGAGAGAAGGACATGCTCATCCATGGTGAAAAGGAAAAGGAGGGTGACTGGCTAACCCCCTGTTTGAGGAAGAGGGGTACGATGATGACTGAAGATGTGGAGGCATAGGCCAAGGGGAAAAGAAGAAGGGGAGGGGTGCAAGGTGGGGGTTAATTGTTCCTTGCTCCAAACACAACTCACTTCACATTAAAGAATCACCCCAAAAAATTGCTGTCAAAAGCACTTTATTTCTGTAACTGCTTTAGGTTACACAGTAGGAAGGCACAACAGAGCAGGAAAGCAGTGTACTACACAAAAATAACACAACTCACTTCACATCAGAGAATCACACAAACACAATTGCTGTCAAAAACGGTGAAGTGGGTTGTATTATTTTTTGTAGTACATTGCTATCATGCCCTGTTGTGCCCTCCTACTGTGTAACCTAAAGCTGTTCAAAAAATAAAGTGTTTTTGCCAGGAATTGTGTTTTTGTGATTCTCTGATGTTAAGTGAGTTGTGTTATTTTTGTGTAAGATAGTGCTGCCATGCCCTTTGGTGTTCCCCCCTGCTGTGTAACCTAAAGCTGTTCAAGAAATAAAGTGTTTTTGACAGGAATCGTGCTTTGTGATTCTCTGATGTTATGTGATTTGTGTTATTTTTCTGTGTGGGGGACTGCTGGTGTAATGTGTCATAATGCTTTGCCTACTTGTACTTTGGAAGGGAGAAAATAATTTTTTAAAAACTTTATTTTGTGTTGTTCTTGTTTTATTCTTTGTTGTGCAGTGGGTTCCCATCATAGGGAACAATGGGGCTGGCTGGCCAGCCATCTCTGTAGGTGGTGGGGGAATTTGAGGGAGGGTGTCTGTGGTTCAGGTGCTCTTTCACAGGGACCAGCTGGCACTCAGAAGTGTGCCCACCATTGTGGCACCCCTGGGCTGTGCAGAATTGCCCAGGGAAAGAGAGTTTAGAAGTTCCCAGCATAGGGAACAAAGGGAGAGGGCTGGCCTTTGCCAGCCTGTTCCTGGGGTTATGGGTGTGGGGCAGGTGGGGGTGGATTTGGGTCTGTGAGGGGCTAATGTGGGGATTTGGGTCTGTGTGTGGCAGCTGGGGGGAATTGGGTTTGTGTGGGGCTGTAAGGGGTGGACTTTAGGGGCTGAGAGGACCTACTTGGGGAGGCCATGAAATGGCCCCCCCAAGTGGGAGCAGTCTGAGCCTTGGTGGGGGTGGGAGGAAGGGTGGGAGAAGGGCCCCAGAGGGTTGGGGGGCATTTTGCATGCAAAATGCCACCCCTGGCAAGACAAGCCTCCCCCAGCTGTCAGTGGTAGAGAATGAGATTAGAGCACCTACTTGGGGAGGCCATGAAATGCCCCCCCCCAAGTGGGAGCAGGCTGAGCCTTGGTGGGGGGTGGGAGGAGGGGTGGGAGAAGAGCCCCTGAGGGCTTGGGGGCATTTTGCATGCAAAATGCCACCCCTGGCAAAGGAAGCCTGCTTCTTCATTTTTCCCCTTAGGAAATAATGAAGAAGATGAGCAGCAGCATGCTAACAATATGCTGCTCCTTCGCTTTCTTATGGGAGGATAGGGGGACCTGCTTTGGGGGGGGCCATAACATGGCCCCCCAAAGTCCAATAGGTCTGAAACGTGGGGGGTTTGTAGAGAGGCGTTAGAGGAAGGTCCCCACCAATTTTGGGCTGATTCGGTGGGAAAATGCCTCCCCCAGACGTCCGGGAAGACGCCGGAGGCATTTTCCCATTGAAAAAGCCTAAAGCCGAAAGCCGAAAGAAAGCCGAAAGCCGAAAGCCGAAACGGCTGGCCGTTTCGGCTTTCGGCTTATACGAAAGAGAATCCTCTTTCGGCTTTCTTCTTTCAGCTTTAGCCGAAAATTTTTGGCTTGCACACCCCTAATGGGGACTATCGAGCAGTCTGTGTGTCTATGGTTCTCCTTCAAAATACAACTTCCTTGAGATAATTCACAATGACTTGTGGAATATGGAACGTCTAGAGCTCCAAGTGAGGGGAGGGTGGAACCCATTGTGATGGATTTTTTAATGCACCATGTAGCTCATATAATCATTTGTCACAATCAACACTTGTAGCAAGTACTCAAACCATTGCTAGACATGTGTTTAGTGCTTTCATGTATGCCAGATCTTAAACATAAAATTGGCAAAGTTCCTTGAAGTTAGTTCCTGAGTTCTAAGCATGGCTAAGACCCTTACTGAATTCTTTCAGCATAGCACAGACTGACAGATTCAGTGTGCTTATTTCACTGATCAGCCAAGTAAAATACAACCCACAAGGCATGAATTGGGAACTGTCAGCTGTTTGAAGCTTCTTTCCTGCTTCATAGGCCTTAGCAGACAAAATAAACAGGAAGTATCAATCTCCTAATGAGCCACCATCTATGTCTGATGTGGCAAAATGGGAGAGTCTACAATAAGCAGACCTTTGATAACACATTTACATCTTGATAATTTAGGGCCAGATGTTAAGTGACTTCACATCATTATACAGCTAGATTATTGTCAGGGAATAGGATTGTGTTGACTCTTGGACTTATATTGGAATAATTGTTTCCAGCAAATATAGAAGCTGGATTCTGATTTAAATTATCTTAGAGAGCCATCCTAAGCAGGACTACTCAGAATACAACTCAAGTCTATTCAATGGAGTTTACTCCCAGGAATGAGATCTTAGGATGGCACATTCAATCAGGGGTTGTTATACTGTCTGTATGCTTCTTTTTAAAGTAATAGCTTTCTCCATCATCCATATAACATGGTGCTCTTTCATTATCAGAGCCATGAACAACGGCCTATATAGAGAAAACGGCTCGGTTGACTTTCATCTATAATTAAGAAGTATGCCATTAATAATGTGCAGAAAACACCATAATAATGCAGAGAGGATTGCAAAAAGCAGCATACGAGTAAGGAAAAATAATGATAAACATTCATTAGAAATCTATTTGTCATGGTAACATGAAACGGGGAGAAGAGTAATGGACTTCAAGTAGTTGCCTTGAACTTCTCAACAGAACGGCCTGTTTGCTGTCCTGCAGTTTAAACAGGATATAAATAGAACCTGCTTTACTCAAGCACTCTTTGTTCCATTTTTATGAAAACTGGTTTCTTGTTATCCAGCACAAACTAAACCAGAGCATCCTTATTTTTTTCCCCTAGCTGCTATCATAGTGACAGCGGTTAGTGGCCATAACATGCAGACTGGGTAACAAGGCCATAACAATGTGGAAGCATTTCAGTAACCAGTCAATGGAGCTTTCCACTATAGAAATAGAAACCCAAAATGGGGAAGGACTTTATATTGTAGAGATGCACATTAGGGGAGAACTGTAAAGGAAACAGAGAAGGAACAGGGTTTCACAGGTCCATGCGGGGTCAGCAGAACTGGGAGATTAAAGTCCCAATCCTACAGAGCACACTTGAGCACAAGGGAGTTAATAAGCTGCTACCATTTCCCCTGTCTAAGGGCCAAGCTACACATGACGAATGACACTTGAACAGCAAGTGTATTTCTCCCTGTTCACTTGCCCTCCACTAAATCCACTTGCCGTTCAAGTGTCATTTGTCATGTGTAGCTTGGCCCTAAGTCCTGGCACAGATGCTAGGGAAAAACGAGCCCCTGGCTTTGCCAGATTTTACCTAAGAGTCAGTGTTGCTGAATCTCCACAAAAAGTCACAAAGGAAGGTGTGCCGAATCTGGCCTGGGAACTGGTTTAGGTTGAAGTCAAGGATCAAAAAACTACCACATAGATATGAAGATTTTTGTTATTAAAATATAGCATAAAAGATTATATTTGGAAAATGTGGGGAAAGAATAGATAAAATGACAAAAATAGCTAGACCTAACCATTATACATACCAGGCAGAGTCCTTGCCAAACTAAACCATGAGGGTACTCTGCAGGTTTAACAAAGCATTCTTAGTTTCAGAACCAAAGGCAACAAAACAAGTTGTAATCCAGAAGAGTCTTTAAGACACACACATAGAAAGGCATGTTTTAAAGGAGCAAAATCCATAATTTACCTTTCCAATTTAGCGACCAATCAGTGATGCTCAATGACATGTGAGTTTAATTCTGCAGCTACATCAACTTGCATAACACTGCAATGAGCATGCATCTCTCTGCTCCTGGGATTTGCAGCTGGGCCAGATAAGCCTCATTAGCTAGGCCCTTTCGGCCTTGTCTCTCCAACCTTGAACAGGCCTCCTTAGTAGGACCTTAGTAGTAACTTTTAGGAAATACTCTCATCATAATATCATTTACCCACAATTCATTCCAACTGGCCAAGCAGGCTGGTTTCTTTACAGGACTCACAACTAGGGTTCCCAGGTCCCTTTACTCTCCTGGCGGGAGTGGGACGATCCTTCAGTGTTTTCTCTCACACGTGCTCCTGATACAGTGCAATGCCATTACTTCTGGAAGCGTTGGCATTGTGCTGCACTGGCAGCACTCCGATGCTTTGCACCTGTTTCTGGCCCAGATCAGCCCAGTGCAAAGCATGGAAGCAGTCCTGGAGCCTGTGCAATGACCTCACCCCTGGGAGTGACATAGCACTGCACCAGGAGTGTACTCAGGTCTGTTCACCCGCCTTTCCCCCCTGCCAGCCAGTTGAGTGGTGGAAGTGGGCAAAGACTGGAAGCAGAGGATCCCCTGCCCCCACCAGGGAACTGGCAATGCTACTTACATGCTCCTATGCTAACCATGCAAGTGTGCTATGTTGATTGTGTGTGCCATTGTGCTAGATGTGCAGTCACCTAGCAAACTCTGATAAATGACTTGGTAATCACACAATCTGATAACTGATCAGTCTTCGAGGAGATATTTGTAACTGGTGATTATGATAAAAGTTGAACCAGCAGTACTTTGGGAGTTTGGGTATCCCTATTTCTGTTCCCATATCTCACAGAGATATGAGGCATAGTTTCTTATCCTCCAGAAAATATCCCTACTGACTTCCAGGAATCTTAATGGGGTCTTATCTCATAGGCAACTGAATTACTTCTTTCTATAGAAGAATCTTATTCTATTTTACCCACAATTCATAACTTTTTCTTGGAAGAAATCAGGACAATATTTTTCTGCAAATTCCATTTTCAACAAGACACCATAATTTAAACAACTGGGCTGTTTACCAAAGGAACTATTTTCACTTCATCGCCTAGCTTAGTCAACTGTTCTGTGAGACATATTGGCTGACCCTTTAGTTTGGTCATTTTTATCTTCTCTGCATACAGCCCAGTCAGTCTTTAGCCATCCAAACATAATCTGTCACCATCTCTCTGACCTTCAGTATGGTGTTTTCAAAATAAGGCATTGCAGCATCAGCAAAGTAGCTTAGCATCGGACATTTTCCATTGTGTTTATATGATGGAAAAGGCAGGACTGCAGAGAGGTGACTCCTGGCCTAGGGAAAAGTATACTTTTGTGGCCCTGCTCCTGCACACACACACCCCAATACTAATAGTGTGTAGTGTATTTAAGTAGAAGCACTACCAACGTAATAAATGTACAATACATTTAGTGTGTAGTATTTAATCACGATGAATCCATTGACATAATGGATTCCATGCTGGATCAGACAGTGGTCCACAGTCTAGTCTGTGTTTCACACAGTGGTGAACTCAGTTGCCCTGGAGGGCTAATTAACAGGCAGGCAGGCAGGCAGGCAGGCAAGCAGGCAGGCAGGCAGGCAGGCAGGCAGGCAGGCAGGCAGGCAGAGAGATAGATAGATAGATAGATAGATAGATAGATAGATAGATAGATAGATAGATAGATAGATAGATAGATAGATAGAAAGGCAGGCAGGCAGGCAGGCAGGCAGGCAGGCAGGCAGGCAGGCAGGCAGGCAGGAAAGCTTCCTGTTTGACTCTGAAACCCATTGCCTTGAAGGTCAAAGGTTAGACAGGCAGGATATATTTGTCCACCAGATGTAGACAATATGAACCAATATATTGAAAACCCTTGGCCTTGTGGACAATGGACATCCTGAGAAAATGACATGATAAACAGCAGGCATGCATGCTTTGTTATCCTACTTATGTTTAAGTTATTTAAATCCCGCTGAAGTCAAAGGGGAAAAAAAACAAAAGGCATGATTCTCCTTGAGTTCACTATTAGGCACCTGTGTCCACAATTTGAGATCTTTCCCACAAAATTTGGAGTCTCTTGCACAACAGAAATATCTGCACATTGTAACTGTACACTGTCTGTTCACACAGTATGACTGTTCATAGTGAGGAAGGGTGAGGTAAAGGCAAGATGGTGTTACCAGAACTGCTCTTTTTGATGGGGGAATTAGCTTGCAGTCTGGGTTTTAATTTAGTGCAGATCTTAACCAACTATACCGGGGTCCCTCTCCAGAACACTCGTGTAATAAAGAGGCAGACTAATAATAATAAAACGTGTCTTTACTAAAATGGTGATATGTATGCCTAAGTTAGCACACACATACAAGATACATACAAGATACTACGAAACACAGAGTAGGAAAAGTAGAGACGGTTGCATGAGCAGGAGTGCCCACTTGAGAGTGACGGAACTGGGTATACTCACCAAGTCATGGTGTGGAAGGAAGACGTAGCAGTGAAAGGAGGTGGTCTAATGCCTGCACTAGATCCAATTGAGTGACAGCAAGGAGTCTGGATAGGAATGGCACGCGCCTGGCTGGGAACAGAAGAGAAATGGCACATGCAACCTCATGGCCAGGGAGGCAGGCTTAAATACCCCAAAACGTACCCTGAGGCAGATGCCTTTCCCTGTGGTTCTCAAAAGGGGAACAAAGGCTTAATGGCTCTACAACTACCCTTGATGGGCCACTTTAGTGTCTGATTGTAAGAGTGTGACACCTCGGGAAGTGGGAACAAAGGAGGGGAGGGGAGTGCCGGGCGGGTTGATTGGATCGGCCTGGAAGCTGGTGTTGTCTTGATGTCATCAGTCCTGGAATGCGGTGGCTGCATTGAGATGCGTCCAATAGCTGTTTGGGACAGTCGGCACTTAGCTTCCATCTCAGGGCGGCTTCCAGAGATATGCATATCAGGGTGAGGCTGGGCTCCATGGATGTGACAGGAGCCTGATCTGGAAATGGCTGCCGCAGAGCACACAGTCCATAGTGGTTCTTCTTTGCCTGGGAAACATGGCTTCTCCTTTGGCACGGCTTGGGCTTGCTAGCAGGCTGCCCAATGACGGGGGCAGGCTCAGTGACCATCCTGCAAGGGGCCTTCTGCGGGAACTAGCCAGGGGGTGTCTGACCAGGCTCGTGGAGGCTCCCTCCGGCTGGCACTGTGCTGCTAGCAGCATGGCTCTGGGCCCAGGTGAGATAGGTGCCCAAGGAGGCAGGAAACAGACATAGATTGTACAGTCCATTGCAGCAGTGAGAACAGGAAATAGGCATGGGCAATGGTGCCCCAAATCGTCTGATTTCTTCTTGCCCATTGATGCAAATAGGCATTAGGCCTCCCATTTACCTCCCAAGTGGAAATTACCAGCCTTCAGCCCCAATTTCCTGCACCTGAGGAATTGAGGCATGGGAGAAAAAAGAGCCTCCACAAAGTGATGTTCTACCCTAGAGCATCACCCAGAAGTGACATCAAATCTTCTCCAAGCTGTACCCTTTCTGGGCACCAAAATCTCCCAGCATTTGCCAAACTAGCATTGTAGGCATTTTACTTGGTGTGGTTGATTTCTCTTCAGTTCTTTCCTTTGCAGTCCTACACTGCAGTGCACAGGTGAAATCCGTACCTGGCATCCCTGAGGATAGTTTCAGGTGGGCAGCTGTGTTGGTCTGCTGAGGAAGATCTAGTTTTGAGTTCAATAACACCTTAAAGACCAACAAGATTTCCAGGGTAACCTTTTGAAAGTCAAAGCTTCCTTTGTCAGATATAAGTAGGTCCTGAGTTCTTACTTCCCAGTTAGAAGATGGGATAATCTTGTTGGGTGCTGCATCCTTGGGGTAGAGGGGGTTAAACTAGTCCTGTGGGTTTTAAAGAGTTGGGATCAGGTTCCCCATACCCAACTCAAGATCCCCACAGCCGCACAACAGCTTCTATATGGCTGCAGGGAACCCAAGTTGGAACCTGCATGTCAAGTTTGACACCCTGAGGTCATCAATTCAAGACTCAACATAGGTTTGATCCCTAACATTTGTCTGTGGCAAAGAACTGTTTCATTGCTTCTAGAAGTAGCCTTTACATACAGCAAGCCATTGATGAACCCATCACCCCTGAGGTTTTTTCAGAGCACTTATGAAAGAATTAGGTTTGCACTGCAGTCATAAGAGAATGAAGGATCCTCTTACATCCTGGTCTTTATTGCTTCTGAGTAGCTGAACACCAGACCAATGAGTCAAAACCTCTTTTATCAACAGCAACCATCCATTCTAATAAGTAGCTTATACACTTCCTAAGCTGAACAGTAGAGATAGTGACCAGCTAGCAGTTGGTTAAATCATGTATTTTAGTGTTTATTAATTTATTCCAAAAGCTAGTACAAGCACTGCTTTTTACATGCTTACAAATAGTCCTCTTCATTGCTAGGTAACCTCCCTTCAACCATCACTTTATGTGTGAAAAGTATGATCTCAGATATGGCCGGCAGCAATTACTAGTATTACAATAATTAGGGAAAGTGCACCTGTGATTAAATTTCTGCAAGTCAGATCACACATGATAGCATGTTGCACTTTCACATGCAAGCACGTATTCAGAGGAGTCCAAGTCTGCTTTTATGGCTGGGGGAAAAAAACAACCACCATTTTTTGACCACTGTCTCATAGTAATTCACAGTTCAAACATCTTGTTATTCATATATTCAATACTGAGACTTTTTGTCTGCATATTATGAGAATAGCATATTATAACAGGGCTTTTCTTCCAATTGAAGAACCCACACAGCCTGCTATAATTTTGGGAACTAGGTTTGCTTTGAAATGTAAACCTTCCCCTCAGTTGCTAGATGTTCTTATGGTAACTTGTGTAAAGGCTTTGGGTTCCGTGCCGTGAGGGAAGTTTTGTGTGAGAGTACAGAGTACAGAGATCACTGAAGCAGATTTATAAAAAAAGATATTATATTATATTATATTATATTATATTATATTATATTATATTATATTATATTATATTATATTATATTATATTATATTATATTATATTATATTATGTACAGGTTGTTTTAAAGAACAGATCATCAGTCCAGGTCTTCCAACATTCAGAGGAGAAATCTGGCTGTGGCACATAAATTTAAGCTAGTTATGGCTTCAGATTGTGATTTAAATTCCCTATAATCCTTTCTAGTACAAGTAGGCTTTCACTGACTAACCACCAGGTTAGAACCCTTGACACATGCAGGATTCTACCAACACCAGCCTGTTCTTCCCTATGAGTAAAACTAACGGTTACAAGGGCTGCTCATTATTACCAGACACAGGCCTCTCACAACTCTGTCCTCTTCCAGAGGTAGAGCTAAACCCCTTAGCCACATTATCAGGCAGTTCTACTGTTGTTGATACTGTCTGCTCTCCCCTTGAGGCAACCCTTTACTGCTAGTGTGTTTCCCTCCAACATCTCATCCCTCCTCAGAAAGGTGACTGGATACTGGGCCAGCAGCACTCCCTTATGCTTAGGGAGCAAACAGCTGAGTGGATGTTTTACCTTTTAGGGTCAGGACAGCCTCTTGTGGTCACACACATTTTAGTGTGGGCACAGCACCCACATAGAACCATTAGCACAAGGGGTTATTAGAGCCCTGTTTTCCCCTCCCTCTTCTCTATGTATGTGGACACGTAGCACACAAACTATTATGGAGATCAAGAAGTCTGTGCATAGCTTATATATCTCAATGCTGCTCTTTCTTCAGTCTGATACAATTTCCTTAAGTTTGAGTAACTTGAACCTGGGTAGGGTAGATGGGAGATGCACACACAGACATCCTCATGCACATGGCTGCTCTTGCATTCGAAGAGAGAAAAACCGGACACAGTTGTTTTTTTTTAATTATCTGATCCTTTGTAGAAATATGTCCATGACAGGATGGCACATGATATATGCTTATTTGCTTTTTGCAACAATGTGAAAATATCTGAAGTTAAACATTGTATTTGAATAAGAACATCAATTTAACTAAACAATGAACCCAACTGGTTAAATACTGTTAAAACAGTTAACTCCTACTTGCCTATGATATCATATGAAATATGAGATGAGATGAGAATACTCCAGCTGAAAGCATAGGGAAAAAATAGCATCCACATCAACAAGTATGCTAACATTTAAGTATTCCACAACCACTGCCTTCCTTAGTCACCTTGCCTTGATCTTAATCAATATTGGATAAGGGCATATTTGGGTTTATGAATAAAAACCACCAGACCAAGAGACATGAAAACACTATAAATTAAGGAATGCCCTTCTGCTATGTATTATTTTAGGGTGGGAAAACAGCAGCAGCTGAATAAAAACAGCCTGTATATAATGACAGGTTTCAAGTAGACATTGGAAAGAAAGATTGTGTTCCTCCACCTAATTTGCAACAGTCAGACTATGGGACTTTGTCCTTCGCCTTTAGGCCTTATCCTGTAAACCACAAGTACTGTTATAGAATAAATAGTTGTACTTGGTGATTACACTGTACTTGCTAAGTGAATAAACTATGAATCAGTATAGTGTAGTGTTAAGAGTGATGAACAAGGAACTGGGAGACTAAGGTTTGAATCCACATTGTGCCATGGAAGCTTGCTGGGTGACCTTGGGTCAGTCATACACTCTCAGCATTACCTACCGCAAAGGGACGTTTTGAAAATGGTGCAGAGGACAATGATGTACGCTTGTAAGTAGAGATGGGTACGAACCTAAATATGGACCAAAAAACCCACGAATCAGCCCGGTTTGGGGTTCACGAACCAGGTTTCGTGGAAGCTCATTTCCACGAGCTTCCATGAACTGGACTACTGCTTCATTTGGTTCGTATTAAAGGGCCAGTTTAAATGGCCATTTCCCTGGGGGAAATGGCCATTTAAACTTTTCCTGCCACTTGCAAGTGGCAGGTCCCTTTAAACTATCAGCTGGCAGGCAGCAGGGGGGATCCTCCCCCTCGCTGACTGCCAGCTAATAGTTTAAAAGGACCTGCTGCTTGCAAGAGGCAGGGCCCTTTAAACAGCCCAATGCCCAGCCCCCACCTGCCAGCCCCCACCCCTACCCCCCCAGCCTCCCCAATTACCTTCCATCTGATGCTGGGGTGGTAGAGGCCTCTTCCACTGCCCTGCAGGCCCATGTGGCAGTGGAAGAGGCCGAAAAGGGCCCTCCCACCCAAATGGCAGCCACGACTGTCATTTGAGGGGTGGGAGGGCCCTTTTCCATCTCCTCCGCTGCCCTGTGGGCATGCAGGGCAGCAGAGGAAGCCGAAAACGGCCTTTCCACCCATGGCTGCCATTTGAGGGGCAGAAAGGCTGTTTTTGGCCTTCTGTTCTGCTGCATGGGCCTGCAGGGCAGCAAAGGAGGCCTCTACCACCCCAACATTGGAGAGAAGGTAAGTGGGGGGCTGTGGCTGTGGCTTGGGGGGTGAGGGGATGTGGCTGCTTCTGTGGGGTGGGGGTTGATGCTGGGGCTGGGGGCTCAGGTTTGGGCTATTTAAAGGGCCTTACAAGTGGCAGGTCCTTTTAAACTATCAGCTGGCAGGCAGCAAGGGGTATTCCCCCGCCTGCCAGCTGATAGTTTAAAGGGTCCTGCACCTTGCAAGCTGTAGGAAAGGGTCCTTTAAATGATTAAATGCCCCTTCCCATGCCAGAAAGGGGCATCTAAACCCACAAACCACGAACTGGTTCCTAACTGGGCCAGTTTCATGCCAGTTCATGGTTCGTGGAAACCCCACGAACCACGAACCCTATGGTTCAGTTTTTTTCTGGTTCGTGCCCATGTCTATTTGTGAGCTGCTTTGAGTATGTGTACGCACACAGTCATGAATAATCTATGACGTAATTGTGTGTGAGGGGATAATCTTGTGCCTGGGCTGTACCACTTTAAATTACTAGGGCTCACGCAGAATACTCTTCCCTGCAAAAAATACCCCACAGCTATCCCTACTTACCATGTATAGTCCTTATTTTCTCGTTCCTGACCCTCCTAAATCACTCTCTATTTGTCCCCATTTTGCACTTACAGATGTCTTAAAATTATTTTTGACTCTAAACACAATAGTAAGGGAATAAGACCCATTGGATGCATATATTTCTCTCATCTGAAATCACTTGTAGGCTTTTGTATGCATGTGTTGTTTATGTCATACTAACACTTTGCTCCTAGGTATTTGGGCAGCTATAATTGGCTGTTATCCAGTTATATTGCACACACCCTTAAAAAAAAACCTCTCAAAATCTTCATATTTTTATCAGTTTTGAGAGAATAATCCACTCTGAAGCCCCAGAAGAGGATGCCAGCAGCAGCAATCAATCTCATAGTTCCGCCTATCTTCAAGGGCACTTCCAGAAGTGACATCACCATGCTTAGCTGGAAGCATTTACATGTGAAAAAGAAGCCTGATAAGTATTCCCCCCCCCCCACCCCGCCAGTTCCCAGAGACACCTGGCAACTCTACCTTTAGGGAATAAACAGCTATACACTACCATTCATTTAATAAAAGCTTGTGTGTGTGTGTCCCTTTATTGATATTGTAGTGGCTGGAGTTTAACCAAAAGGAAAGGAGAGGTCAGAGTGTGGGGGTAATATGACAGCATTAAGTCCAGAGAGCTGTTTACCTCAGAGGTCTCCCCCCCTCAGCTCTCCCTCTTTTTCTTTCCTCATCATATCAGGGCTGCACCACCAATAAAACCAGTGACAGCTCAAGCCGTGCAATACAGTATACAACAAGAGTGGTAACAACCAGGTGCTAACCATCACATCAGCAAACAGCTTTTTCTCAATCCCCATCTGACTTCTGGCCTGCCGTGTCTTTACAGACAAGTTTCTCCTAGACTTGATGGTATGCCACATATAATTTCTGTCTTGACCCTAATAATTCTTCTGCCACACCTATAAATATCTTGTCTATTTCTGACCTTTAGCTCAACTTTTAACTCTTCCATTTTGCCAACACACCTGAACATCACCTCAGCAAGACTTAGGTCTAAGAATTTGTTCACATATGTAGGAGAGGAAGTTAGAAAGAACAGACTGGATGGCACCAGGTTGCAAGTGGTGGGTCACCGTATTTTGGAGTGCACTCTTATGATTAAAAACTTCTTGCCAAACAAAAGTAGGACAGCAAACAAGAAAGGGAGTATAAACTTTCTCTCTGCTGTGCTAGTTTTCTATGTGCAGGCATTTTTTAATGTGAAGAAACATTCTGGAATCCATCATTTGCAGTCTGAATTTCCTATCTATGTAAATCATACTCAAATACTAAGCTAAAATCTCTCCACTGGAGTCCCCTAAATGTACAATATTGGAATAATAATACTGACATACCTTGCAGGACTGGGAGGAAATATATAAAATGACCTTTGAAAACAATACTTTCTTACACAGATAATTGGGCTGTGCTATAAGGAAATGGTTCAAAGAGATGCTTTAATAAAAGGATAGGGACTGTAAACTATATTACTGTGCACTATCTGTTATTATCAGTTATCATTTCAAATTGCTTACGTTTTGTTTCAACATCATTTCAGCTCTATATCAGATTTATGCATGTTTTCAAATTTCTGAAATCTATACCCTACTATATTCTTTATTAAATATATCAACTGTTGGTTGTATTGAATTATACTGTGTAATTTGCTTTGAGTCTCAGTAAGAAAGACAGACGATAAATAGCATAAATAAAGTATTAAAATTCTTTTTGTTTTGCTTCCCATTCTGGTGCTTTTAATGGACTACAAATTCATATCAAAATTTTTCTTCTGTTGAAAATCTATAGAAACTCTAGTTGGAATGTGAACATCCTTTATCAATTGAAAAGTTGATTATTCAGAAATCTATGCAATAGAACTTTTATTACAGTTTCGCATAAGGTTTGTTAGAAAGCTTTTTTTAAAAAATTCATTAGCTTATGATTTTCCATTTTCATTTGTTGTATGAATAAGACAAAGTTTTAATTAAACAGGAAACTTGGCAGGAATGCACATAGTTATTAATCTGGTTGGGCGCTTTTTGCTATTTAGGTAAAAGTGGTTTTCAGAAAATTATGAAACACATTCTTAATAAATGGCCACTAATTATGGAAGTTTAATAGAGCTTGGCTTCTAATGCTTCAAAGATAGTACATATCTCTTTTGATTATCTGCATTTTTCATGGAGTTATAATGAGCTTTAGTTCAATGAACAAAGAACATCTTAATACTCTAGCCCTGTGCACATTTGATCTGGAATGAGGTGTGAGCATAGAAGGAAGATGATAATTGCACCCGCCATCCCTGTCCCTTCTTTGCACCCAACTGCCAGTGTGTTGTAGTGATTGAAATGTCAGACTAGAACATGGGAGACCCAGCTTCAAATCCCCATTCTACCATGAAGCTAGCTGAATGGCGCTGGGCCAGCCTCTCTCTCTCAACTTTAACTCACACGGTTGGTGTGAAGTTAAATGGGGAAGGGAGAACCAGGTACCCTTTCTGTGGAAATTTCTGGTGAATCTAAAATCTATAAGCAGTTGTTAGGCCAGTTCTGAGTCTGTACCACTCCTGACACTAAAATAATGCATGTACAGCCAACAAGAGTTAATGGGAAAAGTCAGCCATGATCATGAGAACCCTTAGAATGGTGATTGTGTAAATCACTCCATAGTGAATAGGTTTACTACTTACCTGCTTACGGTGGGTCATCTCTCAGGAATTTGATCCATTGCCTCCTTCTACTCACAGTGGCAGTCAGAGAAAAATAAAGGAAAAAAGGCTCTAGCCTAGCTGCCAGCATGTCCATTCTGGGTACAATCCAGAAGTAACAATGGTAGCTCTACACTACAGAGTAATACCATAGAGTTGGGGAGATGCCTAGAGCTATCATTGTCACTTCCAGGTTGGACCTTTCTATGTTCTCAATTTAATTGTAATAGGCTGCACTAAGGGTGTTTCCCCCTTCCTGCCATAACACCTCAAATGAGGTTTGACACTTAAGAGTCACACAGCAACTTGTTTCCAATTCAAACGATACCTTCTTCTTGTTTACATCTATTGTAATGCAAATAGGTCCACTGTAGGAATTTTTGTTCCAGTTAAAGAGTAAATGGTATAGGCTACATTTTCTCCTATCTCACATCAACCCAAAAAATAAAGAAACAAACCCTTCTGAGGCCAGTTGTTTGCCAAGAGGGGGCTTCAGTTTATCCTCATTCACCCTCTGGTATTGTTTATGGAAATGTCCTTGAAAGTGACTGTACTAATCTCACACTGTGTAATCCACCTTGAGACTCAGTGAGACAGGCAGACTATAAAATGACATAAATAAATTAAATAAATACATACATATTTTGTATCTTGAACACCATGACACACCAGCTTTATACACAATAAACAAGTTTTTATTCAGCTCTCACTTGGACTGAGCCTGCATTTCTAGTCAGCCTCCTAGTCTGGCCTCAGCAGCCACCAATTTGCTATAGGAGCCCTGAAGGGCTCGCAAACACGCAAAGCAGAAAGCTGTCCACTAGAGGCTGCTTGTACACATTACAACAGTATCATCCATAATATCACATATTCCCCATGTCTCCACCCCTTCACTCCTCCCTCTGGTTGCCTGGTAACCCTGAATCTGAATTTCTACAAATGCTGTTCTCTAAGCATGCTAAAGAGTTACCTAAGCTGTCCAATCAAAGCAAAGCATTTAAAGACTTTTAAAAGAGTCATCAGCAAGTGATTTAAAAGTAAAGCAAGACTATAAACTTAAAGCCACTGTGGAGCTTCCAAGTATAGCCCACAGGAAGTGTCCAAATATTAGCACTTTTAATGTTGATTTAAGAATTCACTCTTAATCACCAGAATTATAAAAACAGAATGACAATTCTAAAAGAGATTCTGAAACCAATCATTCTGACCAGATTTTGGGGATGACAAAAGCCATCTTATGTTGTGATGCTCTTATCAACAAGGACTGAGTACACCAACCTGGAAGGAAGGGAAGAGAGAAGCATAGATAGCAGCTATATGAGAAAGACAGGTAAACTCCAACCCACACTTCTATTGAAATCTAAAATCTTCTCCTATGCCCCCCCCCAAATCCCAGTGCTCCCAGTGGTAGCAATGGATCCCCTGCATCTACCTTTCACCCCCCCCAGTCCTGCTCACCTAGCCAGCGGGGGGAAAGGAAGGAGCAGGCAGCCTGGGAGCACTCCAGAGATCCTACAGTGATGTCACTTCCAACAGAAGCAATGGTATCTATTTGGGACAAGATTATCCCCAAACATAGCAAAAACACTGTTTGGGAGCTGATTTGGCTCCAAAGAGATGCCATCACTTCTGGTTTCAACTGGAAGTAACATCACTATAAGGTCTCTGGAACATGTACGTATGAAAGACATGGATTGAGGCCCACTGCCCACCCCCTCCCACTCTAAATTTCTAGGTAAGGGGGGATGACAACCCTACAGCTGGGTCAAGTTCTCATTAAGTTGTGAGCATGTGTCTCTTGACTAGACAGGGGCATGAACAGAAAATAAAACAAATAAGTTGTTCATTGTTCGTTGCCATCCGCGAACAACAAACAGTAACGAACATGACCCTGTTCACAAACATGTTCATTGATTGTTGTTTGTGGTCCATTAAAGATCCCTTTAAACTATCAGCTGGCAGGTGGCAGGGGCCACGTGCAGGGGGCAGGGCCCTTTAAACATCCCATAAACTGACCTTCTCAATGTCCAATACCCACCCAATTTGCAGAGGACATAGTCCTCACTGTCCTCCAAAGACCTCCCAAGTTTCAGAGAGATTGCACCCCAGGAAAGGCATGATTCATGGGTCCCCCCACTTTGCTGTCATTTTCTGTTCACAGTGGCAAAAATGGAACTGCCTGTTGGAAGGCAGCTACTTTGAGGGGTTACAAACTGACCTTCCCAATGCCCAATGCCCACCGAATTTGCAGGGGACATAGTCCTCACTGTCCTCCGAAGACCCCCCCCCCCAAGTTTCAGAGAGATTGCACCCCGGGAAAGGCACGATGCTTTGTTGTCATTTTCTGTTCACAGTGGCAAAAATGGCACTCTCTGCTGAAAGTACTTTGAAGGGTTAAAGCCAGAAGGAAAGCCAGAAGGAGTTCAGACAGAGTTCAGTCCCTGCTGTTGCCAGGGGAATTGATTGAAAGGCCCCAGACTGTCTGGCTTGACAAATGGCTGACTAAGGCAACAAACGAGGCTTGCAACGACCACATGTTCATTTAGAATGGAGCCTCACAAACTGCTTGTTCGCGAACAGAAGAATGGACTGTTGTGGTTTTTTTCCGTTTGTAATGCTGTTCGTGCCCATGTCTACTCTTGACTACACATTTGGATTGCTAGCAGGGCTTACACAATTAAGTGTTCACTGATATATACTTCCTTACATTGAATCAGACCATTGGTCTTTCAAGGACAGTATTATCTGCTGTGGTAGGCAGCAGTTTTCCAGGTTCCCTACTTTCAAGTCCTTTTGGAGATGTCTAGAGAGTGACCTTGTGCATCATGCAAAGTAGATTCTCTACCACTGAGCTACAGCCCCTCCTTCAAGGACAGCATTTACTTGCCAGTTTCAGCAAGTCCCATCTATGGTAGTTTGTTTGTTTATTATTATTACGGCCCTTAGACCAAAAATAAAAAAATCTACACATATTTGAAACATTACATATTTTAGATTAAAAGTTTAAAAACAGTTTAAAATCAGCTCTGCCTCTAGATATCATAAGATTTTCTTATCCTGAGTATTGCCTTTATCATAAGATTTTCTTATCCCGAGTATTGCCTTTATCAGATAAGAGAAACTCCAGTTTAGCTTTTTGGGAGAGATCCAGTTTTCCCCATAACAGCAGAATAATAAACTCATTGCGTGCCAGCTTATAATACGGACATAAGAAAAACATATGTTCTAGAGTCTCAACCTCCCTTGTCTGGAATGTAAAGAGCCTTTCAGTAAAGGGAATATTCTTGTATTTGCCTTCAAGTATGGCAGAGGGAAGAGCAGAGCACCTAGCAAGAGTGAAGGTCCTTCTGAACCCTTTTACTTCCAACGATGCTAAATAGTTTGCAGGTTCCACAGAGTATTTGATGTTTACCCTAACCTTTGTATTGGAGTGATCAGGGTAGATGGTAGAATTACAGAAATACCTCATATGATCTGAAGCATTGTGTTTGTGAAGGTGATACAGTGGAGGATATTCCTAGTTATTTGATTGTCCATTAATGAAACCAAAAAGAAAAAGTTCTCTTCTCAATTTCCATTTTTTTTTATTCAACTTTTTGCGACAAAATAAAAACAAGATTTCAGAGAGAATTAGATCCTGTTGAAGCCTAGGGCAGGATGTGCCTATAGGAAATCTGGCGATGAGTCTTCCTTGTTCTTTCTCAAATTATCCTTATCCCTGGCCCAAAAGAAAGATCTGCTAGAAATATTGTACCAGTTCCAGGTCCTACTTTGTTCAATGGCTAGACTAGCCCTGAAAAACTGCCCAAAATACAACTCAGTGTGTATGGACAAGACATAAGCAGAAACTGCATGAAGTTTCAGGATAGAAGTAAAGAGATAAGACAGACACCCCAGAAAATGATGTCACTATGAATGAGTCAGTCACGGAAGATGCAGCCATAGATTGTGAGAGTCAAACAAAATGAGTGATTGCCCTGTTTGCATCTACAGATGAAGACAGGAATTGGCAATAAAAAGCTGGTCTGGATATTCTGTTTGGCTAAACCATTTTATTTTAGTGTGTTTTATTATCAATGTCAAGATACTTAGAATGTCATTGGAATCTCTATGTACATGTTAAGTGCACTAGAGAAAGCTCCATAAAAGCATTATAAAAGCATTCATGCTCTGGTGACCAAATCTCATTTGCAGGCAATACTAATGTGGGGTTATTATGATGCTGTCAGGGCCCAATACAGCTTTTCTTTCCCCCACTAACTTTAATGGGAGCTGAATCAGCCCATCAATTAAATATTTCCAGACTGAATGGCCTGACATCCGTACCCTGACTGTTGCCAGCACCAGATGCCACAGAGTCGCATGCAATAAACCAAGAACTGTCAGACATAAAATCATCAGACAGACATCCAGGAACTCCTTTTCCTCCTAATCCGTAGCATTTAACTTTTAAAGTCCTCTTGCATGAAAATTATTTTCCAAATGTTTAATGGCACTGATAAGGTTATATATTCTGAACATCTGCAGGTACCTGGCACGCAGCTCAGCAGTTTTAATATCTTAGTTTTCTGCTCCTCAAACATACCTGCATGAACTTTTTTGTCCCTAAAACCTGGCTGTGTGCAAAACATTATGACATACATTCATGTAAACAGTTTACAAATTAACACCCATATAAATTAATTCAAATTAATATAAATTAATACAACTTAATGAAAGTAGAGCTGCAAGAAGACTCAAATGACAGAAAATGATTATATTGTATAGCGTTATGCTGAAGATGGAGAATAGAGGCATACTGGGATACGGCCTGTGGTCACATTTGACATTCTAACACAGAGTGTTGTGCGCAGCGACAAAATGGCTGCTACAAAATGGCTGCTGGAGCTTACCTTCAGTCACACAGTGAAGACATTTGGTGGACACCAGAAAGGTATCAGCAGGCACAATGGTGCCCCTGGGCACCATGTTGGGGACCCAATATGCTGCAATATTTTAAAGGAAAGTCAATTTATATGCATAAAGGATATCATCTGATAAAATACCTTTTGTTTACTGTAATTGCCAGTCAAGGAGCAAAGTCAGTTAGTCCGACAACATGAGTGGTTACAGTGAGCTATCTCAAATTAGGTCTTTTGCACATCACAAGAGCATGGAATTGGCTTTGAATTAGCACCATGCTAAATTTTCATGAAATTCATTTTATGTGAATTTTCTATTTCAGGGGTTAGGGCTCACAAATAAACCAAATCCAATATTTTTGCACTTGTTTCCAGCTATTGTCTGATATTGCCTCAACACTATTATTTGTTTTTACTTAAAAGGGATTCTTTATTGCATTGATCCTAGCCAATCAGTCCAAAGTGCTGGTTTACCAATATTTGTTTTTATTTGAAAGAATTCCTTCATTACGTTAACCATAACTAACCATCCTAGAACACTGGTATGGAGAACATCAGATGGATGAGTGTACAAAAGATATGCATGTGTCTTCCGTTCTGTTCAACAACCTGCATATTGCAATACCATTGCACCTGTGTTCTTAGAACCAGCAGTCAAGAAGATAAGAGAGAAGATTCTACGGAACCATTCTGATGATCTCTCTTCATGCTCATTGTTCACATGAGAATGGATATTGGCCGTAATGTTAATTTTATTACAATAATTGTTTTTACTCCCTCTCAAATTTTACAAATTATATGATCTTTATGCTTCTTTACTCTATCTATTTGTCCATCTAGCTTTCTCTTACATTGGGATGAAGAAAGCACACAAGTTTTTTATACATAATAAGATTGGTGTGTGCAAAAGTCACTTTGCAGATTTCAGCCAGGATGGTTGAGGATAATTCCTCATGGAGATACAAATTTAATAGCATCTCTTCCTCGTTATTCCATACAGGACTTGTCTGAACGGATTCTGAGTTCCCATTATTCCCCATCACACTTTTCATTTTAGTTCTTGAAGAAGTAGATTTGTTGTTAGGATGCGCTTGTTTCCAGAATGAGCGCTCATATAGTCTCTGGCCTTTCTCAATGGTAAGCCAAAGTCTGGGTTGTATCATTTCAGATTTCAGGATGTGTGTGTGTGAGTGAGTGACTGAATGTTCCTGAGTATAACAAGAAAATCTCCTTATAGGTGAAGGGCTGTAGTCTAAATTTCTCTTTAATATCTAGATTGCATAGATTAGCACTGGGGAATGGCAGAGAGGACACCCTGAATAATGAGGAATTGGAGAGGGAAAGTTATTCTTTAATTCAGATGTTTGCATATTGTGTTAAAAATATGTGGCGAAAATGACACTGTCCATCAATTTTGATGGGATTGTAAATGTTGTGGTTAAATCTCTTCCACTGATATCAATGACAATGAATAGTTTTAACTGGCTAATACTTATTTTCCTTAAATCAGTTAATCATTTAGGACAGGGGTTCCCAATCCTTTTGAGCCCTGAAGGTGTCTTTGGAATTCTGACACAGTGTTCTGGGACAATGGCAAAATGGCCGTTGCAGGAGGAGGAGCCAACTGCAAAATGTCAGGGAGTGAAGTAATACATAACTCTAATAATAATTCTGCAATATTTGAAGCAGAAACTCTATTTGACAGGATGCCTTTAAATGAATATACTGTTTTAGAATATTTTCTTGCATATACATACAATTTACCTTCATTCACTCAGTGAAGATCATTGTACTATGGTGACAGCTGCTCCCAAACCAGTGAGAATTCCTCCAAGGCAAAAGCACCATCTAGACCCACCCACTTTCTAAAAACACTTGGTGAGTGCAGGGACGGTGTTGGTGGATGCCATGGTGCCCACGAGCACCATATTGGGGACCCCTGATTTAGAGACTGTATCAAAGTCAAGTTTAAATATGGAGGTGGATGGAAAAAAACTGGATCTGGAATAAATTTTATACCCATGAATATGACTGCAAAATACTTTCAGAGCATAAATCACTTATCCACTCAAGCCATATTAATAGTCTATAAGATCATTACTAAAATACTTGAAGATGGGTAGTCATGTTAGTCTGTCTGGAGCAGTAGAACAGAGCAAGAGTCCAGTAGAATTTATAAGACTAACAACATTTGTGGTAAGGTATGCACTTTCGTGAGTCACAGCATACTTCTTCAGATATGTATCTGAAGAAGTGGTATCTGAAGAAGCGAGCTGTGACTCATGAAAACTCATACCCTACCACATATTTTGTTAATCTTGTAGATGCTACTGGACTCTTGCTCTCTTCTACTAAAATACTTTTTTATTATTGATATTTTATCACAATGTTTCAGCCATTTAATGGGCCAGTATGGTAGGAAAAGCTTCTAATCACTTGATAACAAGTAAGTCATTACTACAAAACCTCATGCCACTCTAAACCATTTAATCTTAAAGATACCTCCCTTATTTGGTCTTTATACTCTGCTAAGGCTCTGTTTGGCTAATAACTACACTATGCTCACAATAATTGGTGGCAGAAAATTCTATGCTGCCGTCATAGGCTTTAAAATGGGCTCTAATATGTGTTGATTCACTATTTCACACATAATTTTATTCTTGATTTTACCATCTCACTGCTTTCAACTCCTTAGTAAATGGAAAAAGAAACCCAGCCTCTGATAATTGAGACAGGAAGTAATGGTAGCTGCTGTGTCATCTGCCCAAACTAATTTCCTGTTCCAGGAAGTCACTGAGATTTCAAACAGCCATGTCAATAGAAACCTAAGTATCTAGAAAGTAAGTGGAAAGTATCTGGAGCCGTATCAGATGGTTCATCATTATATCTGTGCAGGTTGCAAAATTATCCCCCGCTTCCCACACACAATGAACACCTCTGCCTTTAAGTAAGTAACCAGATCTCCTGATCCTGTGTGGTAGACTTTTAGGTAGCATTCCACAAGCAAGAACATAAGAAGAGCCCTATTGAATCAGACCAGTGGACCAGCAAGTCCAGCATCCTGATTCACATAGCAGCCAACCAGTTGCCCTAGAAGGCCAGCAACAGGGCATGAAAGCCAAGGCATTTCCCTGTTGCCTGCTAAAATAGTATCCAGAGATTTACTGTCTCTGAATGTGGCATTTTCCTTTAATCTCCAGGGCATAACTGGATTGTCAATGGTAATAGACTTGAACAAGTTAAGCACTTTAAATACCTGGGTGTCTATTTCCAATCCAATACTACTTGGACCTTCCACCGTAGGATGGCTATTAATACAGCCAAAGTTAATGCTGCAGCAATATCTCGCTTTTATTTTTCTGATCGAGGTAACCAATATGTGCCTGCTGCTCTTAAAGCCTTCAATGCTAAAATTGGAGCTCAGTTATTGTACAGGGCCCCACTCTGGATTGATGCTATTGACAATTCAGTTGAACGTGTTCAATCTAACTTTCTGCGTAAGATCATGGGGGTTCCTATGTGTGTTCCATATGCTGCCTTATGCTTAGAGTGCGGTCAGAATTTGTTGGCCACCAAGGCATGGCTTCACACTATTAAATATTGGTTGAAACTCCATTTTAATTCTGATCTCCCCAGTTATACGTACAATTTTTTATCTGAATTTGCCAACTCTAGTTGGTCAGCCTGTATTGAAGCTAAAATAAGTTCCTTGAACTTATCTATAGAATCTTTATCCCTGCTATCTGAGTCTGAGGCCTTCTCAAAAATAAAATCCAGTCTTTTGGGATTAGAGTTACAAACTTTCTATAGTTCTGCTAATAGAACTTGTTCTCCCCTAAACTTGGGGATTTTCCCTAATGTAAGTCTCCCAGCAGTATACCTTTACCAACTCCTGGCTCCCAATTTACATAGAGCCTTTTCTCTGCCCAGATTTAATGCTCTTCCTTCAGCCATTTTATCTGGCAGATTTCATGGGATTCCTTATTATAGCAGGTGTTGTCCTTGTTTGTTGCACTGTGTTGAAACTGTTTCCCATGTTCTTCTCCAGTGCCCTTTTTATTTGGTGCCATGCCGGGATCTTCTACATCCTATATTAGCCCAACTGTCAGAGTTTTCTGATTATTTTAAGGTTCAGTTTGTGCTTGACAACCCAGATGGAGAACTAACTGAAATAGTAGCTAAGTTTCTCTACAGTGCCATGGCTATACGCCCTGACAAGTAATATTCTGTACTGGTTTTGCTGCACTGTTGCCCTGCTCCTATCTGTATTTTAATCTCATTTTGTATG
Organism: Eublepharis macularius; assembly: GCF_028583425.1. Classification (NCBI taxonomy): domain Eukaryota; kingdom Metazoa; phylum Chordata; class Lepidosauria; order Squamata; family Eublepharidae; genus Eublepharis; species Eublepharis macularius. The sequence goes on from NC_072794.1 coordinate 36,554,914, forward strand.
GAATCTCTGTATTTAAAATTTTATATTTTATATATGCCGATAAAGGCTTGCTTGGCTTGGCTAATCTCCAGGGCTAGTAGTCACTGAATAACCATGGATACGTACAATACCCTTTTAAAGCTCTTGGTTGCATTGGATTCCACAATTAAATATTTGTTGAGTATTTGTTGAAGGAAGTGTTTCCTTTTGTCCATCCTGAGTCTATTACCCATCAACTTCATCAGATGTCACACAAGTTCTAGTATCATGGGAGAGGGAGAAAAAGTTCTCAGTCACTATCCACTTTCTCCACCCCATTCATTACTTTTTAAACCTCTATCACATCCCCACACTGAGTCATCTCTTTTCTAAACTGAAAAGTCTCAGACTCTTCAGCCTTTTCTCTCCAATTCCTTCAAATATTGTTGCCCTGCGTCATGTCAGTTCAGTTGTGCTTTTTTGGGTGGTGGTGTTAAGAGACCCTCAATTCTGTTATGCTATAGTGATGAGAAGGCAACTATTAAATGCTCTTTTACAGTTACATTTTTGTAGCCATTAAAACATTTACCTGTTCAATACATTCCATCTTCTTTTCTGCTCAGCATTAGAGAAAAGAGCCTGTAATAATTAAATATGTATCACCGATATGTATCACGGTCATTCTGCTATTTCAAGACAAAAAAATATTCTTCAGTTCCAGATTGTTTGAAGCATTTATTAAAGTCTTGACAGGGTGTAGTAGTAGGTTGGTGATTCACAGATAATGGAAAAAAGAGGATATCCCTTCAACATTTTTCATGACTAAATGCTTAATGTTACATTCACAGCTAAGAATTAGATGTTAAAAGCAATTAAATTCTTTCCAAAGTGTTGCAAGCCAAATTTAGTGATGCACAGTGAAAAATTGATCAAAGGAGACTCATTTCTGAGGGGAAAACTTTATATAATTATGTCTATGAAACCAAGAGTGACTGGTACAGTTTTTTTTTCTGGGGAGGGAAAAATGTACTTCTAGATTTTGAGGAATACAATGCACTAAACCAAATACTCATGACTGAATATACATATTTATACAATTCTGTCCCCAAATGCAAAGCAATACACAGAGATCCCTATACCTGAAAGTCTTCCAATCTCAATCAGCATCATGAGAGGGGAAAGTTGAGGGAAATTGCTGTGCTTTTTTCTTACCTTCCCTTCCTCCTAGGAAGCTCAGCATTGCACATGTAGTTCTTCCCTCTTCCATTTTATTTATTTATTTATAATCCATCTTTCTCACTGAGACTCAAGGTGGATTGCACAGTGTAAGTCTATTTATTTATTTATTTGATTTATACCCCACCATCCCCATGAATGAGCTCAGGGCAGCTCACATCATCAATAAAATACAATAAGTTAATCATCAACTATAAAAACACCAAAACGGTCACTAAAATACTCCAAGTGCTGTTATACATAGGCTACTTTAGATACTGATCAAAAACCTGCATAGATCATAGCATGTGAGCAGAACGCATGGCTGAGGGCAGTCATAGAAGAGGTGGTGATCTTAGATGGAATAAGGGGGGACACCCGCTGGTCCTCAGCCAAAAGCCCAGTGGAACACCTCTGTTTTACAGGCCCTACAGAACTGTAATAGGTCCCACAGGGCCCAGATCTCCAGTGAGAGAGCACTCCACCAGGCTGGGGCAGGGCAGAAAAAGTCCTGGCCATGATGAAGGCCAGATGGATGTCAACAGTATAGGACATCCAATGAACAATGTATTAGGATTTGGATTGCAAAAATCCAAAAGCAAGCAGAACTCTGAAATGAAGATGAAAGGACGTCCAGTTGCAAAAGGGACATCGAAAGCTGTGTGACACACATAATAGGAACATGAAACGTAGTAAGTATGAAAATAGGTAAGCTAGAAATTGTAAAACAAGAAATGGAACGTTTAAACATTGCAGTCCTGGGTGTGAGTGAATTAATGTGGACCAACTCAGGACACATTCAGTATGAAAACTACAAAGGGTTTTGCTGCGGAAATGGACTCAAAAGAAACGGTGTTGCTCTAATAGTGAGGTGAGACATAGCACAAGCAGTAAAGAGCTACAACGGAAAGTCGGCCGAAGTAGTGTCAATCAGATTTCAGGTGGTTAACATAACCACCATTTGATTTTATGCTACAACTACGGTTGCTGAGGAGGAAAAAACAAAAACGTTTATGCAAGTGTCCAAAAAGAAATTAATCGAACACCTAAACAAGATATGCTGATAGTCATAGGTGACTGGAATGCAAAACTAGGAGATAAAGCAGAATCAAACATAGTTGGAAAATTTGGACTAGGATCACAAAATGAAGCAGGAGAGCGGCTCATAGAATTTTGTGAAGCCAACAACCTGTTCATTGCTAATACATGCTTCAGGCAACCAAAAAGATGGTTGTTTACGTGGAAATCATCAGGTGACCAATATAGGAACCAAATAGATTACATAATTGGAAGCAGAGGATGGAGAAGCTCTATTCTCTCGGTTAGAACAAGACAAGGAGCTGAATGCAATACAGATCATGAGTTGCTAATATCAAAAACTAGAATAAAGCTGAAGAGAAACACTAAACGAATCATAATGCCAAAATACAATCTAAACCATATTCCTGAAGAATTTAAAGACCAAGTAAGGAACAGATTTGCCATACTAAGTTTAATTGATCTTGAGCCAGAAGAACTATGGGCTGAAACCAGAGATATTATCAAGGAAGAATGTGCGAAGATTATTCCTGTAGCCGAAAGAAAGGAGAAGCCTAAATAGATGACTGTGGAAACTCTTAAAATTGCTAAAGTTAGATGAGAAGTAAAAGCAAAAGGTGACAGAAATAGGGTCAAAATTCTAAATGCACACAGAGACAAAGAAATCTATTATAATACCAGAGCAAAGAAATGGAAGAGAACAACAAAAAAGGAAGAACAAGAGATCTGTTCCAAAAAAATCCGAGAAATCAAAGTGAAATTCAAGCCTCCACTTGGGATGCTGAAAGATCAACATGTACATACAGTATCTGATCAGGACAAAATAAAGGAAAGATGGAAACATTACACTGAAGAAAAGAAATGGAAGGATGACAGATACTTTCGATGAAGAATCTTTTGATGAAGAACCAGAAATCCTAGAAAGTGAAGTAAAAGCTGCACTCACAGCAATTGGGAGAAACAAAGCACCTGGAGTAGATGGAATACCAATAGAGCTATTTCAAGCTACAGAAATGGAGTCCATCAGAATCTTAATAAGAATCTGCCAACAAATATGGAAAACACACTGGTCCACAGACTGGAAACGTTCAGTCTACCTTCCAATTCCAAAAAAAAGGAGATACCAAAGAGTGCAGAAACTATCGGACAATCATGTGAATTTCCCATGCAAACAAAGTGATGCTCAAAATTCTACAGCAAAGAATCTTACCATATATGGAACAAGAAATGCCAGATGTTCAAGGTGGATTCAGAAAAGGAAGAGGCACCAGAGATCACATTGCAAATTGCTAATGGAACATACCAGGAAATTTCAGAAGAAAATCAACCAGTGTTTATAGATTACAGCAAAGCTTTTGAGTGTATGGATCATGAAAAGCTATGGAGAGTCTTAAAAGAAATTGGGGTGCCACAACATCTGATTGTTTTGATGCGCAACCTGTACTCTGGACAAGAGGCTACTGTCAGGACATAATATGGGGAAACAGAATGGTTTCCAATTGGCAAGGGTGTCAGACAAGGATGCATATTATCTCCCTACCTGTTCAATCTCTATGCAGAGTATATTATAAGGAAAGCTGTATTAGATCTAGAAGAAGGTGGAGTGAAAATTGGTGGGAGGAACATTAACAATTTGAGATATGCAGATGATACCACATTACTAGCAGAAAATAGTAAAGACTTGAAACGACTACTGAAGAAGGTTAAAGGAGAATGTGCTAATGCAGGATTACAGCTGAACAGCAAGAAGACAAAAGTAATGACTGCTGATGAATTACACAATTTTAAAGTTGACAATGAGGAAATTGAAATTGTTCAAGATTTTCTATACCTTAGCTCAATCATCAACCAAAAGGGAGACTGCAATCAGAAGAAGATTGAGACTTGGAAGAGCAGCTGTGAGGGAGCTAGAAAAGATATCCCTGAAAACCAAAATCAGGTTAATCCAAACTATGGTATTCACCATTGCCATGTATGGATGTGAAAGTTGGACAATGAAGAGAGCTGACAGGAAGAAAATTGTTTCATTTGAAACGTGGTGTTGGAGGAGAGTTTTGTGGATACCATGGACAGCCAAAAAGACAAATAAGTGGGTATTAGATCAAACCAAGAAGAATGAATTCTCCCTAGAAGCTTAAATGACAAGACTAAGGCTATCGTAACTTTGATCACATCATGAGAAGACAAGAGTCTCTGGGAAAGTTAATAATGCTGGGAAAGTAGAAAGAAGTAGAAAAAGAGGAAGACTTAAAACAAGATGGCTTGATTCAGTAAATCGGCACCCACCTGGGAGTGCGCTCGCGCGCTTACCCGGGTGCCGGGCTTTGCCCTCGCGAAGGGAGAAAGGGGGGCGGACCTTCCCAGGCATCCGGGTATTGAGGGAGGCGTGGCCGGTGATTTCAAGCCGGCCCCAGCCTCTGCTGTGGCGCAGTTGCCTCAGCAAGCTCGTGGGAGAGGGAGTTTCCCTCTGCTCGCACGGCTTCCTGAGGTTGAGGCGCAGGAACGTTTCGGCCCGGAGGCAGCTGCGAGGCGGCGGGAAGCAGCGTGCTCCGGCGCCCCCCCCCTTTTTGGGAGCGGCGCGTGGGCTGGCCGATTGAGGCGGCCTTTTCGCTTGGGGGGGGATTTAGCATCTTCCGGCCCCGGTGGGCTCAACGCCCGGCGGCTTCGGCGGCCGCCGCGGATTTAGGCCGCGGTTTTCTGGGGCGGCTAGGCCCTCTGCGCTGCTGCGGCTGGCGGCTTGCTCTGGCCTTCGGCTCTTCGGCCCGCTTCTGTTCAGGCCTGCTGTCCCGCGGCTCTGTCGGCGGGCGCTTGGTTTGCCAGGGGGGACAGGGCTTGGGGACTTTTGCCCGTGTTTTGTGGGGCCTAGGGTGGTTTTAGGTTGGGCCCGGTGGGGGGTTGTTTTGCTGGCTGGGTGGTATAACCCCCCCCGAACCCCCCCTCCTTCCGGCCGGGTTGGTAATTAAGGCTCCGTTTGGGGTAGGGTATAAGGGCTCTTCCCACTCACTCACCCTCCCTCAGTTATATAGCGGGTGGAATTTAATAAAGGGAGTGGGAGTTTGGGGTGAAGTGATTTTACTCAGTTTGCTTACTAGCTGAGTCGCCCCCCCTCCCCTGCCCACAGGAGCATATTTGAGAGTGTGCTTTTGGTGTGCATCTGCATTGCCCCCCCTCCCCTCTGAGCCATGCCTCCTAAAAAAGGGGCAGGGGTAAGTAAGGGCAAGCAGCCTGCCAAACGCCCCGCTGCCGAGCATGGGTTGCCGGCGTCTTCCTCAGACGAAGATGACGGGGAGGCCGCACGGCAGGAAATTCTGGCCAAGTTGGCCGCTCTTGAGAAAAGGCAGGGAGCTGTTTCTAGGCAACCTGCTGTTTCCAGGGCTCAGAGGGCCACTAAGCGGGTATCCTCTTCCACTTTTCAGAGGGAGGTTCTAACTCGTTTGTCTGCCCTTGAAGGTTCCGTAGATGCAGTCAGCGCAGCGGCAGGCCGGTCTAGCGGTGGTGAGCCTGGTGGGGCCGCGGAACAGGAAGCGCAGGAGGCGCCGGAGACTGCAGAGGAGCCACCCATTGCCGTGGTAGTGGACCAACCGGAAGCGGAGGGTAAGCTGCCAGCACCGAACACCTCTTACACTTGGCCTTGGGGGCCGGTCAGTGGACCTGGGCCTTCAAGCTGGATCCCTCCGTCACAGGCAGTTGGGTCTCAGGTCAGCCCGACAGGGAGCGTTCAGCCCTGGCCTGGTTATACGTACCAGGGTGGGCAGTGCCTTCCTGGCCTTTGGCCGTACTGGGGCTCCCAACCCTCGCCGCTGCAAGCAGGAGTTGGGTCCCCAGCTTCAGGGGCGGCTCCGACAGGTGGGTCGGTTCAAGCTCTGGGCAGCCCCCCTTTTGGGCAGCTACAATGGATGTGGCCTTTGGTGGCTGGCAGCCCCTATTGTCAGGCCCTTGGGGTTATGCCATACAGGGCTATGCCGTTTGGGGACACCGCCTTGCCGTTGGGCGACCACTTGACACCCGCTACTAGGGACAAGATACTTCGAGGGGAATTTGTGGATGTCTTTACCCTCCTTTTCCGTGAGCTGGAAAAGAAGGATAAGGATGACATGGATGACCGCGACAAGGAATGGCTGAAGTGGCGCAGGATTGACCGCTCCTGGGCAAATTGGTTGCCCGGGATGTTAATATATGCTGGTGTGATAGCGCGTGCCCAGCCACAGAGGGCTGCCCCTTTGTTTCAATACATTGATATAGTATATCGGGCACATACAGACTTTGTCGGTGCTGCTTGGATGCAGTACGACGAAGAGTTCCGTATGCGCGCTGCTGTGGATCCCACGCTGCCCTGGGACCGCATTCACCAGCAGCTTTGGCTACAGCTTATGGCGCCAGCCAAGCCTAATCTGGGTGACAGGTCAGATAGCGGGCATCTGGTGCAGCGTCTCTCCTCCCCTCCTGGCTCCCGCGCCTCTGCGGGGCAGCCGGTTCAGCCCCGGCTGCTTTGCTGGGACTTCGCATATCAAGGGGTGTGCGCCAGGAGGGGGTGTGGATTTAAGCACGAGTGCCCTCGCTGTAAAGGCCCCCATGCCTTCTCAGCTTGTCCTCACCCCCGTCCGCGGGGAGGCGGTTCCCGGCCAGGAGGGGGACAGTGGAAGCCTTCACCTGATAAGGGGACCAACGCCCATAAAGCTGAGGGTGCTTCATAATTTGTTGCAGGGTTATCCTGATAGGGAATCTGCTCAGTTTTTGTTAGAGGGTTTTGGTTTTGGTTTTAGGATTCCTTTTCAGGGTCCCAGGGGCCCCTTCATGTCATCCAACCTGCGTTCAGTAGTTGGCATGGAGGAGGTAGTTAGGAAGAAAATTAGGAAGGAATGCTTAGAGGGCCGTGTCTTGGGCCCTTTCCATTCCCCCCCAGTTCCCAATTTGAGGGTCTCCCCATTGGGAGTTGTGCCCAAAAAAGCGGCTGGGGAGTATCGTTTAATTCACCACCTGTCCTTTCCCAGGGGCAGGTCTGTTAATGACGCCATCCCAGAGCACCTGTGTACGGTGCGGTATACGTCTTTTGACGAGGCGGTCGCTATGGTGAAGCGCAATGGTTTTGGGGCCGAAATGGCGAAATGCGACATTAAGTCGGCCTTTCGTCTTTTACCTGTCCACCCATTGGATTTTGAGTTGCTGGGGTTCACTTTTGAAGACCAGTTCTATATGGACAGGGCCCTCCCCATGGGATGCTCTGTTTCCTGTGCGGCCTTTGAGAAATTCAGTTCCTTTTTAGAGTGGGCATTGCGTCACCGGATGAAATGCCGTGACTCCGCCCACTATTTGGATGATTTTATTTTTTGTGGACCCCAGGGGTCTGGTCAATGCGCACGGTTGCTGGCTGGCTTTATATCCCTGGCGGGGGAACTTGGCGTTCCCCTCGCCCATGAAAAGACTGAAGGGCCTACCCAAGTTTTGACTTATCTGGGTATCGAAATTGATACCGTTCAACAGACTTTCCGTCTTCCACAGGCAAAGGTGGATGACCTTAGGGCGCGCCTGGCTGTGCTCGGTGGGAAGAGGAAGGTTTCCTTACTCGAGCTTCAGCAGTTAGTGGGCCACCTCAATTTTGCTTGTAAGGCGGTGGCGCCGGGGCGCCCTTTCTTACGGCGGCTATGTGATGTGATGGCCGGATAACGGCTTCCGCATCACAGGGTCCGGCTGTCGCAGGGGATCAAGGATGACCTGAGGGTTTGGGAAGACTTTCTGTCCTCCTTTAACGGGGTCACCTTTTGGCGGGACGAGTTGCTCCTTGAAGCGGAGCTGCGGGTGTCCTCGGATGCCGCTGGATCTGTGGGATTTGGTGTCTACTTTCGGGGGCACTGGTGCGCGGAGCCCTGGCCCGCTGCATGGCACGGCGGTGACGTTCTTAAAGATTTGACGTTTCTAGAATTTTTCCCGATTCTGGTTGCGGTATGGCTTTGGGGTGACGAGCTGGCCAATCATGTTGTCCACTTTTGGTGTGACAACATGGCTGTGGTTCATGTTATTAATTCATTGTCATCCCGGTCACCCAGGGTCATGCAGTTGGTCAGGCCGTTCACGCTCCGGTGCCTTCGTTTGAACATCTTGTTTAGGGCTAGGCATGTCCCTGGGCTAGATAATGGGGTGGCGGACGCTCTGTCTCGCCAGCAGATGGAGAAGTTCCGGCAATTGGCCCCAGATGCCAACGACTTGCCTGTCCGGATGCCCTCGGAGCTGTGGATTCTTGGAGGGCCGAAGCACACAGGGCTATCCGGCTAGCCATCGCTCCTAGCACCAGAAGGTCGTATGATCGCGCGGTGCGACAGTTTGACAGCTTCCGGTTGGAAGCTGGCTTGGAGCACTGCTGGCCCATTCCTGCAGAACATTTGATGCAGTTTTGTGTGGTCAGGAAGAGGGCCGGCTTGGCTGTGAAGTCCATTCGGGGACTTTTGGCTGCCTTGGCCTTCGTTAGTAAGGCCCGGGGGTTTTCGGATGCCACCGGGGATTTTAGGGTGAGAAAAATGCTTGAAGGGTGGTCTAGGGAGGCCGGGTCTCGGCCTGATGCTAGGCAACCCATTTCACCGGATATCCTGCGTGGGTTGAGTATGGTTTGGGGCTCGATTTGCTCCTCGAAATATGAGGCTATTCTGTTCCATGCGGCTTCCCTTACTGCCTTTTTTGGAGCCTTTAGAGTTGGGGAGCTGGTGGCACAATCTCGTGGTGATAGGTCTGATAGAGCCCTTCGGGTCAGGGATGTGCAGTTTGTCGGAGATGGGGTTTCCATCTGCCTTCGTCGCTCCAAGACGGACCAGCACTGCAAGGGGGTGGTTGTTCAGCTGGGTGTGTGTGCTGAGGAGGAGCTTTGCCCAGTTCAGGCTTTGCGGGCTTTCCTCGATGTACGGGGCTCGGATGAGGGGCTCCTCTTTCGTCACTGTGATGGGGCCCCCCTTACTAGGTACCAGTTCTGGTCCATTACAGAGCGGGCGCTTACCAAGCTTGGCCTAAAGGGTTTCAAGTTTTGCTCCCATTCATTTCGTATTGGGGCAGCCTCCACTGCTGCTGCAATGGGGTACCCCGAGGTAGCCATTCGCAGTGTGGGGCGGTGGAGATCTGCGGCATATAAGGGGTATGTACGTCCCCTGCCGCACCAGTTGTAGCTTTGGCTAATTGTTCTTTTCTTCTTTAGGTGCTGTGGTTCGCCGAGGGAGGTGTCGGATCCTCATCTGCGGACACAGTATGATTTTTTGGGCTGCGCATCAGGCCAAGAGGACCCCGTGGGGGTCTCAGCTTGGCCTTAGTCGTTGGGCCCAGGTCGAGTGGCAGGGCCGCCGGGGCCTGCGTTGGCCGGGCCTGTTGCCGCTCCAGTTTGAGGGGCGGTGTTCCCCGCCACCGGACTTCTTAGTTATCCACTTAGGTGGCAACGACTTGGGCTGGGTTAAAGGCAAGGCCCTTATTATGCAGGCACAGGCTGACTTAAAGTTCATTGCTCAGCAATGGCCTGGGGTTCTCATCATTTGGTCTGCCATTCTCCCACGCCATGTTTGGTGGGAGGCTTTGGATCATGACGCGGTAGAGCGTTCCAGGCGCAAGGCCAATAAAGCCATGTTTAAGGCTCTGTGTGCAGGGCTGGGTATTTACTTACCCCACCCGCGGATTCGTGACACGTATGCCAACCTCTACCGAGGCGATGGTATTCACCTGTCCGTCGCGGGAAATGAAATATTTCTGACCGATCTGCGGCAAGGGTTGTTGCTTTCCCTGCAAGAGATGTGGGGCGTCAGGGCCTAAGCAGAGGCTTGGCCCTGTCGGTGGCAGGTTAGTTGGGGTAGGCAGAGCGGGCCGGTGGGCACCCGGTGGCATTTTCCCATTGGTGGGGAATGGGGGCCTGTCTCGGATCAGCGGCGGGCTTTACGGCTGCCAGCAGAGAGGGCAGGCTGCCCTGGGACCCCCTGGAAAAGGCCTTCCCTCGGGCTTTACGGCTGGGGTGCATGGTGCTTTAAAGGGGGGAACCATTCGCCTGGCCGGCCAGGTTACAGCCATGCATGCATGGCTCGCGCCTGGGGCAGGGGGTGCTCGCCCATGCAGTTTGAGGAGCAGGTCTGGTTGACCCCTTGCTCGAACTGTACCGCTAGTTGGCCCTTGCCGTTATTATTATGTTAGGTTAATTAATTATAAATAAATTGGTCAGAAATGGCCCTGTTTCACCCAAGCTTTGTGTCCGTCTCTTTATTCCCAATGGGAGGGCAAATCGGCACCCACCCGGGAGCGCGCTTGCGCGCTTACCCGGGTGCTGGGCTTTGCCCTCGCGAAGGGAGAAAGGGGGGCGGACCTTCCCGGGCATCCGGGTATTGAGGGAGGCGTGGCCGGTGATTTCAAGCCGGCCCCAGCCTCTGCTGTGGCACAGTTGCCTCAGCAAGCTCGTCCCTCCCTCCGCTCCCATGGGCAGCAGTACAGGTTTTTCCGGTCGCCGGTTAAGGGGCCAGGTAGGAATTTTTTCGCCCCTCACCTGTTTGGCTGTTGGTGTGGTGCGTTTTTCACCTACCTTGTACTGCTGGGGGACTTGGGTATATGCAGTTCTGGTTGGCAGGTTAGTTGGGGTAGGCAGAGCGGGCCGGTGGGCACCCGGTGGCATTTTCCCATTGGTGGGGAATGGGGGCCTGTCTTGGATCAGCGGCGGGCTTTACGGCTGCCAGCAGAGAGGGCAGGCTGCCCTGGGACCCCCTGGAAACGGCCTTCCCTCGGGCTTTACGGCTGGAGTGCATGGTGCTTTAAAGGGGGGAACCATTCGCCTGGCCGGCCGGGTTACAGCCATGCATGCATGGCTCGCGCCTGGGGCAGGGGGTGCTCGCCCATGCAGTTTGAGGAGCAGGTCTGGTTGACCCCTTGCTTGAACTGTACCGCTAGTTGGCCCTTGCCGTTATTATTATGTTAGGTTAATTAATTATAAATAAATTGGTCAGAAATGGCCCTGTTTCACCCAAGCTTTGTGTCCGTCTCTTTATTCCCAATGGGAGGGCAAAGGAAGCCATGTCCTCCATTGTGCAGGATCTGTGCAAGTCTTTTCATGATAGGATGTTTTGGAGGTCTTTCCTTCATAGGGTTGCCATAGGTTGGAGGCAACTTGATGGCACATAACACACACACTCTTCTAGATCCTAATCTGAAAGTTTAGCCAGTACCCTATGCTGGCTGTCATGATTTATCCTAAAGTCTTCACACAGAGGTTGAATAACATGCTGGATAAGACTGCTCCCTGTATAACTGCATAAGAAACTCCCAAAAAGAGGCCCTTGGAGATCAATCCATGAGGAATGATGTAAACCAGTCCAAGGCAAAACCCCTGATACCGACTTCTGCCTCCAAATGCTTCAATAGGATGACATGATTTACTATATCCTCACAGGAACCCTGTTGAGGATGAGTGACTGTTGAGGAGGTCCTGTTGAGAAGGTTAGGCTGAGGATGAGCGACTGGCCTAATGTCACCCAGGGAGCTTGATTGTAGCACAAGAATTTGAACTCAACTCTCATCTATCTAAGCCCAGTACCTGAATAACTACACCACATCATTTTTTTCTGTCATCTAAAGACCTGAAACATGTACCTCATATTGGAACATTTTTCAGAGAGCTACAAAAGGGTGTCAATACACAACTGGGCTTGCCTTTAAATACTGTCTGAGTGGCCTTCAGATTTTCAAAATAAATAGGCTTCTTGAATTTTAACTGTAGTGAAATTAAAAGCAGAATTTGGTTTCTTCCTCAAGAGATACATCTGAGAGTTTGGAAGGGCCAAGCACAAGTTTTTGTTTTTGAAAGATCAGCTGCTTATGCACATCAGAGTATAACAAAAAGCCTTAAAAAGTATTTTAAGATGTGTAAGTCTACAGCAACAGTCCTAAAAAGAGTCTGAATGCACGTCAGCAGTAGCATGCTTAATGGAAGAGTCAATTAAAGAGTCTTTAAAGCCAGACATTTATGCACATCAGCACACAACCAGTGGAGTTCTGAGAAGTGATTTCTCTCATTCTCTTACAGCATGAGCAGAGTAATTCTCTTCTGCCTCTCTTACATTCTTATCTCTGCTTCTTTTTCTTTTCTTTCTTTCCATTTTACTCTCATTTGTCCTTTGCTAGACTTCCTTCATTGGTTTCCATTTCCTTATTAAATCCAGTTCATGTATTGTTTTCTCCCCTCCATTTTCAAATCTCTTTCTTTTAAGCACCTTCTAATCATTTTCCCCCTCTCGCTTTCTCTGTATTGCAATTTTATTCTGAAACTATCTTCCCTTCATATTTGATACCTTTTGGGTAAAGTTCAGATTCCTTTTTCTGCTCCACACCTTTCTCTTCTCTTTGCTTTTTTTGGCTTTGCTATATAATTCATTGTTGACTACTGATGAGACATGGGCACAAATGGGGAAAAAAATTTCGAACAACCTGTTAGTTGTTCGTTGCCATCCATGAACAATGAACAATGAACAGAACAGAACATGTCCCCTTAACGAACATGTTCAGTGTTCATGTTCGTGGCCCTTTAAAGATCCCTTTAAACTATCAGCTGGCAGGTGGCAGGGGGGGATTCCCCCTTGTCACCTGCCAGCTGATAGATAAAGGGCCCATTCCTGCAATGTGCAGGGGGCAGGGCCCTTTAAACACCCCACAACCCCCGGCCAAGACCCCCCTGCCCCACCCCAGTGCTGCCGGGGTGCTGCTGCCAGGTGCAAGAGGGACAGAGAGATTCTCTCTGTCCCTCTGACAGCGGGCAAAGCCGGCACCGTGGGCCGCGGTGCCGGCTTTGCCCGCTGTCAGAGGGATGAGGAGAGACTCCCCTGGTCCCTCTGACAGTGGGCAGAGCTGGTGCCACTGCAGGGCTGCTTTGGCCCGCTGTCAGAGAGACAAAGAGAATCTCCTTGTCTCTCTGACAGCAGGCAGAGCCAGCGCTGCTGTGGGGCCGCTTCTGCCCACTGTCAGAGAGACGAGGAGAATCTCCTTGTCCCTCTGACAGTGGGCAAAGCTGCCACCGCCATAGGGCTGCTTCTGCCCACTATCAGAGGGACGAGAAGAGACTGCCCTGGTCCTTCTGACAGCGGGCAGAGCCTGTGCTGCTGCAGGGCTGCTTCTGCCTGCTGTCAGAGGGACGAGGAGAATCTCCTCATCCTTCTGACAGCTGTCAGAGCTGCCGCCACGGGGCTGCTTTTGCCCACTGTCAGAGAGACGAGGATAGACTCCAGTGGTCCCTCTAACAGCGGGCAGAGCCGCTGCCATGAGGCCACTTCTGCCCACTGTCATAGGGACAAGGAGAGACTCCCCCGGTCCCTCTGACAATGGGCAGAGCTGGTGCTGCCATGGGGCCGCTCCTGCCCGCTGTCAGAGAGACTAGGAGAATCTCCTCATTCCTTTGACAGCGGGCAGAGCCAGTGCCTCCGCGGGGCTGCTTCTGCCCACTGTCAGAGAGACGAGGAGAATCTCCTCATTCCTCTGACAGTGGGCAGAGCCAGCACCACTGGGGGCCACTTCTGCCTGCTGTCAGAGGGACGACGAGAGACTCCCCTGTTCCCTCTGACAGCGGGCAGATCCGGTGCTGCCACTGGGCCGCTTTTGCCTGCTGTCAGGGGGACAAGGAGAATCTCATCCCTCTGACAGCGGGCAGAGCCAGTGCCACCGTGGGGCTGCTTCTGCCTGCTGTCTGTTCCAGGGCAACAGCAGGAGTTCAGGCAGTCCCTGCCTCCGGTTGCCAAGAGAATTGATTGCAGGTGCCAGATTGTCTGGCTTGATGAACAGCAATGAACAGCTATGAATGAGGCTTGTGACAACCACCTGTTCATTTGGAATGGAGACTCACGAACGGCCATTTGTGAACAGACGAACGGGCTGTTTGTGGGTTTTTTCGTTCGTATTGCTGTTCGTGCCCATGTTTAGTATTGATATCTGCACTTTTCCTTCCCTGTAAGTATTTAAACAGATTTTGAAACATATTTCTTCTCCCAGACCTTTGAATGTTACCTTTCCTTTTCCCTTCCAAAATAAGACAAATGTTCATATTTGAAAAACTGCCTCTCTGCATATTGCTGAGTCAGTCAGTTAAGATCTACCTGCCAATCCCTGCTGTCTGTGCTCTCCTGCAAACGTGAGGCAGATGGCAACCAAAGACAACTTTTATGAGAGCCGTTGTGTCGTAGTGGCTGTTGGACTAGGATCTGGCAGACGCAGGTTTGAAGCCCTACTCTGTCATGGAAGTCACTGGGTGATCTTGGGCCAGTCACAATCTCTCAACCTAACTTATCTTACAGAGTTTTTGTGAAAATAAAATAGAGCAGAGGAAAATTATGTAGCCACTTTGGGTCTGCATTGGGTAGAAATTGGATATAAATGAAGTAAATAAAGTAAATAAATAATTTTGCAGTCGTGGTTAGAGATGGGCACGAAGAGAAAAGAAATGAACATGATGTTCGTTGTTTGTTGCCATCCATGAACAGAGACTCACAAACAGCCACGAACATGGCCCTGTTCACGAACACGTTCATGGTTGGCTGTTCATAGGGGCCAACAGGCTTTCCTCCAGCCATCATCCAAGTTTGGTCAAGATCCCTACCGCACCACTCCCAGAAACCCTACCTGAGTAGGCAGCAGGAAAGGTACTAATAGTAAATAATAGCTTGGCTCCAGAGCCTGACAGCAGCCCTGGAACCTGAAGGGGTAGAGCCATATCCCACCACACACAGAGAAAATTCAAGCTCCAATGCACGCTCCCTGTCTCTCTATTAAAATGCCAACAGCAGCTGTCTCTCCCTCTCCACTGTCTGCAAAGACTAGCCAGAGCTGGGAGTCCCCCCTCCCTCATGGTCTTTGCTCTCTTGTAACAAATTTGGAGCTCCACATTTGGAAGGAAGACCTGCCTCTCAAGCTAAATTGGGCTTAGATTGGGGTTTCCAGGGCAACAGCAGGAGTTCAGACAGAGTTCAGTCAATCCCTGCCTACGTTGCCAAGAGAATTGATTGCAGGTGCCAGACTGTCTGTCTTGACAAACAGCAACGAACAAGGCTTGCAACGACCACCTGTTCATTTAGAATGGGGCCTCACAAACAGCTTGTTCGCAAACAGCAGATTAGGCAGTTCGTGGCTTTTTTTGGTTCCTATTGCTGTTCGTGCCCATCCCTAATTGTGTTAGCACCTGGCCTTTGGAACGCTGTCTCTTCTCAGGTTTGTCTAGGGCCTACCTTAATTTCTAGTAGACAACAGGCCAAAACATTTTATTTTACCTAATATTCTAAGAAGTATTTATTTTTTTGTTTGTTTGTTTGTTTGTTTGTTTGTTTGTTTGTTTGTTTGTTTGTTTGTTTGTTTGTTTGTTTGTTTGTTTGTTTGTTTGTTTGTTTGTTTGTTTGTTTTCTGGAAAAAAGGTGCCGGTACTCATGCTGTTCTTCTCTCTCAGTCCAAGTTCCAAATGTCCAAGAGGAGGCAGTACTTCATAAAGAGATGCTGATACTCAGTAAAGAACTGCTGATTAAAAAGCCCCAATTTTACTTCATTTATACCTTGCCTTTTCCCCAATGGGGACCCAAAGTGGTTTACTTGATTCTCCACTCCTCCATTTCTCCTCACAATAACACTGTGTGGTCGGTTTGGCTGAGAGTTTGTGACTGGCTCAAGGTCATCCAGTAAGCTTCCATGGCAGAGTGGGGAATCATACCTGGGACTCCCAGTTCCTAATTTGACACCTTCTCCACTAATCACAACCTTGAGTACTAGAACTGGCTCCAGACCCTGCTCAATGAACCCCTGTAGGGTAAGTAACACACTCTATGTTGGCCTGCCCCTGAAAACAACCCAGAAACTTCATCTGGTTCAAAGTTCAGCAACTTAATTATTGTCAGAGGTTAGCTGATGGGATTGTATGTTGCCTATTTTGAAACAACTGACTGCCTCCTAGTTTATCTAACTTTAAGGCAGGATACTGGTTATGACCATTAAAACCTGTCATGGCTTGGGGCGAGGGTTGCCATCCTCCCATTAAGTCCAGGGTATTCCCTGCCCAAAGCTCCTGCCTCCCACCTCCACTCACCTGGCTGATCGTGAGAGAGACCCTTATGGGGAGACACAACGCATGGATGCACCTCCTCCTTTACACCAGAAAATGATATTATTTTCCTGAGTGACATGGAAGCTACAGCTCACACCAGGGAACAATTCAGTAATAACATCATTTTGTAGCATGATGGTTAGGTACAGGAGTGCACTTGCAGTTTGCATGTGCACTGGGGTAAGTACCCCCACTGTGCCTGACCTCCATTTTGGCCCTTGGAGGGCCTGCTGCCTCCCCTACCTGGGGCCTGCATATTTGAAGGGAAGTCTTCCTCCATGTTCCTATATGCTAACTGCAGTCTTCAGACTGCCACCTGTTGGCTGTTCCCCCACTTAGTATGGTGCACCTGGCATCAACTGTAACCTGGGCTTTCTTATTTTGTAGACTGGGCTCCCTGAAGTGGTGAAGATCTCCCTTTATTGGAGATCTTTAGAAGACACTGCAAGGCTTGCTTGTTTGCCAGGGCTTTTCATAGGATAGAAGGGGAGGCATTTGAGGTTTGTTATTTTATTTTGGTTTTAACTTGGCATGTTTTAATTATTACTGTAAGCTGCTTTTAGTAAGAGAAAAGTGGGTTATAAATATTTTAATAAATAAACGTTCAAACCACAGAGCACTATGGGCCAAGCTACAAGTGACGAATGACACTTGAACGGCAAGTGGATTGAGTGGAGCGCAAGTGAACAGGGAGAAATACACTTGCCGTTCAAGTGTCATTCGTCACTTGTAGCTTCGCCCTATGTTTCAAGGACTGAGTTCCATACCTGGGCGGGAAAAATTTGCAGATGTGCAGTGGGATTCATGAACTACTCTGCAGTCCTAAGCAGAATTACACCCTTTTAAGCCAGTCAAGTCACTGGGCTTGGAAAGGAACTCTGTTTAATGGTGGCACTTTAATCTTCCAGTCTAGGTCATGGGAGATGGGGAAGCTTGTTCCGGTTGCAGTCAAACATAGAAGACACAGGAATCAATTTGCTAATTTAGTGTAGTCCCTCTGGCTGCAGTGGAATTCCATCTGGACACACTTGTGCTGTTGTTGATATGGGCTTTAATTTCATGATGGCCACCAGCAGCTACTTATTTTTCCAGATGATCACTGGCAGTACATGGCAGTGCACTCTCTGCTTATACAATATTGTGAAAAACAACTATACTCTGAGATAAACCTAAGCTACAGAGTTAATGGTATGTTTGTAATAAACCTGAAGGGGTTTCCAATGTTTTTAATATATACTTGTGTGCATGCATAAGTATATATAAAAGCAAAGAATCTATAGGCAAGCAAGAAAAATCAAATTTGGTGAACAATCCAAGGGCATTCAAATAATTTAGGATTTCATAATTACCAGTTAATTATTTAATCAGTATAAGGCTATGACTTGGTAATAGTCTGTGCACTAAGACATGATTTTGATTAAATGGATTACTGGCATGATTCCAGTATAATTCTCTGCTCTTTTTTATTTCTTTTGCCAATAATGTGGAAACTAAACAGAGACCTGGATGAGGTCCAACCACTGGGACACTCTAATGAATTATAAAAGAGAAATAATTACATAGCCTTCTAAAGAAAGGTTTAAGACAGAGGGAGTTAGTTAGAGAGCATCTTAAATGGCATCTGTAACAATGAACTAGATGACAAAAAAATCTTTTGAAGAGCATCACTTGATGTTCTCTAGCAGCTTTTAATTTTGCTTCTGCTGTTATGTGGCAGCAGCATTCCTGGTAGCAATTTTCATTAACGGGATATATCTCTATATGCTTATATGGCCTTTGAAGATCAATTATTCTGATGTGGTTTAATTCTTGATCTCATTTATTATTAATATAAAAATGTTCTGGGAAAATAATCCTTACTAATTTTAATGTAATGCTGGGATTGTTTGTTTAAAAATCAACTAGTGATTATTTAGTAGCATCCCAGCATTGCAGTCCCAGTCCACAGGTACCCCAAACCCCAAGTTCCAGTAACTTGCAAGCAGGGGTATTGGGAAAGAGAGAAATGTCTGCAAGATGGTAAAGAAGTATACATGGATAGTGGCCAGGATGCTACAGTAAGCATGTGGTCCATGTGTATGTATAGATGGTTGATAAGGAGAGAGAAGCTCCTTTGAGTCTATGTGCAGGGATGGATGCCCATAGAGCAGTACTTAAAAACAATAATGATGCGGTGGAGTGATGCCCTTATGGGTACCGAGTAGGGTTACGTGGTCTTCCTGGCAACTGGTGTGTGTATTAAGTATCTGGGGGGATACTTTACAGTTTTTCTTCTCGGAGTGAGTGCTCCTGGTCTGCGCATGTCAACGTCACTTCTAGAAGAGATATCCTCATGCTGGCTTAGAGATCCCATTCCCCCAGTGGGGATAGGGGATTCTGCTGCTCAAAGCCTCCACCCCCTGCCACTCCTTATCTGGTCAGTGTGGGGGTAGGTGCAAGGAATAGGTCTGGGAGCTCCAGGACATGCTCCTGCATGCTCTGGAGCACTTCCTTGTTATGCCAGGAACAATATCATTCTCAGTGTGTCAAGAAGTGAAAGCCCTCGCATGGGGCTGATTTGAGAAAATTGGCCACAACACTAGTACATCCCCCTGCACAGAACTCCCAAGACCCCCCTGTCCTCTGGTTTGGGCCCCAGGAGACCCAGCAGAAGTGCACCTGTTCTTTGGATGGGGCCAATGACCACTGGGAAGCTTGCCACCTCCTGGCAATAGGAGGGCAGGGGGGCAAAACACCAGGAGTTTGCCCACCAACAGTGGGCACATGGGAACCCTAGTACTGAGCAATGGCTCTGTGTAACTGTTGGCCTGATTGGAAGTTTCAGTAGCCAGGCTGGAAGTTATGTGAAGGAGACAGGGTAGTAAATGTCTCCCCTCCCCCAAAATGTAAAAGAGATGCAAACAAGGTAGAAGTGGCCATAGTAAAGTTGCCTTGTCTCAAAACTCAGGAGACAACCACCTCCCCTGCTTCTTGCTGATGAGGACTGTCAACAAGGCAAGAACTAAACAGGTTCAGTGGTCTCCTCCCAAGGGACTCCTCTCAATCTCCTGGAACATTCAGCGGGATTCCACATCTGTTGAAAGACAGACGTGTAAGTACAGTGGACTAAGAACCGAATTAGAAGTGATGGCTGACACAAGGAGGAGCAAAGCCTCTGTCTGGCTGCCCTTGAGCTGGAACACAGCTGCGCTGGGAGGCTGCAGCTCCATGGTTATGGAAGGCTTGGAAGGACAGAGGGCAGCAGTTCAGAGGAAGACCGAAGTGGGATGGCTTCCTGAGCCACTGCCCCGGGTGGGTCGCACTGAGGGGCAGAGTGCCTCAGCGGCTTGGGAAGTGAAGGGCTGGCCTCATCTCATCCACCCTGGGGTGAGAGCTCCAGGGCTGGGCTGGAAGGGGTACCACCCAGGTCTGCGGTGCCTTCCTGGGCATGAGGCTTTGGCATGGGTGCTGCCAAGACTTTCCTGAGCACCCTTCTCCTGCTGGGATTGGGGGAGCACAGTCTCTGTCCAGCTGCCCTCGAGTTCGAATGCAGCCACACAGGGAGGCTGCAGCTCCGCGGTCCTGGAAGGCTCAGGAAGGTTACGGTTCAGAGGAAGCCCAAAGTGGGACAGCTCAGCAAAGGCAGCCCAGCTGGTTTCCGGCCAACAAGAGCTGCTCATGGCTGTCAGTGGGACGTTTGGAGCTTGGTACTTCCCCTTGCTCACTGCTGCCAGTGCACTCACTACACTTCCTGACAAAACTTGCGGGAAACTGACATGTGTCCTCCTCATGTCAGGCATCACTTTTAGTTTGGCTCTGAGATTCTTAGTTTATATGGAATAAATACGTTCCAGTTTTGACAGCCGGTAGGCTTCAAGGAAGCCTGAGGCCTTGCACAAATTTTACAAAAGGCTTGGCTGACAATTTCCCTGCTGACATACATTTCCCAAGATCATTCTCAACTTTAGGATAGGAATAAAAAAAAAGGAGGGGAAAGGAAGGCCAGTCATAACAGATGAGGTTGGGCCATGAGAAGTAATGAAAGGCCCCTCTGAAGGGTAAGATGTTCTTCTCCCAGCAGTTGCAAGGCAGAGAAGCCTTGAGTAGCAGGAGAGGATCCATCACAGGAAAGGCCAAGTGTAGTAGGGACCAGTCAGGTAGCCACATTAGACTTTATTGTTTCCTTGCAGGCAACTTAATGGATTGATCTTGCTCTTGTTGCTGTGAAATATCCTGTTAAAACTGTTCCTCCTAAGTGGTATTTCCCCCCACCTGTTTGGTAATTTACTGCCTTTTTCAATAAAGCAGTTCATTTTACTTTGCCTG
This sequence comes from Eublepharis macularius, assembly GCF_028583425.1. Classification (NCBI taxonomy): domain Eukaryota; kingdom Metazoa; phylum Chordata; class Lepidosauria; order Squamata; family Eublepharidae; genus Eublepharis; species Eublepharis macularius. Next base: position 36,575,501 of record NC_072794.1, read on the forward strand.
GGTTCTTGTGCCTTAAGCTCAGCCAGTCCCCTAGCAACATCCTCACCAATAGACAGGCACTGCTTGAAAGGGTGAAGGGAGGTGGAGTCCTCCCTAGCTGAACTCTCCATCCAGGTCTGTAGCAGCCGGGAAGGTCTTTGCCTGCTCCAGGGCTAAAAAGGGCAGGAGGGAAATGTGTGTTTGGGGGCAGAGGGCTCTTGGGAAGGAATGCCCATGTCAGACAAATCCACACAAAGCCCCTGACCCATGACACAACCAGTAATGGGTGAAGCTCCAATCTAAAACCTTTCCTTGGGAAACATTGGTAGGACTGTGTAAAATAAAAACAGCCATATTTTAAAACCCACACAAAAAATCTATGGGGCATATACAGCAACCCCCATAATCAAATATTTCTTAAAATATTTTTTTAAATTCCTCACCAGAGGACTTGGAGGGAGGGCATTAGTGAGAGAATTCCATAATCCCAAACTGGTGCCTGACAAAACCCTCCCTTGGGTCCTGAGTGGGGTTGCCAGCTTTTGGTTGGGAAGTTCCTAAAGTTTTGGAGATGAGACCGGAGAGAGCAGAGGAGGAAGCACAGGCCACCATCCAAAGTAGCTATTTCCTCTAGGGGGACTGATTTCTGTAAGTCTGGAGAGCACTTGTAATTCTAAGAAATCTCCAGGCCCCACCTGTAGGTTGGCAATGCTAGTTCTAGGTGTTGTGATTGTTGGAATAAGACACTGTGGCCTAATTTGAATTGAAAGAGGAAAGAGTGCTTGCAGGTGGAGAAGGGGCTTGATACTTTGTATAGTTTCTGTATAGTGTCTGTTTATCTGTTGCTATGGAATTGGCCCCTCCCTGCAGGGAGTGAAGATTCCTTCTGTTGTCAGTTAAGATGTCTGTTGCTGTAACTGACTCTCTCTCCTGTGTATAAGCCATGAATATGTTTCTCTCACATTTTGTTCTTTATTTTACTGTAAATAGTTATTAAATGAAGTTTCTATTTATCTTCTTACATGATTTTACTTCACACTGGATTCTTCTGTTGACTCTGCTATATGGTGGTATATCCTGCACTTGGTGAGTGAAGGAATATTGCCCCATCATGAGAGCTGTCAGGGATATTTAATTATATCTCTCCCCTCTCACAGTGATGAGCATCTAGATTGATTTTCTAGGTCCTCCAAAGAATTGATCCTAGTTTCTTACGAAGGACCTCAACATGTTTATTTACATGTTATATGACTTGTTCCTAGAGGCCCTAACTGCAGCAGCCATGTTGCAACTCCAACTTCTGGTTCTTCCTGTCAGACTCCAGAGGTAGATGGGTTGTCCTTCAAACATTTTCTCTTTATTACCTGTTTACTATTTTGTCAACTTTTTACTTCACCACCCAAGCTGGCCTTGGCTACTGTTGGTTCCCAAGGATCTCCCTGGAAGTGATGTCAGTCCTCTCGGGCAACTTCTGAAAACTCTATAGAGTTTTACTGTAGAGTTTCTGGTGATTCCTAGAGAGTTAGTCTCAACAGCCATTTATACATATGTGTGTGTGTGTGTGTGTGTGTGTGTGTGTAATTTTTTTTTCTCCTACTGCTGACATAAACAAGAATTCTGAGTTCACCAAGTGGGGCCTGCCTGAATCAAATTAGACCATTTCTGAGGATTTAGGCCTTCTTTCTCTTAGCACTGCTCTATCTAGCTCCTTTCTGTACATGCATGCACATGCAGGATGACTTAACACCCACTCAGAGTGGTTTACAAAGTATGTCATTATTATCCCCACAACAAAACACCTTGTGAGGTGGGTGGGGCTGAGAGAGCTATATGACTGACCCAAGGTCACCCAGCTGGCTTCAAGTGGAGGAGTGAGGAATCAACCCCAGTTCTCCAGATTAGAGTCTCATTCTCTTAACCACTACACCAAACTGGCCAAGGGGTTTTGAACCATCTGTTGTATAGATGACTCCAACCAATAATTGACAGGAGAGGATTGTAGCTTTGGTGTGCTCCTGGAACTAGGCCTCCTGTCAGATAAACAGATGGCAGTGGTGGCAAGGAGTGACTTTCACCAGCTTTGAGTGGTGAGCCAGAAAGTTGTAGCCCTTCCTGGGCAGGAAACATTTTGCCGCTGTGATACACACTTTGGTAACATGTACATTAGATTACTGCCATGCATACTATGTGAGGCTGCCTTTGATGAATGTCCAAAAGGAACAGTCGGTACAGAACGTTGCAGTCAGAATGTTGACTGGAGTGAGACATAGAGACTACATCACTCCAGTCTTGTCCCATCTATACTGGCTCCCAGTTTATTTCTGAGTTCCTGGTTGTGTTATGTGTGTTGTGTTTATATTTGTTTAAATATTTTACATATATTCTAATTTAAATGCACCCTGAACTAGATGGCCCAGGCTAACTTGATGTCATAATATCTTGGAAGCTAAGCAGGGCCTAGTTAGTACTTGTGTAGGAAACTACCAAAGAAGTCCAGGGTACTAGCTATACAGAAGCAAATACTGCTAAACCACCTCTGTCTCTTGCCTTGAAAACCATTATGTGATTGCCATAAGTCAGCTGCAACTTGACAACACTTTACACACAAGCACATGCACATTTTAAATTATTTTTAATGTCTTTGTGACGCTCTCCCCTCTGAGTCGGCAGCGCCCCTGGGTTTGGGGTCAGTTACTGCCCCTTTAACTGCAGTCCCTGCCTTCTCAAGGTACTCCTCTCTCTTCCTCATCTCTCCACACTTCTCATCTAACTCCTTACTCTCCACCCTGCGGGGGGGGGGGGGGGACTCCCCTTTTATTCCTTCACTAATCCCAGCCTCCACCTCCTAGCCCCACCCCTAACAACCTAGCTGCTGCCTGGGCTGCCTTAGGCAGTCACACCTGTGGCTGCTCTGCTGCTGGCTCTTCCAGGCTACTCCCCACCCCTTCTACCCTGCCTGTTGGTTTGCTGTGCTGCTGCACCTCTCCTGCCAGCCTCTGGGTGGTAGTGTGGCCTAGTGCCTCCTTTACTGCCTTTGGCCTGCTGCTTGAGTTGGTGCTGGCTGGCTGCCTCTGCCCTCTGTCTCATCTCCCCCTGGCTGGGCTGTTGTTCTTCCCCTGGGCTGAGGGAAAAGGCTGCCCTGGAGCCCTGACTGGGTAACTGGCATTCATTAGGACCCAGGAGGCGTCATCTAGTCTGCCTCCTGTTGTTGAGGCTTTGCCTGAGCTTCTTGCACCTGGGGCTTTGCCTGAACTTTCTGCACCTGGGGCTTCTTTGGCATTCTTGGTCCTTGTTGCTGTCTCTGACGTCTGTCCTCTTCTGGCTGGGTGAGTGTTATGGGTGGTAGGGCTGGACTGGGGGGCTGCAAGCCTAGTTTCTGGGGTGGGTGTCCCTGGGGCATTCCCTAAGTCCTGCCCCAGCACCTGACAGTCTTAAATGTTTTGCTATTTTGTTGTTATTTGTTATTGTTGTTTGCTGTTATACCGTTAAAATGAAAATAAAGTATTTAAATGTTTTACTGATGAAATGTTTTGATGTTTGCTGCCTTGGAGACCCTCTTTGGGTAGAAAGGTAAAATAAATTAAATGGACTAAGCCTAATAGATGATATGCAATAGAATTTAGTAAATTTTACATTCTCTTCATTTTGTTAAACAAATGGGATGGGAGGAGCTGAAATGATGAAGTGGCTAATATTCCAACATTCAAACTCAGTATATTGAGTTCAAATTCTAACAGCAAAATTTTGAAATGTAAAAATCTCAAGGGCTTTGAAATGATTGTGGTGGGGGATAGGAAGAAAATGATGATTTTTTTTACTGTATTTTGTAAAAAAAAAAGTACTGTATCTTGAAAAAAGAAACCTTTCCAACAATCCTGCTTTCAGTTTTAATAATATATGTTTGAGAAAGAAAACACTTTTGAAGACACCAAACAGCGACAGTAAGCTTGCTTTTAAAATAAAATAGCTCTTTGTAGAAACAGTGAGCATAATGTTGTTTTGTGCGTTCATACCTTCTCTGAAAAAATGAATTTGCTGATTGGACTAGTAAGGGACTATGAAGAAGATTAAGGCATTAATATTCTGTTTAATAACTCAACATCTACTTATTAAAATACTTACAAGTTTGTTAATAGATCAAAACTTTGTGACCTAGATTAGATCTTGGTTCCAATGAGCTGTTCTTCTGACTTGACTGTCCATAATTGTTAGTACAGAATGTGGCTGCCTGTGGTTTGTGGGTGTATGTGACACCTATTGTGAAACAACTTTACAGGCTCATTTAAAAGTGCTGATTGTTTTACCCTTAAAACTCTTTGTGGCCAGGGACCCACATACTTGATAGACTGCGTTTCCCTGCCTAAATCTACTGGTCAATACAAAAACTGCCATTGAAGTTTCCATGTCTCTGTTGGGCTCAGTTCTCAGTGAGATGCTGTTCTCTATGATTTCCCTATGATAGTGGTTCCTATTCTTTAGAATAGCCCATCTGAGGAGATCTGGAAGCACCTTCCGTTGTAGCTAGTCAACAATGGTGTGGCTTTCTGCAGACTTTCTGCTGACCTGGCAGTGGCCTTCTGCTGGTGCAGCAGTGACCTTCTGCTGACCCAGAAATGATGATTTGCTGAAGCCTCACCCAAGCCAACTGACCCCCACGCCAAAAGGAGATGTTTACATTTACTAGCAAAGGAATGTTTTGGTTTCATCCTCCCTCTCCCCCCGTAACTGCATCTTCTCTCTCCTGCCCTCCTCCCCCCTCCTCTTCTATATTTGACCAGTTTCTGTACCATGCATCTGATGAAGAGAACTTGATTCTCAAAAGCTTAAGCTACAATAAAATTGGTTAGTTTTAAAGGTGCTACTGGGCTCTTTTTGATTTTGCTACTACAGACTAACACGGCTAACTCCTCTGGATCTATGACCTGGATGTTATGTTTTCAGGAACCAAATGAACCAGTTCTTGAACTGGGGCAGGTTCGTGAAAGTTCATGGTTTGTGGTTCGTGAAATGCGATGAACCATGAATCGCATGGTTCATTTTTTTTCCTGGTTTGTGGTTATCTGTACATTGCTGAGGAAAAACATAGCCAAGATTGAAAACAGGGCAGGAAGGAAACATATATAGCCTTATTCTCAGAGTGCAAACTGACTGTACACAGCAAGGCCTTCATGTTATTACAACCAAAATACAGGTTGGAACAAGGGGTGATAAGCACATAGGGAGAAGAGTTTTATTCATAACTTTGTTAGTCAATTTAAACCACAAAGAGTCATATATAGAAAACAATTGAGCACCCCAAAAATTTCCAAGCAGCAACCTTCAACATTGTGGGCCTCTCCAAGTCAAGAAAAGAATCAAATGCTGCTGCAGCCCCATGCACACTTCCTTGGAAATCAATCCAATTAAAATAGCCAGGATGCATCTGAGCCAACAGGATGGGGCCAAATTCACCTCTGAGAGATAAAACACAAATGCAAGATTTTCATGTTATGTTAAACCTTTGCAATATAGTGATTAGAGTGTTGGACTACAGGTGGATTTAGATCAACTTTCAGAAAAATGGAAATCACAAGGAGCTGTGGGAGTCATTTCATTTCACCCTCTGTCCTCTTCCCCATATTATTTCCTCCTTTCCTCCTCCTAGCAGCTCCCATATCTTCTCCTCTTTCCATGTTTCCTTCTTCCTACTCAGAAACCAACTTTTCTTCCCCCCCCCCTAGTTTTTAGCTTTATTTATTATTTGTTTACTTTATTTACACCCTGCCTTTTTCCCTATTGTGGACCAAAAGCAGTTTACATCATTCTCTTCTCCATTTTATCCTCCCAGCAACTCCGTGAAGTAGACAGGGTTTGGAGTGAGTGACCAGCCCATTGTCACCCAGAAGCTTCCATGGCAGAGTGGGGATCCTAGTTTGACACTCTAACCACACTGGCTCTCAGCTATCCCTTCATCCCTCTTTGGGCCAGCCTCTCCCTAGCCAAGGTAGGAAAGTCTTACAGTAACATCTCACTAAGTTGAGTTGTAAGGTGATCACTTCCTGGGCCAGCCATGTCAAATAAATTGCATGGAGGCTGCTGTTGAGTACAGATAAGTTGCATGGCAACTGTACCTGCTTGAGTTGTGCAAATTGCATAGTAGCAATTAGTGGTTCTGCACCATGGTATAAAGTGAGTTTTCTGAAATACGCTTACTCGATTATACAGTAAGCTGAGTGGCTCCAGTCATAATCTGATCCAACAAGATAATGGCCAATTAACAGACCTAGTAGAAATCGAAAAAGGAACCAGACAAGGCTGCCCATTGTCCCCTCTGCTGTTTATACTAACATTGGAAACACTCATGGATAGGATCCGAAACTTAGAACAAAATTAGAGGAGCTAAGATCAAGAAGCAAGAATATAAAGTGCAAGCATTCGCAGATGACTTAGTCTTTATCTTAGAAGACCCTTTAACTTCAATACAGAAGCTCCTGAAGGAAATGAAGGAATATGGTGCCCTGGCGGGTTTGAAAATAAATATTCAAAAGACAAAGCCTATTACAAAAAATATCCAGAAGTAGCAGATGGATTAATCCAAAAATCAGAACTTGCAATTGAAAAGAAGATAAAATACCTAGGAATTTGGATGACTAACAGATGCAGCTCTTTGTTTGAAGATAATTATATAGTACTCCTAAAAGCAATTTAAAAAGTCCTGGAAAGATGGAAGGATCTGCAGGTATCATTGCTGGGAAGAATTGCAGCGATAAAAATCAATGTCCTTCCAAGAATTCTGATTATTCCGTAATCTGATCCAACAAGATAACTCCTACAATCATGTTGATCCATACAAGAACTGGTATACCAAAACCAGTTCACTGTTTATGCATTAAGTCACTCTGATCAGTAGTTGGGAGTAGGCTGTATTAAATGCATTGGGAATTACTTCAGAGTAAAGATCATGTCAAGAATTATGGACTCACATTATCAAAAAAACAGGATTTGAGTCCAGTTGCATTTTAGATATCAACAAGATTTTCAGGGGGTAAGCTTTTGAGAATCAGAAGACACCTGAAGATCTTGCTGGTTTCTAAGGTGCCATTGGATTCAAATCTTGCTATTCTACTGCATACCAACATGGCTACCCCACTAAAACTGTCAAAAAAACCCACAGATGACTGAAGAGCGAAAAGCAGAAAGAACCAAATTATCTCTACAAAGGAGATAAGGCCTTTTGAATTTGAAGTGTTGGGCTCAATTCAATTATTTGCATATTTAATTTTCACTTTGTAGCCAAGTATCTTGCTGAAATAAGATTTTGGTAGATAAGCACTCTTAGTAGTTATCATGATATTGCATTGAATGTAAAAATGCAGTAAAAAGTTACGTCAGGTAATGCCCAGAAAAGAATCTTAACCATACCTAAGTCTATGTTGAATTTTGGCCTAAATTTGTATAGATAAAAAACTGGAACCATGTTATTCCATAGCAACTATCACTAGTTTCAAATGAAGAAAAATACAAAAGCAAAGCGATCAAAAAGAAAAAAAATCTATGAAATGATAATAGAACCTACTGTCATACTGAAAAGACAAAGGAGACATGAAGCGAATGATAGAATCCGCTGAACAGTTCGCTTAGGATAAAATGTAAAATACTGTCAACAAGATCAATGAAACTCTACTGGGAACAAAATAAAGGGGGGTCTATTCAAAGATAGGAACAATTGGATTGGAAATAACAATGAAAATAAAAATGTAACTCAATTTATACAGGTCAAATCCTTAAAAAGAAGTAAGAGAATAAAGTAACATATCTAAGTAACTACAGAAAACTTTTATTGCTTGTGTGACAGATGAGATAAAGCATAATGAAGAGAAGGGCATTTCTTTATGTACTGACAGAACAAAAAAATCCTTGTGAAATAAAAGAAGACACATAGGATGATTATCAAAAAGCCTTTAGAGCAGAGAAAACAATTTAGGAAAATTGATACTCCTAATGCCGGCATAATTCACACAAAAACAAATGCACCATTTTAGTCTCAGATCTCCTCAGCACAGTCAGGTATCGTACAGTAATATTTGAAAATCAGCGGGAGTTCTAACATGTATTTCCATTGCAGAAAAGATTAGGGACGAAGTTCATTAGTTCCAATTTGTCAGATTGTTCTTTTGGATGTCTAGAGGCTCTCTATTTTGTTATTCCAGAGTGTTAGTTAAGATAAGAAGATCCCTGCTGGATCAGGCAAGTGGTCCATCTAGTCCAGTATCCTGTTTCACACAGTGGTCAATCAGTTGTCCTGGGGCCAACAGGGCATAGAGACTTGCTATTTTCATGTTGCCTCCTAGTGCTGGTATTCAAATGTTCATTTTCTCTGGCTATAGAAGTTACCTTTATACAACATGGCTAGTAGCCATTGATGTATCTACCCTGCATGAGTTGTTCAAAAAGCATTGCTGTGTTCTGGATTTTTTGCACTTAGAGCACTTCAGCACCTTAGATGTAGAAATTCTATACATTCAATACATATTTTGCTCATTGTATTTATGTGCAAAGTATTTGTATCTACTCAGGAAGGATTATTGCCACCCTAGTCAGAATGAAGAGGCAGACACAAGGCTTGAGTACTAAAGGGCCACTTTATTAAAGCAACAACATAAACAGTTAACGTGGCAAAGGGGGCCTAACTAACAGTACAGGTCAAGCCAATAGTTACACTGGGACATCCTCTTTGAACCTGTCTGGGCGAGACCCACTACCCTGGGTGCGAGCCGTCCATGAGGTATGGTTTGGGCCTGGCCGGCCAGGCAAAATGGTTCCCCCCTTAAAGCTCCAAACTGCATAAGCCGTGGAGCCTGAGGGAAGGACTTGTTCAGGAGGTCCCATCAGGCAGTCTGCCCTCGCAGCTGGGCCATGAAGCCACAGCCGTTCCTGACAGACCCCAATTCCCCACCAATGGGGAGATGCCAAGGGTGCTCACTGGCCCACTCTCATTTTCCCCAACTCTAACCTGCCAGTGGCCAAATTATTTACAGCTCCACCAAGTCCAATTACCACAACCTCTGACTGCAGTGTAAGGCAGATGAAAAACCACCCCTCACTATAAGCCAATTTGGTGAAAAGTGGAAAAAATTCCTACCTGGCCCCGTAAATGGTGACCAGCTAAACCTGCCCTGCAACAGGGTGTGGTGGGTGGGCCGAGCACAAAGTGCAGACTGAGAGTACTGAGGAGGTGGAGCCGCCTTATAAGGCATCTGGCCCTGCCCCCTCTCACAATGTCTGGATGCCCAGGAAGGAGAGGCTGCCCCTTATCCTTCCAGGGAGGAAAAGGATGGCACCCGGCCATAGCAGCCGATGGCTGTGGCCGGGGTTGCTGCATTGTATCTACTCAGCGAGGTTTCCTCTTTTTGGGTTTGTGTTCTGGATTTTAGCACTTATGTGCTCCATAGTCACAGAGAATTACATGTACCTTATAGTCAGTACTGGCATATCGTGCATGCTTGTCACTTTTTCATCATTTCCTAGATGCTGTAATGCAGTTGGAAGAGGCATCTAAGAGGTTGTAGAAAGCAATGGGAACTTTTTAATGAAAGGTATGGCCAAAGAAGTAGGCAGAAGTGACTGAGAGCTCCAACTATGGTTCCAGTGGGGCGATTCTTTCATTACTCAACCTTGTAGCCTATTACAAAACCCACTTTATAGAGCCATCAGTTGAGAGGGAGGCTACATAAACACATGAAGCTACCTTATACTGAATCATACCCATGGTCCATCAAAGTCAGTATTATCTGCTCTGACTGGCAGTGGCTCTCCAAGGTCTCAGGCAGAGTTATTTCACATCACCTGACACCAGATCCTTTCAGTGGAAGATGCCAGGGACTGAAGTTGGGACCTTCTGCATGGGAAGCATATGCTCTAATACTAAGCCACAGCCTCTCCTATAAGGATGTTGAGTAACATACAACAGCAAGTGAGTATAAATATCAGTTCAGTTGGTTCAGTCATTCATGCAAAGTAGCAGTTGAGATGGAGAAACACTGGCCAAAGTTTGCTTCTGAAGAGGATGCCAGATGCCTTTTTGCACAGAAGCTATTTACTTGACTGTTAGGAACACCAAATCATAGCATGAAGTATGCTGTACTTTTATAAGTTGTACTCTTCTGTTAATGAACGAGTGCTCGTTGCACTCCTTGCCACCCAATCTGAGGAGAGAGGGAAGAAAGCCAGCCAAGAAGATAGAAGACCTTGAACGACTGGTGCATGACTCTAGTTAGGCAAGCCCATCTTCTTGGTTTCCAATTGTTATTTGTACTACTTAAGCTGGTGATGCACTAGAAAATGTTATGCTGCATTGTGACTCAAACATAACAGAGAAAATAAAAGGAAGTGCTGATTCTTAGGAGGAGGTGCTGATATCTATGCCTTTAAATAAGGGTTTGAGCTTTTGAGTTGTTTTTTCGAATGTGCTGCTAGCCTGAGGACTGTTATAAGGAGCACTTAGGCTGCCATATGTTTTATGCTTCTGGGCTTTTATGTATGTTTCTGCTGCTGGGTTTTATTGGCTCTTTTTATAGTTTATTTTATATTTTAATCATTTTATCTTATTTTATTTTGTGAGCCCCTAAAGCAGGTCTCTGAAGAGGTGGCGTATAAATGTTTTCAATAAATAAATAAAACAGCTGACCTGGCTATCACTTGACTTTGAGGTTCAGGATATGGCTTGGGTGCCACATGTGGCAACAAGCATAAAGACAGAAATTCTGGGAGTAAAAAGTGCTCCTTGGTTTCTAGTTTGATTTGGGAAATTTGTTAGCTAATGGTGGTTCATACTATAAACTTTTTAGTGCAAGGGATCTGCCATGCACTGTTGATGCTACCCCCCCCCCTCTCTCTGTTTGTGTGTTTGTACTGAGTGCAGTAGGAGTGACTGAGGAGACAGGCTTTGAGAGGGATAATCTCCCTTTCCAAGGCTTTGGTCCTAGTGTCCTATGTAAAATACACTGTGTGGAAAAATATGCAAAGGGATAGATCACAGTAGCATTATAAGTTACAAAGAACATGGAGATTATGTCGATAACAGCATCCCGATGTTGAGTTCCTCTTTCTTCTCTCCTTATCAGGGGCCTGCAACCTATGGTTCTAGCACCAAATGTGACTCAGTACTGAACCAAATATGGTTCCTTTTAAAAGAAAATTAAATATTTAAGTGAAGGTGTATTGGAGGGGTAGGAAAGATGCTAGATGAACCAGTACGTGAAGGGAACGGCAGGCAAAGATTTTTCGGGGACTCAAGAAATATTTTACAGAAAGGGAAATGATAGACATGGACAGTTGGCAGTAATCCACAAATGAACCATGCATAAATTTATGCTAGTGCACTAAACAATTACATGGGGTGCTCGTGTGTATATTATTACTTATTGTGACACCTTATGTATGCCACTTCCTAAGACCTCATAGCAGCAAGTGTTTGGTCTTGCAAAAACTGAACTGATTATTAATCAGCATATCAGTTATTATCACTAATGTTAAATGGTATGTATTATTTTTAGTTATACAAATGAGCTTTTTTTATACTGGCTCTTTGTTGATCTCTCGCTTAGAATTTTGACATGGTTTGGCTCTTTCATTATAAAAGGTTGCTGACCTCCCATTCAGATCAATAATTCCCATATCCTGGCATTACTACAATGAATGTTTTCCTGCTCCCATTCCACATCAACTGCTGAGGGAGGAGACAGGAAAACACATTTAGTGATCTCAGAAGGCATCTAGGAACCTCAGGTAAACTGAACCATACATTTCAGGGTGGGAAGGATTGAACTTAACATAGGGATGCTGTTTTTAGAGTGGGTTTTTGTTTTTGTTTGGTAAAATATAGTTCTAGCCCCAGAAAAGGAACCCTTTGATTGAAGAATCCAGGCAGCTTTATTGTGGTGTCAGGAACTGGACAAATGAGCTTTAGGAGAACACATTTTTAAGAGTTATAGTCATTCTGGAGTTACAAACAACATCCATTCCTAACAATGTTTGTAACCCCACAGTTCTCTGCAGTTTGGAAGTGTCCGCTTAGGTGTCATAAGACCTGTAACAGCATATAAAAGGGAAAACATTCATTCAGTCTGGCTGGATTTTAAAACGGAGACATCAGCCTGCAGTTCTGATATTGTGATTTATACCTTTACTGCCTCCGACACCCTACCTGCTTGTAACAAAAATACCTAGGCCAGCAATGGCTTAGAGTGCCTAGCAACTCATAACCGTTCCACATAAAAGTTCTAGGGAAGGACATATAAAATCCCAATTCCTTTTCGCTGCTTTGCTTTAGAAATGAAGAAGTGTCATAACCCTCCCCAGGTTACAGTTGGAACCAATTAAGGAAGAAGGAAGAAGGTTACAATAAGCAATGCTTGGTGAAAGGAAGCGAGCTTCTTGTTCTTTTATATTTATAGCACTCTTTAGTTTAAAAAAAGCTTAGGGTCAAGACTTGGTTGAATCTCTAGGGTGAGCTGAAACAAACGATAGGACTTATTTCAGCAAAAACAATGCTATAGGCTGTGCAATACACTGCAGGGAGAAATCCCATCTGAACAAATAGGTTTAAAATGACCCTCTTGCTCATCTCATTTTAATGATTATATTACAATACAGCAAGAGCCCTTTGCCATGACTTCTACAATTTTTTTCTACTGCTATCACAAAAATACTATTTTAAATATTGAATGACTAACTTTCAAATCATCAGAACATTCAAGTAAGTCTCCCAGTGTCATCCTAAGCTGAGTTACACCCTTCAAAGTCCATTGAAACCAGTGGGCTTAGGAGGATGTTACTCTATTGAAGAGGACAGTGTAATTGGCGTCAGAAGCATATCTTTAAAAGCACAGACGTTCCTAGCTGGTTTGACAGAAGGTGGGCAGGGAAAAGGTTGCTGCCTGCCAAAATCTGTTATCTGAGTCCACTGCCTTAGAGCTGGCCTTAATGCTACTTCTTACTGAACTCTTCCGATTCAGTTCTCTTCCCAGCCTCATTTGATTCACATTCTTTAATTGCCTTCTTTCAGCTCCAGCAAGGTAGAATTCTGTTGGAAGGTCTCTCAACTGCTAGCAGGCTATGTTATCCCTCTTCCCCCAAACAGCTCTTTTCTTTGTTTTGCCTGCTATTCCCTTCCTCCAGCCAGGTGCTCACAACTCCATTTCTATGACCTTTGTTTGCCTGGTTTCCAGTTTTCTAGGCTTCTATCTAAAGCTATGTCATTATAGTAAACTTTTTAATTATATTTTCACGGAGCTGTGTTTTTGCTCTGGATACAACTATGTGGAGACAGGCTGCTGCCAAAAAAATGGCATCACTGTGTTGCGTTCTCTTATAGTAGGAAATGTTTTGCATGAAACAATGCATTGTGTATTCGTCACATCCTATCCAAATCATTGTCTGGTAGGGATGGGAATATGCATCACACAATGACATCATGTTACACAATAAGGTAACTTATTAGTGAGAATTAAGAGAGTGTGGCACAGGGTCAAATTATACTTGCAGGTTTCACACAACACCTGTAGGGAATGGCTGTTAAAAAATAAAGGGGAGCCCAAACATCCTCAGAATGTCGCCAGTGAGGGGAGAAAAGGATCCTGCCTCCACTCCAAGCCATTTTCCAAAATAGCTAATGTGGAGGGGAATCTCTGTTTTTGCTGTGGAAAAATAAAAACAGGGAAATAACTTTCCCCATGCTATTTTGACATGAGGAAATAGCTTGAGGGGACAGGAGATCTTCCTTCCCCTGTGGTGGCATTCTGAGGGATCAGATAACTAAAAGACTGATAAAACAGGAAGAGTTCTAGGCCTGAGATAATTTTGCCAACTCACACTTGGGAAATACCTGGAGAACTGGAGGTGGAGCCTGGAGGCTGGCAATCCTAGCCTGAGGCGATTCAATGAACTTGGCTATTACAGAGCAACACTTCTAAGTTGTTTTTCAGAGATGGAGGAAGGGATACAATGGAGAAAAGTGAATGTATGCCTCTCTGAGTTCCTTGGGGGAAGAGAGAAATTAGAAAAAAGTAGTAAATAGAGATTAAAACTATCAGCAAAGACTGAGCTATGATGGAACATAAAAAGCATTTAGCTTACCCCTGCCCAAATGCACGACCCCATTGGTCAATTTTCTCTTTCTGAAAGGATACAAAACTATTTCTAAAGGGATACATGTTGGTGAAAAAAGAGAACACATCCCCATCACTAAAGCAGCCAGGCTGATGCTTATTAACCCCAATACAGTTGCATATAATTGACTTACTTTGTAAACCACTCTGAGTGGGCATTAAGTTGTCCTGAACGGCGGTATATAAATCAAATGTTGTTGTTGTTGTTGCATGGCTGTCTCCAACGTTGGAGAGGTCTTAGTGAGCAACAGCCTGCCATTATTTCTTTCTTTATTTGTCTGTTTGTTTATTTGTAGCCGACCTTTCTCACTGAGACTCAAGGCGGATTACGTAGGATGAACTTAGTAAAATCTGTATCAAGAACATTTCCATATAGTATCAAGGACATTTCCATAAACAATGCCATAGAGTAAATGAATGCAAGTTTACAAAGACATAGCATTAGCAAGTATCCAATACAGAACTGAAGAAATGCTGAAACATAACATAATCAATTCTAGGACTGACATTAGACAACATAATAATAATATAATAGTAACATTCTATTTATATACCACCCTTCAGGACAACTTAATGCCCACTCAGAGAGGTTTACAAAGTATGCCATTATTATTCCCACAACAAAACACCCTGTGAGGTGGGTGGGGCTGAGAGAGCTCCAGAGAGCCATAGCTAACCCAAGGGTCACCCAGCTGGCTTCAAGTGGAGGAGTGGGGAATCAAACTCAGCTCTCCAGATTAGAGTCCTGCACTCTTAACCACTACACCAACCATGAAATGCAGGTAGTATATAGGAGTACATATTTAAAGCATACCAATGTGGCATACCAGAGAGCGCCATCCGAATTGTGTGGAGAATAAGGATGCATTCCTCTCCATCTTCAGACTAAAATAGAAGAGCTTCACTTGTTCTCCATGGCATGCTCCCATAAGATTGCACGAAACTCATGGAACAAAGCGTCTTCCTAGCGTGATTTCCTGGCATGATCCCCTTTAATGGTGCAATGACATCAGAAATCACACCATTAAATGAGATTGTGCCAGGAAATCACGCTAGGAAGACGCTTTGTTCCATGAGTTCCACACGATCTTCCAGAGGCTTTGGCTGTGGGGAAATGGCCCATATTACCTTGAAAGGAAGACAACTCTAAATATAAGACGAACTCCCCTAAAAGTGTACTGCGCACAAAAAACATTTTTTATTATTGGACCTAACTGTAGCTTGTATGTGAACTCAAGACAATTTCTTCAACTTTTTTGATAATATACCGGGGGGGGGGGGAGTCCTAGTCTTGTATTCAAGAAAATACAGTAGTCAGGTGATCTCTGATTGGCTGGAATTACTCAGTGAAGGACCATTGCTTTATTGCATATGTTAGATAATGTGCAATGGTATGGTCATTTGTCAACTCAACTGTTGAAGCCCACCAAATTTTTTTAAAAAGATACTAAAAAGTCCAACTGAATCTAAAGTGACAATTCTGCTTCCAAAATTCTAATTAAAAATTGTTTGCAAAAATTGCCGCCTGGAATATTTGGACAAGTTCGAATGTTTTTGATTATTGGTCACAACTGTCCTCAGATGCTTGCATTCTTTGGGGCTTGTCATTGTTTGGGCCCTTCCAAGCACCTGTGGAGATCATTGGGGCTATTGCTTTGGGGGGTGGTCATGTTTTTAGATTTCTCTGACACAATTATTTATTTATTAAAATATTTTTACCCCACCTCTCCTTGTGGTTCAAGTTGGCTTACAGTAATAGATTTAAACGTTTACAGTTAAAAACAAAATATAATACCCCCCTCCCGACACTTCCCTAAAGGATTCACCATCGGAATAACAAGATGTTGCCTTTAACAGTCCTTCTTATCTCAGAGCAAAACTCTTGGATTCTGTTTCACCTTCCACTAATGTAATGGTATTTCTCTCACAGGCAATCCATAAACTAGGTGAGACTAAGTATAATGTTTTTAACACTCCTCTGGTGTTTTGCCCCATTTTATGTGACCTTATATCACCGCCTCCCAGATTTCCTTAGTGTTCTCTTAGATTTTCACTGCCCCTAAAGGATTTCACTTCAGTCATCTCAAGTTGACTTATTGTACAGGAAGGTTCAGTTGTAGATGGTAGTACGAAAGAATGCTCAGTGCATGGGATTGGTTGTGATATAAAAAAGGGATTCTTTATGCTAGATGAAACAGATGTTTTACTTGATCGGAACTAGAGTTTATTTATAAGTACATATGCATAACAGTTCCAGAGGAATTTATAAATGTATGGGTTTCAAAACAGGTATAGATCCTTAAATATTTATACAGAGAGCCAATCACAAAGACTAATTTTCCACTCAGTTGCCACTTAGGCTAAAAAATATCCCCCAAAGAGAAGAAAATGGAATTCTCTAAATTCACTTGCCACATAGGCTGATTTAGTCCACAAAGTAAAAAACACAGACTACTTTCAGAACTTCACTCCCAAAAAACTCTCTCCTCTCACCCACTCAAAGACTCCCACACAAACTGAACCTGACTTACTGAACTTTGTCCCTCTGTGCTCTCTGACTAAACTCCAATTTACTCCATGCCCTCGGATGCCACTGCCATCCAATCACAGCACAGTTCACTCACCCATCCAGCTCCCTTCCTTCTTACTTGAGAGGCCTGCATTTTAAACCATAGCAACATACATCCTAAACCTCACATTAACCAGCGGAAATAAAATACACAAACTTATTTACATGGCAAAACATTACACCGCCTATAAATAAAGGGAGTAATTTTTTACAGAATGCCTATTAAAGCTAATGTTCTTAGCATTGCAGTAGTTTTTAAAGTATTTTTTAAAAACTGCTGATAAGTAATAAAACGGCATGTAAGTGATATATAGTATTCAAACCCGATTTTCTTAAAGCTCGATATTAGAGAAATGGTTTGTCACAGGATAGCCTATGGCATGTACTGCTATATTATGGGAATTATAATAAAAGCAGGAAGACTAAGATAATTAAATGCAAGCATGTTGTTTCATTACAATTTCTTTCTTTTGGGGGCTCTGAGAGCTTCAAGTGTTCCAATTAGAGTCTTTCATCCTTGTGTCATGATCAGCTCATTTGATTCTTACCCATTTTCCTGAAGCTTCTGGGGCACATTTTTTCCCCAAATTAAAATTGGAACACACTTCACTCCCCCACCCTGATATATTTTTGGAATGTGTAAAAATAAGACTGTTGCTCCTGAAAAGGAGCTCCTTGGGATATTTTTGCACTATCTGGGCTGCACCTGCTGATAGGAAGCAGTAGTGAAAATCGGGCTGCCAGCCTCCAGGTGGGTCCTGGAGATCTCCCGGAATTACAGCTTATCTCCACACTACAGAGTTCAGTTCACCTGGAGAATATGGCTTCTTTGGAGGGTGGACTCTATGACATTATACCCCATTGAAGTCTCCCCTGTGCCCTAGCCCCATCCTCCAGGAATTTCCCAACCCAGAATTGGCAACCTTAAGTGATGAGAAACAGATGCAACAGGATGCCCCCTTGGGCCAGGTAATTCTCCTTCCTCTCTTTATTGGGAATGATTGAATGATCCGGCACTTGGTGAAGACACACAGAGGATTTACTCAGCCTCGGCAGAGCCTGATTTGAAGAAGGCAAACATAATCATAGTACTTCTTAAGCACAAAGGAGCGATTTATTTATTTATTTATCCCACGTGCTGCACTCACAGTTCTTTTACAGCACACTAATATGTCCCAGCACACAGTTTGACAGTTACTTATATAACACAGAAATATATCTATATGGATCCAGGGCATGAATGAAAGACCACATGTACTACAACCAGGACTTTTTGTGGTAGAACTCACTGGTATTGAATACTGGCACCTTTTGGAGGGCTCTCCCTAAGTCCTGAGGGGGGAATTGATGGAAATCAGTGCAATCATACTGGCAACTTTTTAAAGAACAAACAGAGAGCATACCTTTGCTAAAGCTAGCAGGTATGGATCTAGTTAGTCCTGAATGGGAGGCCCCCAGGAATCCTATGTATGGCAAACATACTGCTCCATGATGGAAGAAAGACAAGATCTGAAAATAATACATAAATAAATACCAATTTCAGAATAAATCCATCTGAAAAAATACTAAGACCAAGACTGGGACCTGAGTGGAAGTTTGGTGAAGTTAGGATTGCCAGCAAGAGGCTGGCAACTGGTGGGAGACTCACTGGTGTGTGAAGAGGAATTAAACCATAAAGTTTTGGCCAAATGCTAGCATATCACTGGCAATATGATGTCATTTCTGGTTGCATAGGAAGTGAAATCATTGTGTCACTCAGTCCCCATTTCCTCCCTGTTGTTCTTCCTCTGCCCAGCAGAGCAATGGCAGGAAAGTAGGGCTGCCAGGTCCCCTTACCCTCCTGGTGGGAGGAGGGGGGCTGGCACGTTCCTTTATGATCTTCTCACATGTGCACAAAGTGCGTGTGCACTCCTGGCAGGGTGTGATGACATCACTTAAGGAAGTGACATCGTTGTAGCTGGCAGGAGCATGTCAGCAGCATGCTGGCCTGAATATTTTTTGCCTCCCAGGCCTATTCCCCAGGGTTTTTTCCCCCACTGGCCAGGTGAGTGGCAGTAGGAAGCAGAAACTATGGTTTGTGTTCTAAACTATGGTTAGTCAAAGCACACTTTGTGATGCTGAATCAAGCCTTTAACAGCACAGAGATAGCAGGTCTCTAGTGGATATTTTTTCTCTGAAATATGCCCCTGAATGAATAAGAGTATTTGCTTGTCTGTATCTTACTTACCAAGGGAATGGAGAGGGAACATGGCTTAGTGGCAAAGAGTCTGCTTGGCATGCAGGTCCCAGGTTCATTTCTCAGCATCTCCAATTAATAGTATCTGGTATACATGATATAAAAATCTACTGCCTGTGATTCTAGATAGCCACTGCTAGTTAGGGTAGATGATACTGAGCTTGATAGACCAAGGGTTTGGCTCAGTATAAAGCAGCCTCACGTGTTCATGTGTTCAGTGATGATGGACATAAAAGGAACTGAGACAACACAATATATTTATAAAGCCAACTAAAAACCATTTTAAAAAGGCAAGCATAATATCTGAGTAATAAAATCATCAAGTTAGTCAGTCCTCTCTGCAGTAGGGAACCTTAAAAAGCGAAGGAAAACTGCATTAAACATGGCAGAACAGGTCAGGGAGGTGACCAAACAGATCTGTGCTCCTGAACAAGATGATTGCACCTAGTTGAAAGATGGGGTCAATCTCTAGCCATCCATCCTGATCCTCCCCTTTGTTCAGTAAGGCATTCAGAGCTCTCCCCTCATTTCATCCTCTCTACAACTATATGGCCTACAGTGCTTAATGGCAAGGGCTGCTGGGTCTCCTGGATTAGCAAGATCTGCCTATGGTGGCCCTATTCCTCTGCTGCTGCTCACTGGGCTGGAGGGGGTGTGAATCGGGGCAGGAATTGCTGTCACCAACAACACAGTGATGTCTCTTCCAGTACAACCCAGAAGTGATGTCACGGTGTTGTAAAAAAGAGCCCACTGTAATGGCATTGGGCTGGCAACTCTGTTCAGGGCTGAGTTGGGAGCTGAACCCAGACCACCTGTAGCCTCATCCATCATTATCACTATCCTGGCTTCCATGAGCACTAGTGGCCTCACTAGTGTGTCTTAAAGTATAGAGAGAAAGTTGCAGAAGAACAGATAATCATTTTGAGGATATTAAAAAACATATGTAAAGTAGGTCTGGCAGGATTTTAAGATAGATGATTTTTCAGTCTACTGAGTCATAGTTCTTATTAGTCAGGCGTCCACACTATTCCCTTTCTTTGCACCCTTGCAATATGAAATATAGGTTTAGATACACAGCTAACTTTAGGGAATATGAAAACTGTGTGTGGTTTCATATTTAATTTAGATTTTAGCCAGCTTTTACAATATTTATTGTTTTTGACTGAGTTGCCCTGTGGCTCTCTAAAAATTGTTTCTCATTTAAAAGCAGCTAGTATTTTGGATGTGATTCGGTGATGGAAAGTAATTTTTTTAAAAAAAAATCAGATTCATTAATATAATTATGAAAATGTAGTTCATAACTTCAGGGTATCTAATTTTTTCCCACTTTTGTTTTTAAATGGAATAATAATGATTTCAGAACAGCATGTCGTAAAATAGGAAATATAGTTTAAACCACTGTTCAGATATACGGCAGCCTTTTCTGGGACTTTTGGACTGAGTAAAAGATCTCAAAGACCATTTGTTTTTTATACAATAAACTTCAGGTTCTGAATCTGTAGAGCCATGATCTGAAAAAAGAAGTACCGAGGCATATATTTATTATTAATAGTGTATCCTTTATAGCAGTTTTACAGAAGTTTTGCAGCGGCGCTGTCAACAACAGATGTATTACTTTTTAACTCAAAGTTAGTTCCTGTTTCATCTCAAGGGCTGTGTGCACCTGTCTTCGAATAGTGCACTATTGTGTAAAGAAAACATCCACAACTGGGTTGTTCTATGAGGGTTGTCCAGCTGTGAATTATTCAGTATCCAATAAGCGTCAATAACCAATGTATGGATATCGCCATGGACTCAGAAGCATGCTAGACCCAAAGAGAGCAGTGATAATAGATGAGCTTTTAAAAAATATTTTGTACATTTATTTTATTTACTTCATTTATAATCCCCAATGAGGACCCAGAGCAGCTTCCAACAATTTTTCCTTCTCCATTGTATCCTCACATCAATCTTGTAAGGTGGGTTAGGCTGAGAGGGTGTGATTGGCCCAAGGCCACCCAGCAAGCTTCCATAACAAAGCTGAGGTGTAAACCTGGGTCTCGCAGATCCTTGTCCAATACTCAAGTCACTACACCACACTGACTGTCCTTTGAGGTGGTACCCAGGATCTTCCATATCTTTGGGAAAATGAATAACTCCTTGTTAAGCGCAGCAGGGTCTGTTGTTTGTGTCATTTTCATTTTAAAAAAAAACTCTTTTATGAGTTAGGCATATCAGGAATTCAGCAGAGATGCCAGGAATGACTAGTGATAATGTCAAAGCTCTCTCTTTTCACATCCGTTTATAACCAGACTCTGACCTCAGTGGAGTTTGAACTGAAGGGAAATGGATTAAAATAACAACCTTGGCCAGTATTAGACCTGCCGAGAATCTTATTAGCTGTGGCACAGTGATGATGTGATTGCTGTACAGCCAGAGCTTGGAGGTCTGAAAGAATACATGAAATTTATACAAACAAAGGGAGCCCAAAATGTTTGCTTTATGTTAATGTCTCAGGTTTTGTGGAAGCTATGGATGCTGGCACCATGTGGTAGATATACCAGCCCTCCAATGGGTTCTGGGGATCCCCCACCTCCACCTTTCACCACCACCCCGAGCCCTGACCACCTGAACAGCAGCAGTGAGGAGGGAGGAAGCAGGCTGGGAGCCAGTGGAGCAAGCAGCAAAATGGCATGCGGGCTCTGGAGGCCTGGATGATGCATTTCTGCTTGAAAACCAGAAGCTACAGGGCCAAATTGGCCCCATACACTATGTTTTGGCCCAGCTGAGGCTCAGTAGCTTCCACCTTACCTCTAGTTGATGTCATTGGAGCCTCCAGAGTATATGTGGATTGAGCCCCCCTACCTGCCTAGCAGTTCCCTAACCCCTACTTTTAAGGCAAAAAGGGGGGCTGGCAACCCTACTATGTGGGCATGATATGTTCATGATACTTTAATATCAATAGGAACTCTAGTAGTGCATATCTTTCAACAGATACCTTGTGGAGCTCTGTGCTTTCAAGGCACATGTGGGGAGAGCGGCGGCTTAGCTCTTCCCCTCTTCCTGATGTTGTTTTCCCAGGCCAAAAAGAGCTCTGGGAAGGCATGGTTTGTCCTGTTCGGGAAACACCCTCTATAGTCAGATGGTACATTTGGCTCCTCCAACGGAACAGATAGCAGCTTCCTAGGGCTGTTTCACATTGGGAAAGTGGGGAAGCTAAGCCCCCTCTCTACATTTACTGTGGTGTTTCAACTCTAAATTGGACCTGTGCTTGCCTGGGTGCATGGGAAGTGCATCCAACACTCATCTGATGGAAAAGGATTTTATGGATTGGTATATTTTATGTGCCTTTACTATCCTTATGTAATTCTATGTTATTCTCAGGTACGATTGTAGTATGCAAAGAGCTAACACTGGAGGCACCTGGAATACAGGGACAAACCGGCTGTCTGCAGGGAATAGCCCAGGTCAATAGATATGCTTACCAAGCAAAGCTTGCTGCAAAAGAGAACACACTTGTATCCATTATATGCTATGCTATGCTTAGAAATCAATAAGGGAAACCCGCTTCCTGAAGAGCAGATACTACATGTAGCAACAAGAATAACTGAAGGTAGACAAGGAAAGCCAGCTGTGAATGGGAGGATCAGGAACACCTGTCCCTAGACACTAGACCAAGAAGGGAGCAGTCAACCTCTCAGTGAGAGGAATGGGCTTGCGTCTCCCTTATTGGATTAACTGAACCTCCCAAGGCTGTGAGGAGTCCCTAACAGTGTAACACATTGAAAGTAACTTTCTGCACATTCCAGAGGAGGGTAAAGGGCTCCTCTCCCATAAGATTCAAAAGGGAACAATCTCTGCTTGCATGGTACAAGGTTACCGAAGCAACACTTTGGCACCCTTGGTAGAGTGTTACACTGTCAAGCTGGCGAGGAGAAAGAGAGACTCTATGAATGGGAAAGTGTGGGAGTGGAAAAAGATGCTCCCTAAGAAGATAAAACAATATACTGAAATGATAAGCAAAGCTAATTGGGAAATATTGTACTTAAGCTGTTGACCAAAGTTATTCCTCCAATAAGTGACCACCAGGTCATTAGAGGTGCCCCCCCCCCAGACAAACCAATGGGGGT
Organism: Eublepharis macularius; assembly: GCF_028583425.1. Taxonomy (NCBI): domain Eukaryota; kingdom Metazoa; phylum Chordata; class Lepidosauria; order Squamata; family Eublepharidae; genus Eublepharis; species Eublepharis macularius. Next base: position 36,598,541 of record NC_072794.1, read on the forward strand.
AATAATTATGCCTGCACCAATGGAATCCCGATATTGTAATGATCCCAAAGGTATAAAACATCTTGCACAGCAGTTGTAACTCTGATGAGGGTGCACGTGTGATTCTTCATTCTGCGTGTAGCCAGCGTTCTTCCATGTTTAATAAACGTAGCAGACTTGCTTCTTACACAGGACTCCACATCTGTCTCGTCTTTGGAATTGGCTAAGGGACATTCGAACCACTGATTGCGTGGAACACATCTGACCTGGACACAACCCAAGATTCTTTTTCTTTTAAAGATACACTGATCAGTACAAGAACTACATACCCAAGTGTCCTGGATGCAAAATAGTATTCAAGCCACCTTTGCTGTCTGGAGCGTTGTTTACATCAGGACTGCTTTAGGATGTTGTACTATTGAATCCAGGTTCAACCACTGGGAAAGAGAGAAGAACATGAGCTATACTGCCTTTCCTCCAAGGCACTCAGGGTGGTGTCCTGGTTCTCCAATCATATTGACTCTATGATAGGCTGGCAGGCCTCTAGGCCACAGTATTTATTAATTTCATCAATGATGTTCTATTGTCCTGCAGTACAATTTGGTGTAATGGTTAAGAATGGCAGGATTTGATTCTGGAGAACCAGGTTTGATACCCCACTCCTCCACTTGAAGCCAGTCAGGTGACTTTGGGTCAGTCACAGCTCTTTGGAGCTTTCTCAGCCCCATCCACTTCACAGGGTGATTGTCATGAGGATAATAATACACTTTGTAAACTGCTCTGAGTAGGTGTTAAGTAGTCCTGAAGGGTGGTATATAAATAGAATATCATTATCATTATAACTAGCAACAGAGCCCGTTGTAAAGATCCAGAGGAGTTAGCCGTGTTAGTCTGTAGTAGCAAAATCAAAAAGAGTCCAGTAGCACCTTTAAGACTAACCGATGAATACAATGGGCTCTAGCAGTGGAGCCTTGGGAGGGCTGTGCCAGCATGGCCCTCCTAAGGTCCCACAGCTGCCACTGAAGTGGTGGGAAGGCTGCACAGCGGGGGTGCAGCTCCCTCACACTTAGCCTTCCCTCCAGCTCCCCGGACCTGCAGCCACCTCAGAGATGGCAGGAAGTCTGCCCAGGAGGCTTCCCCTGCACTGTGCCTCCCTGCCAGCTCCACAGGCAGGCCTCTGAGGAGCCACAGAGCCAGTGAGGAGGTGCAGTGCAGCTCTGTAGCCACTGCCTTGGTGGCAGGAAAACCACATGGGGGAGCTCTCCCATGCTGTGCCTCCCTGCCGGCTTTGTGGCCACTCAGAGGCCTACTCCCACTGACTCACTTTTTATCCTGGTGCAGGAGCATAGCAGGGCCATCAGTACACTTGCGCCAGGATAAAAAGTGAGTCATCAGCAATACAGCTAACCTTTTATATTTTAGGATTATTGTTGTTGTTGTTGTTGTAGTTTGGTGTAGTGGTTAAGAGCACAGGACTTTAATTTGGAGAGCCGGGTTTGATTTCTCACTCCTCCACTTGAAGCCAGCTGGGTGACCTTGGGCTAGTCACACAACTCTCTGAAGCTCTCTCAGCCCCACCCACCTCACAGGGTGTTTTTTGTGGGGATAACAATAATATACTTTATAAACTGCTCTGAGTGGGCATTAAGTTGTCCTGAAGGGTGGTATAAATTGAATGTTGTTGTTGTTGTTAGGGTGTCCCATGCCATCGAATGTTGTTGTTGTTTGTAGTAGTAGTTGTTGTTGTTATGGTGTCCCATGCATTCACACATGCATTTTTCAGTCTGTTAATCATGGAGAGCCTAATGAATGATGAATCAGACCTGTGGTGCCATCTCTCCCTCCTTACTTTTTCCTTTCATCTACCAGTAACAAATGAATAGCTTAAGTGTTTCATTTTAAGCTAAAAATCTTGCAATAAATTACATGAACTTCAGTTCGATAACTTCAGTCATCTAAGGTATACAAAACTGGATTCAGTTGTTTTATTTCAGCTGGCACAGATTTACTAGAATTAGGTATTATTTGGAAAACAACATACCTCTTCTGTAGAGACAGGTCACATAAGCAGAGGGGAAATAATTAGCCACTACTCTACAGGAATAGAAGAGGCAATAATCCTCACTGATTCTATTTCCTGGCTTCCTAATCATCATAGGCTTGAAGCTACTGGAGTTCCAGAGGGGGGGAAATAACAGGAAATTGAAACACTAAATTGTATGAAGCACTATTTTCCTACAAATGGTCACTTGTAAGAACGCTTGGGGCCTTCCATTGAAATATTCTGCTTTTTTGAAAATCAGTATCATTGAGGCTTTAATAAGCATGCAAAACAATGAAAAAATCAATTAAACCTGCAAAATACTTGATCCCAAACCCATAGATATTTTTCTTACATTGGCTAGATTGCACCGGACAATGGTTTTCAGACTTTGCCAGCTTCAGGAAGCCTTTTCACATCAATGTGTTTGCCAAGGTTTATCTTACATAAGCGCAGTGGAAGCCATGTGTGTTAGAAATTATTCTTCTGTACATTCTGTAGTATACAGTCAGTTCACACAAAGCACATGGAGAGGAGTCATCATGGTTCAGTAGTACAGGCTACGCTTTGTATCACAGGTGCTCGCTGTTCAACTTGCGTCCAGCTCAACAGTTGTGATTGGGAGCCAATCATTCTCCAATCTGTTTTCATACTTAGGTGGTACAGTGCACAGTCCCAAGCAGTCTGCTCAGAACCTGATTCATATCTATCCCATTGTCCTTAGGATTGCGCTATCAATGTGCCTTTGATGCCTGACTTTAGCTAATCTTGCAATCTGAACTTCTTGACAACGTGGTTCCTCGGTAGAACAGGTTTCCTCAGGACTTGGTGGGCTCTCCTTCCTTGGAGGTATTTAAAAAGAGGCTAGAGGGCCACGTGACAGCAATAATTATTTCATGATTCACTATGAATGTAAACTGATCGGGAGAGGGAGGGAAAGCAGGCATTAGTTGGTGCTAGGCTCTTTTGACCCTTTCTTATATGTTGATCACCACTTGGGGGTCAGGAAGAAATTTTCCTTCAGGTAAGATTGGCTGGGGATCCAGGAAGTTTTTTGCTTGGCTATGCTTATGTGGTGTTGTTGTTATTCCATGAAGTGGAAACTAAACTCCAGCATATACTCATTGCACCCCCATGGCTGCATATCTCAAGGAATTATTTTTGATGGGCAAGTTCTCCTTCAGTAATGCTAGTCTGCCATTACTGATCTTCTTGGTAAGGCTATCTTGGCACACTGCACCTTGTGAAGCCTGAAGAAACTGGGATGGAGCCTAACTGGAACTAGGGCCCTTGGGAGATCATGTTCCACATGGCTTGTGACAGCAGCTGCAGTAAATAGCTGTATAAAGTCTCATGTTACTAAATACCTAGGGATGCTCAAGTGCTGGTTTGTATGTGTAGTCCTCAATTCACATGCAGGCTGCTTTTGCTCTGCGCATGTGAATGCCACCTTCACCAGAGCTCCCTTTGTGTGACTGCATCTGCAAGTGATTCCAGAGGGCAAAGTGCCTATTCAGCTCTGTTTTCACTGTGAGAACAAGTACTGTAGGATCCTTTGACTTGTAATTTCTTTAAGGTGTGAGAAAGTGTCGAGATTTGCAATTCAATGATGTGGGGGAAACTGGGATACTTTTAGCAGCTGAGGAGGAAATTATATAGAATGCATGAATGTATTCACAAGGATCAAAATAAAGTGTGACTGTGCGAGCAAATGCATGGAAAGTTGGAGGGGAGTCATGTGAAATTAGGTTCACTTGAGTGTCCGTAGCTACTTCATAATGTGTAGAGAGACCATAAATTGTTTGGGGAATAGAATATGGAGTTTTCATATACAAAGCATATACTCTTCTATAGAGATGCATGCCCAGGAGAACCTGATCTTGTCAGATCTTGAATGTGAAGCCCGGTCAGTGTTGGTCAGTAATTGGATGAGAGACTTCCAATGAACACCAGGGTTGCAGAGGCAGGCAATGGCAAAACCACCCATTAGTCTCAATGAAAACCCCATCAGGGGTCACCATAAGTCAATTTTGACTTGAGGATAGGATTTCATTCATTTTACCTTCATAGGAGGAGGAATAAAGAAATATCTGGTATAAGGAGAACCATCATGTGCATAATAAAGCTCCTGAATTCATAAAGCATCAGGGTGAGGGAGCACTTACCTCACCTACCATATAAAAGGCAAATTGTATTCCTAACAACTCACCTCCTACCCTGGTGCACCTCTAGAAGGTGCTGCAGTGGAGGGAAGCTCAAACAAAACAGCCCATTCCTCGCTGTGGTGGGAAGCCCAGACCAGCATAAGGCACAGAGCAGGCGGCAATGACAGAACCCCGCCTTCAGCCAGCTGGAATCAGGAGCAGATTGGTGGCAATGGCTGCCCCCTTCTTTCACCCAGCTGGGATCAGGAGCAAAGCAGGAGGCAATGCCTACCCCTCACCTTCACCCAGCTGGGATCAGGAATGGAGCAAGTGGCAATTCCCGCCACTCATTTTCACCCAGCTGGGATTGGGAGTGGAGCAGGTGGCAATACTCACCCCCCCACACACACACACCTTCACCCATCTGGGATCAGAAGCGGAGCAGGTGGCAATGCCTGCCCTCCACCTTAACCTATCTGGGATAGGAGTGGAGCAGGTGGCAATGCCCACCCCCACCTTCAACCAGCTGGGATCAGGAGCAGAGCAAGTGACAATACCTGCTCTCTGACTTCACCCAGCTGGGGTCAGGAGCGGAGCAGGTGGCAATGTGCACCCCTCACTGGAGTCAGAAGTGAAGCAGGCCCTCCAAAGAGCATGCCACGGTGAGAAGCTGAGGCCGGGATCAGGTGCGGAGCAGGCGATGATGCCTCACCTGCTGTCACCCAGCTGTGATTAGGAGTGGATAAGGTCGCAATGCCTACCCGCTGCCTTCACCCAGTTGGGATCCGGCATGAAGGAGGTGGCAATGCCACCCCCTGCCTTCACACAGCTGGTATCAGGAGCAGAGAAGGTGGCAATGCCCATCCCCCCTTCACCCAGCTGGGATCAGGAGCAAAACTGTTGGCAATGTCCACCCCACCTTCACCCATTCTGGATCAGGCATGAAGCAGGAAGCAATGCTCACTCCCCCCTTCACCCAACCAAGATCAGGAGTGGTGAAAGTGGCAATGCTCGCCCCCCCTTCAACCCACCAAAATCAGGCATGGAGCAAGTGGTAATGCCTGCTTCCTCATTTTACCCACCCAGGATCAGGCATGGAGCAGATGACAATGCCTGCCCCCCTTCATGCGGATGAGATCAGGTATGGAGCAGGTAACAATGCCACCCCCACCCCTTCACCTGCCCAGTATCAGGAGCAGAGCAGGTAGCAATGCCTGCCCCCCTTCACCTGGCTGGAATCAGTAGTAGAGCAGGTGGCAATGCCTGCTCACTCTTTACCCAGCTGGGATCAGAAGTGGAGCAGGTGGCAATATCCGCCCCCTGCCTTCCCCCAGCCGGGAACAGTCACGGAGGAGGAGGTAATGCCAGCCTGCCTGCCCTCCCCTTTCTAGATCCCATTGTATTTTTTCCCACAACAGGCTTTGTTACTAGTTAAACATATAATTGAGTTACTGTCAAGATCAAAACGACTCAAATTATGATTCATTATAGCAGAGTACAGTTTTTCAAATACAGTTGCATTTAGCTCCAAGGGTGGGTGGGTGGATTTCTTTCTTGTTTGATGTTGCCACCAAGTATTCAGAAGTGATAGCAAGTAGATAGGAAAGAAAGCAAAGGTGAAAAGAGTGCAGCTGTAGGGATGGGGGAGAGATGATTGCAACAGTAACAAGGAGCAGAAATGCTATTGATGGTGACACACTGCACTCATTTGGTTTCCTTGTTTGCTAATGTCCTTGCATCTTTCTCCATAAAAGTCAAAGGTTGACAGAGAAGTACCAGACTGAGAATCATTGCACTAAAGTAGGACTAGCCCAACTGAAGAACACTTGAGCTATTCATAGAAGTTATTGTGAATCACAGCTCATATGGGTGAAACTATATAATTTTAGTTAATCATGGATTAAACTAAGGCTGTGGCATCAAAGTTAAAGTCATCAAGTTAGAGATCTCAGGGGTGTGCATCCGATTTCATGGACTCATCAAAAGAAGCAGATGCTTGACTTTGATCTGATAATATTCAAAGCCCTGTTAGTTCAGATCTCCTTTCTTACTTTAGTTTTATCCCAGTGTCTGATTTTTTTAGGCCATTCATCTATAATTTCTGATAAATCTCTGGAGTATGAATGTTCATAATTTTCCTATGTCTGTCTTTCTGATTGGTCCACACGGGTTAGATGGATATCCAAAGAATTAAAATCAACAAATGTTTTTGTCCCAGTGCCTTTATATTTGAACATTTCAGGGACAAGGTAAATTTTCTGTCACAAACTCCATCAATCCTTTACAGCCTTGCTTCAAAAAGCATGCCTCAGCAACTGAATGATGTCAACACCTCCACTGTCTATAGAAACAGTTATTGTAGCATCCACTAGTGCATTGGCTTTGATCTCCATTCCCACACCATTGCATTGATTATTCTGTTACCTAAATTAGCTGACATCATATTAACAATCACAGCATGGCTTTCATCTTAGCGGAACATTTGTTGATGTGATACTCATCGGTATCAGAAAGAAAATCACACTCGTAATACTAGTTTTTGTAAAAGTTCTTTAATCTAGAAAAAGCATGGGCTTAGCTTATACATTTACAGTGCAATCCTAAGTAGAGTTATACCCTTCTGAAGCTTAGAAGAGTATAATTTAGAATTGCAGTGGTATCAATCGGGCACCTTATCTAGCATGGTGAAAAACTGGGAGGGCACCCCACCTCTCCAGCATGTTGTCCAGAATTCACCTGTGATAGTGTTTGCATTACTTGCTACGTTGTTGAATGGTGGGACATGCAGCAATTTTAGTAAATGTCTGAACAAGGACAAAAGCAGCCACATTGCATTCTAGCATCTGACCAGGGCTGGTGTCATCTTTCCCTAAGATGGGATGGCTGTCGGGCCTAGGGCATCAGGTGGGGCCCACCACCACTAATGACTCCACCTGCCCTTCCCAAGGCTGCTGACTTGTGCTTTGCCACTGGCAGTCCTGAGTGCACATGCTGCCCAGCATTGGCTACTGTAGCATTCCCAGCTGCATGGACTGCCCAGCATAGTCTGAGAAAGGATATAAAGAGTGTCTGAGAATGGGAACTAGGAGGACTGGCAAAGGTGTGCTGTAAGGATGCACAAGTGTGGGCACACAAGTGGGTGGGTGGGAAGGGAAGGATGAGCAGGGGGGCTATTGAGCAGAGGAGGGGAGGGGGCTTCTAGAGACTGTCTGCCCAGGGCCCTCCAAACCTTGGAACCAACCCTGCTCTGACCACACAATTTTAAGTCTCTATCAACAACTATCTAATCCAGATTCTAAAAAACCTTGTCTGAAATTAGTGGCATTTCAATGGGTTCACGAAAATTCATATGCACAACTGATTTTTTCTGGACGTTTCTGTGAGTTCAATCCTGAATAGAATGACACCCTTCTAAGTCAATTGACTTAGAACGGTGTAATTCTGCTTAGGACTGCATTTAAGGTTGCCAGTTCTGGCATGAGAAATTCCTGAAGATTTGTGGCCATTCGTCAGGAGGGAGGAGTTTGGAGATTGAAGAGAGCTCTGCAGGTATGCTGTTGTGCCATAGAGCTTGCCTTCCAAAGCTGCCATTGTTACCTGAATAGAAACCACAAACAGAACAGATGCAGGTGTATATGAACTACAAGGTTCCACACTCTCCTTATAGAAATTTTTCTATTTATACTCTTTTAAAGTGCAAAGTGCTTATAGAGTACATCCAATAAATAACGATTAACACACAACCAATTTAACTAGTAAAGTGCAAGCATATATAACTGAGTCCAACTTGTAAAGTTCAGCAGTCCATGAGCATATAAGGAAGAAATCCAGTATATTGCACAATTGCCAAAACGGTGGCTTCCACATCCAATGTACAACACAGATGCTGTAGCTGAGGGGTTTCTTCAGCTACGGGTTTTAGCCAGCAAATTTCCAATACCCATTTCGTAATTCCAACTTTCTCAGGCGATAATATTAGTCACCAAAAGCTTTTTCTTGCTCATGACTCAGTCAGTTGATACAAATGGAACAATGCCGTATACAACAGCTTTTGGTGACTAATATTAGAGAGCCATCTCGTGACTAGACATGGGCACGAACGGAAAAAAAACCCTGAACACTCTGTTCGTCGTCCGGTGCCATCCACAAACAACAAACAAAGAACAACGAACATGGATGAACATGAACTGTTCCCGGACATGTTCGTTGTTCATTGTTCGTGGGGGCCAGAACCCCCCACCCCAATCCCCACCCCACTTAGCCCCCCCTCAAACCCACTTACCTGGCCCTTTAAAGATCCCTATAAACTATCAGTGGGCAGGCAGCAGGGGGGACTCCCTCCTGCCGCCTGCCAGCTGATAGTTTAAAGGGCCCTTTCCTGCCATGTGCAAGGGGCAAGGCCCTTTAAACACCCCACAAACTGACCTTCCCAAAGTCCAATACTCACCAAATTTGCAGGGGACATAGTCCTCACTGTCCTCTGAAGACCCCTCCCCCCAAGTTTCAGAGAGATTGCACCCCGGGAAAGGCAGGGTCCACAGGTCTCCCCATTGGCTGTCATTTTCTCTTCACAGTGGCAAAAATGGGACTCTCTGCTGGAAGTACTTTGAAGAGTTAAAGCCAAAAGGAAAGGTAGAAGAAGTTCAGACAGAGTCCAGTCCCTCCTTGCCTCCGGTTTCCAAGGGATTGATTGCAGCAGTTGCCAGACTGTCTCGCTTGCTGAACGTCTGCCGAAGGCAATGAACCAGGCTTGCAATGACCAACTGTTCGTTTAGGATGGGGCCTCACAAACAGCTTGTTCAAGAACAGCAGTTTAGGCTGTTTGCTGTTTTTTTCTGTCCGTAATGCTGTTTGTGCCCATGTCTACTCGAGACTCTTCACAGTTACACTCAATACTCTGGGGAAATTAACTCCTTCTGGCTAATTTCAAAGAAACCACACAGACAACTCTTGAGGCTTGATCAAGAAAGTTTTTGCTAGCTCAAAATAGATATAAACAGGAATTATAATAAACACAATGGCTGCAGCCCACACTATCACTAACACTGAACAGCAAATTATGAAAATTGAAATTACCACTTCCCATTTACTTAGGAAGATGTAATCACCTTTGTCAATCTTTTAAGATCTTACAGGAATCTTGGTCAGCAATACATACAACATCAAAGACTAAGGTGAAAAGGAAGAAAAATATGATGAAAATATAACTAAAGATTGGGACATTAATTTGGATGCATTCGATGTTTCTCTCATATACCAAAAAAAAAAAATTGAGTCTGGATACTTATGGATTAATGTTGTGTACCTTTGTACCTAAATGTGTAAATGTGGGTGTGAGAATAAGACTATATGACCTGTCCAGAAGAGATGGTTGATGCCTGCATCTGTGATCCTTCAGTGAAACAATCCCAGTAATGATAATGCAATACAGCAAGGAAAACTTGGCATTGCTGATGCATAACAGGGAAGTTGCACTGGACCATTGGAAAGAGGTAAACACACACACACACACACACACACACACACACACACAAAGATTCAAATAGAAGTACTTCAAGTTGGCAGAAAGTTTAAGATTTGAAGAGGAATCTGAAGTTAAGTGAAAAGAAGAAAAGTAATTTTATTGAGAAGAAAAGTTGGAGCTTAGAGAGTAAAGGATACTGACAGACTGAGAGAAAGAAGAAAGGGAAAGGAAAAGAAAAAACAGCTTGGTAGTGGATAGAGCAATAAGCTAACTTATGTAGCCTGTACAGGTTGCAGAGAAACAAAAGAGACAATGGCCATTTCCACATGGCTTACCTTCCCTCGGAACGACCCGGAACATTGCGAATCGCGAGAAAACGCAATCTTCCGTGTTTTTTGTGTGATGTTCCAGGTTGTTCTGAGGGAAGGTAAGCTGTGTGGAAATGGCCAACATTCCTCAAGAAGGGAGAATTGGGGAGAAAAAGTCAGAAGAAGAGAAAGAAGAGAAGTTTGGGGAAAGGCTTCCAGAAAGACAACAAACAGGGGCAGCTATAAGCCCAATTAAAAAAAAAAAAGTTAGCACACATATATACGCTGCTGACTCCCTAGGGTTACCTTTATACCTTCACAGATGATGCTACATGTAAACATGGTAAATTAATATGGACATCTTTGATGTGGCTCAGTACTAATTGGACTGGAGTGCTTAATTCAGATCTAATTCAGTACTAATTGGATCAGGGTGCTTAATTCAGCTCATGATTCATCTGAACTGCAATGTAATATGCAGCAAGAAAATGGAGGGATTTGGGTCGACATTTGATTTATGACCACCCCTAGTAAGATAGTATCAAGAAGTTTGATTCCTGCAGTAAGAGTGTTTGAAGTAACTTTCTCTGACACCTTCATACACACAGACACACACAATATGTAAACTTTGAACTCAAATGGATTTCCCTGTTCATGATAGGCACACCCAAATCCTATTTTCAGTTTATATAAAACCACCTAACTGTTTCAGTCAACTAGATTTATTATTCATGTAATGATTTGAGAAATGTTCAAACAACGAGGTTAGGGTTGCCAGTCACCCGATGGGGGTGGGAAATACCTCACTCCCTTCCCCCACCCCTTGCCACTATTTACCTGACTGGCAAGGGGGAAAGGCAGGGGAACGGGCCTTCTGGGATGGTCTCCAGGAGTGATGTCATTGCACAGGCTGCGGGAGTGCTCCTGCGCTTTACAGCAGGCTGATTTGAGCCCCAAAAGAGCACGCAGGCTCAAGGAAGTTCCAAGGTACAATCAATGAGTACAATGTAATCAATAAATTCCAAAATACAATCAATGAGTACAGTATAATAAGTTGTAATTAGACTGTAGTAATTATACTCATATAGTCCCAAAATTTACTACCATACAATGCCCAATAAATAAACTGGTGAATAACCGGATCAATTTTTCGGTTCACGTTGACCGTCATAAGTATATATATGCCCAGTGTCCAAAAAATGTTTAATAATAGCAGCAATGCCACAATTTAATAACGGTGGCTGTTAATTTCACTCGAAGCAGTATGCACGGCGATGAGTTCAACCGGTCTCTTTCTCTTTTGCTCGTTTCAGCCAACTTCCTTCTTCAGGCCATTATTTCTATGATAAACCATAATGTGGTAAGCTGCTAATAAGAACCTAGCCATATTGACATATAACAAGATTTTACAACATACTTGCCCTCATCTCTTCCTCCGCTGTTGCGACCTCCAGTATTGAAATAAGAAATAAGAAATAAGAAAGATGCAGTGGAACGGGTACTTAATTGCTTCCCATATCCACTTATATAGAAATCCATTCAAACATCCCATCAATACTTAGAGGAATCTGTTTCAACTTACAAATACCTAAGTCAGCATTTAAAGAGACATACCAGTAATTAATACATCCTTATTTCATAAATATCGTTCAATAAATATTCAATACATCATGTCTGAATTTCCTAAAACCTCATAAACCTAAGGCAGCATTTAAGAAGACACCCCTCTAATTAATAAATCCTCAATTCGTGATTACCATTCCATAATTTCATTCAATAAATCCAATGCGTGGAGGAACTGGCATGTTCTGCGGGACATCCCGGGATGTACTCTTCCTCCACGCATCGGATTTAGACGAACCAGAAGCTTACGAGACATGCTGGTCCGTTCCGATTTACAAACTCAGGAAACTGCTCGTAATTTGCCGCAGGGTCATTTCCCCTGCGGCCATTGCAACATCTGCCCTTTGAGCATCGACCTTAAAAACATATTACATCCGAGAACTGGCCGCCCATTGTTCTCCAAATATTTTTCAACGTGTGCCTCTAACAACATGGTTTACCTCATTCAATGCACTTGCACTTTACTATACGTGGGGAGTACATCGCGCCCGGTCAGATTGAGGGTCCAAGAACACATTTCTAAAATTAGGACTCAGAACCAGGAAGCACCTTTATCGCAGCATTTCCAAAAGTATCATAAGAATGAGAGAGAATTGAAGTTTACAGTTTTAGAGATTGTTGACAATCCAGGCTATGCTAACAGGCGTCTATTACAGGCGGAAGCACGGTGGATATTTAGGCTTAACACCTTGACACCGGCAGGTTTAAATAATGAATTGGACTACTCAGTATTTTTATGATTGGAGATTTTTGTAGGGCAACCCCACGAGACTTTAGGAAGTTCAGCTAGTATTTATTGAAATGGTGTATTTATTGAATGATAATTATTGAACAATGGAAATATTTGTATTGTCGAAGGCTTTCACGGCCGGAGAACGATGGTTGTTGGGGGTTTTCCGGGCTGTATTGCCGTGGTCTTGGCATTGTAGTTCCTGACGTTTCGCCAGCAGCTGTGGCTGGCATCTTCAGAGGTGTAGCACCAAAAGACAGAGATCTCTCAGTGTCAACACTGAGTCGACACTGAGAGATCTCTGTCTTTTGGTGCTACACCTCTGAAGATGCCAGCCACAGCTGCTGGCGAAACGTCAGGAACTACAATGCCAAGACCACGGCAATACAGCCCGGAAAACCCCCAACAACCAATGGAAATATTTATTGAATGAAATTATGGAATGGTAATCACGAATTGAGGATTTATTAATTAGAGGGGTGTCTTCTTAAATGCTGCCTTAGGTTTATGAGGTTTTAGGAAATTCAGACATGATGTATTGAATATTTATTGAACGATATTTATGAAATAAGGATGTATTAATTACTGGTATGTCTCTTTAAATGCTGCCTTAGGTATTTGTAAGTTGAAACAGATTCCTCTAAGTATTGATGGGATGTTTGAATGGATTTCTATATAAGTGGATATGGGAAGCAATTAAGTACCCGTTCCACTGCGTCTTTCTTATTTCTTATTTCTTATTTCAATACTGGAGGTCGCAACAGCGGAGGAAGAGATGAGGGCAAGTATGTTGTAAAATCTTGTTATATGTCAATATGGCTAGGTTCTTATTAGCAGCTTACCACATTATGGTTTATCATAGAAATAACGGCCTGAAGAAGGAAGTTGGCTGAAACGAGCAAAAGAGAAAGAGACCGGTTGAACTCATCGCCGTGCATACTGCTTCGAGTGAAATTAACAGCCACGGTTATTAAATTGTGGCATTGCTGCTATTATTAAACATTTTTTGGACACTGGGCATATATATACTTATGACGGTCAACGTGAACCGAAAAATTGATCCGGTTATTCACCAGTTTATTTATTGGGCATTGTATGGTAGTAAATTTTGGGACTATATGAGTATAATTACTACAGTCTAATTACAACTTATTATACTGTACTCATTGATTGTATTTTGGAATTTATTGATTACATTGTACTCATTGATTGTACCTTGGAACTTCCTTGAGCCTGCGTGCTGTTTTGGTTTTGCATATTTAGGAAGTAGTTCCCTTCTAGTTTTTGGTTGATTTGAGCCCCAAACAGAACCATTCTTTAAGAATCAGCCTAGCACAAAGTGCAGGAACATTCCCGTGGCCTGCACAATGACGCCAATGCCCAGAAGTGATGTTATCATGCTGCACAAAGACTTTTGAAAGGTGAGTGCTGGATTCCCCACCCCTCCCACTGGGATGGTAAGAGGAACTGGCAACCCTATATGAGGTGGAGGGGAGGAGAAGATTCAGTGCGTTACAGTAATGCTGTACAGTCTTGCACTGTGGCTTCTTGCATAGTGAATGTGGAGGGGTGTCCTATTTCTCTCTGCAATGGTGTCTGTGGCTGACTTCTTCCACAGATCTCCCTAATCCTGTACTATGTGCAGGGGTCATTTCGTAGAAAAAGAACTGGAGTTACTCATTAGCATAACTCATTAGCATAACTCATTAGCATATGCCACACCCCTTGCTATCACCGGAAGTGTGTCATTGGCATAATTGATTTGCATATGCCACACACCCTGACATCACCTATCCTGGCTGTTTTGGATCCAATCCTGGCCATTCAGGGCTGAAATTGGGCCCAAAATGGCACAAAGGGGCTGAAAATGGCCAAAAAGGGGCCCAAAATGGTCAGGATCAGACCACTGCTGAGTGGGAGAGTGATCCACCACCCGTCAGAGGCCTGATCCAGGCCGTTTCAGCCCCAATCCTGGCTGAAACAGGCCCAAAATGGCCACGAGTCAGGTGAGGCAGTGGTGGAAAATTGCGTGCATAGCATAATGTTTGCTCCACTGATAAAAAATGAGGTCAGACCCTAGAGCTGCAGTCATCAGTAAAGGACAATTTTTGTGCATTCTTGAGAAGGGGAAAGGAATAGGTACCATTTTGGATAAGATGCGGATGAGCGGATGTGCAGGAACAGAAAGCATGGGACACATACATTTCCTATCTGTGTTAGGCAGACCTGGAAGTGACACTTGCACAGTCCATTTATGCAAATGCTCTAAAACAGATGTAAAATTTTATCAGCTCTGGGTGTTTAGCTATAAGGTTAAAAATGAAGGCATGGTATTTCTGCAAAGACGGGCGGGGACATTTTGAAATGGTGACCTTTAAGTTTCTGAAACATTTTGTTCTGTCAGGTAGAAATTTGTTTTTAAACACTGCTCTGCACTGCAAACTTTTTTTCGTAATGGATTTTACACACATTGCCTGTCTTAAATTGTGTTGATGGATTCCGTTTGGCTGCAAGGTTTGCCATTATACAAAGTTGGCCATGGGCAAGAGGCTTCTTTGGATTTTGTTAATTTTCCTAAGGATATGTGTGTTCTTCTGTCGTGTTAGAAACTGCCAACGCTCTGAAATCAGTAATTCTAAGCATTATACATTACACTGATCATGGGCACTCTGTCCAATGAAGTCCAAGTTTTTAATATAATCCAAGGGATGGTTTTGAAAGTGCAGTGAGAAACAAACTGGTATGTGGTGCTTTGTGAATCCCTGTGACTACTGATCCTTCCCTATATAAACGTGGGCCATGTATTACTACCAGGGCTTTTTTTCAGCAGGAACGCGGGGGAATGGAGTTCCGGAACCTCTTGAAAATGGTCACATGGCTGGTGGCCCCGCCCCCTGATCTCCAGACAGAGGAGAGTTTAGATTGCCCTAGGACAATCTAAACTCCCCTCTGTCTGGAGGTCAGGGGGTGGGGCCACCAGCCATGTGACCATTTTCTCCGAGGACAACTCACTGAGTTCCACCACCTCTTTTCCCAGAAAAAAAGCCCTGATTACTACACTTATCTTAGCCAAAAGGCTGAGAAGTGATATGGGCCATGTATTTAGATAGTAATTAATAAAAAGTTGAATGAAAAAATACGTCTGTTAATTAATATAGCTATAATTAATATTAACTATATAATGGATATTAACTATTATAGCTAAATTGAAACAAAAACTTAACAATGGCTGGTAATTGTTGGAAATCTTTAGATATGGCATCCTTTGGGCATATACTGGCCTGGATTAGAGTTCATGGAGTTCAAAGCAAGAGGGAGAGAATGAGTTAGCAGATATTTAACCAGGGAGGATAGAGTTTGGGGATGGGAGGGGCCTCAGAAAGGATGCAGTGTTATAGATTCCACTGTCAGAAGTTGCCATTTCCTCCAGGGGGACTGATCTCTATATTCTGGAGATCAGTTAATTCCAGGAGATCTCCAGGACCTAGCTGGAGGTTGGCAACCTTAAGTTATGCCCTTCTCGGCCCAACTATTTAGAACAGTGAAACTTTCCTTAAGATTCCACTGCAAAACTGATGGCTTTAATAAACAATATAGCAAAACAAAAACAAGTTTTTTTTTAAAAAAAAGAACAGAAACCAAAAAATAAAAATGTCCCTTAAAGAAAAGTCACATGAAACAAGAAGTGTTTTTTTTATTAAATCATAAAAAGTAGGGATCCTTGGAACCTCTGTGATAATCATAGCTAGTCCTCTCAACTGTATATTAGCTTCTAATTCTCTGGATGTGTTGCCCAAGCAACTACTTTCAAATTAGTGTCAACATGTTTTAAGTGAACAGTTTTCTTGATTACTCCACATACTCATAAAAGAGAGGGCCTTTATTTAGAAACTGCCCACAAAATTTTACGTCGGGTGAAATCCACTGATAACCCTAAAACAGAGACCCTCCCTTTTGTGTTTATGTGGAGCAAATAGCAACTCTTCAGGCATCCTTGTATACATTTGTGTGTGTGTGATAATGGTGAGTAGAACTGTGTCAAAGGCAGGGGATAAATGTGTTCAGTAAAGTCAGAGTTTTAATCTGTCCTGGTTTTTAAAAGCTTCCTCATAAACCTTTCTGTACTCTCCATGCCTTCTCTAAATAGTTTTCAGAATGGCAGGTTTAAAAAAAAGTTATGAACGATTTCCGAAAAATTGGCATGCCCCATATTTATTGATCTTCCATCCATGCAAGATTAATGGTATCACATTATTGGTGCCTCCTTTAATTTTGGTCTTCACTGTACCGCAGTCTCTTCCCTACCATTTGGTGCAATGATGTGTTAGATATTAATCCTGAAGCCCAACTCTGCCGATGAAATGAGTTCTCCGTTAAATCTGACCCTAGCTACTATTTCTTGGTTTGATACCCTTGCCCAGATTACAGCCATTTCACTATTTCAGTTCAATGTTCACTAAATGAACCATTTTAAAATCAGATGTATTTAACTCACTCCTATTAATGTAATGCATCTTTTTTTTATTATTATTCTTACCCAGGGTTATATATTACTAATTACTTGACCCGAGATTGCCAAGTGCATTATTATATACTGAAAGCATTTGGCTTCACTAAATTGGTTTCCAATTTTTATAACACATGCTTTCAGATGAAAAGCGCTAAAGATCAAATTGAAAGTGCCAATAGAAACTTTAATGCATGGCTAGAATGTAAAGATGAGGATTCCTGCCTGATACATATCTGCTGTCACTTTCTGAAGCCAAGTCTTATTAACAGCTTTGTTATCGTGAGTCCTCAACGGGATGATACTTCAGCTCCTTCTATTGTTTCTCCAGACTTGTTTAATGAGAAATACAAAGATGTAGAAATGTCGAGAGTTAAAGAGTGCAATCCTAAAGCCAGTCTGCAAACTGTTTAGGATAGCTACTAAGCCCTGTGCTGGCATATCTCAGATATCAGCTGGCATGGGTCAGAGAAATGCTGATATGAAGGTATGTTGATGTAGCACCCACTGTCTGTATGTTCAGCTATATCAGTTTAAGGGCCAAAAATGATGTCACTGGGGAAGGAGTAGAGATTAGTATCCCAGTCCTCCTCAGATCACTCTCCATTCTTGGGCAATGTTGCATGACTCTTACACTCTTTCTGTATTCTGAAATATTTATGCCCTGCTTTATCTCTTTAGACTTAAGGCAGCTAACAAACCAACAACAAACTGCAAATGTATACAAATAGTATAACAGCCCATCAACAAAATAACAATTACCCACAAGAAAACATGGCCAAGTCTGCTAAAACAGTTTATCCTCTAGCAAATTCCCTCTGGAATAGCACCACTTTGCACACCTTCCTGAATACAGAAAGTGAAGGCCCCTTCCACACTCATTCTGGTAAGCCATTTCAAAGGACTGGTCCTGTCAGAGAAAAAAAACTAGTAACCTGGCTATTGCCAGACAGCTTATCCCAAGAGAGGATATCACAAAGCAGGCTGCCTGAAGAATGTAGCAGAAATATGGAACTATACACAGATGCAAAAAAACCAGTGTTAAGTACAAACATTCCTACTGAATGGAAATGAAAAACAGATTTCCGATCCGGCCTCCCACCACACCGACACAGCTTAAATTCTAAGCTTACAGTTTTCATGGGTACCAAGCACTATATCCTAGCCTCTGCTAAAGTGTGTATATCACTCAAGATAAAGTTGGTTGCCAACCAACAAGATTGTTGTCCCCTGAATTTCCATATGAGTATTTTGAAAGGACTGTAGTAAATTCAGCAACACCGATTGCACAAGGAAAGCATTAAGAGACTTATCAATATCGCTGTAGATGAAAATGTTTAAAATCTGTCCTGCTAGATATGAATATATGTTGACAGAATAATTTAAAAATGTTACCTACGGACATTATAGTTGCTGTGGAAATCCTACTGAGAATGGTTTGCATGTGATGACTAAGTGATGCCTTTGCAAACTTTAACACTGAGAACCCATTTGGTGTAGTGGCTAGAATGCTGGACTAGTATCTGGAAGACTCGGGTTTGAACCTCCACTCTGCCATGGAAGCTCATTGTGTGACCTTGGGTCAGTGGTACATTCTTAGCCTGACCTTGTTGTTGGGAGGCTAAAATGGCGTAGAGGAGAATGATGTACGCTGCTTTGGGTTCCAAATGGAGAGAAAGGTAGAGTATAAATGAAGTAAAAAAAATCATATGTACTCACTACTGTGACTTGTGCCTGTCAGATTATGAGCTTTCCTGTCTCTGATGAATATCTCAAGTGGCCACTGGAGGTCCCAACTACACATGGGCACGAACTGCATTATGAACCAAGTGAATGGTCCCAACTAGACATGGGCATGAACCGCATTACGAACCAAAAAAACCCACGAACCGCCTAATCGTCTGTTCACGAACCAGCAGTTTGTGAGGGTCCATGGCCAATGAACCAGTGTTCGTTGGAAAGCCTGGTTCATTGCGTTCACCTGCGGTTCGTGAAGCCAGACAGTCAGGCACCATCAATCAATTCCCTTGGAAATGGAGCTGGGGGAATGCCTGAACTCTGTCTGCACTCCTTCTGTCGCCCTGGAAACCCGAATCGAAGCCCAGCTTACTTTGATCGGCAGGTCTTCCTTCCAACCATGGAGCTGCAAATTGGTTACAATTGGTTACATGGGAGAAGACATCCAGGGGGAGGGAGGGGGAAGGGGGTGTTCTGTAGCCATGAGCACTCCAATCTCATCCCTGCAAACCCTGATAGGCAGTTCTGACAGCCAACCCCTTGTACACTGGGCCAACGTCAACTGGTGGCTCTAATTGTATCGAATGGGAGTTTCCTGTGGGCCTCAGATTGGAGAGGGTATAACTCCAAGATCCCTATTGCAATCTTGACCAAACTTGGATGCTGGCTGGAGGAGAGCCTGCTAAACACTCGCTGGGAATATGGGCTCTCTAAGTCCAATGGGGGCCATTCTGATGCCCACGAGCCACGAACCTCGAACTGGTTCATCAGCAGGAAATGTTAGCTTCAGTTCGTTAGTTCGGGTTCGTCGGCGGCACCGAACCACAAACCGCTGGTTCATTAATTTTTTTTGGTTCATGCCCATGTCTAGTCCCAACTCACAACATAATAGAGATAAATCCAGTGCTGTTCTGGCAAATGTTTGAAAACAAGTTCATATTGTTTAATCGTTAAGGTAGCTATTTCTGGTATGTGGGCCGTGTCCAATGTGCTTGTAAAAAGAGTGATGTACTAGATAGCAGACTGATGGTGCACCAGAAAGCTTTCTGCTCAAAAACAAAGTGTGTGTTGGGGGGAAGATGGGACATATGGATCCTTAGGAGGAGGAGCTTACTGACTTGGCTACTACCTTAGCTTACTGACTTGGCTACTACCAAGAATAGACAGCATTGAACTTCAGAGAATGGTTTGGAAACAATGTGGAATAGCATAGAGAAAGAAATCCTAGTGTAGCGTGCACATTGTAGATTCCAGTTTGAATTGGGTAATTCACAGTCTGGTACACTGTGCAACACTAAAAACACTTTCCTGAGAATAAACTTCTTTTAGTAAACCTCAGTAAGAATCTGAGCAGACGTGCTTATGATTGTTCTGTTACTACCCTTCCTGGTACCCTGCTCTCAGCAGCGAAAAATATTGGGAAAGTAGCATGATATGGTAGGTGGGGCTGACCATTGATCGGTGTTGCAACATGTAGAGCTACCACAAAACTACTGAGACTGCAGCTATGGGTGGCTTTACATTAGAGGATTACATGGTATTCCTATCACATTTTTATCCCATTTTCAAGACAATGTACAACAACCTGAAAAAGGCTAACATCGACCAAAAGAATAAAAGCTGTTAAAAAGAACAGAGTTTCAATATTGTGAGCCGAGCACTTGAAATATCAATGCACAATGCAAAGCGCTGGTTGATGACATGCCTTCTATAATAAGTTTTACATCCCTTCCGAAAGGCTTGGGGTGGTGGTGGTATATGGGCATGTGGGCAGTGTGCCCAATGTGCTTGAGGTGGCACTCAAATATACCACTTCTGAAAGGATGTTCCTAAATTCAGGTGACACACCAGTAAATGCTTTCTTGCAAGTGCTTTTGTGGACCAGTAGTAGGAAAATATCCTATGTAAGTCAAAATAAATCTACAATTCATGGTTTTTTTCTTTTTAAAAATGAGGGAAATAGAAGAGGTGCGTTTCAAGGGAGGCAAACAGGCTGAAATAAGGAGTAACTGAGAGATTTTGAGCTGGGCGATGTCCCACACTCTGACCACGCAGATTACCTGATAAGTGTTAAGCCTTTATACCAGATTAGGAATTTTCCCTAAAGCATGGCAGACTATTGGGATGTACATGGCCCTCCAAAGTATGTGCCATAGCATTCAGTGGGTATGGCATATCCCTTCATGAATATAGTTCATTTTACTAATTTATATTTTTAGGCATTATCAACAACAAAAAAATTCTTATGATATCTTAACGGACCATAGAATTCAGCTAATATTACCTTGCATTAATAGAATTGCCCAGAATGGAATGGTTGCCTGTTAAATACATGTGGAGGACATGCCCTCCTGGCTTTTCTTGAAGTTGGTAGAAGTCAGCTAGTAGAAGGCAGTGAGGTAGAAGGCAGTGAAGTGCCTGAAGTATCATCAAGTGTATCGTGGTAGATTAGCTGACTAGCCTATTCTCTTGGCAGGTGGAAGAATCCAGGGAGCCATCTTCAACTTTTTCAGAAGCCTCAAAAACGAGAGATTATGTTCATCAGGCCTGTGCACAGCAGGTGGACAGCAGATCTGTACATGTGTGCCCCCTTTGCCCCATGTGATAATTCACATGTGATAATTCACAAATGGGCCAAATTTCTAGACCCATATACAGGATTCCCAGTTCAGAGTGTCTGGGACGACAACCTGTCCAAGACTCAGAGCTGCAGCCACTCCTAAACAGCCACATGAGCATGGTGCTACAGGCTCACCCAATGGCAATCCTGCAGTTGCATACAGGGGAATCACCCCCTCCCCGGAGCCCACTCATCTGGGCCAGGAGCCCGGAGTCTGATATGAAGTCGTGGCTATCAGTGAGAGCAATGGCTTGCATGCCAGAGGCCGGACCAGTTACATAATCAGCCAGCATCTTGAGACATCCAGAAGCAAGACTGGGCATCCCTGCAGCATCCCAGCCATCATAGCCTGACCCAAGTACACAGGGTAGAGCCTGGAGAGGTGAGCCCAGAAGGGCAAAGGTGGTATGGACCAGCCCTCTCCACCAGTCCAGGAGCTGTAGAGCTAGAAGGAGGGCAGGAATGAGAGGGGGGGGGCAAACTACCAGGCAGTGGACATTCACCCTCCCTGGGCAGGGGGAGCTGAGGTGGGGAAAGGGCATTGGCTACCCACAGGGTGGGAATGGGAAGATGGTGTCATAAAAGGGAGATTCCCCAAACAGGCTGGGTGTGGCTAGGCAATGCAAACTGCCAAAATTCAGGGGTGAGAAGAGGAACAAGGTGGTGTAACTTCCCTCCTCTGACCATTTAGAGGACTTGAGAAAGTCCTCCACAAGCCCCCAACAGGATGGATGGCTGACAGGAGACAGGAGGGTGCCAAGAAGGTGGCAGCCCCCAAAAATCCCAGCCACAAGATCCCACCCCAAATCTCTGCTGATGGAAGATTTTACTTTAGTGGAGTGTGAATTTTGTGCCTCCCTCCTCCTAGATCAGCACCAAATGTCCCCCCAAATGCTGTTCCTGTGGAATAATAATATAATAATAATAACATTTGATTTATATACTGCCCTTCAGGATGATTTAACACCCACTCAGAGCAATTTACAAAGCAAGTCATTATTATCCCCACAACAAAACACCTTGTGAGCTGGGTGGGGCTGAGAGAGCTAGAAGCTGTGACTGACCCAAGGTCACCCAGCTGGCTTCAAGTGGAGGAGTGGGGAATCAAACCCAGTTCTCCAGATTAGAAGTGAACCCCACCACCACCACCAGAAGCAGCTTGGGTGGGGAGTTGAAGGTTTAGGAAGGGAGAATCAACAAAAATCACCAGTTCTCCGAGAACAGCATTACAGGAGGCATTTGGGGCTACTTCTCATGGTGGAATCCATGCATGATCTCAGCAGGGCAGATTCTTCGATCACCTAGAAATAGGGAATTCACTGGTACTGATCATCCAAGCAAGAGCGATATGAATGCAAAATACATTGCATTTTGCAAATTAATGGGTTCCACTAAGTGAGTTTATGTCTGTGCAGGCATACAATTCTATTAAGATATAATAATGATAGTACTTAGTACTTACATACCTCTTTACAGTTTCAAAACATTTTACAAGCATTAACTAATTAGTTTTTATAACAACCTTGTGATGAGGTGGGAAAGTATTATCTTTCTTTTTATAGTTAGTGACAGGCAAAGATGTTAATTTTCTTGTCCAGGGCTCTTGCTGGGCAAATACCAGAAAAAGAACCCCCAAACCCCCTTTGCTAACATATGGCTCCTTTCACTTTCCTGTGTTTTTTTCCAGATTATGTCATTTGCTTTTTTCATAGTAAGCACATTATAGACCCCTCCATTATGCATCACAAAGCCATTTGATACTAATGGGTTTTGAGAATGTAGAAACTGCACCCTTGATTTATTTTGGAGCCAGTTGGGTGTACTGGTTAAGAGCAGCAGGACTCTAATCTGGAGAACCAGGTTTGATTCCATTCCTCTGCTTGAAGACAGCTAGGTGAGGCACAGCTACTTGAAGCTGTCTCAGTCCCACACACCTCACAGGGTAATTGTCATGAGGATAATAACGACACACTTTGTAAACCACTCTGAGTGGGCATTAAGTTGTCCTGAAAGGTGGTATATAAATTGAAAGTTGCTGTTGTTAGAGACTGAGCATTGGAAGCTGATCAGGACAAACTCAGACTGTCGGTGGAAAATGCCCCATATCAATATAAAAAAAACACCCCTATGGGCATAACCCCACCTCCCATCATCTCACAGAAGAGAACAAAATAGTCCTTTTCTGTGACATGATCATGTGGTAGAAAAGAGCCAGAGTCCAGTAGCACCTATAAGACTAACAAAATTTGTAGCAGGGTATGAGCTTTTGTGAGTCTCACTATCTGAAGAAGCGAGCTGGGACTCATGAAAGCTCA
The DNA here is from genome assembly GCF_028583425.1 of Eublepharis macularius. Classification (NCBI taxonomy): domain Eukaryota; kingdom Metazoa; phylum Chordata; class Lepidosauria; order Squamata; family Eublepharidae; genus Eublepharis; species Eublepharis macularius. The sequence continues at coordinate 36,622,009 of NC_072794.1, forward strand.
TAATTTACCACCAATTTTGTTAGTCTTATTGGTGCTACTGGACTCTTTTCTATTGCTACAGACAGACTAACATGGCTACTCATCTTGATCTATGATCAAGTGGGGAATTCTGTTTTGGGAAGCAATAAATTTAGAGCTCCTCCATTTGTTGTCTTTCTTTTCTTAGGGCTGCATCAGTATGGTTACCAGGTTGTTCTGATCTCTGCTCCTGGTAATGCATGCAAAGTCCATTCTTGTTTTGAAAGTGGATTGGGTAGTTAGTTACATGCTGTGCTAGTGATGCCTATCCTTTTGAGGTATGGATGTGTTTGTCATTACCATGATATGCAACTATATATTACACAATAAACATATGGGTTGCACATAGAGGTGGGCACGATCCAAAAAAAATTAACGATCAAGCTGATCGGGGATAGGCGCTGGCAATGACCCCAAATCACCGATCCACACCGATCATCTCCTGTTTCCGATCCGTGGATTGGATCGGGGAGGCCAAAGCGGAGGGGCGCCCCGCTGTTCCCAGCTATGTGGGAAGATGGGTGGTGGCGGTGACCGCTGGGCCTGGCAGGCACGGGGAGGGCACGTTCACACACACACACACACACACACACTCACACACTCACACACTTAGAGCAGAGGGGGGGAGTTTTTAACCCGGCAACGAGCCGCCTCCCCTCAGGGAGGGGACATTCCCACGCGCGCACACACACACACACACACACACACACACTTAGAGCAGAGGGGGGGAAGTTTTTAACCCATCCCTGCCTCTCCAAATAGAGAGAGAGAGACACCCCATCAACATGTTTCAGCCAGCTTTTTAAAAAAAGCAGGGACAGAATCCTCCATTCCTCCCCACCCGACTTTAAAAGCAAGCAGCCAGTCTTCCAAAAGCATATTTTAAACACACACACAGAGCTGTGAATGAGGCTTTCCCACAAAATACAGTGTTTTAAAAGCAGGTTAAAAACAGAGAGTGACAGACAGAAAAACAGCCATTCCTCCTACAGAGTCCCATTTTTTAAAAAAGCAAAAAATGTTTGGAGTTCCCATGGCTACAGAACACCCCCTTCCCCCTCCCTCCCCTCTCTTCTCCCAAATGGTGATGCGTTGCTGGCTGCTCCGTGGTTGGAAGGAAGCCCTGCTAATCAAGGAAAGCTGGGCTTCCATTCGGGTTTCCAGGGCGACAGAAGGAGGGCGCAAACAGCTCAGGCATTCCCCTGGCTCCGTTGCCCCGGGAACAGATTACTGGCGCCTGATTGTCTGCATTCCCGATCAGATCCCGATGGCCCAAATCAAGCCCCGATGAAGGGGCCCCCCCACCGAACGCTGGATCGGTCGCCATGGACGGCACTGATCTGCCGGGTCCTGATCGCATGAGCGCCATTATCGTGGGTATTTTTCTATCGTAATGCCGATTGTGCCCATCTCCAGTTGCAAACATATATGTTGCTTAGTATATGAACAAGTACAGCCACTGCCAGTAATATAATAAAAGCTAAAAAACAAAATTAAGAGAATCAGATGCTTGCAATTCTTCTGAATTCTATGTCTGAATTCATGTCTAGACCTAAACTAGTGACTTTGTAACGTGGTCTCTTGAAACTAATAGGAGCAATCTTCACCAGGGTCATGGTGAGGGGGACAAAGAGGACAAACTGTCCTGGGACCCCACAGGGCCAAGTCTTCCCATGATATTGGTTCACATTGCCTAAGGTTAGTGGACTCAGAAGTTTGCACCCACCTGATATTTCACCTTTTATTTTAAAAGGCATGGGAGAATTCTAGATAAGGGTCCAACACTGTTTCTCCCTGGGCTTTGTGTTACCCCTCTGTAGTCCTAATTTTCACCTTGCCCTGAAAATGGCAAGAGTCTCTTTTACCCTTCGAAATGCTAAGAGCAGATGCAGTATGGGCTCGCCCCCCCCCTCCCACCCAGTGTGTGTTTTTCTTTAGGGCAGCAATCATATCTGTGCTTGCCCTTCTTGTGACTCCTTGTGTTTCTAACTTTCAAAAACTCCATCAGAGCTATGAGCACAATCTCATAACAATACCTTCTGAGGGGAAAAAAAGGAGCTCTTTGACTTTAAAAAGCTGAATTACAACCAGAATATTGCAAACGAACATGCTGTTATACATTCTGAACATGGATGAGAATGATAGGGACCTTCCAGCAAATGACCCGCATTCTCTCTTTGCCCCAAACTGATCAAGCACCATCAGATTAGCTGTTTGATGAGGTGTGGCACTATTTGATAAATGAATATGCTCACTAACATTGTGCTCTAATCAGGCCATTGAGAAGGCAAAATATCCCTGCTACTTAATGTCAGAATGTTGCTTCTTATCAACAATAGCACACCTTTGAGTCGAGCCCTACGGACTTCCTAATAGAGGGGTTTAATTTAATGTTATTTGGTTAAGGGAAAGGCTTATCCTTATGCTTCAAGGTGTTCCATTTTCTTTCTTGTCTTATTCCAGTTTTATGGTCTGAATGGTTCATGCTGGACTAACAGACGGAGGCCATTTTAATTAGACGGCACCTTAAGGGGAAATACGCATTAAATGTTAATATGATGTTCCGAGGTCCCAGTTCTGTGTTTTCATAAGAAAAATGAGGCAATTAACCTTCCGTTCAGGACCAAACAAGGAAAGTTGCAGAGCATCAGTGATGAAATAAAGAAAAATGGGCCTTTTGCATTTTCAGGAGGCAGAATGTAAATACATTGATGTGTATACATGTTGTAGCATGATGGTATAATAGTTAGCATGATGTAGAACTTGCTTGCTCATGAAAGTCTGGGTCCTAATGTGCCTGGTGGGCCAACTCTGACTAACCAGGAACACACAGAAACTCATGAGTTGATAAAACGATGCAAAACCGCAAACGATGCAAACTGAATTATTCAAAAAGGCTTTTTACTCAGACAGGAGGGCTGTATTGTAGGGAAGCGATCTCAGATGATCCACTAATGAGTTAAGAACCATTGTATTGGATTCCTAATAATGCTATGTCTTTGTGAACTTGTATCTATTTCCCCTATGGCATTGTTTATGGAAATGTTCTTAATATTGTGTGTACTAATCTCACACTGTGTAATCCGTCTTGCGTCTCAGTTAGAAAGGTGGACTAGAAATGACATAAAAATAAATAAATAAAAATGAAATGGCTTATTGAGCACAATGGACAATCCAGTGAATCAAGTAGCATCAAAGCAATATGCCCTCAAATCAAGACAAGATACAATAGTGCAAAATATGTTAATGGGAAAGTGTGCTGCACTTCAGACAAAGCAATTTAAAAAAAAACATGGCTCTAGACAGTGAAAGAAATGATATAGACCAGTAGCCAGTGATTATATAACAACAAAATATGCAGTAGCTGAAAAACTTCCTATCACTCCAGAGCATCTAGTTGAAAGCTAAGTTGAGTCATCTAAGTTCTTGTGAATCGCTCTACCTTATTCTGAAGCAATTTGCATAGCAACCCTTTTCTTCTTCTGGCATTCCCAGATGCAATAATAAAACATAAAAGAAGCAAAACAATACAGCAATAATAAAATAAAAAAGGATCAAAACTGTAGAGCAATATCAGAGGCTAAATATTAAAGATAGAAAGAAGCAAAGTACAGAGGCCTCGCAAGCAGTGGCAGCAGGAGGAGTTTGGCTAGGTTTAGAATAGAATGAAGTTTTAGGACTTCCTAGAGAAATGTTTGTTGCCGCTGTGGCCAATCTTTTTTAACATGAGCAGCTTGCACTAACCAAGTTAATCTCTGGTCTAACTAGACCCCTAGATATTTAAAATAGGGGACCTCCTTGGTGTTAATGCCATGAGTTTGCCACTTTTGAGGTACACGAGATTTTTTGCCGAAGAGGACGATTTTAGATTTTTGATAGTTAACTATCAGACTTTCTTCTAGACAGTAAGAGACAAAAGCCTTTTCCAAAGAGAAGAGTCCTGCTGTTGTTCTTGATAGGAGAACAGCATCATCAGCAAAAAGTAAAATAAGAACTTTAACATTAGCAATAGATGGAGAGCAACAATCTTGGGTAGAAACAGCAAAAATCGTATCAATAATATATACATTAAACAATAAAGGGGTCAGCTCATACCCCTGACGTTCTCCCTACTGTAGTGAGATTACGTTGGAAAGTTGTCCATCTGCCCTGCAGTGGACTTGTGCAGTGGGGTTAGAATATAGAATCTCAATCAAAGCCAAACGTCTCTCATCAATAGATGTTAATTTTAACTTGTGCCACAATCTATCATGGGATACAGTATCAAAAGATTCCTTCAAATCCATGAAGGCAGCAGTGAGAATCCCCCAACCCTTGTTTGTATATTTATTGATTAAGAACTGTAATGTCAAGAGATAATCATCTGTACTAGCCCCTCGCCTGAAACCAGCCCGTTCCTTCCTCAGGATTTCTTTCTTTCTTTCTTTCTTTCTTTCTTTCTTTCTTTCTTTCTTTCTTTCTTTCTTTCTTTCTTTCTTTCTTTCTTTCTTTCTTTCTTTCTTTCTTTCTTTCTTTCTTTCTTTCTTTCTTTCTTTCTTTCTTTCTTTCTTCCTTCCTTCCTTCCTTCCTTCCTTCCTTCCTTCCTTCCTTCCTTCCTTTAAAAAAAAGCATATAGACAAGCTATGTGCAGAAGTAAAGAAGAAACCTGACTTAATGATGGCAAAAGCTGATCAGAGCAGCTAGAAATACCAGAAATCTGAGTGAATTCTGGAAATGGATTAGTTCTGTTTTACATTCTAGGAGTTCATTCTTATTCCATATTTCTTCACATATCTGGGAGGGACATTTTGCATATGTATTTGAGAAATTCTTCTCCCACAGATGCAAATTCTGTGTTATATGTGGTGAGAGATTGGGGTATGTGGCCACATGATGTTGCCATCTTGCTGAGGTCAAGCAAGTCCGGGTCAGTTACTTGCATATCACTGTGTTCTCCATATAAATGTAATAAAAATAGTGGCTTATCAAGCACATCTCAGTTATGAAGTAAAGAACAACGTATGTCAATGTTGTCATTGTGGTGGCCTTGATTTTGGACTCCAATTGAACATTTTTTGTGTGGGTTGGGTTGCTGCATTTACTCCTAGGTAACTGCAAATTTACCATTGAACAGAGGTAAATTGACTGATACACACAATGAATAACTTTACTGCTGGTACAATATGTACATAAAAACTACATGGAGGAAAATTGAATGTGAGCATCCCCTTAGTATTGGTTTTACATATACAATCTCACATTAAGAAGTGACAACAATGATTTCTGAACTTCCTTCAGTAATAGCTTCTCTGTATTCACAGATCAGTGGATATTTCACTATACTTGTACAACAGCAATAATTCAAACTGGATTTTCCTGTATGGACAGGACCACCAAGGATGTGAATGATTGCTATAGCAGTATGATAGCCAGTGTGGTGCAGTGGGGAGAGTTTCACAGTAGGATCTAGGAGACTCAGGTTGGAATCCCCATTCAGCCATGGAAGCTCGCTGGGTGACCTTGGCCCAACCTAACCTACTTCACAGAGTTGTTGTGAGGATAAAATGGAGGAGGAGATGATGCTATAAGGTGCTTTGGGTCCTCATTGGAGAGAAAGGTGGGGTATAGATGAGATGAGATGAGATGAGATGAGATGAGATGAGATAAGATAAGGCAGCCCAGACAGTGAGAATTTTCACTTGGTTGAATCCCAGGATTGCATTGGTCAAAACTGATCAAAGGGCATTGCTTTTAGGTATTTTTTTTCCAAAAGAAAAATCACAGCAACCTTCTCTTTTAAAGTTGTTCAGTGCTAAGGTTATTAATTGAAAATAACATTTTTTAAGGAAAATGTGGATGGGCTGGAACATGTTAGAGCAAATCACAAACATATATATTTAAGTCCAACAGTACGAGTGAGCTCATGGTATATATAAAACCTATGATCACTTTTTAAAAAATTGAGTCAAGATGGCAACCTGAGCAGTCACCTTGAAATGACTCGCCTACCTACACTGTGTTTTTAAGATATTTATTTTTCCTGAGCAGCGAGTCTTTACAAAGCACAGCTGGCTTAAAGCTTTTGGAACAACTGGGAAAGAATTATTACTTTTTCCAGTTTGCGCAGAACCAGAGGTCTCCTGACTCAACATCTGCAAGACCAGCCTCCCATTCAAAGGCTATTTATCTTATCCTCACAAACTAAGGACTAAAGGCAAGTAAGAAACCCTGCACTGTCTTGGAGAGCAATTATAAAATTAAAAGTGCCAATCTCTGGGTAATTGGTATCTTGGATGGATTGAAACCTTGGGAATCTAAATTGCTTGGTAGACACTATGCTGAAATAGAACTACAGAGGGAAGCAGTTGATAATGTCATCCATGACAGACAGCTTCTACAGATTCAGCAGAGCTATTATTTATGCCTTGGTGCTGCTGGTGGAATCCCCCACTCACTCCCTGCTGTGTTTTGTCTGCCATTTTTGTTCTTGTTTCTGTTCTCCTGAGAAGATTAGAGCTGGCAGTAAGTGTATGTGATTATCAGGAGCCAAGAGGAGGAAAGAAGGAGAAAAAAAGAACTGTATTATCCCTGGTGGAACTACAGTTGCTAGGTGGATCTGGCCCTCTCCAACTTTTGCCTCACAGAATCACAGAGTTGGAAGGGGCCGTACAGATCTTCTAATCCAACCCCCTGCCCATTCTCCCTAGGCTGTGGAATGAGGTGCATGGTGCAGAGTAGAAGAATCTCAGCCCTCTGGATATATCTAGCTACACCAGAGTTATTGCACCAGCAGCCAACCCCCTCAGGAGAGCCAGTGAATGGTGCTGAGTCATCTGCCTGTGGCCTATTGCTTGAAGTGCCTCACTGGACTTTTGAAGAGTGCTGAAAAGGTCCTGGAGAGCAGCCAAAATTTGCTGCAAGGATCTGGAGAGTGGCCAAAACATGTCATCTTCATTGAGAGTTAACTCCTGGAGTGACAGTAAATTGAGTCATCTTTGAGCGTCCCACTTACGTGGAGTTATCCTAGTCTTTGCTTTTTGCTGTGGAGTGATTGGAGGCACACAAGTGACCTAGAAAATGGACTGAGCCTATGCCCGCCCAGACATCTAAGCAAAACAGAATGGATGATTTTGCCTCTTCTATCCTAGCCTTCAGGAGGCTAATGAAGACAATTGCATTCTACACAGCTTCTGGGGTTGAGCTGAAATTGATTCTAAGCTGATGTATGCTTATTATTGCTGAGCTAGAATGATTTTCCTTTTATTGCTAGGTCTGTGTCTAGTCTACTGATTGTCCTCTACTGCTAGGAGTAAAATGGCCAAACAAGTTCCTCGAGGAAGGAGTTCCAAAGGGAGAGAAAAAGTCTAGCATCTTCTAGACACCTGCTAACTGCTGATGGCTCATCCACACAAACCAGGCGCTTACCTGATAACATGAGAGGGAATAAATGGTGAGGAGCATTTGTTCGAGTACTTAAGGACAATTGAGGCTTTTAAGGTTTAGAACTTTGCGCACGAGTGATAAACAGTAGCTAGAACAGTTATTTCTTTGCATACATGTGAAAAAAATCCATGGATAATCAATTATTATGAAACAATGTACAATTTTTTGGTAATCGGTTTTGTGTGATTTCTTGTGCTAGTTCTGGTCAGGTACATTGTCAACCAGCAGTGATACTGGGACACTCTTAAAAGGCAATCCCGCTTAGATTCCATTACAACAGTTTAGCCTTGAATCACCTAATCATGGCCACATGGCTTCTCCCTGTAATCCCAAAATTACATTATTAAAATATGAATTGGGTACCATCCATCCAAGATCTGCCAGTAGAAAAAAGAGGGAGGTCTTTTAAGGAGAGATTCTTCCAGTATTCTGTGCACTATTTGTTAGCACTCTTTCTTTCTCTGTCACAGTAAATGCAGATGTTTTGTTTTTTTCTTCCTTGTCTAATGACACCCTGCTACCTGCAAGGAGAAAATAATTCTAACAGCCTCTTCAGGTGATCAATTGTGTGCATAAAGCTATTTTGATTTCATCATCTTCCATATTAATGAAAGAATGGTATGTGCAAGATAAAAATGAAATAGATCATTTATGTGTAAATCTCTCAGCTGCTCAACTGATCCTCATTGTGTGACAGATAAATATACTTCAATAGTTTTCAGGATTTGACTCAAATTTTGACATGTTAAACACATACAAAATAAGGAAGCTTTCTTTTGCTTTCAAAATCCTGGAGATTTAAGTAAATCTTCCACAAGAGGGCATCATGTTTCAGAATGAGCCTCATCATTTGACAGACCAGAGTAGTTTTACTTCTTCTGTGTTAAAATGCTGTGGGAAAATACCATGAACCTTAATATTTAGTATTGCTGCAATCAATTATGCCAATATATGCTCAAGATGAAAAGTAACAACACCGTAGAGCTGAAACCCACTTGCTTAAAATTCTGAAAATTCTGCTCTGGAAATTTTGATGGCACATCTTTTTTAAATATCTTCTGGGTGGTATTTAGTAGACGTTTGATGGCGGATCTGCATTTGACTCCAGAAGATTCTGCATTATTCAATCATGTCTAAGATCTGGATGCTGTGGCAATCAGGATTTTACAGAATCTGACTGCTCGCATGCAATAGCAGTGAGCATTTTGCATGTAACAGCCACATTTATAATATCATATAGCTGGCTTGTAGAAGCAGCTGGTTTCTGACAATATCTGACATGCAGCAATGAATATTTGAAAAGAACTGAACAGCTGACAGTAACCTAGGTATTTGACAGTATCTCACAAGTCTCAATATTTGATGGTGTCTTATAGCTAACATGCAGTAGCAGTTAACATTTGACAGAATCTAAGATTTGCAATGAAATTCAGTGAATTTTTATATTGATCAGAAATGCAGGTGTAGAATTTTGAGATCCAAATTTAATTCAAAAATTGTAATTAATTTTGAAGTCTGATTTTGAGTTATGAACATGACATTACACTGGCCATTTCCACACACATTGAATAATGCACTTTCAATGCACTTTCGTAATCCTTTAGAAGTGGATTTTTTGTTCCACACATGGAAAATCAGTTTCAAATGTTCACTAAAGAGTATTGAAAGTGGATTATCCAACATGTGTGGAAGCAGCCATTATCATTGTAGGCTCAAATAGCAACACTATTGGGTATGCAATCGATTATTGTGCTTGCTGCAGATTGTGTTGCTGCAGATGTGTTGCCAGGCAAAAATTTTGTTCTGTACTGACAAGATCACCATATCCAATTGTGTCATTTTACACAATTCAACTTTTTAGACTGAGAGCTGTTGTAGCATAGCGGATCAGTGGTTTAGCTGTGAGTCAGTACTCCACTGGTTTCAATGTTCTACTGCCAAGGTCACCTTTAAAGCCTTTCTGACAGCCTGGAACCCACATCCTTTAGTTTAGTCCATTTGGTGTTTAACCCACCCTCCCCACAAGTTGGCTCAGGACGGGGTACAACAGTCATAAAATACAATTACATAACAGATTCTACAATAAAATTCAGCAATTAAAATTATATATATACAAAACCTGATATAGTTGGCTACACATTCCTGCCCCTAGCATACAAAGAGGAGGTAGACAGACACACGAGCTGTACTCAAATACCGGAGACCCGTGGGAGGCTCAATGATGGTCCTACTCCTGACGCTGGCCTCAACCGTAAGTCCGGTGGAACATCTCCTTCTTGCAGGCCCGCTGAAATGATACAAGATCCTGGTGGGCCTGAGTGTCCTCAGACAGAGAGTTCTACCAGGTTGGAGCCAGGACAGAGATCTCTGTCTTTTGGTGCTACACCTCTGAAGATGCCAGCCACAGCTGCTGGCGAAACGTCAAGAACTACAATGCCAAGACCATGGCAATACAGCCCGGAAAACCCACAACAACCATCTTTCTCCGGCCGTGAAAGCCTTCGACAATACATGGTTGGTTATATTTTACAGTTCTTGCACTTTTCCATATTTATGATTTTAATTTCCTTCTGTATTTATTTTGGTTTGGGTAAAATAATATGGCAATGACAGTGGTGACCTACAGATTGTCATCATTGTCATCCCCCACAAGGCTGTCATTTTTGCACAATTTCTATTTTTTTTTCTTCTCAAGTCAATAAAAATTAACCAAAATGTAGAGCTCTATTAACTGTAGATTATTTTATGCCAAGAACTGAGAGCAGGTTACACATCTTGTAAAGTGTTTTGAAAACATTCCTTAGCCCTGCTCAACAGTTGTTGGCATTGATTGGGTCCAGTGGATGTTCATCGTTCTGAAACTTAATTTGTGGAGTACAGCTGCACACAGTAAATGTGCTCCAGCATCATTTGGTGTTTAACCCGCCCTCCCCACAAGTTGGCTCAGGACGGAGTACAACAGTCATAAAATACAATTACATAACAGATTCTACAATAAAATCCAGCAATTAAAATTATATATATATACAAAACCTGATATAGTTGGCTACACATTCCTGCCCCCAGCATACGAAGAGGAGGTAGACAGACACACAAGCTGTACTCAAATACCGGAGACCAGTGGGAGGCTCAATGATGGTCCTTCTCCTGACGCTGGCCTCAACCGTAAGCCTGGTGGAACATTTCCGTCTTGCAGGCCCACCAAAATGATACAAGATCCTGGCGGGCCTGAGTGTCCTCAGACAGAGAGTTCCACCAGGTTGGGGCCAGGACTGAAAAGGCCCTGGCCCTGTTCAAGGCCAAATGAGCCTCCCTAGGGCTAGGGATCACCAGTAAGTTCTTACCCACTGAACGAAGCACTCTCTGGGGCACATATGGGCAGAGGCGGTCCCTCAGGTATGCTGGTCCCAATCCGTTTAGGGCTTTAAAGGCCTGCCTCACTTTGTATGAACCTGTGTGGCAGCTATGATCATCGCAGCAGCTGCTTCCCTATGTGCCTTCCGGCATAAAATTCAGGGCCCATTCTTGAGCTTTTACTTAGTCATTACCGTGGAACAACTCAGGGGACAACATCCCTGAGAGAATGAGGAAAGCCCCCTCTCTCTTAATATTTAACGGAGTCTGCAAAAACAAACTTTTCAAATGTGCACTTACTGTATCTCAAGGCTTATTAGCTCATGCTTTCTGAAGCTGAATGAAATTTTAATTGTGTTGATTAATGTTTAGAGGTTTTTAGATTTTTTTAAAATTGCACCAGCACCCAGCATGGGTCTCAATAAATTGGGGGAAAAGGTTTATAAATATTTCAAATTTTAAAACATGAATACATGTGACAGTCATTTGAATGTAAATAAATCATTCTATGACCCATTGGAGGACCAATTTCAACAACAAAGAAGGCAATGTGGAAGGGATGAGGAAGAAAAGCACAATGTCTACTTGATAGCAAAACATCGCATCCTACAAGGTATGCTAATTCACAAGTCTGATACAGCTCATGGGCTTTACTTAGCTTGCTATTGCCCTTTGCTATTATTTACCCCATTGTCTGGTAGAAGCTTTGTTGGTTAAGTCAAGTTTCACATTCTTAGTTATGGCATGATCCACTCTTTTGCAAATAGCAACATCTTGGTCAGCAGAGGGCTGAACAGAGCTCAGTTTCCTGCTTTGTTCATTATGGGGACTTGAGGTGTTTGCAGCACCTTCCATGCAGGGGCAGACTAGCCATTTAACTTACAGGGAAATTTCCTGCTGAGCTGCTGCCCTTGAAGGCCACTGGTGGCCAAGCCCCAGCAACACTGCCTGTGACTCAGAGGCTACTCGGCTCTTTCCTTTAATAGGCAATCAGTGTCACACCAGCAATTGTCTCTTCCTGCACTGCTGCCATTTTGTGGGATGAGGCAAAGTGTGAGCCAATGCCTGCTGTTGGTGCCACTGAGTTCATATGTGGATAAGTGCAGCCATGGAGGCTGGAGTGCACACCAGCACATCTTCTGCTCCGAGCCCAGCATCCCTATCATCTGACTGCCTCCCTAGTCACCTCCAATCTGCTGACTGGGGACCTGAGCTTGGAGCAGAAAGTATTCCTAAACATATTCCTCTTAAAGATGAACCCCCCACCCCCCACAAGTAAACTACAAATGAAAAGATGGAAAGTAAACAAAACACTTACGTTTTAATCTTTGCCAGTTCTTGACTGAAGATCATGTAATTTGGTTGGTTATATTTTATAGTTCTTGCACTTTTCCATATTTATGATTTTAATTTCCTTCTGTATTTATTTTGGTTTGGGTAAAATAATATGGCAATGACAGTGGTGACCTATGAATTGTCATCGTTGTCATCCCCTACAAGACTGTCATTTTTGCACAATTTCTATTTTTTTTCTTCTCAAGTCAATAAAAATTAACCAAAATGTAGAGCTCTATTAACTGTAGATTATTTTATGTCAAGAACCATGAGCAGGTTACACATCTTGTAAAGTGTTTTGAAAACATTCCTTAGCCCTGGTCAACAGTTGTTGGCATTGATTGGGTCCAGTGGATGTTCATTGTTCTGAAACTTAATTTGTGGAGTACAGCTGCACATAGTAAATGAGCTCCAGCATCATTGGCTATGGCACTTGTGAAACAATTTATCTGCTGAAGACAAACATGTAGCAGACATGAAGTTCTTCATCATTCTCATTTCCAAAATGAAACCCTTGTAAAGGTTTTGGGAAAGCTGGCTTGGAAGGAAAATGTCAGACAGCTACATGGAAGCTGTATAATATATTTGCAAAATAGCAGCCAATGTAGTCAGAAATATCATGAGCCTGCCACTGAAAACAGAATCCCAGTGTCTAGAGATGGGCACAAACCGGAAAAAAACCGAACCGGGCAGTTCATAGTTCATTGTATTTCACGAATCATGAACCATGAACTTTCAATAACCTGCCCCTGTTCACAAACCAGTTCGTTTGGTTCATGAAAACATCACATCCAGGTCAGCAAATTGTCACTTCGGGGTCAGCAGAAGGTCTCTTCTGGGCCAGCAGAAGGACACTTCCGGGTCAGCAGAAGGTCTGCAGGAAGTCCATGCCTTGTTGCCTAAGAAACTGATTGATCAGTGCCAGGCTGTCTGCAGTGACAAACCAAAAAACGAATCAAACGAACCAGCCTAAAGTTCATGGCAGTTCGTCAGAAATGGGCTCTGACGAACTGCCAGTTCGCAAACCATGAACCAGCCTGCTTCGTCATGAACTTTGGTTCATATTTCAGTTAATGCCCAACCTCTACCAGTGTCTGGTTCACCCCTATGGATTACTACGTGACATTTGATTTTCCTTAGGCCCTATGCCATCAATACCCCAATTACTAGTAGAATACTACTGACTTCCTATCCATTGAGAGTCTCCCAGAAAATATGATCTTGGCAATTAAGGATGTTGAGTCTCAGGGCCAAACTACAAGCGATGAATGATACTTGAATGGCAAGTGTATTCCTCCCTGTACACTTGCCCTCCACTTGCTCTCCACTCAATCCACTTGCCGTTCAAGTGTCATTCGTCACTTGTAGCTTGGCCCTTAGTATCCCAATATCCCCCACAAAGATGGACTACAAGCCATTAGGAATGTTCTTGATAATAGCACAGCACACACCTTACTTACCAAGCTTTGTCACTTTGTCCTCATCTACAGTTACCTCAGATTTAGCAGCCACTTGTATCTACAAGTTAACAACACAATCATAGTTACGCACTTGGCTTCAGAGTATGCAAATGTATTCATGGCTTTATCAGCTCCTACACTCTAACGTCTTTCCTGTTCTTGAAATTTAATGACGACAATGCACATGTGATGTGTTAGGCATGAGAAATCTGTTATAAGTAAGATCTGCAGGATTTTCTCTTAGTTTAATAACACACATGGACAGTAAGAGGATCCCATGGGAATTGACTATGTAGGTCTGTATTAAAAAAAAAACTACTTTGGATAAGTCTAAAAGGTTTGTACTCAGTTACAAGAATATTTTCCTTTGAAGAGCAGATCTCCAAAGAGAAATTAACTCTCCCCCCTCTGGCTGCAATTCCTACCAGTTTGCAAATTCTTTCTCCACCAGGGTGGGTGGGTGCACAATATTCAAGGCATCCAATGAATGATTGGACCTAATTGCGCACATATTTGGATCATGGCTACATTGTTCAAGTATGTGATATTTGGATAACACTACCATTAGCACATGATCTCTTGCATATGGGAACTAAACCTATGGGGAAAGCATGGACTACAGAGTATCTAAACCTTTTATTGTCAGTTTGGAAGGTCAAATGTTATCCTTTTGTCAATTATTGGATTAACTGGTTCTGTGTGTATAAAAACAGAAGGTGATATCCTAAGCAATGAAAGCAGAGTGGAACTTCTTTCCTTCTCATTGCAGCTGGTTATGCTTCCTGAAATGCAGCCCCTGGAGAACAGTGAAACATAAATGTCTTCAATAGACTGAAGAAATCTAAAGAAATCCCTCACCTGTCATGCAAAATGTAGTTGTGACTTGTGAGAGTGGGAAAGGAGTTGGGCTTCAACTCAATGTTTTATAGATGGGTTGAAAGCCACTTGGTCATCTTACAGAGTTGCATAGTTAATTGTAATGACTTGGACACTATAATGATTTATTTATTTTATTTATACCCTTCCTTTCTCCGTCACATTATTTTCCTCCATTTTATCCTCACAACAGCCCTGTAAGGCAGTGTCTCTCTACACAAGGCATTTTACATGAGTAGGATCAAGTAAAAGATCTTACACTTGTTCTCCCTTTATGGATACACATACACTGCTAGGGAAACAGAGTACACTTGAATATAAAACCACACAGAAAGCAAGTCACTTGAGCATCCCCATGTAAGATGTCTTGTGTAGAGAGACTTTTAGGTTAGGCTGACAGTGTGTGACTGGCCCAACATCAACCTTCAAGACAAACTGTAGATTTCAGCCTGGGTATTCCACAGCCTAGTCTGACACTTTAACCACTATACAATACTTTCTCCCTATAGTCACACTGTAGCCACTGCGACTGGTAAACTAATATTTGGTTTTGTGATTGTTTGGATTAGAGATGGGCACGGACCCCACTAAGAACTTCAAAAACCCACAAAAATGGCGATCGTGCGATCATGATCCAGCGGTTCGTGATCATCCACAGCCAACGAACCAGCGTTCGGAAGAAGCCTGGTTCGGTGCCTTCGGCCGTGGTTTGGGAAGCAAGACACTCAGGTGCCAGCAATCAATCCCCCTGGCAACAGAGCCGGGGGGATGCCTGAATTCTATCTGCGCTCCTTTGGTCGCCCTGGAAACACGAATGGAAGCCCAGCTTAACTTGATTGGCAGGTCTTCCTTCCAACCACAGAGCATCAAAGTGGTTACAAGTTGGGAGAAGATACCCAGGGGAGGGAGGGGGAAGGGGGTGTCCTGTAGCCACAGGCACTCCAATCTCATCCCTGCAAACCCTGATAGGCAGCTCTGATGGCCAAACACAGACCTCCTGTGTTGCTCAATGGGACCTGTGCTTATAAATAGCCGTGGGCTCCCAGGCTGGGTTTCACTTTCAGCGAGCAGTGGAGTGGGACAGAGCTCTTGCTTGCCACTTGCTAGCCTTTGGGGAGAGAGACTGAGAGTATAATTGAGCTTGGATTTTTGTGGGAGTTTCCTGGGGGCCTTGGATTGGAGAGGGTATAACTCCAAGATTCCTTTTGCAATCTTGTCCAAACTTGGGTGATAGCTGTAGGAGAGCCTGCAAAAGACTCCCTGGGAATATGGGCTCTCTTAAGTGCCATGGAGGGCATTCCGTGCCCCACGAACTGTGAACCGTGAACCGGTTTGGCAATGGAAAATGTTCGTTGTGGTTCATGATCTCGGGATCGTCATCGGCACCGAACTGCGACACGTTGGTTCATTAATTTTTTTTGGTTCGCGCCCATGTCCAGTTTGGATTATCCTTTGTTCTGTGTAAATTAAGAGTGTAATGGTTTCAAGTATGGAGAAACAGGCTATGACCAAGATTGTATGTACACAACAGTTTTATGAGAGCATGTGTTCAGAATATAGTACTGGGCACAAAATTCATCGTTGTGAGGATCTCAATGTTGAAAATCAAATGTCTGGCTGTTATGAAGCTGTATGTGAGCAATGTCTATTGAAATCTCAGAAGGGCTTCTGAATAAGATTTCCAGACATTAGGGGTAGGGCTGCAATATCTAATATAATTCTTTGCTATGATAGCAATATCAAAATAAGTTAAGCACAACATGAAAAGATGATACACATAAGAGAAATGATGTGGATATGCATAAAGTGGTAGTTATGTTGGGTCTAGGATTTGGATTACCTAAACAGTGGCTTGGATCCAGCTGTCAAGAATCACTCCTCCTCCATCCTTCCCTGCCATAGAATGCAGGCTAACCTGAAAATGCCTGAGCTTCCCAACTCTCTTGGCTCCAAGCTTCTATCAAAATAAGGACAAGGCTGCAAGTAGCCTAGGCAACATCTGGAATGAACTCCCTAAATATGGTACAGCTAGGTTCCAATCTTTTATTTTATTTTCTATGTTTATAGCCTGCCATTCCACTAACCGGAAAGGCAGGGTACAAAACATTTTTTTAAAAAATTCAGTCAGACAGCATAACAGATCCAGCAATAGGAATAGGATTAGAGAAATTACAAAACAATGCAAACAGAAAACAGCCTAAGGCATGATGTACAAATGTAGAGAGTAGGTCACAAAGGTAGAAGATGGTGCAGTAAAAACAAGGTAACAAATAAAAATTGCAATAGACTTCAATCCCTGATAAAAGTGACCTCCTGAGCTGTTCCATTATATTAAAGTTGTAATCCTTTTATAAATGTTTCCATTTTGTACATTCTGCAAAATGATAGAAGTGCAGGAGCCTCTATGACCTCCAGTTCATTCCACAAGGTGAAAGCCGCAACAAAGAATGCAGAGCAGGAGAAGCAATCCTGCCAGTATGTAGGTCCAAGGTCCCTAAAGGCTTTGTAGGTGATAACCAATTCCTTGAATTGAATCTGATAACTGATCAGAAACCAATGCAGTGACTGCAGAATGTGTGTGATTTGCATGCATTGCCTAGCTTCAGATAATAACTAATCTGCATCATTCTGTACTAACTGGAGTTTTTGAGTTGACTTTAATGGTAGACCCATGTAGAATGCATTACAGTAGTCTAGCCTCGGGGTTATTATTAGACATGGGCATGAACCAGAAAAAAACTGAACCATGGGGTCGTGGTTTGTGGGCCGTTGCCAGGGGAGCCACGAAATGGCACAGAACAGGCCCAGTTACAAAGCAGTTCGTGGTTCATGGCTCGTGAGGTTTAAATGCCCCTTTATGGTAAGGAATCCCCCCCTGCTGCCTGCCAGCTGATAGTTTAAAGGGACCTGCCACTTGCAAGCAGCAGGGCCCTTTAAACTCCCCAAACCCCAGTGCCCCCCCAGCCCCAACCCCCAGCCCCAGCCCCTCACTTAACTTCCCTCTGTCGCTGGGTTGGTGGAGGCCTCCTTCGCTGAGCTGCAGGCCTCCGCAGCAGAGGAGAAGGCCAAAAACACCCTTTCTGCCCCTCAAATGGCAGCTGCGGCTGCAGTTTGAGGGGTGGAAAGGGCCTTTTTGGCCTTCTCTGCTGCCCTGTGCCCCTCAAATGGCAGCTGCAGCTGTTTTTGGCTTCCTCTGTTGGTCTGTGTGCCCGCAGGGCAGCAGAGGAGGCCAAAAAGGGCCCTCCCACCCCTCAAATGGCATCCTGTGCAGCGTCACCTCTTCTTCTGGAGAGGGACATTCCGACGTTTCTGTAGACTTCACTGAGAACATGGATAGATCAACCTTTCTAGGTTCCCCCTCTCTTCTCCCTTAGGCATCTAGGACTACCACTTTCAGGAGGCCTAGAGGGGCAGAGGACCCGGTTCAGAGGAAGACTTGGTAAAGTTCCCCAGGGTCTTTACCAGGGGGTGGGGAAGAGAAACTGAGGCACTGCAGAAATCCTCTAGAGGGTACCAGATTTCCATTTATATTTACCAATGACTGAATAGAAAGCCCCTCCCCCTATATAATTTTGACCTGAATCGAAAACGGTTTTACATCTGCAAAAAATGATCAAGACACTGGATGTAATCTAGCCGCAGCATTCTGCACTAGCTGCAGCTTCTGAACTGTCTTCACAGGTAGCCCCAAGCAGTCAAGATGTAACTAAGGCATGGGCCATAGAATCATAGAGTCAGAAGGGGTCTTATGGGGGTATAACCTCCTGCCCAATGCAGGAACAGCCTAAAGCATCCCCAATAAATATTCATCCAGCTGCTCCTTGAAGACTGCTAAAGAGGGGGAACCCACCACAGCCAATTCCACTACTGAATTATTCTTAACATGAAATTTTTTTCCTAACATCCAGCTAGTTCCTTCCCTCCTGAAGTCTAAACCCACTTTTTGAGTCCTATGCTCTGTTGCCAACAGGAACAGCTGCCTTCCCTCCTCCAAGTGACAGCTTTTTAAATACTTAAAGAGAGCCATCATGTCTCCCATCAACCTCCTCTTCTCCAAACTGAACATTCCCAGGTTCCTCAGTCTTTCCTCATAGGGCATGGCCTCCAGGCCCCTGGTCGTCCTGGTTGCTCTTCTCTGCATTGTTTCCAACGTGTCCAAATATGTTTTGAAGTGAAGCCTCCAGAACACAGCACTCCAGGAGGGGCCTGACCAATGTGGTATATAGTGGGATAATGACATCCTGTGATTTGGATGTTATGCCTTTGTTAATACACTCTAAGACTGAGTTCACCTTTTTTGCTGCCCCATCACACTGACTGCTCATATTTAGCTTCCTATCCCCCCCGCCAGTATCCCAAGATCTTGTTCACACACACTGCTACCAAGAAGTATATCTCTCATCCAGTATGCATGCTTTGCATTTTTGTTAGCCAGATGGAGAACCTGGCACTTATACATGTTAAATTGTTTTTT
Organism: Eublepharis macularius; assembly: GCF_028583425.1. Taxonomy (NCBI): domain Eukaryota; kingdom Metazoa; phylum Chordata; class Lepidosauria; order Squamata; family Eublepharidae; genus Eublepharis; species Eublepharis macularius. The sequence goes on from NC_072794.1 coordinate 36,640,948, forward strand.
TATTCAAATCTGAGTAATCCCTTCAAACCCTCATCCAGATCAAAAAGCACTGGGACCAGGATCGGGCCCTGTAGCCCTCCACTGGACACTTCCCTTCGATCAGAGGTGATACCATTAACAACTATTCTTTGGGTGCGGTTATCCAGCCAGTTTCCTATCCATCTAACCATCCTAGAGTCCAGTCCACAGTCCTCCAGTTTATCCATCAGAACATCATGAGGCATCTTGTCAAAAGGTTTACTGAAATCCAGATAAACTATGTCTAGAACATTTCTGTGATCCAGGAAGCCTGTTACTCGATCATACAAGGAGATGAAATTGGTCTGGCAGGACCTGTTGGGGACAAATCCATGCTGACTTCCTTGTATTATCATGTTGTCCATTAGATGCTTGCAAACTGATGCCTTGAACATCTGTTACAGTATCTTTCCTGGGACAGAGGTCAAGCTGACTGGCCTGTAGTTCCCAGGATCGTCCTTTTTCCCGTTCTTGAAGATTGGAATGACATTTTTTAGTCTTCCAGCTTCCTGTCCTCCAAGAAGCCTGGAAGATGATCAACAAGGGGTCTACAAAATCTTTCAAAAGGTCTTTAAGCACACACAGGTGCACCCCATCTGGCCTAGGGGATTTGTACACATCGAGTGCAGCAAGGTGCTTCTTCACAATTTCTCTGCCCATGTTGAACCATTGTAATACGTTGCTCCTTAGTGCAAGGTCAAGAGGTGTCTCAGAAGTGTTAGGCAGAGTAGGTAAATAAAGTGAAGCGGAGTCACTCTGTGCTGATTATTATTATTATTATTATTTCAATTTATAAACCACCCATCCTCAGGGGTTCTGGGCAGTGAACAACAGTTAAAATCAATAAAAAGAGGTTAAAAGTTTAAAATATTAAAGAGGTTTAAAAGTTTATTTAGGAACTACATACTTGAGAGTAAAGGGGAGAGATAGAAATAGGTCCTCCCTATCTGACTACATCTTAGAAAAGAGAGAAATAAAGCCAGGAGAGAGAAGAAGCAGGATATTGCCCTGTTTAGCCCAATAGGAGACAAGACAAGGAAATGACCTCTAGGAAACAAGAGAGATGCTGCCCTCACTGTCTTAACTAAGTGATCCTTGCTGCCCCCTGTATGGAAGGCTCTTCTTCCCTTCTTCCTTCTTTTACAGCAGACATTGCCATTTCCAACAAGAAGGATGGTATCAAAAGCCACTAAGAAATTCAGCAGGAACGGTAGGATCACACTCCCACTTTCGAGTTCTCATTAGAGGCCATCAACCAAGGCAACCAATGAAGTCTCTGTTCCAAATGCCAGATTGAAATGGATCCAAAAAATCTGTCTCTTCCAAGAACACCTGAGCTGAGAAGCAACCACTTTGTTTTCTATGTTGTTTCCTATGAGACAGGATTTACCAGTAAAATTTCACTTGCCATTTATTATTCTTCTCACTACGATGGAGTCTGCCTTTCACTTTATTATCATTAGTAGTGCAGGTGAGTCTACTGGAATCTCTTTGGTGGGTGCTGTCTTTTCCTGATGGACTACATCAACTTCCAGTTAGTGAGATTTTGTTCAATCAATACATAATGCGGAGGTGACGCATCCATTTTCTAATAGTGCAGGGAGTTATTTCTTTCTTTTAAAAGGATATATATTCTGCTATAATCTTCGGTGTCAGAGTACAAAAGGGATGTATTTAAAACCTTGAAAGGTCTTTAAATGCAATATATTTACATTAGAAGTTTGACTTCACAAAAGTTTAGCAAATTCTTTAAATGGAACTTGATGTTATGGCAGATCATGGGCTTCTATATCCCCACATTAACCAAACGAAAGGAATGTCAATGAATAGGAGCAAGGTCAGGAGGACCATCCTAGATTGTCAACTCCAAATTGGGAAATTCCTGGAGATTTGGGGACAGAGGCTGAGGAGAGCAGAGTTTGAGGACGAGAGAGAGCTCAGCAAAGACATGATTTTATGGAGTCCAGTCCACCCTCTGAAGCTTCCATTTTTCTCCAAGTGAGATGATCTTTGTAGTCTGTTGTAATTCCAGGAGAGCCCAGAGCACATCTGGAAATGGGCAACCCTAGGGAATGGACCAGAGAATCCAGAATCCAGTGGTGGATTATTGCTATTATGCAACAATAGTGTCAAATCCAATGATGTGTGGCTAGAGGTCTACATTGTGTGGCAGAGAATATCTAATGACTGGGCCATTTACCTTTTAATAAAAGGAGTCTAGCAGAACACTTAATGAAGGTTCCTTTTGTTTACTTTTTTAATAAATGGAGCCTAAAGAATGCAAAACAGACTTCAAACGAATTCTTATCCTTTTTATTTTAAGTTCACCAACAAGAGATGATGGACAAAGAAACTTCATTCATAGGCAGAAAATTAATATACACTGAAGTATAGCTGCACAAACAATGTCTATAAATATATCTTGCCTATTGACTTATTTTCTTTTGATGTGTCTCCTGATCTATCACTACATGTATTGAGTGCCGGCCTGTAGAAAGGAATTTGGTATTCAGAGAAAGTTCCCTGTTTTATATTTGAACATCAGTTGGTGAAAGAACCTCCTGGTATTTTTGGGTTTTTTTAGGAGGGAAAAACTTAGAAATGCCCAAAATAGATGCCATATAGAAATCATTTGCTCTGCAACTGCCCTCTCTTTTCATTCATCTACACCTTCAGGGTTTTGCTACCAAAATTGTTCTATGGAATTAATCTCCTTGGAAAGGACCTTGGTGTCAGTCTGTTCTAAGATAAGGGCAATAACATGCTAGAATCCTCCCACAGGAGCACAGGGTATCCCCAGTTCAGACTGGGTCTAATTTAGACAGAGACAATATTGGCTTTTATGCAACTATCCATGCACGGAAGGCACACAGAATTTTCCTGCATTCCTCTGCATTCATGTATTCTCTCCTGGTCTCTGAGTTGTAGAACTTGTGTGGAGGAATGGCTGCATGGATCAGGGAGGGAAAAGGAAATGAAATCCCCCCTTCCCGTTAGTGGAACTTGACTTGTGAATGAGGGAGGGGAACAGTTTTTCCCTTTTTTACTCTTCATTCCACTCTCACTCCATTCCATAGCTATTACAGTTTGCAGGACCTGTGACTCCTAGATTGTTCATTCCAAGGGTTAGAAGGATCTAAAGACAGGAATGCAGGAAAAATCTGCATTTCTTGCACAGATGGCTGGATATATATACTCCTCAGTCAATGCCACCAGCCCAGAGCTAATCTTCCAGATTCAGCTTGATTCTTGTCCCAGGTTGCCAGTCAGTAGCTGGCAATTGACAGGAGTCTGCAGAGGTGGGGGTGGAGGGAAGACATGGAAGGGGTTCCTTCTGACAAAGATGTGATTTCTAGGGATGAGCACTAAAAAAACTTCAGTATATTTTGGATTTATGTTATCAGGAAGGCCATAAGTATCAGTATCCCTGATATTTAGGTCCAGAAATACCAGTTTTAGTATTCATATTTGGTGGGGGGGGGGGGGAGAGAGATCAGGGATCTGAAATTATTCAGCTACATTATTCCCTATGGTAAAATCTTTTGGTGGGGGGCTAGACGGGCCATTTTTCAAGCAAACTACACTCAAATTGCAGCAGAGCTACTACTGCCTGTACACTAAATACCCCCAACTTTCAAGTCAATTGGTTCATGGGGTCCAAGTCTACATGTCTCTAAATAAGATTCCCCCAACTACTCTCCATTGTTTCCTATGGAGGGAAAATCCAATTCTTTCTCCAAGGTCGAGAAAGGAGCCAAAGTGTCTTAGACAAATATACAAAAGCAACCACACTGGAGAAAAACCTCTCAATGCAAAAAGAACCAACAAAACCCAATAGAACCAACTTCAAATCAGAGAATCCCAGCAAAACCAACCAACGCCAGGGACACTACTGCAAACCCAAAATAACCAGTGTCACTCTCAGAAGCCAGATAGAACTCAGGGCCATTTGCCAGAGAGCTGCCTCCCTCTCCCTACCTCCTATCATCCAGGAAACTGGCAAAGAGTTAAAAAAAAAAAAGCTGTTGCAACCTTTAAATTGCTGGTGCTACTAGTTCCCAAATAATTCTTGGTACATTCAAGAACAGATTTATTGGTATATCTGAGAATCTCAGATTTATTCAGGATTCCTAAATATATCCCCAACATATCAATAAGGTATTTTCAGGTACATTTTTGGACAAGATTTACTGAAGTACATACTCCTAGTGATGTCACTTTTGGAGAAAAACCAGAAGTGCCATCACACTTCTCTAGTAATGTCTGGAAACCCTATGGTAAAACCATAGACGTTCTCATGATTCCTAGATCAAACTGGCATCACCTAATGGTTACTTTTTAATATTATTTTTCCCACAAACCACAGAAATGAGGGCAGGAAAAAAGTGCCAGGCCAGGGGATTCCACCCTACCCCTAGTGGGAAACTGGCAAGCCTGGAGACCCTACATTTTCCAAATGTTTACCTGAGAGAACTCCATATTAAGAATGAACCTTACACAGTCATGTAAGTTCTCAAAGAATTCCACAAAGAAGAGATTTCATAGAGTCTGTGCATAATCCTGCTTTTGGAGTTTGCTTCCCCTCTTCAGATTCTATCACTGTAAATAGAACATTCCATCCTAACAGTGTAATAGCTGTTTATCTTGCCAGTCCTGAAAAAAAGCTTACTAGTATAGTATATCACTAATTTGGATGTTCTTTGAATGAAGCCACAGACTGACAGATGTCATGATATGATGTGTTGAAGGCTCTAGAGAAGGCACTTGACGTATTTTAATGTTTTAACACAAAGGAGTTCCCATGCCGAAAGAAAGTGATATGAAGCTAACTAATATAAGTTAGAGACCAATCTACTACCTGCCTATATATAGGTCCTGTAGATTCCAGTTGAAAACTAGGTCCAGTTAAACCATCAGTGAGCCCAGCAATCTTCAAATCATGGGACAAATCATGAGTCCATACATGCAAATGTATATAGATTCATTGTGATGTCTGTCACTGATCTGTTGTATCATGGGGAGAATCTGCTGTGAACACTGCAGAATGTACATTGCTGAAGTGTGTATTTTTTTCAACCTATTTAAACTTGGGATTCACTTTTTACCCAAATCTGCAAGAGGAGATCTACTTTTTAATATTTTACATTGTTATCATAGTAGCACAACTTCTGAATGAAAAGCAGATGAAGCAAATGCGCCATGGCCTGTTAAGTAACAGATATTATCTGTTTTTGCCACTCCACTGCCATGGTCAGTAAGAAAGAGGGTAGAGTAGTTTGGGGATTTATCATATTTTGTATGTTTTACATTGAGATTTGTAAGCTACCTTGAGCCTTGAGGAAATATGACATAGATATATGTTAATAAATAAATAAATTTAAACAAAAAAAATGTATTCCAGGCAGGCAGCAAAAGTAAGAGTTTTATGGATCCTCTTGTTGGTGGCTGGGACACTCAGTTTGGTTTAGTGGGTCATGAGTTGTGCAAGCCTTCAGCACCTCTCTCTACCTCTCTCTTTCTGTCATATTTCTTCTCCCTACGTTCCATTCTGTTCCCTCTTTCTCCTCATTCCAAATAATGAAGGAAGAAAATGATAGTGACATCTAGGGTGGAATTCTGCTGTGATTGGGATGAAATTGTCTTGATTAATCAATTAACATCATTTATGCTCTGCTTTTCTCCCCAGTGGGTTGACCTTGCCTCCATTTTATCCTCAGAACAACACTGTGAGGTAAGTTAGGCCGCAAGCGTGGGACTGGCCTATGGTAACTGAGCAAGTTGTATACCAGGAGACATCCAGTTCTTCGGAGCGAAGATGAAATACGGATGTCAAATCATTGTGTGCAGTGGTAAAAAAACAACATTATCCAAAGAAAGCTCTAAAGGCCTAGTCTTCAAACCATTTTTGTGCCAGCAATGCTGAGAAAAAATGGCAAGTGGGAAAGGAAAGTAGTGATATCAAATTGTAATATTATCAGGCTATTAAAATTAATGGGGATTTTCTTTAAAATATTTAATTTTCTTTCCAGCTATAAATTATTGCAAACTCTCCTGGTGAGTGCCTCTTAGTACATTATTTGTAAAGAATAGCTTTAATTAATTCTTATTACATGCCTGTAGGTGCAGGTTTTACTAAGATATTAGAGAAACTGTTAAAGTTTGCATTCATGTAGATTTATTTGCCCTTGAACATGTTTAATTAAGTTCAAAGAATGACAAGGTTTTTCAGTTCCTTATGGATAAGTGTTGTGGGGGGAAATAGCATTGTGTTTTCTCTCTCTTTTTTAAAAAAAACAGTTTAGCTTAATAATAAAAATTAATCCTACAGCATCACTCTAATGCAACATCACTTTGAGGGTTTTTTTTAATCACTTTGAGTTTTTCACGGAAATGACATTGTGTATCGGCATGACATGAAAGAATTTCTCCCCCCGCCCCTGCCGCCTCAATTCTCCCATTGGTGTGAGAGCTATGGGTGCCACCCATATCAGTTAAAACATTTTCAGCCAAACTTGCCTCACAGGGTGGTTGTGTGAGCATAAAATGGAAGAGAACAAAGTTGTAAGCTGCTTTGGTTCACCACTGGGGGCAGGTTATACATATCTTAAATAAATAAATTCTTAATGTGTCACTGAATCGTACCTAAAATAACATTTGAAGGTCTCTCTTCAGGCAATCTATCTAAGAGAAGGTAAGAAAGTTTCAATATGAATATCCACAATTTCTTATAGAGGTTACACATATCTCGGGGGAGGGCATTAATGAGAAATAAAATAGTGCTAATTATAATAATAAACTGTCAAGATGTGGGGTGTCAAAATCAGAAAATATTGGTAACTTAGTTTATAGCACTATGAATAATTTTAAAGTAATTCATTCATCACAAGTTCAGTGAGGGTATTCACCAGCTGAACTCAGCATTCAGTTAGGAAGCATTCTATTCCATCACTCCACAGATTATGATTTAAGAGATCAAGGCTATTATTCCAAGCCACATACACTAATTGCTTCCACCTGCAGCAGCATGGACAGAAGAGGTTATACCCATTACTTCTCACCGGGATGACTGGGACTGACTGTGTCCCTATGGGGAGTTGGTGCCCTGCTCATTGGGCTACCCTAAACAGAAATGTTGATGACTCAGCCAGAGAACCAGCCCTGGTAAAGATAAAGAGTAATTTCAGAAATCTTGAGTTCTGGGTAGAATTCACTTGTCTTGCTCTATTTGTACTGGTTTGAACTGTGTTCACACACATACATACATGTAGAGGCACTAGATAAATTTTATTTTAGTTCTTTTCTGGTGAGGGAAAAATTGCTATGTTAGTGGTTCCCAACCTTGTGGGCGCTTTTGCAATTCTGAGAAAGCATAGTGAGCTTCACCACCAAATGGCTGCTATGGCAGGGGGTGGTGGTGGGGTTTGCAAAATGTTAGTAGGTTCCAAGTTCTGCATTTTCTAATGACAATGGCAGATATTTGACAATGGGTATTCCTTGAAGATACAAAGGTTCCTTGCCTCCTGCAGTCTTCTGTTGAATCTTCTACTCCAGTGAGGTGGAGGAAACCCAGGATTGGCAATTTGCTTTGAAAAAGAAACATTTGGTGAAGAAAGAAGCGGGTACCAGGAGATATACTAGTGGACACTCTGATGTTCACAAGTCCCACATTGGGAATTACTATTCTAAGGCATCCCAACAATGAGTTTTCAACCAATTTTCTCTAGATGTTGACAAATTATTGGAGGATGTTTATCAACAGATATAACCCATGATATCTAATTGTGCAATCCTAAACACCTTTGTAAGCCAATTGACTTCAATGACTTTAGAAGGCTGCTGTAACTCTTCTTAGGATTGCACCATAAATGTACTTTCCATATATATCACTAGTTAATTCTGAATACTAACAACATGAACAAAAGTTCCTTTTTTGCTGCTTCATATGTTTATTTATATTTGTTGTCAACTGTTTCGGTTCTCTGCATTTCAGTGTTGGTTTTGTGGATATTTATGTGTGTTGCATATGCTAGCTGTACAGATTTTTATATGCAATTGAAACAGTAGCTCTGCATACTATATGACTGCATATAACATACATATTATGTTGATTTGCTGGTAGACAAATAATGTTGAAAAGTACGGGAGGAAATTCAGCATGAGGAAACAGAAAATGACTGAAATGAATAATAACAGATTTGATTTGCACAAGGGAGAAACTAAATTGAACAAGGAATGCTGGGCTCAATGGACCTTTGGTTTCTTATGGCACAGTGACGGTGTTCAAAATCTTAACTACCCTCATTTTGCAGTAGAGGTTGTTGGTTTCTCTGGGAGTGTTTAAGATTTCTGTGCAACATATCTTTCAGCCAGCATAACTAGATTGCCTTTTCTACCAACATCCTCATTTGTAAGCTTGTTGAGGAGGGTAGTTTGAAAGCTATAACTAGCAACGTGTTCCACTCATTAGCTCTTTGTCATATATGGGCTGCTTGAGTCTGAGCTTCTTGAACTCCCGCATCATTCAATAAAAGGATATACATACAGCATGGAGGCAGCAGTTAGGGGCCTCACCAGGGGGGAAATATCTTTTCATTAGTTCTTTTAAAACATGGTATATTTTACAGACTATAACAACCCCATGCTTTAGAACTAGGAATTGTAGGAGGGAACAGGAAGGAGGAAGCCTGGAGGAAAATAAAAAATTCAGGGGGAGAATGGTTTATTCTTGAAAGCATTAACTAAGGAGAAAAATAAGAAAAAGTTTTCTCCTACCAATCAAGAAAGCTAGCAACTATTTTTTAACCTACAAGAATTTAATGTGTTAGAAAATGAGGGATGTGCCTTAGTAAGAAGCTGTAACAATTGCACGGTGTGAAACAGAAAACTTTTCCTTCACTTAAATGTCATGTAGAATGAGAAGCTAGAAGGCAAACTTTTCATTCTACGTCTATATAAATGAGGAAAAAGTTGAGCGAATTTTACTTCATTGAATTATAAAGTGATCTATGCTGAAGTGGCACGGTTGTGGATTTATTAACCTAGAAAAATGGTAGAAAATATGCCTGGGATAATCTGAATGCAATGAAAGGAATTTTGAGGGGGGAAACCAGCAAAAGAACAAATTTTGAAATTCAAATTTGGATAGGCTATTTACAAGAAGATTTAATATAATTACAAACAATAAAACTAATAAAAACAATGTCAGTCTGTTTCCATATGTACCTTCCCTTTATGTAAAAAATCATTGAACAAATGTACCTATACACATAGGGATGCCATACATTACAGACAGCTTACAAATGACCAGATACTATTATACACATCATAATATACATGTCCTCAAATGCATTTTGGCCCTGAGGCCTTCCTTAGTGGTAGTGGTCTTAATTCACTTAACTACAGAATGCCTGACCAAGCAACGAAGAAACCTGAAAAAAAGGAGAGAAAGAACATGTTTTTTTAAAAAATGTATGAGTATTAGAGGTGGGCACGGACTGGAAAATGGACCAAAATTTGACACGGACCGGCCCGGTTTGGCGTTCATGAACAGGCGGGTTGCGGGATGCGTTTTTTTCATGGGCATGATGACTTTGGGGCTGGTCCATTGGTCCATTGGTCTGTGAAACCAGACATCCCAGCACCAAGCAATCAATTCCTTAGGCAGTGTAGGGGAGTCTCCTGAAGACCTTCTTCTGCCTTTGGAACACACCAATCTTAGCCTTGAAAACCTTGATAGGTTCCTCTGACTGCCAACCAGAGAGCTCCCGTTATTCTCTATGAGATCAAGCAGTATATATAACACCCAGTGCTGAGCCAGAGTTTCACTTTCCAACTGGTTACCAAGGGAGGACCAAAGGAGAGGGAGATTTGGGGCGTGTGTTGCAGCAAGGCTCTAGGAGCAAGCTTATTGGGTTTCCTCGGCTGAGGGCTCACTCTTCCGTTTAATATTTTTTTATTTCAATTCTTATTTGCTTGTGGAGTGGTGGGCTAGCCCAGGGCTTTGCCCCAACTCAGACTCAGAGCTGCAGTAAGGCTCTGGGTGCAAGCATATTGGGCTCCTTGAGGGCTCACTCTTCTATTTGTTTTTTTTCCTTTCAATTCTTATTTGCTTGTGGGGTGGTGGGCTAGCCTAGGGCCTGAATCGGGCTGGATCGGGCTGCTTCAGAGCACAGGAGTGCTGCCACTCTTTGCAGTGGCCCGCTTTGGGTGGAATCAGCCTGAATCCAGCCTGATTCAGGACCGATTCGGCCTCCTGCGGAGCACAGGGGCACTCCCAGGGGCAGCTGCAGCCCGTGCGATGACATCACTTCCCAGAAGTGCAGCCCAGAAGTGATGTCATCACGCGGCCTGGGATTTTTAAATGGCTACACGTAAGTTAGATGCTATTTAGATGACTACACATAAGTTTCACAATGAAGCCGTTAGTGGCTCCATAGGGTGGTTGTGTTGTTCCCCATCAGTGAGGCCTTACTAATATATAAATGGAGCTTTGATCTAACCACTCCAGTACACTGACTCTCAGCCTTCCTATCAGTGTGTATTGATGCAAAGTTCGATTTCATTTGGAAAATTCGCATGTTTTGAAGAAAACTAAACAATCAAGGGTTCTTTTACCCTTGTAGTTTATTATTTGAAATAGAAGCGAGCTGGAGTATTTATGACCTTCTGGTGGCAAATGCATTCCTGTATGTACAGTACTACTGGCAATAAATATACCCTTTTCCATTTGAATTTGCACATCAGATTTAAAGTCATGTTCTGATGTTCTATTTCATGTCCATCTACTTCCTTTTATCAGACTAGATTAACCCACCAGGATGTGTAACATTTCAGTAACCTGGACATATTTCATATTGGAGGGTTTCCTGTCATTTCCAGGTTATATAGTATTTTTAGCTAACTTTGCCATTGGAAGTAAGGGAAACATTGTATTACATAGTTTGCTGAGTGTTCCGTTCACCAAGGGGCAATTGTTCTTTTACATAATAACTAGTGCCTCACAGTCATTCTGTTGGCTTTGCCAAATAACTTCAGCATCCTATTTGTTTGTTTTTTTAACTTACCTTTGCCAATGTATATTTTTAATAAATGAAGAGATCCCTGGCTGTATTATTATTAATTGAATATAGGAGTTCCAGAGGTTTGACTGCCATTTAACTTTTATTTATTTATTTATTTATTTATTTGATGTCATTTATAGTCCACCTTTCTCACTGAGACTCAAGGCAGATTACATAGAGTGAGATTAGTACAATCTGTAGCAAGGACAAGGGCAGGCATTTCCATACAGTGTTAAGAACATTACCATAAACAATGTCATAGGGTAAGTGAATAGAAGTTTACAAAGACATAGTATTAGCAAGGATCCAATATGGGGTTGAGGAGTTGCTGAAACAGAACATAATCAATTCTAGGACTGACATTAAACAACATGAAGCATTGCCAGCTTCAAGAGGGGACTGGACAAATATATGGAGCAGAGGTCCATCAGTGGCTATTAGCCACAGGAGATAGATGGTATTCTCTTTGTGGGGAGGTGGTGCTCTGTTGTCTTGGTGCTGGAAGGAAGGCAGTGGGAGGGCATCTGGTGTCCTGGCCTCACTGACAGTCCTTTAGATGGCACTGGATTTCTAGCCACTGTGTGTGACAGAATGTTGGACTGGATGGGCCACTGGCCTGATCCAACATGGCTTTGCTTATGTTCTTATGTTCTTAAGCACAGGTAGTATATAGGAGTACATATTTAAAGCAACAGATAATATGTAAGGCAACATAATGGTGAAGTCTATGGTTCCTAACTCATTAGTGAAACATCTGAGACCCCCTCCCTACCATACCATCCTCCTATCTGAGAAAAAAGCCTTCTTGAATAATTCTATTTCACATTGTTTGCAGAAAGCCAGGAACGTGAGAGCTCTCCTGACCTCCTCAGGTAGGTTGTTCCACAGGATAGGGGCCACCACAGAGAAAGCCCCTGCTGCTGTTGATTTCGCCCATGTGCAGGCTGGCATCTGCAAGATACCCTGTTCAGATGAGCAAAGCTGTCGTGGATGGACATAGGGAGGGAGGCAGTCCCATAGATACGTTGGGCCAAGGCTGTGAAGAGCTTTGTATGTAATAACCAGTACCTTGAATTGAGCATGGTAACTGATAGGTAGCCAATGGAGTGACTGTAGGATAGGAGTGATGCTCATGCTCACTCCTGCTAACAGTTGAGCTGCAGCATTTTGCACTAATTGGAGCCTCCTAGTTAACTTCGATGGCAGATAAATGTAACAATAGTCAAGTTTTTATGTTACCATAGCATGGATCCAGGTATCGAGATAAGTAGCCATCTTCCAGGCTAGAGTGAGATTGCAGCAAGCATTTTTTGCAGCTGCCTTAACTTGTTTTTCTAGTAGTAGTGCTGGATCCAGTATAACCCCCCGGCTCTTAACTGAGTCTGCAAGGGTCAGATGAACTCTCACATATTCTCTATAGGACATTTTCATCTCTTGACATACCACTTTTTAAGGGGGTTCTTCCTTTGCTTAATTTTCACTGTTACTTTTCTGCATAACAGGATGTGACTGCACTAGATAAAAACCTGCCCTGTCTTTTATTGGCCTTTCTCTACACATCGCCCATTCCCTACACATAGGGCAGGCACATTGGTGTGGTTAAGTGATATTTGACTTTGGGCTTGATGGCCTATTTCCCAAACCCTGTTTTAGATGCAGGGCTGCTGAGAACCACCACAGACCTCCGGGTAGTGATTCCCTCTGCCCCCCCCCCCTTACCAAGGTAGTCTTAAGCACAGGACAGTAAAGACAGCTGCCCAGACCCCATACTGGGAAGGGCACACTTGGCTGCCACTGACCACTGTGGAGCTATGACTTTAGGGGTCCTCTGCATTTTATGGCCCATGCTTTTTTTTAAATACATACCTCCTAAATCAAAAGTCTGCCTATTGAAATTCTACTCATTGCAGCTGAGGAAATGGGGGAAGGGGCATTGTGTTTGGGAAGTGAGTCATCTCAAATCTTACTTTCTTCTTTAGCCAAGCCATGCTTCCTGCCATATCTATGGGTGAGAGAGGTTTTAAGGGAGACCCTGCTGCACATTTTATTTTGTGTTTTACATAGCAGCCCTTCTTTGGCTCCCTATTTTGAATTGGTGGCTGTCTTTAAAATTAGAAATGGTCTTAATAAACAGGACAATACAGGGACATTCCAATGAACAGTGAATCAAAACAGAATTTGGCTGGCAATCTGTCTGTCTGTCATGTTTTTTGCTTCTTTTGTTCACTTTTGTGAAATATTCCAGATTGATACTTTCCATTGTTTCCTATGTTACTCTTGTGTGTTTATACATTTGTTACATTGATCATTGTTTATAACTGTGTACTTGTCACGTATTTTTTCTCATAAGGTGGGTTTTTAAACTGGTACTTAACAATGCATCCCTATTTTTTACATATCTTTTTTTGAACTCCCCCCCCTTAAATCAGGCTTAGAATGGAAGAAGAAATAACAGAGTGCCTGCCTCTGAACATGTACAGATAGCCTCACCGAGCATCTGCAGCTTGTTTCCCCATACCTAGGCTAAATTTATTTTTTAATACCCTGCTTTTCTCCACAATGGGATGTAAAGGAACTCATATCATCATCCTCTTCTCCATTTTAACCTTATCCTTATCTTCTTTTTGCCCCAGCACCCCCAAATAACAACAACATTCAATTCATATACTGCCCTTCAGGATGACTTAATACCCACTCAGAGCGGATTACAAAGTATGTTATTATTATCCCTGCAACAATCACCTGTGAGGTAGGTGTGGCTGAGATAGCTCCTAGAAGTTGTGACTGACCCCAGGTCACCCAGCTGGCTTCAAGTGGAGGAGTGGGGAATGAAACCTGGTTCTCCAGATTACAGTCCTGCACTCTTAACCATTCCATGAAACAACATGAGGCTGTAAAGGCAAAGACAACTAAGTGTGGGTTCAATTAGTTTTGCTTATTTATTTAAATTCATTTAAATGGCTGATCTATGTCAGTGTTTATTTAAATAAGCCAACCATTTTGAGGGCAGGCGGCATTAGGCAACTGCTTGGGGCACCCACCGGGCAGGTCCACCCTGGCTCCAAACCCGGCCAGCAGTTATCGCTGGCCTTGTTTATCCCAGTCTGCATAGCCATTCTGTGCCAAGAAGCACCCAGCTTCATTCATCTCCCTTTATGGGCTGTAAGACACTTGCCAGGTTTGAGAGATGCTGCTCAGCACCCGGAGTGCTCCTTCACAGTGCCACCCAACCACACAGTATGTGATAGCCTGTTCTGAGCACACACCCCATCACTGTGATGCCTCAGGGTGTTTGTTGATTAACCTTATCTATTCTGAGCAACCTGCCCTATTCCTGTCTAGCATAACACCCCTTGCCTAGCTTAACACCCCTTACTTCACCTGCTGACTTTAATCTTGTGCAAGTATTGATGAAGATCAGCCAGGTAAACATCACCCTCCTTCCCTGACAGATGGACCCTAGCATTCCCATTCAGGAGCAGCACATCACTTTGAATCAAGAGAAGAGGGACGTAAGCTCCCCACTCCCCCACGCTGAATGGCTCCAACCAAATTTCCATATTGGCCTTCCCTCTGGACTCCTCAATTCAAAATGTCTGAAGGCTCCCCTCCAGATTCTCCTTTGAAGGAATCCCATTGCTACAAATCGCCTGCTGAAACGCATTTCACAATCTTTCTACATCTCACAGTACCCTAGTTATAAATGCAGTAACTCTGTTCTGCACCAAACTGCTCTCTCCCAAAGGAATCACTAATACCTCAGGGCAACTGCCCTCTCTCAAGACCTGGTGGTGAGAGGACAGGTGTTGGCCTGAAAGTGAAGGTAAGCAAATAGCTTCTTTTTGCCTTCCCCTAATTGGCTGAGACCTTTGAGCTCCTACCAATAGTGTCTTGTATCCCATTTTCTTTGATGTGTGGCCGGGGCAAACTGAATCCATGGCATTGTCCCATATCCCTATGCAGTAGGTTAAACTGAGAGAGTAAATTGCCCATGGTCACCCAGCAAGCTTTCATGGCAGAGTGAGGATTCAAACCTTGGTCTCCCAGATACTAGTCTGCACTATAACTACTACACCACACTGGCTGTCAAAGCTCTGAGGCAAGCTTAACTCCCAGACTCTTAATAGGCTGTCCCTGTTTTCCAAATTCTGCATGACACTCTTGTCTTTTGGATTTATGTAGCATCTGGCATTGGCAGCTGTGTGGGTGATGTGGCACGAGCTCAGGTCTGCTGAAACAAAACCAGAAGGACGCCACGAATGGCCAGATCTTAATGGCAGACCAGTCTTTGTCTGAACAACCTATTTGCCAGTACAGAGGCTTGTGGCACTAGGCTGAAAAGTGATAAACATGGTATTAAAGAACAAAAGGGAAAAAATAGTGTGTAGAGCATTGGAGACAGCCATTACCACAATCATGCAGATGTTTTCTGTTTATATTATAGTGGGAGCTTCCATCAGACGCTCCTAATTATAGCTTGTACACTGACATTCCTCTGCAATGGTAGCCATTAACCTTCAACTGAATCACCAGCTTTAGCATAAGGTGCATTGTCATTGAAGGGATGTATGCACTCTCTCTCACTTGCTGGGTTTGAAAGCGTATCAATGCATCCAGCTTGAAAATGTCATTTGAATGGGGCTTATATCTCCCAGTCTTTAAAAAGAGCAAATAATTTAAATAAAAAAGCTGCACTGAATATAAGCGATTTAGCCATTTACAAGAAGAAGCAGGGGAGAGAAATCTTGTAATTGTGGCATTGGTAATAATGAGTTTCTGAAGAATGCTTTTGCCTTCGAATGAAGGAGGGGCAATACAAAGAGAATTACAAGAATAATTTAGCAATTTCAAAAGGGAAAGATGTGCAATTATAATGTACAATTAAAATCAAGGCTGTGCTTGACAAAGGCAAGAGGCAAGACAATACGGTGCATTCTCGAGGTACATCAGTTAATAAGCAAGTTCTTTGGGACTGACTAATTATTGCTTAAATCCTTTTGTTTTCTCTCCCCTCTTTCTTTGTTATACTAAAGGGCAAAGTGGCGCCAAGCCACTGAAAAGTTCTTATGGCATATTCACAAGTGACACTGAGAATCTGTCAGTATACAATGCACACTTGGGAATGTTGTTAAGACAGGAGAGAAAACTGAGGAGAGAGTGGCAGGGGAAAAGTTAATGCACATAACAATCTATGAGCAGAACCACAAGTGACAAAAGGCACAGATTGGACACTTGTCTGCTTCCCTCAAGTTTTGATGGGAAATGTAGGCAACTTGGTGGAATGTTGGACAAGTGACAGTTGAAAAGTCCATTGGACAGCAGTCAGAGAGCGAAGCTGTGAGACCAGGATGCCTACATTTCCCATCAAAACTTGAGGGAAGCTGACAAGTGTCCAATCTGTGCCTTTTGTCACTTGTGGTTCTGCTCTATAGCAGAGGCTCTTCTGACACATTCCAGGAATACTCTCTGATGTCGTCTTTTTTGGAGAATTGCGGGGGGGTGGGGAGGTCATATGAATCAGTCTGTTTGCCAACCTCCAGATGGAGCCTGGAGATCCCAGAATTACAACTGATTTCCAGACACAAATATCAGTTCCCCTGAAGAAAATGGCTGCTTTGGTGGGTGGATTCTATAGCATTATATCCTGCTTCAGGTCCCTCCCCAGATCCTGATCTCCCCAGGCTCTGCTCCCAAATCTCCAAGAATTTCCCAACCCAGAGTTGGTAAACCTATGAATGAGTGGTGGCTGGAAGAGGCCTTGAGCTAGGGTTACTAGCCCACATTCTACTCCAAATCAAACTGTCAGAAGGATGACAAGAAACAGGCTTGCCAGGCTGTAATAGGTCCAGTTCAGATTAATTTTGAACGTCTGGCAGATGTCCTCCAAAAATCAATCCATTTTTAACTGGAACTGCTGTGAATCAAAGTGGCTGCCTCAAGATTTTTCACAAAGGAGCAATAGGCCAAAAAAATTTGCAGAACCTAATCTGGTTGGATCTTCTTCTTACTATGATTAATATGACTATTATTTGCAATGATAGTACAGAAAGTAGGATGTCTTTCTATAGGCATTTGGATTACAGAGTGCAAACTGTGAATAAATGCAATATAATCCTTTTAATCATCCATCAGGAAGCACACAATCCTCCTGCAGATGGAAAAATCAGGATGGAATACTTGTTGAAAAAAAAAAAAACAGGTGAGAATGACACAAAAGGCTTCCAAATTTCAATTTCTTCATAATTAATAAAGCCAATTGAAATCTGAAAAAGTGATTTCCTCATTACAAATGAGACCTGTCCTCTCTCCTGGTGGTGTAGATAATAAAGAAATAATTAAGTGATCATTGTTCCCAGTCCTCTGGGGATAAAACTGGGCTAAATAAGAAATATGAAGAGGTTTTTTTTTTCTCATAGTAGTTAGATGTAACTTGCTGAGAAGTGCTTTCAGAATGAGTATTCTCACTGGGGTTTGGAAAGTTTTAGTAATTCCAGGATAATTCCAGGATGAAAAAAGCAACAAGTGAAGATTTTTTTTAGTAGCAAAAAAGGATGGCTGCTGCTATAGAACAAAAGTCTTTTCAAGAGAGAAGTCATTAATTCCTGGGTTTGATATAAAGTGTATAAGCAGAGATCTACTAATTAGAATCCTGGAAGTGAGACACAAACTGGGTGCCTCTCAGTGCAGACCCAGCCCCTAACAACTTGCACCACAGAGAAAGTTACACAGAACCTCTTGGGCTCCTGTCAAAATCAAGGAATCACCTGACGAGGGCCTGCCATGTATAAATCCTAGGCCTAGAAGCTGACTCCTCAGTCTCCTTGAATTGTCAGCACTGGTCCCAAAGTATTTATTTATTTAGAAAATTGATAAGCTGCTTATCCATTGAAGGTGGCTCCCACAATAGAACAAGATAAAATAATAAAAGCAGCATAAAATCATTGGCTTGGATCCTGCCAGTTTTTTTGTATACTCTTGACTAATTCTCCTTCTTATTGCCATCCCATATAGTTATTGTCTGTGCAAGTCTCACAGTCCCTAAGAAAGCCTTTTTGGTGGTAAAAGTGGAGGGGCTTTCTACACTTTTCCACTAGCAGAACAGCTGGTTGGATCCAACTAATTACCATTAACAGACCCTTGAATTAAGATCCAACCAGAACATGAAAGTGGCATAAAACATTTGGCAGCAGGTGCTAAAATGACCCTTGCAAAATAGTCCTCTGGCTAGAAACAAAACTGTAAAAACAATAAAAAAATATCAAACTCCTTAATGACAATCCGCAGCTAAGCTTAGATCTTTCAGCTTGTTTAACCCAGCCTGACTTCATGTGTTGTTGGTTCTTGAGCTTGACCCGATGGTGATCCTTATTTCCACCTTTGCCCCTGCACCTTGAATTATAGTTAGACTCCTCCTGACAAATCCAACATGAACCATGCCCATAAGTTAGTACAGTAAAGTCATAAAATTCAAGCAGAATTATTTCCAACATTTGTGAACAGTTGGAAATATTCCAGAATGTGCTGTCTGGTTTGATTTTCTGTGCAGCAGGAGGTTGAATGAGCTCAGGCAACAAGAAGAGAGAGTAATTCACCATTAGCAGAAATGTGTATGTGACAGGGATATTATCCAACCAGAAGGAATGCTACTGTCCCCCAGGTATGTTTGTAGTCAGTGTTTCCACTTCCTGCTGGTCCTTGAGCTGTTTATGTATCTATGTGTTGCATGATTATTATTTGTAGGGCACATAATCCAAATATTATAATATGAGCACTGCATTTATTTATTACTAGCATCAAAGTTTGTTGTGGGGGGGAAATACAATGGGATCTAGAAAGGGAAGGGTGGACAGGCAGGCATTTGTTCTCCTACATCTCTGATTACAACTGGTGAAGGAGGGGGGTGGACATTGTCATCTGCTCCACACCTGATCTGCCTGATCTTGGCCATGTGAAGGGGTGGTGTGCTTTGTAACCTGCTCCATGCGTGATACATGCTGGGTAAAGGGGGGGGGGCTTGCCTCCTGTTCTGCACCTGGCTACAGCTGTGTGAAGGGGGTGAGCATTGCCACCTTCTCCCCGCTGGGTGAAGGGAGGAAAAGGAACATTGCCTCCTGTTCCATGCCTGATTCTGACAGGTGAAGGTGAGCAGTGGGCTTTACTACCAGCTCTGCTCCTGATCCCAGCTAGGTGAAGGGGGTGCAGACATTGCAACCTGCTCTGCTCCTGATTCCGACAGGTTGAAGAGGGGGCAGGCATTGCTGCATGCTTTGCTCCTGACTCTGGCAGGGTGAAGACAGGGTGAGCATTGCCACCTGCTCAGTGGCTTATTCCGGTAGGTTGAAGAGGGCGGGCATTATCACCTGCTCTGCTCCTTATCCCAGCTGGGTGAAGGGAAGAAGGGCATTGCCTCGTGCTCTGCATCTGATCCCAGCCAGGTGAAGGCACGAGGTGGGCACTGCCACCTGCTTCACTCTTGATCCCAAATGTGTGATGGTGGGGGGTGGGCATTGCCACCTGTTCTGCCACTAATACCAGCTGGGTTAAGGCAGGGGAGAGCGTTACCTGCTCCATTCCTAAAACATGCTGGGTTAAGGCAGCAGATGGGCAAAGCCACCTGCTCTGCTTCTGACTCCAGCTGGGTGAAGGGGGTGGGTGGGAA
Organism: Eublepharis macularius; assembly: GCF_028583425.1. Classification (NCBI taxonomy): domain Eukaryota; kingdom Metazoa; phylum Chordata; class Lepidosauria; order Squamata; family Eublepharidae; genus Eublepharis; species Eublepharis macularius. The sequence continues at coordinate 36,660,685 of NC_072794.1, forward strand.
TTGCGAAGTGCTCCATTCTTAATACCAGCTGGGATAAGGTCGGGAGTGGCATTGTCACCTGCTCTCCTCCTAATAAAAGCTGTGTTAAGGTGGGAGGGGAAATTCCACCATGCTCCACTCCTAATACCAGCTGGATTAAGGTGAGGAGTGGGCATTGCCACCTGCTCCACCACTACTACCAGCTGGGTTAAGACAAGGGAGGGCATTGCCACCTTCTCCACTCCTAATACCAGCTAGGACTGTATTTTATGTGTGTATGATAAATTTCTACTTTTACCGTTCTTAACTCTGTATTGTGACAGCCTTTGGCCATATACAATTAAACCTTACCTACCTAATACCAGCTGGGTTAAGGCATGGGGCAGGCATTGCCACTTTCTCTGCTCCTGATCCCAGCTGGCGGAAGGGGGTGGGCATTGCCACCTGCTCTGCTCCTAATACCAGCTGGGTTAAGGCAGGGGGTGGACATTGCCAACTACTCCATTCCTGATCCCAACTGGTTCAAAGGGGGGCAGGCATTGCCACCTGCTCCACTGCTGGTATGAACTATGCTAAGGTGGGAGTTAGTCATTGCCACTTGCTTCTCTCCTAATACCAACTGGGTTAAGGTGAGGGGTGGGCATTGCCACCTTCTCCACTCCGAATACCAGTTGGGTTAAGGAGGGGAGATGGCATTGCAAACTGTTCCACTCCTAATACTAACTAGGTTAAGGTGTGGGGGAGCAGGCATTGTCACCTGCTCTGCTCCTAATACCAGTTAGGTGAAGGCAAGGGGTGGTCATTACTACCTGTTCCATTCCTAATATCAGCTGGGTTAAGTTGGGTGGTGGGCATTACCACCTGCCTCACTCCTAATACCAGCTGGTTGAAAGCGGGTGGCGGGCATTGCCACCTGCTCCCGTCCTGCCTCCTTGTGGTAGTTGGTGTGTTTTCTTGCCCCTCCTGCTCCCTGCCTGGGCTTCCCACCATGGCACATTTTCTGGAGAGACATGGTACCTTGCCTAGGCTTCCCTCCATAGCAGTGCCCTCTGGTGGTGCTCAAGGGTATAAATTGAGTTGTCTGAAATCTGCTTTCTCAGTTATATAGTGAGATAATCCATTGTTCTGCAAGTGGCTCACAGCAATAAAAAGCTCATACCCTTTGCAACTGAAATGTAATATAACAGTGCAATCCTAAGCAGAGTTAAACCAGTCTAAGCCCACTGATTTCAATTAGTTTAGACTGGAGTAACTCTGTTTAAGTTCCAGAGGAGTTAGCCATGTTAGTCGTAGCTAAATCAAAAAGAGTCCAGTAGCACCTTTAAGACTAACCAATTTTATTGTAGCATAAGCTTTCGAGAATCACAGTTCTCTTCGTCAGATGCATGGAGGGCCAACAGAAACTGGTCAAATACAGAGGAGGAGAGGGGAGGGGGGGAGGAGAGGGGAGATGCAAACAACTCCTTTGATATGGAGATGCAAACAGCTCCTTTTGATGTCTTTTTGTCAAATGCATCTGGTGGGGAGGGCTGTGGTTCTTGAGGGCTTGTGCTGCAGTGGAATTGGTTGGTCTTGGAGGTGCTGCTGGACTCTTGTTGATTTTGCTACTACAGACTAACACAGCAAACTCCTTTGAACCTTTACACAAGCAAACTGATTCCCACATCAAAAGGAGCTGTTTGTATCTCCATATCAAAGGAGTTGTTTACATCCCTCCTCTCCTCCTCCCCTCCCCTCTCCTCCTCTATCTTTGACCAGTTTCTGTTGGCCCTCCATGCATCTGACGAAAAGAACTGTGATTCTCAAAAGCTTATGCTACAATAAAATTGGTAGTCTTAAAGGTGCTACTGGACTCTTTCTGTTTAAGTTTGCACTGTATATGGGCTTAGTACTGAGACACGCTTTCTTTGAGCCCATTGAGAGGAAAGGTGGGACATAAATATTTTAAATAAATAAATGTAGGAGGGGTATCTGGCAGCTCTGCTGATACTCTTTCTGTCCCTTCACGGCAGCTTTACACCCCCCTTGAGATATGTGGCTATTACTCCATAAGGGTTCCACAATCCCAAGAATCAAATTTTCTAGGGTTGGAAGGGATTGGTTGGGGGTGCAAAAACCAAAGAAGATCCAAGGCTTAAGTGTCTGCTGTTGAAGGAGTTCTGGACCCAACCAACCAGCTATGAAATATTTGTTTCTTTTCTGATAGAAGATATTGATTGAAGGCTGGTTCACACAAACCATGGGCCTTAAAAATGTTGGTATGGAAGCTATCTCCATTCTCCAAGAAGTAAACTCCTTGTGTGCAGCAGCTCACAGTAAGCATGATGTGATTATCTTTAAGTCACCACAAACCTTCTACTTTCTCACCGTGAACTTTCCAAGTTCTTAAGCAATGGAATCTTCAATAGAACTTAGGGATTGAGTGAGTGATTCCAAGAGGCTAAGAGCAGCCAACCAGAAGTCCGCAGAGAAGTATCAGGACCTTGCTGTGATTTTTTCCTCTGGTTCCTGAAACCATTACCAGAAAAGATATGAATATCCATGATATTCCATTCTCAAAGAGAAAACTACACATTCATTACTGTGGATCAAGATGCACATTTTTGTGAATATTTTTATCGGATTCCAAAAGTTGTAGCTTAACTGCCACAAACTTCTGCTCAGTGATAATAAATGAACATAAGATGCATAGCAATGATTTAGGTCTGCATGGGTTTATGTGCTTTTGAATGGAAAACATGGGGCACAATTAAGTGCGTAGAGCCTGATATACACCGGATGTGCAATCATAACTTGGATCCATTCTGCAAAATGCATATATCTGTGCATAAGTTTTCTGAACTGCGATGCTTTGTCGCAACATTTGAAATTTCAGTGACATCTGCAGATGAGTAAATTTTCAGTGTTTTTTCTTGGGGAAGCAAGAATTTAAAATGCCTAATGTATTTGGGGTTTAAATTGCTTCTGTAACTGCTTTTAGAACTACTGCTTTTTACAAAGTGTTTTAGTACAAGATGGATATTCTGATCCATTTTATTCAATTCTATAATGTACGCATTATGCCGCTGTTAATATTAATCCACAGCATAGGCTTTAAAATGTTTTGCCAAGCTGTTGTGGTGTACAGCGTGAATGCATATTAGGAAGAGTACATAAAACTTAAATGCATGTACTTACAAACATTTATAGGATGCACACTAATCACCTTGTATAATTTGGAGCATTTTACACATGGTATTTTTAGATGTGATCTCAAGGTATTTTAAGTGTACCCCTAAAAGTAAAGTGTCAGTATGACAAATTTCTGTTCGTGAGCATATGTTTCAACTAATGATGCTCACCGGGGAGCTGTGACTTGTATTAGCTCTTTACTGGGTGCACAAATCCTTCTGGAGCAATCCAACGTTTACCTCTGTGTGGTTTTTGAAATTGCCTCTGCATCCATAGTAATTCTGAAAATCTATGATGTGAATGTAAACCAAAGACAAATATGAGATCCACAATGTGGTCAGGCCATAACTTTCCATACAATGCTGTAATTGAAGGGATTTCGTAAGGAGAATTTTAAAACATAGGTGGCTAGTGTGTTGGACTTGATTCTGGGAGACCTGGATTTAACTCCCCCCCCCTCAACCCTCCACACTACCATGAAAGTAAATGGGTTATTTTAGTTCAGTGACTTTCTCTTAGCCTCATGCGCTTTGTGTTGGGTTTTCAAGCTTCAGGTTAGGCCTGGCACTCTCCAGAATTACAACTGATCTCCAGACCACAGAGATCAGTTTCACTGGATGAAATGGCAGCATTGGAGGGTAGTCTCTATGGCATCACATCCCCCCCACCCCCTGACTCTGCACTGCCTCCAAATCGCCAGGATTTTCCATAAACCAGAATTGACAACCTTAATTTCACATGGTTATTATGAGGACAAAATATATATGCCACCCTGAGTTCCTTGGAGAAAGTGTGGACTATACAGTTATAGAAAGTTATGCACTATACAGAGACACAGAATCTGTGGCACCTCACAACCAGGGCCGTTTCCATATGGCTTACCTTATTCTGCAAAATAGCGAAATCTCACGTGAAGATGCTGTTATCGCGCAAGAAAATGCTGTTATCGCGCGAGAAGATGCAATAACAGCGTCTTCTTGCGAGATTTCACGTGAGATTTCGCTATTTTGCAGAATAAGGTAAGCCATGTGGAAACAGCCCAGCATTTGTGATTTACCTAGATAGAGCTGGGCCTCTACCTAGCCTGGACCTGGAATCAAACCTGCACCATTTTACTTTTAAAACAATCCCCCCAAATTGTGATTAGCCCCTGCAAGAAAAAGAGACAGGTAATCTTTTCAAAACATGAATTAAACAAAGGACCCAACTAGGCAAGAGGGGCAGAGTTTTAGCATTCCTATCTAAAAATAATGTCGGGCCTAGTTTTAAATCAAACTGAAGAGAGTGCGTGATGAAAGCTAAACTCTGCACCCTCCTGTCCATTTCCTCGGGGTACTCTTTCCACAGCCAATTTGCCAGGACGTAGGAAACTTGCTGCACAATCCTAAGAGCGCTTTCTGGGGAGTAAGCCCCAATGAATAGACTGGAGTAGGGGGTCTGAGCCAACATCGCCAAGTTGCACATCACATAAAGGAGCATCTGTGTATAAATCCTGTGGGAAGGGCAGCAAATGCAAGCTATGCTCATACCAGCATGTTGTAGCATTGTTTCTTGATGATGGCACGTGGGGTGCATTGTTTAAAATGCGGGGGGGAAATGAACAAAATAAATTATCAGTAACATCAAAAACAAAGCACTATTGGGAAGGAGAAATGAGCTCCGAAATAACTCCTGTTGTGATGGAGGGGGCCCTCCTAGGCCTATTCAGAAGAAACAGAAATCTTGGGTCTTAAAAGAACATCTGTCAGAAAATCTAACCATTATAAACAACTAATAAAAAGGAAGAAAACCAATAGGTGCAACTCTTTCCTGTTTAAATCTTTACCCAAGTCCCTGAGGTAAATTATGTTTTACTGGTGATGCAGTTCACCAAAATGCTCCTAGTTCCTCTGCTGTCAGTACCCTACATGGGCACTGACTGATCAAAAGCTTTCTCCTGTGATAATTCTATATATATACAGGAGGGGGTGGAGTGCTGTTCTGAGTACAGCAAACCTCAGTTCTTAGATTTTGTCCAGCCTCTACCTATGCATTTTTATCCTACCCTTCAACCCTTTATCTGAGAAACACAGGCAGTGTACTCTCCCCGGTTTATCTGCATTGCATACAAGCTGAGAGTGTGATCCACCCAAGGTCACACAATGTCCTTCAGGGCATTGTGGGGGATTTGAACCTGGTTCTCCTAGGTCAATTCTCTTAACATTACAACACAGTTTCCCTTACTTCCTTTACACCTTTGCTGTTAGCTTTAGCAATTGGTTGATAACCTCTCTATTATTTGAGAGACTGCCAGTATTATAAAGTGCTACATGCCCTATGGATAACGAAAAAAGGTATATTATGGACAGAAATCGGCACCCCCGGGGCACGCTTGCGCGCTTACCCGGGTGCCGGGCTTTGCCCTTCCGCATGGATGAAGGGCGGGAGTTTCCCGGGCATCCGGGTCTTCAAAGGGGGCGTGGCCGGCCATATTTAGGCCGGCCCCACTCTCCCTGTGGCGCAGTTGCCGTTGCGCGCTCGTCCAGGGCGGATCTCTCTCCGCTCTCGGAGCGCGCTAGGGCCTTCCCCCGTCGGCGTTTCTGCCGCGTTTTCGGCGGCGGCGGCGGCGGCTGCAGCTGCCCTCCCTGGTTCTCGGGAGGCAGCGGGGCAGCGGAGGGCCCAGGATCGGCGGCGGCGGCGGGTGGCGGCAGCGGCTGCTCTCCCTGGCTCCGGCTCGGCAGCGTTCGGGAGGCAGCGGTGCAGCGGAGGGCCCAGGATCGGCAGCGCGGCGCAGCATTCGGCGGCTGCTTCAGGGCCCGCACGGGTCTGGCTTGTGGGCTTGGCCCGTGGTTGCGGAGGCATCCAACGGCGGCCTGCTGTGCTTCATCACCCCCCCCTTTTTGTTACCTGCCCCCTTTAGGGCTTCGTTCACGCTCTCTCTCAGCCAGGGGGTGTTAGGAGTTCGCCCTCCCTGGGGGCTAGGGGGTTTCTGCCCTTCCCTTCGGGTGGGCACCTGGGGTTGGGAGCTTTAGCCAGCGCCATCCTTGGCCGGTTAGGGGTGCCTAGTGGTTGCAGTCTGGTACATCATTACACAACCCGAGCGCTTTTCTGGCTGGTTCTCGTGGGTCTGGTTGGTGGTGTGCCCTGGCTTTGGGTGTGAGTGGCTTTTCTCTGGGGGGTGATTGGAGCCTCCCCCACCCCTGTTTTTTTTTTTTTTTCTAGTCATCATTGTATCGGTGAGGGGTGTCAATACCGGGGTTGCCTGTAATTGTAGCGTAGGCTAGTGGGAGAGGGCTTGTCCTTGCCATGCCTCCTAAGAAGGGTGCAGGGGTTAGTAAAGGTAAGCAGCCTGCCAAGAGGCCTCCGCCAAGTCAAGCCTTGCCACTCTCGTCTTCTGATGATGATGAGGATTCTATTTCTCGGCAGGAAATCCTGGCCAAGCTGGCGGCACTGGAAAGCCGCCGGGGCCTGGCCTCTGGTCCGGTGGCGGGTGCCCGGGGGCAAAGGGCGTCCAAAAAGGTGTCGGTAGCCACTTTTCAGAGGGAGGTTCTGACACGTCTTTCTGCTCTCGAAGGTGCCTCTAGTGCGGCTGTGGCGGCAGCGGACCCACCTAGCAGCCTGGAATCGGGTAGGCTGGCGGAGCAGGAGGCGTCTGAGGCGCAGGAGGCGGCAGAAGAGCCACCTGTTGCTGTGGTCGTTGGTCAGCCTGAAGCAGATGGTAAGCTGTCCTCACCACACACACCTTCCACTTGGCCCTGGGGGCCGCTTGGGGGACCTGGTTTAGCTAACTGGGCCCCACCTTCTCAGGGTAGCGGATCTCAGGTCGCCCCCCTAGGGGGATCGCTGCCCGGGCAGTCTTACCCGTACCAGGGGATTCAGGGCTTTGCGGGCCCCTGGCAGTTTTGGGGTGCCCAGCCTCCACCTCTTCAGCCTGGTGGGCTGGCCACACAGGGGGTAGTTCAGGCTAGTGCGCCTGGTTCTTCCACTGGCAGTCTCATTCAAGGACAACCACAGTGGGGATGGCCGTCGTTCCTAAGTAATCCTTATTATCAGGCGTTAGGCGTCATGCCCTACCGGGTCATGCCATTTGGAGATACTGCCTTACCGTTAGGGGACCACTTGACGCCTGCAACTCGGGATAAGATTCTGCGCGGTGAGTTTGTAGACGTCTTTACCCTCCTTTTCCGAGATTTGGAAAAGAAGGATAAGGAAGATATGGACGACCGTGACAAGGAACGCCTTAAGCGGCGTAAGATTGATCGCACCTGGGCGAATTGGTTGCCCGGCATGCTGATCTACGCGGGGGTTATAGCCCGGGCGCAGCCTCAAAGGGCTGCGCCTTTGTTCCAGTACATTGACATAGTCTATAGGGCGCATACGGAGTTCGTCGGTGCTGCTTGGATGCAGTATGACGAGGAATTTCGTATGCGTGCGGCGGTGGACCCTACATTGCCCTGGGATCGCATCCACCAGCAGTTGTGGCTGCAGCTCATGGCACCGGCCAAACCAAACCTAGGTGATAGGTCTGATAGCGGGCATTTGTTGCAGCGTCTTGCCACCTCTCCTGGTTCCCGCGCCTCTGCGGGGCAGTCGGTTCCGCCCCGGCTGCTTTGCTGGGAATTTGCTTATCAGGGGGTGTGTGCCAGGAGGGGTTGCGGGTTCAGGCACGAGTGCCCACGGTGCAAGGGACCCCATGGATTCTCGGCTTGTCCTCGCCCCCGGCCACGCGGAGGCGGTCCCCGCCCAGGAGGTGGTCCAGGTAAGCCCTTTGCTGACAAGGGGCCCAACACCCATAAAGCTGAGGGTGCTTTATGAATTACTTCTGTCCTACCCAGACGTGGATTCCGCCACATTTTTATTTGAAGGGTTTAGTTTTGGCTTTCGGATACCCTTTCAGGGGCCTCGGGCCTCCTTTATGTCATCCAACCTGCGTTCGGTGGTTGGCATGGAGGAGGTGGTGAGGCGAAAGATTGAAAAAGAATGCCAAGAGGGGCGAGTTCTGGGCCCCTTTACTGCCCCGCCTGTGCCCAATCTGAGGGTCTCCCCATTGGGAGTTGTACCCAAGAAAGCGGCAGGTGAATACTGCTTGATTCACCACCTGTCTTTCCCCAGGGGTGGATCGGTTAATGATGCCATCCCAGAGCACTTGTGCACCGTCCGGTACACGTCCTTTGACGAGGCGGTGGCTATGATAAAGCGCAACGGCTTTGGGGCTGAAATGGCAAAATGCGACATCAAGTCGGCCTTTCGCCTTTTACCCGTACATCCTTTTGATTTTGAGCTGCTGGGTTTCTCTTTTGACGGCCAGTTTTACATGGACAGGGCGCTTCCTATGGGATGTTCCGTGTCATGTGCCGCTTTTGAGAAGTTCAGCACCTTTTTGGAGTGGGCCTTGCGTCAGCGGATGGGATGCCGTGACTCCGCCCACTACCTCGATGACTTTATTTTCTGTGGGCCCAGGGGGTCGGGCCAATGTGCCAAGCTGTTAGCGGGATTTATTGGTCTGGCTGAGGAGCTGGGGGTTCCCCTCGCCCATGAAAAGACCGAGGGTCCTGCTCAAGTCCTGGTGTATTTGGGTATCGAAATCGATACCGTCCAGCAGACTTTCCGTATCCCGGACGTCAAGGTGAGGGACCTTCGGTCACGCCTGGCGGCTCTCCGGATCAAAAGGAAGGCTTCCTTGCTTGAACTTCAGCAGCTGGTGGGCCACCTCAATTTTGCTTGCAAGGCTGTGGCACCGGGGCGCCCTTTCTTACGGCGCCTTTGTGACGTGATGGCGGGCCTGCGGCTTCCGCATCACAGGATTCGGCTGTCCCAGGGGATCAGGGAGGACCTACATGTGTGGGAGGATTTTCTTTTCTCATATAATGGAGTTACATTCTGGAGGGATGAGCTCTTGCTCGAAGCGGAGTTGCGGGTGGCTTCTGATGCCTCTGGATCAGTGGGGTTTGGTGTTTATTTCCGGGGACACTGGTGCGCTGAGCCCTGGCCAGCTGCATGGCACAACGGCGACATTATTAAGGATTTGACATTTTTGGAATTTTTTCCAATCTTGGTAGCCGTTTGGCTTTGGGGTGACGAGCTGGCCAACCATGCTGTCCACTTCTGGTGTGATAACATGGCGGTTGTTCAGGTTATTAACTCCTTGTCATCCCGGTCGCCCAGGGTCATGCGGCTGGTCCGGCCATTTACGCTCCGGTGTCTCCGGCTGAACGTTTTGTTCAGGGCGATGCACGTTCCAGGTCTGGACAATGGGGTGGCGGACGCTTTGTCTCGCCAGCAGATGGAACGTTTTCGCCAATTGGCCCCAGAAGCCGATGCCTTGCCTGTCCAGATGCCAGTGGATCTGTGGAACCTTGGAGGGCTGAAGCATCCAGGGCTATCCGTTTAGCCATCGCTCCTAGCACCAGAAGGTCGTATGATCGCGCGGTGCGGCAGTTTGCAGGCTTCCGGTTGGAAGCTGGCTTGGAGCAGAGCTGGCCCATTCCAGCAGAGCATCTTATACAGTTCTGCGTAGATAGGAAGGAGACTGGCTTGTCGGTGAAGTCTATACGGGGCCTTTTGGCTGCCTTGGCCTTTGCCAGTAAGGCTCGGGGTTTTACGGAGGTAACAGGGGACTTTAGGGTCCGGAAAATGTTAGAAGGGTGGTCTAGGGAGGCCGGTTTTCAGCCTGACGCTAGACAACCCATTTCCCCATCCATTTTGACGGGCTTAAGTGCAGTATGGGGCACGTTATGCTCATCTGGGTATGAAGCCCTCCTGTTTCATGCGGCATCTCTTGTTGCCTTTTTTGGGGCGTTTAGGATAGGTGAGCTTGTGGCTCAGTCGCGGGCGGATGGGTCTGACAGACCCCTTCAGGCTCGCGACGTGAAGTTTGTAGGGGATGGTGTTTCCATCTGTCTTAGGCGGTCTAAGACTGATCAGGCTCGGAAGGGGGTTGTTGTCCAGCTGGGTCCGTGTGCCGAAAGGGAACTTTGCCCGGTGCGTGCGCTGAGGGCTTATATTGAGACCAGAGGCTCCGATGGTGGAGTTCTGTTTCGCCACAGCGACGGGACCCCTCTTACGAGGTACCAGTTCTGGGCTGTCACGAAGAGGGCCCTGGACAAGCTGGGGCTCCAGGGGTTTAAATTCTGTTCTCATTCATTTCGAATTGGGGCTGCCTCGACAGCAGCTGCCATGGGGTACCCGGAAGCGGCCATCCGCGGTGTTGGGCGGTGGCGTTCGGTGGCTTACCGGCGATATGTCCGGCCTTTGCCACCCCCGTTGTAAGCTCTTGTTAATTGTTCCTTTCTTCTGTAGGTGCTGTGGTTCGCCGTGGGAGGTGTCGGATCCTCATATGCGGACACAGTATGGTCTTTTGGGCTGCACACCAGGCCAAGAGGACTCCGTGGGGGTCCCAGCTTGGCCTTAGCCGGTGGGCTCAGATCGAGTGGCAGGGCCGCCGGGGCCTGCGTTGGCCGGGCCTGTTGCCACTCTTGTTTGAGGGAAGGTGTTCCCCTCCTCCTAATTTCTTAGTGATCCACTTAGGTGGAAATGATTTGGGTTGGGTCAAGGGCAAGGCCCTTACTTTACAGGCTCAGGCTGATTTAAAGTTTATTGCTGAGAAATGGCCTGGCGTCCTCATTATATGGTCTTCCATCCTCCCACGTCGGGTCTGGAGGGAGGCTTTAGATCATGACGCAGTTGAGCGGGCCAGGCGCAAGGCCAATAAGGCTATGTTCAAGGCATTGGTGGCAGGGCTGGGGATTTATTTGCCCCATCCACGTATTCGTGATTCCTATGCTGACCTCTACAGGGGAGATGGGATTCACCTTTCTGTCAAGGGCAATGGAATATTCCTGACCGATTTGCGGCAAGGGTTGTTGCTGTCCCTACAGGAGATGTGGGGCGTCAGGGCCTAAGCAGAGGCTTGGCCCTGTCGGTGGCAGGTTAGTTGGGGTAGGCAGAGCGGGCCGGTGAGCACCCGGTGGCACAGCCCCATTGGTGGGGATTGGGGGCCTGTCTCGGATCGGCTGGCGGGCTTTACGGCTGCCAGCTGAGAGGGCAGGCTGCCCTGGGACCCCCTGGAAAAGACCTTCCCTCGGGCCTTACGGCTGGGGTGTATGGTGCTTTAAAGGGGGGAACCATTCGCCTGGCCGGCCGGGTTACAGCCATGCAATGGATGGCTCGCACCTGGGGCAGGGGGTGCTCGCCCATGCTAGTCGGGGAGCAGGTCTGTGTGACCCCTCGCTCGAACAGTACCGCTAGTTTCACCCTTGCCGTTATTAAGTTAACAGGTTAATTAATTATAAATAAATCGGTCATTTAATGGCCCTGTTTCACCCATGCCTTGTGTCCGTCTCTTTATTCCAAATGGGAGGGCAAATCGGCACCCCCGGGGCACGCTTGCGCGCTTACCCGGGTGCCGGGCTTTGCCCTTCCGCATGGATGAAGGGCGGGAGTTTCCCGGGCATCCGGGTCTTCAAAGGGGGCGTGGCCGGCCATATTTAGGCCGGCCCCACTCTCCCTGTGGCGCAGTTGCCGTTGCGCGCTCGTCCCCCCCCCCTCCACTCCCTTGCTTTTGGCAGTACAGGTTTAGCCGGTCGCTGGTTTTCAGGGCCAGGTAGGAATTTTTTCGCCTCTCGCCTGTTTGGCTGTTGGTGAGGGGTGTTTTTCGCCTACCTTGTACTGCTGCATTAGGTTTAGGCTGTTTTTGCCCGTTGGCAGGTTAGTTGGGGTAGGCAGAGCGGGCCGGTGAGCACCCGGTGGCACAGCCCCATTGGTGGGGATTGGGGGCCTGTCTCGGATCGGCTGGCGGGCTTTACGGCTGCCAGCTGAGAGGGCAGGCTGCCCTGGGACCCCCTGGAAAAGACCTTCCCTCGGGCCTTACGGCTGGGGTGTATGGTGCTTTAAAGGGGGGAACCATTCGCCTGGCCGGCCGGGTTACAGCCATGCAATGGATGGCTCGCACCTGGGGCAGGGGGTGCTCGCCCATGCTAGTCGGGGAGCAGGTCTGTGTGACCCCTCGCTCGAACAGTACCGCTAGTTTCACCCTTGCCGTTATTAAGTTAACAGGTTAATTAATTATAAATAAATCGGTCATTTAATGGCCCTGTTTCACCCATGCCTTGTGTCCGTCTCTTTATTCCAAATGGGAGGGCAAATGCACAAATTAAGCATAAGCCAACATGTATTTTGGCTCCTAATTAGAATAACACGTAGACAGTAGAAACAACAGGTGCAGAGAATGTTTATTGCTAAGCAAAATACCCTCTGTGGATCAAACAGCATTTCTTCTTCAGGGGAAGAAGTTAAAATATAGAAGGAAACGTTTCGCCCATTTTTACCTATTGTATCAATTCAATAATACTGTCAGTCTATGCAAGACAGGATACATTGAAGGTGACTCCAACCCTTGCAGCAAGAAATCCAAGCTCTCTTGAATAAATGGGTCTTTATTGAGATATCATAGGCTTCACCATACATATATGTCCATAGGTTACACAGAAGCAATTAAAGGCGTCTGGCTGTACACAGGTCTCTTGTTAAGAATGACACATTGAGTACATGATACATTATATCAACCCTTCCACATGTCCCCCCACCCCTCCAGTTCTCCCAGCCGAACATAATCAGTAGCGGGACAGGAAGGAGCTGTCCCAAGGCTGCTGTGGCAAGCCATCCGAGATAAGGGCTCATCCGTCCTGGAATCTGGAAAGCAACAAGGGAACAGGTGCATGAGGCTATTGCAACATATCTTAAGCTGGGTAACAATATGGAGGGACAGTGGGCGACAGACCTGACAAATACAGTGAAATGTCAGAATGTAGTGTAGTTTTGTGTAGTGTAGTGTAGTTTGTGTAGTGGTTAAGAGTGTGGGACTCCAATCTGGAGAACCAGGTTTGATTCCTCACTCCTCCAATTAAAGCCAGCTGGGTGACCTCGGGCTAGTCACAGCTTCTAGCTTTCTCAGCCCCAGCCATCTCACAGGGCATTTTGTTGTGGGAATAATAATGACATACTTTGTAAACGGCTCTGAGTGGGTGTTAAGTTATCCTGAAGGGCAGTATATAAATCGAATGTTGTTATTATTATTATTTCCTAATTATGTAAGTTCACATAAACAATAATAATTGTCAGCGAATTCAAGGATCAGGGCACATTTTTCGTCTTCTTCTTTGTCTTTATCCCTTGGCAGCCCTTTCTGCAGTCTCCCTTTGAACAGGAGAAAGGGGAAGCAAGGAGGTTTGTACAGGAGTTGGGGCGAGGGGGCTGGCAGGCTCTTTCTTGTGCACTTCAGGAGTGTGATCGGGTTCTTAGGTCTGAACACGTGCTAATTTAGTCCTATTCCAAATCAAGCTTGGTTGAGATGATGCATGAATCTATAATGATTTCAGGTAGATCACCAATCATCAGAAGCTATGTCCGGGTACCGAAATCTTATTCTTTTGTAATCCTGCTACATTTAAGAGTGCAGTCTTAAGCAGAGTTATTCCAGTCTAAGCCCATTGAAATCAGTAGGCTTAGACTGGAGTAACTCTGTTTAAGATTGCATGTCAATATAGCTTTCTGGTGCCTAGGTTTCTATGTGTTTGTGCATATGCATGTAATTATGCAAAATAACTCCTCTGCCTCTCCCATAGGTGTTAGGTTTAATAGGTTTATTGTGGTAGTCACAGCAACATAAAACAGTGTACCATGGCAAAAAGTTGAAACATATTTATGTAAGAGAATAAAATTTAAAAGTTTAAAACTAAGATGGTAAAAGAGATAAATATAAAAACCAGGAAATTACATGGAATTGCAAATTAGCCAAAATTCTTACAGGGTTAACCGATACTAATTTCTTTCTTATATTTGTAAATAAAGAGATAAAAATAGCCACTTTGAGAGTAACAAGAGGAAAAACATCAGCCAATAAAAAATTAATACATTTGTCATCTGACCCAGAAAAAAATGCACAAAATTGTTTCCATTAAGTGTTTAATCTGCAGGATATCTTAGATCTATGCACACACCATGAGTGCAGCACTTGTGTTTGAAGGATTCCAACATAGTACAGCAATCCTGGCCTGGCCAACAGCTGTTATGGTTGGGTGCCATTATTTGTTGCCCTTGAAGGAGAAGGGGCAGCTCCTCCTTCCCGGGTTTATGTGCAGCTGAAAGGGCATGGAGCTAAACACATTAGAGTGCACTGTACCCGTCGGCACTTCCACTCTGTGCCTCATGCTTGGCCCACCCTCTGCACCCTGTAACAGGGCAGGCTTAGCTGGTTGCCATTGATGGGGCCAGGTAGGAATTTTTTCCCCTCTCAACAAACTGGCCAGGGTGAGGTGCAGTTTTTTGCCTACCTTGCTCTGAAAGAGTTGTTGTGTAATTGCACTGGTACAGTCATGTTTTAATTAGATCACTGGCAGGTTAGAATTGGGGAAATGAGAGCAGGCCAGTGTGGACCCCTGGCATATCCGCGTTGGTGGGGAATTTGGATCAGTCAGGAGTGGCTGTGGCTTCATGGATGCCAGCTGCAAGGGCAGACTGCCTGGTGGGAACTTCTGGACAAGCCCTTCCCTCAGGCTCCACAGCTTTGGATGTTTGGAGCTTTATGGGGGGCGGGGGGACCATTCACCTGGCTGGCTGGGCTCCAGCCATTTCTCATAGATGGCTCACATCCGGGCCACTGAGGGCCAAGCTACACATGACGAATTACACTTGAACAGCAAGTGTATTTCTCCCTGTTCACTTGCCCTCCACTCAATCCACTTGCCGTTCAAGTGTCATTCATCATGTGTAGCTTGGCCCACAGTCTCACTCAGGCAGGTTCAAAGAGGAGCTCCCAGGCTGACCATTGGCTTGACCTGTACTGCTAATTCGGCCCCTTTGCCATATTAACTGTGGTCATTGCTTTAATAAAGTGGCTCTTAGTACCCAAGCTTGAGTATGCCTCTTACTTCCAACTAGGGTGTCTGGTTACCTGGGTGCATGCTTAGGCAATAAATTGGAATGTTAGAGGAAATGAGAAGTCAGTGTGCACTTTCTGTATTCCCTCCAACCCTCTCTGCCCATGAGTTTTATATTAGTCATGCCTATAAGAAGAACCCAATGGACCTTCTAGTCCAACATTCTGTTTCACAAACTGGCCTAACAGTTTCCCTAGAGGGCCAGCAAACAGGGCATAAAGGCCAAGGCCTTCCCCTGATGTTGCCTCTTAGTACTGGTATGTAAACATTTACTGCCTCTGTTTACTCAAAGTGAACATATCTTACCACAGGGAAGGGGGATATTGAATGAGGATATTGTTGGTGCTGCCCCTTCCTGCAAATGTGCCCATGCATGCATATAGGCAGGAAGGGGAAGAAACAGGGATCTATTGAGCCATATCTGGATTCTCTCTGCATGGGTGCTATGCCCACAACTAGACATGGGCACGGACAGAAAAAAAAACCGAACATGATGTCTATTCGTTGCCATCCACGAACAACGAACACTGACGAACATGACCTGTTCACGAACATGTTCATTGTTTGTTGTTCATGGGGGCCAGCAGGCTCTCCTCCAGCCATCAAGATCCCTATCACACCACTCCCAGAAACCCTACCTGTGAAGACAGCAGGAAATGTACCAATAATAAATAATAGCTTGGCCCCAGAGCCTGGCAGCAGCCCTGGAACCTGAAGGGGTATATCCCTATCGCACTACTACCAGAAACCTTACTTGAGCTGGCAGCAGGAAAGGTACCAATAATAAATAATAGCTTGGCCCAGAGCCCGGCAGCAGCCCTGGAACTTGAAGAGGTAGATCCCTATCCCACCATACACAAAGAATATTCAATCTCCAATGCACTCTCCCTGTCTCTCTCTCAAAATGCCAACAGCAGCTGTCTCTCCCTCTCCACTGTCTGCAAAGCCATAGCTGGGAGCCCCCCTCCCCCCTGCTCTTTGCTCCCTTGTTGTAACAAATTTGGAGCTCCACACTTGAAAGGAAGACCTGCCTATCAAGCTAAATTGGGCTTAGATTGGGGTTTCCAGGGCAACAGCAGGAGTTCAGACAGAGTTCAGGCAAACCCTGCCTCCGGTTGCCAAGGGAATTGATTGCAGGTGCCAGATTGTCTGGCTTGACGAACAGCAACGAACAGCAACGAATGAGGCTTGCAATGATCACCTGTTCATTTAGAATGGGGCCTCACGAACAGCTTGTTCACGAAAAGCTGATTAGGCTGTTCATGGCTTTTTTTAGTTCGTATTGCTGTTCGTGCCCATCTCTATGCTCATCCCCAAGTAGGGTTTGTGCCCTGAGATGTTATTTTAAAAAACAACTTAGGGTTGCCAGGCCCCCTCAACCTCCTGTCGGGAGGTTTGGAGCCTAGCACTTAACTTTCTGATGGGCGTACATGCGGGCACAGCACATGTACGTTCCGGGTAAGCATGATGATGTTACTTCCAGGAAGTGATGTTATCACATTGCTACCAGGGAGCATGCTCAATAGGGGGCCAAATAGGCCTAATTCAGGCCCAATTCAGCTGAATTCTGGTTGGATTCAGGCACGAATCAGACAAATCAGGACACTGCAGAGCACAGGAACCCTCCCGTGCTCCGCAAAGGTCCGATATAAGCCAATTTGGCCCAAATCAAGCCTGTTTGGGGCCGATTTGGCCTGGATAGGGCCTGTTTCGATTTGAATCTGGCCCAATTAGGGCCTGAATTGGCCCAGATTAGGGCACTATGGAGCATGGGAGTGCTCCCACACTCCACAGCAGCCTGATTTGGGCTGAAATGGGCCCAATCAAGAAGGCTGTTGCATGTGGGAATGCATTGCACCACCAGGGATCACACATGCGAGGGATGCTCTGCACTCCCACCAGCTAGGTAAGCAGGGGCCTTCAGGACAACTGAACACCCACTCAGAGTGATTTACAAAGTATGTAATTATTATGCCCACAACAATCACCCTGTGAAGTAAATGGGGCTGAGAGAGCTCTTTTAGCAGGGCTGTAACTAGGGGGGGCAAGGGGGTCTCTTACCCTGGGTGCCACCAAACAGAGGGTGCCGGAGCAACTTCTGGCCAGGAGCGCATGCTCCTGGACCTCTGGCAGCAGTGCTGGAGGCTGGGAAGGAGAGCTGGGAGGCTGCCTGAGCCACACTAGGTGCCTGCCCCGCTGATCAGGTGGCCGACTTGCCACATGCTCCTAACCCTCCAGCAACAGGTGGCTGCGCAGGAGGGCTAGGAGGCTGTCTGCACCATGATGGGCACCTGCCACGCTGCCCGGGTGGCTGGCTTGCCACACTCTCCCAGCCCTTCAGCGGTAGCATGGGTGGCTGTGTGGCAGGGCTGGGAGATCCACACCAGCCAGAATAGAGGGCATGCTCCTGGGGGTGCCCTGCGTGATGGTGTCATGGAAGTGCACTCCTGTGAGTGCACTTCCATGACATGCACTCCTGGGAGTGTGCATGTGCACTTCATGCACATGCATGTGGGGCCAGAGGCACTGACAGGCTTAGATTGCCCGGTATGCAGACAACCCAAGAGACAGCTTTGTCTTTTAGCGGCATAGCCTCGCAGTTTCTACCTAATGTATCTA
The DNA here is from genome assembly GCF_028583425.1 of Eublepharis macularius. Lineage (NCBI taxonomy): Eukaryota > Metazoa > Chordata > Lepidosauria > Squamata > Eublepharidae > Eublepharis > Eublepharis macularius. The sequence continues at coordinate 36,678,369 of NC_072794.1, forward strand.
TTACTCAAAATCTCTCACACATTCTTTTTTTTAAATTCTGTCTCTAGCTGCTTTTCTGCTTTCATATAAGATATCTTCTCAGACTTTGTTTACCGGTGAGCTATCTGAACACAGCAATTATGGTATTGCAGTCTCTGCAGTAGCATTCGTATTACAAAAATGTTCAATGATTAGAATAGACAAATGGGAAGAGGGTGACGAGGCAACAAAGGAAGGGAGAGAATGTAATGAGACAAAATATATGAATAAATTCCCTCCCTCTTGTTCCAGTTTCTCTTTCTGTATCTCTCTAAGCAGCTTTGCAGTTTGCAGGGAAGCTCCAAAACAGGAAGAATGAATGAGTCACATTTCCTCATTTAGGGGATCTGTGCAAAGCGGGGGGTATCTCAGGGCCCGTTTATTCATACAGCAGAAGCAAGTGGTAAAGCTTCTGCTACCTCTTCAGCTTGCAGCTGGGGAACAGGCATCCCAGTTACCCACCCAAAGCAAGGATTTACCTACCCATAGCCTCAGTTTCCCACCCCTAAGGAATCTTGGAAAGCCTCCACATAGCGATGATCTAGAACATCCCCCTAGTCTCTATAGTGACATGACATCCACCTCCCCAGGCACCACCCTCAAAATCTCCTGGATTTTGCCAAGGCAGTGTTGGGAATCCTATTGGGGAATTGCATGACTGAATGATTGCATCTCAGAACTAGCATGTCAGTGAGAAGGTTTCTGCCTAAATAAACATGCCATTTTTCGATTTGGAGAGAACTTGGCTGTGAGGGAACATCCAGACATTCTAACCTGCTTCATTCCCCACATATACACTTCAGCAGATCAAACTGGTGCAGTAGACTACATGGAAAGTCAGCATGGATGAATATGCCCCCTTTCATTGTTTTTCGTTTGTTTTCTTATGTTATTACATCAGTCTTTGCATTTTGTCCATTTCTTTTGCTGACATTCTAGATTTGTTTGTTTGTTTGTTTGTTTGTTTGTTCCATTTTATGGCATGTATACATCATTTATGTGCAACTGAGGCAAAAATAGCATTAAAATTGTGTAGATGTATTGAATAGTGGGTATGTTTATAATGTTTTAAAATAATAAGGCAACAGAGAAAGTGATTCCTCATATGTTTTATGATGTATTATAGTGTGCCTTTCTTATGTTGAGAGTATAAGATATCACATTATATAAACTAATTTATATTTGGAAAAACTGAATTAAAATTGTGTAAATTTGTTAGGAAAGTTTTGGCATGAGGAAACAGAAAACAACATGAACGTTCAATTCACACCAAGGAAAACTGAAAATGAAATGGCAATTTCAAACCAAAATTGTGGGGCTGTGAAACTCAATAGCATTCTTAGGAGATCTCGCCTATATCTGAAGGGTAAGATATTAACTGTACGGGTGTACACTGGGGAAAAATTCGGGTTTCCCACTTTGTGTTTACCCGAAGCGGGGAACTGATCTGGCATAACCCAAATCCTGAAATGGCAAGCCGCTTCAAGATTCGTGTTTTTAAATCACTTCAGTATACTCCATAAAGATTCAGAGCATACCAAAGTGAGGGGGAAGCTTTGCCCCAGCCCCCTACCCCTATCCCACTTACCCCACCATCCCACTTACCTCACTGGGATGGGAAGAATGCCCATCTGAGCGGTGGGAAGGCATGCTGCTGCCGCCTCTGCCACCACACTGGACAGCTGGGAAGCAGGAAGGCCTAGAGCTGCTGCCTCCATGGCCAACTGGGCAGCACAAAGGTGCACTCCCACTGCCTTCACCATGTCAGCATACAACAAGGTAGCAGGGAAGGCCTGGAGCCAGCACCCATGCCGAATCAGATACCCGAAGCACACACCTCTAACAGTGCCACATGAAGAGTTCCACCCTTCTAAGTTCACTGAAGTTAAAGGGTTTAGAAGGATACGGATAAACTCTGGCCAAGCTGGCACTGTAAATGTACACAAATCAGGTGTGACAGCCTTTCTATTAAACAATCAAAGACACATATACAGACTTAATGTAAATTTCCTCCAAAGGCAGTCAATAGCATTCTGAGGACAAGAAAATCCAAACCAGGGCCGTTTCCAGATGGCTTACCTGCACCTGCAATGTCGCGCCACGTTGCGGGGAAAACGCGAAATATCATGTTTTCTCTCGTGAGTTTTGCGCGACATCGAGCAATACTCTACTTTTCTGCCCTCATCATGGCCACTGAGGCAGCTAACAGATTAAAAACGTAAAACACATCTTTAAAACATTGAAACCAAACAAAACACAGCATTAAAATAATTAAAACCAAGCAAAAATGCACACACAATTAAAGCAAAGGGCAGGAAGGAGGAATCACTGAGGAAATACTAGATTTTTAAGAAGTCTTTACTCACTAGTGGCAGACAGTAACAGAAGAGGACAATCTCCTTGGGGAGAAAGTTCCAGAGTTTTGATGCTATGACGAAGAAGACTCTATCCCAGGTTGCTACTTCCCTAGGAGGGTCTCAGAAGATGACCGTAGTGGTCAGGTAGGTTTGTAAGGAAACAGGCAGTCCTTCAGATATGCTGGTTCCAAGTTGTAGAGAAATTCACTTATCCAATTTGTTTCTTTTTAAGTTAAAATATCTTGGGTTAGGCTTTTTTTTTCCTTTTAGGAGTTTGGGGCTGATTGGCACTATATGATCTGGCCAGATAAGAGTGCCACAAGTGAGCCACAGGTGCAAACCTAAAACAGTGTTCAAAGACAAAGCTTGACAGAGGCTGGCATCAGCCTCCTGGCTTGTTAACAAGTAGCCTTATGGGGGCAGGGTGATAATTTCTTTTTCGCCTCCCTTACCTGTGAGGACAGGCCATGGACAAGACGGTCATAAGAGGTTTTGTCTCTTCTGATTGGCTAAGAGTTTAGGCCAGCTACAAGTGGCTGTTCTTGAAAAGAGTTGTTTCTCCAGTCTCTAAGAGACAGCAAGCTAGAGAAGCAGGAAAGCTTCTTGTTCTTACATCTTTTTCTGCATTTGCTCCTGTTCTTGAATACTACATCTCTGTTGGATTCCTGTGCTAGCAACCTTTGTGCTTTTGTTTTTGGAACCTCTGGACTTAAGAGCTAAATCTCCCTTATGGACTCTGAGATTTGCTGAAGGTCTGGAACAAGTTTAGGGACTTCTAGTGAATATAGCCTAGCTTAACTAATCTGTCATTATTTTGTGCTTCTCCATAGACTTCTAAGTTTATTTTGTTCGCTTTTGCCATTTACTTTAATAAATTCATTTTCTTCCTTTGGTGTGATTGAGAGTTCTGGCTTCAATCCAAATCTGGTTCTTTGGCCATTTTGCCACATGCCACCATGTTAGTTTGTTTCGGACTCAACCTGCTCCGTGCTAACTCACAGGGCTGACTCAGTTTAAAACCTGGTAGGGCTAGAAACTTGCCTCTCAGTCCCACAGCTGAAGGTTTAGTTAAGAGAGGCTGATTGCAGCTTTCTACCCTGGCAGTGAGGCTTCACTTGTGAGTCCCTCTGGAACTCTGCCTTTTGACACCAGCAGGTGACTGGCAGCCTCTCTGGGGACACAGACTTGCCAGAAATTGCTATATAAGCCATTTAAAATTAGAAATAGGCACGAACAGAAAAAAAAAAAACCCTGAACATGATGTTTGTTGTTCATTGCCATCCACGAACAGGGACTCACGAACACTTACAAGCATGACCTGTTCAAGAACATGTTCGTGGTTGGATGTTCATGGGGGCCAACAGAATCTCCTCTAGCCATCATTCAAGTTTGGTCAAGATACCTACTGCACCACTCCCAGAAACCTGACCTGAGCAGGCAGCAGGAAAAGTACCAATAATAAATAATAGCTTGGCCCCAGAGCCTGGCAGCAGCCCTGGAACCTGAAGGGATTGATCCCTATCCCATCACACACAAAGAAAATTCAAGCTCCAATGCACTTTCTCTATCAAAATGCCAGCAGCAGCTGTCTCTCCCTCTCCACTGCCTGCAAAACCAGAGCTGGAAGCCCCCCTCCCCCCTGGTCTTTTTCTCTTGTAACAAATTTGGAGCTCCACACTTGAAAGGAAGACCTGCCTATCAAGCTAAATTGGGCTTAGATTGGGGTTTCTAGGGCAACAGCAGGAGTTCAAACAGAGTTCAGACAATCCCTGCCTAAATTGCCAAGGGAATTGATTGCAGGTGCTAGACTGTCTGGGTTGATGAACAGCAATGAACAAGGCTTCCAACGACCACCTGTTCATTTAAAATGGAACCTCATGAACAGCTTGTTCGTGAACAAAAGATTGGGCTGTTTGTGGTGGGTTTTTTTGTTCGTATTGCTGTTCGTGCCCATATCTATTTAAGACACCTAGTATTGCATGTCTGGCAATAAATTAGGACCCAGTGTACATGGACAAAGACTGGAGTGATATGGTCTGTATGATCCACTCTAGTCAACCTCCTGGCTGCAGCATTCTGCACCAATTTAAGTTTACAAACACTTTTCAAGGACAGCTTCACATAGAGTTCATTGCAGCAATCTAATCTGGATGTAGACAGAGCGTGCACCATGGAAGTCAGATCTTTTCTGCTCATGAATGGCAGCATCTGGCTAAACAATTGATGCTGTTACAAGGCACTCCTGGAGACAGCTGCTCACATGATTATCAGGCGGTACAACTGTGTCCAAGAACACCCCTACATTATGGACCTGTTCAGAATGGGTAAACTTTAGATCCCATGTTAGGGTCCACACTCACTAGTAAATATTGCAAGCCCATTATTTGTAAAGTTTATCAACATTCTCAGTTGTGACTAACTTGTCTAATCTTATAGTGCAATCACAAGCAGAGTTATACCCTTTTAAGTCCCTTGGAATCAATGGATTGGGACCAATATTGAAAATAATACAAAATTTGCAACAAAAAGGAAACAAATTGATATTATATTATAGCATTTTTGGTTTGCTATTAAACAAAGAAAGCCTTTGCATTATTCATCTGACTATAAAATGCAATGAGAAAGAAAAGTCAGAATCTATAAAATTTATTCAGTCTAGTTAATGGGAGAAAACCCAAGCTATAGTAAAAAGTGTTTGACAATGGTTGGGACAGCAGTGCTATTGTAGATGAAAGATGGATGCTGATTCCCCATTCATCAAAAAGAAGCAGGCTCACAAATCAAGAAATTGATCACAAAGGTCATATGACTGCTTTGACTTTGGAAGGTTTACATTTCATAATTGGTCACCAACTTTACCAGACAGAATTTGTCATGTGCTTTGAGAAGTCATGAGACCACTGAAAGATTAAAGGAGGAAAGTGCAGATTGGCAAAACAGAAGAAAAGAAAGCCATCTTATTACATTTCATTCTTTCCCCCATATTTCCTTAACAGCAAAGGATGTGATCAATGATTAAGAGTTTATGAGTCTCAGCCATATATTGATATCTCACCATCACCTTCTTCTTTCATGATTTCACAAGAGAATTTACATACCACTTTTAGGAAAAGCATTGAATCAGTCAGTGCTTAATCTTCCTGTTCATGTTCCTTTTGACAGATCTGCCAATAACTTTTCTATTTATCCTTTTACTGGATAGCCAAAGGCTTAGCCACCATGCAGAGAGGAAAATATGCAGTTGCCTATAATTTAGAGTTCTGCAAGCCTGGACGAAATTCCAGGTTTTGAGAAAAATCTAATCCTCTCCCCCACCAAACTGGAGGTTAACGAAACCCACAAAGAATGGGCTTTCCTTCCTGCATGACTTATTCCTGATTTTCTTAGCAGTTGTTTTAGAAGCACTGGATCAGTTTGGGTGCAGTTCTTCTGCACATCTGCCTTCCCTCTGTATTTTTCAGTTGTTAAGTAGGTTTATTTTCTTCTGACATTCCTTAAATAATCAGGATTTTCAAGGGAGGGTGCTATTGTCGTCTGTGGCACCATTGGTGGCATCACAGCACTCCCTCTTTATTTTTTGTGCATAAGTCTATTGATATATCAATATAATGGTTGGATTTTTAAAAACTGAAAATGAACACAGACTTGGGGCAAAGAGAAATGGGCTGGGCTTTTGTTCAGCTGGAACGCCATGGAATGGAGTTCTGGCACCTCTAGAAAATGGTCACGTGGCTGGTGACCATTAAACTTTAAAATCCCCCCTTGCTCCAGCTGACTGATGCCAGTCAGCTGGAGCAAGGGGGGAGTTTAGATTTCCAGCAGCATGGAGGACAATTTAAATTCCCCCCCCCCTTGTGGTAGTGCTCCTGGGGGTGGCAGCACCTTGTGCAATGACGTCACTTCCTGGAAGTGACATCTTCTTGTGGTCCCAGCAGCGCATGCGTGCTTTGTGCACGTGCATGTGGTACCAGGGGCACCACCTCCTGCTGGGAGTTGCCCCGTGTGCTGCCAACCCACTGAGTTCCACCACCTCTTTTCACAGAAAAAAAGCCCTGGAAATGGGACTTTCCATTGACAAGCTCAAGGCTGCTATGGGGGGAGGACAGAATTCTTGGTGGTGCAGTTGGCCACTGGGGGGAAAAGATCAGGGTAAAAGTGGTGTCAAAAGAACTGGAGGAGGACGCACAAGGCATCACACAAGGATGTTTCTCTCCCTCTGTTTCCATGATTGAGAATTCATATCTAATGAAGTCCTTTATATGTCAGCAATATAAATGCATGATCCTTCATCGCCCTAGGAATCTGACATTGCAGTGTTTCTGATATGCCATTGCCTATGTAGTTTATATTCTGTTTGATTTTCATTTGCTTTACTGAACTGAGTACAATCCTATCCATATATAGGTAGAATAATATATGCTGCTCTGAGCTTCCATGTCAGTCTGGGGATTTGAACCACACACTCCCTCAGACAACCCACCCATCCACCCATTCCCCATGCAAGCAGCAAGCATGTATGAGGGGAAGGGTGTGGGGACCAGTACATGGGGTCAGCCTTCAAGATGCTACTGGACCTTTACTATGTGTTCTAGTTGAACAAAACAGAGGTCCAGTGGCATTAGAAAGACCAACCACAGTGATCCCAGCATGGGTATCCCTGAATCAGGGCCCACCCTTTCAGATGTGTGAAGGGACAGCCCTAAGGGAATGTCACAGATGGAGGGGAGGTGGTGAAGTGGGGTGGGGGGTGGACCTTTTCTAATCCATTCACAAACTGTTGTAGAACACAACAGACTTGAAGAGCAAATCATGAAAAGATCCAATGAATTGGGTTGCCAACTCCCTCTCTCCAGTACGGCATTTGTGCCTTTGCAAGTTACTCCAAGGGGGACATACGGAGACACGTTGAGCTAGTGTAGCATGCACATAAATAGGGCAGACTTCCTGGTTGGATGACTGTCTGAGGCAGGATGCTCCAGGAGCCAGGCCAGAACTGGTGACTGAGCAGAGTGGCAGGGACTTCATCAGTCATGCTCCCAGGTCTCCCCGATGAACCACCATCCACACAGATACTAAACAAGCTCTGCCAGGGCTTTGGGGGAACCTGCCTGTGGGGGGCTCTTGGAGCACTTGGTCTTTTCTGTTGTATGGCTGCCTATGGGCTACACTGTAGTTTTTGATGGCATAATTTTCTGCCAGTTATCTGTGGCATTCCTGGGCTGTAGACCCAACTAATTCTCGCCACACCCCTGGGCCCACCTCCTTTCCTCCCAGCATGGGCATTTCTCCACAGCATTGTCATATTGATGTCCAGCTGGGACACAGGGCCACCAGGGCACTTTGCCAGCACATCTCGGAAGTTTGCTGGCATATCTTGGGGATACGCTGGTGTACTGCCTCATTAGCTTCCCCCACCCCATTCACAACTGCACTGTAAAATTCTATGCTGTGGTTTTGATACTGCTTTTATGATGATTAATGCTTTATTGTGCTTTCCATCATGTTACTTAGATTTTATTCATTTATTTGGAAGATTCTTACCCAGCCTTTCTACTAGATATAATATGAAAGACAACTTTCGAGTAAACTTTTTTTTATAAAAAAGAGAGCACTTTCAAGAAAATATATGCTATACAAAGCTGGGGGTGGGAATGAAGAAAAAGGCAGAAGCAAGAAAGCCAAGTAAACAAGTATAGCAGGAGCAGACAGGAGTAACAGAAATAAAAGTAATAAAAACCAGCAATAAATACGTTTTGTAAGCCACTCTGAGAGCTTTCTGTTGAAAACCAGGTTATAAATGCATCAATAAACAATAGCATTGGATTACATTACATACTTCACCAACACTAAGTTTCCTTTCTCTGGCACTTCTTTGAATTCAGCCCATGGTTATTCGTGCCCAGCATGCAACAAATTCTTCACCCTTGATGCAAGGAGTGGTAGTGGTGAAGAGTGCCCTCAAGTCAAAGCTGTCTTATGGCAACCCCTGGCGGGGTTTTCATGGCAAGAGACTAACAGAAGTGGTTTGCCATTGCTTGTCTTTGCAACCCTGGTCTTTGTTGGAAGTCTCCCATAGAATTACTAACCAAGGCCTACCTTGCTTAGCTTCTGAGATTTAACAAGATCAGGCTCACCTGGGCTATCAAGGTCAGGGCAATGCAAGGAGTAGAGACCCTTAAGGGGATCCCCATAATAAGGAAACTGAGCTCATGATCCCTGTTTCCCTCCAAACAGATTGGTGCCCAATGCCCACACAGCCAGAAAAGCCACAAAACGGCTTAGAACAATTGGATTGCATGACACTGTTTTGTCAAAAGGTTTGGGTCTTTTGCAACTGGTTTTGTAGTGTACGCATGCTGAATGATTTTATACACAATTTATATGGATAATGCAAGCCATCTGTACAGAGAACATTGGTCTAATGTATAAAGCTGATTGATTGAGGCAGACAAATGCATACATTTTACAGGGTGGAAAACTGTGCAAAGAAACAGAAAATGGTGCAAAACTAAAGAATCACATATTCAATTCACAGAAGAGGGGGTTGGACTAGATGACCCAGGAGGTACCTTCCAACCCAATGATTCTATTGAATCTAAGAGAGAAGTGAAAACAAACTGTAGACTGAGGGGTTAAACTTAAAACAGCAAGAAGGGGTCATTTGAAATCATCCCTAGAGCAGAAATCAAGATGTCAGAAATGGTGATGGCAGGAGACTCTGCTGCTTCCTTCACATAACCTCCTTTCTCTAGATCCCCACCATTCGATGGTTACAAATAGCACTGCTTATTCTGTAAACATATTTGAATCTACTCTTGCATACACCTCTTTTCATAACAATCTGGGGGGAAGAACTGGAATGCTGCCAACTAGGGAACCTTATGTAAAAGAAGCAATTTTCCAACTTGTTTTGCATAATTTACTTTGAGTGCAGAATTGACATTCTCTTAGTGCAGAAAATTGATTTTTGGCACCAGCTAAGAATTGCCTTAGTTACATTTGTCTTAGCACACGAGATCATGTCATGCAATTTCTCTCCCTACACAAAGGTGTTTTTGAGGGGGTGGGCAGGCCACAAATTAAACAGCACAGTGACTGAATGGAAGTGACAGGTTGCATTCTATTATGTTGCTACAGTAGTTGCTTTAAAGCTTACTACTAGGAGTCATAATAGGTGTGTGCCCATTGCACTACATCCCCCACTCAGAGTGCCATCTGCAGCTCTGGCCGCATATTAATGAGGACATCAAACTAAATGGCATTACTGGGAAAGAACCATTTATGACTCCAGCCCATAAAGGAAAGATGTCAGAGCTAAAAAAAGATATATTTTACTGACTAAATAGGACAGAATTGAGAACTTTGGATTGACTGCACACCAGAAACTGCATCTGTTAAGAAAGCTGTTTACAATGGACGGTAGTGAACCGCAGTTAAATCCCATTAAAACGGTGTCACAAATTGGCAAAATCAGAATGTTCAGAGGTAAGATTATTGCTCCATCCATATCTAAAACTAACTCATAAAAAATGAAGTAGATTGAAGCTGCCTTGTGACCTCAGTGCAGTCCTGTTTAATGGAAGTGTATTGGAGGAATTGATAGTATTCAATATGCTCTGAGTCATCATTTAGACAACCGCTCATCTTTTAAATAAGCATTTACTCTTTACAGTGTCGAGGAGACCCAGTCAGACAAAACAATTCGTGTCAGAATTTAGATCCTGATTCTTCTTTCATGCTTATTTTCTAACAACATAGCTTAAGAGGTGTTGGGTGTCCATTGTTAAGAAGGAACATCATAGCCCCATAGAACGTAAGAGATGCTCCTTATTTCTTCTAGGTCTGTCCCACAGGAAATGGTATGTAGTTTTGGCTGGGGCAAAACTACTTGCTAGTTTTGTGGGGGACATTTCTGGTGGGATTGAAGAGCCCCCCTCCCCTTTCCAACACTTATTCTGCATTTTTGTGGAAATATTTTCTTATTTTTAATAACATAATAATAATAACAACAACAACATTTGATTTATACCCCGCCCTTCAGGACTATTTAATGCAACACTCAGAGTGGTTTATAAAGTGTGTTGCTATTATCCTCACAGCAATCACCCTGTGAGGTGGGTGAGACTGAGAGAGCTGTGACTGACCCAAGGTCATCCAGCTGGCTTCAAGCAGAAGACTGGGAATCAAACCCGGTTCTCCAGATTAGAGTCCTGCCGCTCTTAACTACTATACCAAACTGGCTCTCTGCTGGATCAGTCCAGCAGTCTGTCTAGTTCAGTTTCACACAATGGTCTCTTGACACTGGTATTTAGAGGTTTATTGCCTTCAGATATGAAGGTTCCCTTTAGCAATCATGGCTTTCTCTCACTTCACACTCAGTTGCTATCATTCAACCTCTATTGTGTCATTGTGTCGAAAAATTTGTTTGGATGATCTGATTTGATCTGATTTACTCTTTGTGCAAGTGTGGCAGCTTGTTTGAAGAAGGAACTGACTAGAAAGACCACTGGTCTGATTCAGTAGGGCTGTTCTTATGTTCTTCATGTTGGAAATATCTCTCGTGTACAGAGAAGGCAGAAGACACAGAAAACCTGCAGGGGGCAGCAAATCGGACAGTTAGGCTACTTCTGCTTCTTCCCGGAAGTCCCTCCTCCCTGTTTAGTGAGGTAGTTAGTATCTATTCTGTTTCTCTGTTTTCTGTCAGCCTTGCAGTTCCTGAATAAACTCTCTTCATTCACTCCTTAATCAGACTCAAGATCATTCCTAAGATATACGAGAGGCTACACTTCAAAGGTCTCAGGTGCTCTTAAGTGCCAGCAAAGCAACTGGTTGAACTACAGCTGTTCAGCAATTGCCAGATAACACAAGGCTGAGGAGAGCAATAGGCTTCTTCCTAGTACAGTAAAGACTATGGCCTAGTTCCCTGAGCAACTTATTGTCTGAGCAAAGACCAAGTTGCGCTCAGACTTTTACAGAACTACTTTTGCTCCAATCCTGAGGTAACCAGTCATAACAATATATGTAAAATAAACTGTACCTTATTTTATCTGCTGCTCTGACCAAAATTGGTGGCATCACTTTTCTGGGATAAACAGGGAACATAACATCTTTTGCCAGCAGGTATGTTGAACCCTACAGCAAACTGCCATCTACAAAAGCTCTTGCCGTGATGCAAAGTTACTATGGGAATAGACTGGAACATGAGCAAGAGTGTCGTGCCTGAAGCCATAAAAAGGCAACTGCCATGTTATGTTAAATCATGCTCAGTGGTTTCACGAGAAGCAGAAGAATATGCTCACAGGTACTGTAAATGGAGAGGATTATTGAGCTCCTAGACAAGGAGAAAATGCAATGTGTTTTGGGAGCAAAAATAGTACATAAATGAAATGGGACTATAGGAAAACAGATACATTAAGCAGCAAAAGGAAAATTGCTGGAAAGCATACTTGAAAATGGCAATGGAGTGAACAGTCTAGTATTAAAATCACAATTTGATTTCAGATTGCAACCAGCACCCTCAAACACACGTAGAATTGTTCTGAACAGCCACTAGTGGTCAACCAACAGATGTACAGTCTGTTGTGACTGGTGAACAGGACTTGAATATCTCTATTCACCCTGTACTACTTTACCCTAAAAGCTACTTCTCCAAGGTAGGCAGGCTGAGAAAGGAACTAGTCCAAGTTTCCTGAGTGAGCTTCATGGCAGTGCAGGAATTTGAACCTGGGACTCTTAGAAACTCACCCATCATGCTAACTATGGCACCACAATGGCACCCCAAAATAAGAAAAGACCAAATCCTCCAAGCTTGGATCTTCATTAATTCAGCATCTGCTGTTGTGAACAAAATTACCCCAATTTTCATCTGAGAACCGAGTTCTGCTTTTGTTCTGCAGTGAATCTGATCAAGAGCCACACAAAATTCTTGGGTGCATTGGTTAAGAATAAATGAGCAAGCGCTGCATGCTGGAGGTGGTGACAATAGTAAAACCAGACCCAAAACTCAAAAAGAAATGCCAGCCAGTCAAATTCATTACAGACAAGCCTATTTCTACTCCTACAACCCAAAAAATTACACAATTAGTATTCCCTGTAGGCAGAAACAGACAGCCACCCCTCCCAAATATCTGCTCTGAATACTAAAATGCATTTCAACATATTTAAAAAAGAGAGTCTCTGAAAAGTAGAAATTCTAAGATTCCTTGCAAAGAGTTGTTGAAAAGGAAGAAAACAGTCTTACAGAGCAATCCTATGGAGAGTTACTCCAGTCTAAGCCCATTGACTTCAGTGGGCTTAGACTGGAGTAACTCTCCGTAGGATTGCACTGTTCATTTCAAGATGCCTCGATATACCTGGGTTCCCGGTTGAACAGCAAGCATGCTGGGAAATGTTTACAGATCCTGACAGCTTCCCAGTTTTGCATATATGCCTAACCCTGTGATCATTCTATAGAATCCCTCACTTCTGAAGGTTTGCTGCCATAGGTGGCTCAAATGCAAGCCAGAGTCATCACCTTGCCCTCTGTGGTCTCCTACAAACCACTTTATTTGCAATATAGTTAATTGAAATTACTTTCCAGGCAGAGATTCTCTTAAACCAGGCCTTGTCAAAAACTCTTCCAGTTATATTGATGCCAGCAAATTAGTGTTTGTGCTCTCTCTTTACAAGATTCTGTGCTAAATAGATTCAGTTTCTGCAAGTGATGAGAAAGAGGAAAAGGTCTGGAGAAATATTTTGTTTAGAGTTGCTACTAAATTTGAAAGTTCCTGAGGCCAAAAAGCTGAAAAATTTGAAAGGAAATTAAAATTGTTTCAGTGACATGAGTAAAAATTTCCTTGGGGAATTCAGTTGTCATGCGATTTTATCTGAAATAAAATTCTCATCATATATGAAAGTTCTTGGTGAAAAACCGACTGATGCTATATAATTTTGAAGCTTCTCAGAGAAGCGTTGCAAATTGCTGAGCTGCCACCATTGAGAAGTGCTATTTGGGTGCAGTTATCCAACCAGTTCCCTACCCATCTAACCATCCTACAGTTCAGTCCACAGTGCTCAAGTTTACCCATCAGATCATCATGAGAAACTTTGTCAAAACCTTTACTGAAACCCAGATAAAACAACATCGACAGTATTTCTGTGGTCCAGTAAACCTGTCACTCAGTCATAGAAGAAGATGATGCGGTTGGTCTGGCACGACCTATTGAGGAAAAGTCCGTTCTGACTCTCCATATCATCATGTTGTTCATCAGATGCTTGCAGATTGATGCCTTTAATATCTGCTCCAGTATCTTCCCTGGGACAGAAATCAGGCTGACTGGCCTGTAGTTCATCTTTTTTTCCCTTTCTTGAATACTGGGATAACATTTGCCCTTCTCTAGTCTTCTTGCACATCATCTGTCCTCCAAGAGGCCTGGAAGATGATCGGCAAAGGGTCTGCAAGCTCTTTTGAATGTTTTTAAGCTCTCTCAAGTGTACCCCATCTGGCCCA